>NC_081420.1:109658368-110877118 GCF_949786415.1 Peromyscus eremicus | reverse complement strand
TTACAAATAAAGCTGCTACAAACATAGTTGATTGAAGCAGACGTTAAAAATCTCCCAACCAACAACAACAGTTACAAAAAGCCCAAGGCCAGATAGTTTTAATGTAGAATTCTTCTACCAGACTTTCAAAAAAAGTGCTAATACCAATACTCCTCAAATTATTCCACAAAATAGAAATGAAATGAAAATTGCCAAATTCTTTCTATGAGATCACAGTCACTCTGATACACAAACTACACAGAGGCTCAACAAAGAAACAATTACAGAACATTGCATCATTCATGAATATTGATGCAAAAATACTCAATAAAATACTGGCAAACCAAATCCAAGAACACATCAAAAATGTCATCCACCACGACCAAGTATACTTCTTCCCAGAGACGCGGGGATGGTTCAACTAATGAAAATCTGTTGTGTAATCCACCATATAAACAAACTGAAAGAAAAAAAACCACATGATCATCTTGTTAGATGCTGAACAAGCCTTTGACAAAAATCCAACACCCGTTCATGAGTCTTGAGAGATCAGGGATCCAAGGGACATACCTAAACACAATAAAATTAATATATAGCCAGCTGATAGCCAACATCAAATTAAATGGAAAGAAACTCAAAGCAATTTCACTAAAATTAGGAACAACACAATGTTGTCCATGTTCTCCTAACCTATTCAATGTAGTACTTGAAGTTCTAGCTAGAGCAATAAGACAACTAAAGGAAATCAAGAAGATACAAATTAGAAAGGAAAAAGTCAAAGTGTTATTTGCAAATGATATGATAGTATACATAAGCAACACCTCAAAATTCTATGAGGGAACTCCTACAGCTGATAAACACCTTTAGTCAAGTGGCTGGTTACAAGATCAACTAGAAAAATATCAGTAACCCTCCTGTATACAAATGATAAATGGACTGAGAAAGAAATCATAGAATTAACACCCTTTATAATAGCCTCAAATAAGGTAAAATATCTTGGTGTAACTCTGAGTAAGTGAAAGACCTGTAGGAGTAGAACTTCAAGTCTTTAAAGAGAGAAACTGAAGAGATCAGAGGATGGAGAAATTGACATTTATAATAAGAGCAGAATGAAAGTGATAAGCTAGAAAATATCACACAATTGGAAATATAAAAAAATATTTAGCAAGCTAGCATTAGGCAAAAATATAGACTTAAACCATAGACTATAAAAATGTATCAATGAACTATATGAGTAAATAATAAAGTTATACAAAGATAACGTAGTATATGTAACATATACATGAACACAACACTCAGGCAACTACATAGATAAAGTAATTTATTTATTTAATTATCCTAATGTGGACATAACAGTAATATAACAAAGAAATAATTCTTCTATAAGAATTCCACACCTAAATTATACAATTGCATGATTAACCAAACAGTAAAGCTAGGAAGCCCTGGAATTTTAAACTTTGGACCACCCGGTCCTAACAAGAATATCACATTCCATCCAAAAGTAACAAAATACCCATTCTTCTCAAATATACACAGAACATTCCCCAGGATAAATCATCTATTAGGCTATAAAACAAATCTTAGAAATGAAAAACAATTGAAACAGTATCATCAGCTGATCATAACCAAACTGTAAATCAATAACAGAAGAAATGTTAGAAAGGTAATATGTTATGGAAATTACACACTGGAACATGCCACAAAATAGCCAATGAAACACAGAAAAAAAGCTGCAATCATAAATAAATAGCACTCTTGGAAAAACAAAACAGATGGAAACCTAACACTAGGCTTTCAGGAAAAATCATAAGAAATACAGAGGCAAAATCATAAGAATAAATTCCTCTATCAAAACAGAAGAAAGATCTAAAATAATCTAATGTGGCAGCTCAAGAAGTTAACAAATTATGAAAACATAAACCACCAGTTAACAAACATAGGAAATAACAATGAGCTCAGGCACAATTGAATGACGCACTAGCAAAACAGTACAAATATCAAAGAGAATATGACTTTATTTAATAAAGAAATAAAGTTGATAAACCCTTATCTACATTAACCAAAACTAGAGAGAATTAATAAATTAATAAAATTAGAAATGAAAATGACATTGTAACATACAATAAAAATGCAGAGGATCCTGGCTAAGGGAGCTAACCAGTTGAGACACTGATACTCCTTACTAGGAGTCCACATTAGGATTACCTTCATAGATTCCATGAAGTTTCCCCTACACTAGGTTTACACACCATCCCCCAAATATCCGTAATTCCAGCCATCCCTTTCTGTACTCTCTCCCTGTCCACTACATCCTTGCCAGCATGAACTGCTACTTGTGTTATTGATTTTAGCCATTCTGATAGGTATAAGATGGAATTCCAAAGTAGTTTTGATTTGCATTTCCCTGATGGCTAAGGATTTCCACTGGTGGGACTGGGTTGCATTCAATTGAGTTGTTGGTCAATTGGATCCCATAGAAATCCTGGTATGTCAGCTTGTGTTAACTATTCAAGGGAGGTCTTATCCTCTATGAGGAAGGGATGGGGTTGGGTTGGGGGTGGGGGGAGTGGGAGAAGGGAAGGGAGAGGAAACAGGCATTTGTATGTAAAAGGAAAGACATTTTTTTAAAAAAAATTATTAAAAAAATGAAATCCTGAAACAATTCAGGTTGTTGCTCAGACAGCTGGTTACTATCCGTGCAAACTGACAGTGGGGCCCCATTGCTGAGGTCAACACCTACACAACTCATTGAGCATGGAGAAGTTGAGCTGGCCCCTACATGGAGCCTTCACCCCTACATTCTAGTCACTTTGGTGCAGGAAGGTACTCTGCAGGATACTGAAATAGAAACATGAACACCAACCCAGCCATGAAACCTTTAAGTTACAATCTGTCCTGCCTGAAAAAATGTGCTAGGGCAATGGTGTCACTGAAGTTGTGTAAGTAGCCAACCAGTGATTTGACTTAAGGCCCACTTCAAGAGTAGGAACTCATCCTTGACACTGCTTCGGCAACTAAGAACCAGAGACTAGATATCTCTGAGACCTAGGGCAAAACCAAACAATACAGACCTAAATAATAATAATAATAATAATAATAATAATAATAATAATAATAATAGAAAAATGATTCCTAGTGATACTCTGCTATAGTCATAGAGAAGTGCCTTATCTAGTCATCATCAGAGAGGCTTCCTCTGGCAGCAGATGGGAATAGATGCAGAAACCCACAGATATTAGATGGAGACAGATTCAAAATTGGAGGTCTCCATCAAATCCCTCCGCTCAGAGCTTAGGGAATCCCATGGAAGAGGATTTGGAAAGATTGTAAGAGCAAGAAGGGATGGAAGACACAGGAGAACAAGGCCCTCTGAATCAATGAAGCAAGATACATGTGAGCTCACAAATACTGAAGCAGAAAGCACATGACCTGCATGGGTCTGCACTGGATCCTTCATGTACGTATTATAGCTATTAGCCTAGCATTTTTATGGGACTCCGAAGTGTGAGAAAGAGTGGATACTGACTCTAAGGCTTACTCTTAGAACTCTTTTCCTCTTGTTGGTTTGTCATGTTCAATGTTGATATGATATTTTTGCTTCATCTTAATGTATTTTATTTTGTCATATTCGGTTATTATCTCTAAGAAGCTGGTTCTTTTCTAATGAGAGATTGAGAGGGAGTGGATTTGGAAGAGGGAGGAGGGAACAACAGGGAGGAGTAGAGGGAGGGCAAACTATAATCAGAACATATTGTATAAGAAAAGAATCTATTTTTAGTAAGAGATGCAGAGTAGCATACTTTATGAGCAAGTCACATGATACGTATATGAAATAGAAAAGACAATATTTTTTTTTTCTTCAAGATAGGGTTTCTCTGTGTAGCTTTGCGCCTTCCCTGGAACTCACTTGGTAGCCTGGGCTGGCTTCGAACTCACAGAGATCCACCTGGCTCTGCCTTCCAAGTGCTGGGATTAAAGGTGTGCGCCACCACCGCCTGGTGAAAAGACAATATTTCTATACACACAATACCTAACAATGCCGAGTCATGAAGAAACAGAAGAATCTAAGAAGAATAAGAATAAAAGGCATATGAAAATCCCCAAATAAATGTTTTTGTAGAGGTTTCTGCCAACCTTTTAAGAACTAATACCAGTCTTCCTCAAACTCTTTAAAATACTGAAAAAGAGGCAAAAATTCCAAACTAATGTTCCAATATCAAGACCATATGAGTATATAATTTGAAAAAAAATGTAGGCTAATATACCTGATGAAGCACCTCTATTTAATTTAATAGAACTTTAGAAGAATAACCCACCACAAGATTCCTAGTAATGGGGATTACAGAGCTTGACTCAACAATCTTCTGTCATCAAGCAAGACTCCTAGTAGTGCGACTGGGACATCAAAAGATTTCAACCTACAATTTGTCCTGCTTGCAAGATGTGCTGGGGTAATGGTGGTACAGAACTTCTGGAAATGGCCAATCAGTGACTGGTCCAAATGACTGGTCAAACTTGAGGTCCATACCATGAGAAAGATAGCATGCTTGATACTGCCTGCATGGCCATGGATAGCCCAGAGACCTAGGGTAGAACCAAACATGACTGGCCACAAAAAAAGTCTATGAAATGGTTGCTAGTGATATTCTGTTATACTCGTAGATTGGTGCCTAGCCCAATCATCACCAGAGTGGCTTCATCCAGCAACTGATGGGAATAAAACCCAGAGACCCATAGCCAGACATTAGTTGGAATTTGGAAAACCCCACAGAAGAGGAATAATTGTAGGAAAGAGAGGGATTGAGGATAGCATGAGAACATGGTCTGCAGAATCAACTAAGGAGAGCTCATAGGAATCCACAGAGATTGAAGAAATAATCACTCACAGAGCCTGTATGGATCTGCACTAGGACCTCTTCATATATGCTATGGTTGGGTAGATTGGTATTCTTGTGGGACTCTTAACAATAGGAGTTGAGGGTGTTGCTAACTCTTTTGCGTTCTCTTTTTCCTACTAAATGGGTCACATAATCCTGCATCAATATGAGCGTTTGTGCCTAGTCTTATTGTATCTTGTTATGTCATATTCGATTGATATCCCAGGGAGGCCTGCTCATTTCTACAAGGAAATGGAACAGTGAATCTCAGGGAGAGTGGAGGTGTGTGTCGGGGGTTGATCATCAGGATGTAATGCAATTAAGAATAATAGAGTATAAAAATAAATAAAATGTATTGGTTCTGGGATAGAAGGAATGTTTATCAATCCAAATATATATAATAACATTAATAAAATGAAGACTACAAATTAAAAGAGCCTTTAGATAGGAGGGAAAGTGTCAAAATTATTTCGAGATAGAATTTTTCTAGAGAGAGGGGGATCTTTGATTGGTGTGTAATATGAATGAAAGAATTTTCTTAATAAAAAAGAGAAAAAAAGAATTTCTCAATAAGATATTAAAGGAATGACTATCAACAACCAAGCATGAAACCCCCATAGCAACATCATTACCATTAAGAACCTGAGAGCAGCCGGGCGGTGGTGGCGCACGCCTTTAATCCCAGCACTCTGGAGGCAGAGCCAGGCGGATCTCTGTGAATTCGAGGCCAGCCTGGGCTACCAAGTGAGTTCCAGGAAAGGCGCAAAGCTACACAGAGAAACCCTGTCTCGAAAAACAAAAACAAAAACAAAAAACATAAAAAAGAACCTGAGAGCTTTTCTCCTTTTTTTAAAGACAACTTGTTTCTAACATGGTATCAGACAACAAAGCAATCATAAAAGTGAGCAAAGTAAATGCTACTTTTAGATGAAAGTGTGGGTTGTCCGTGTCCACAGAAGATCTTACAGCTATAGATAACTCTTACTTTGAGGTGTGAGGCACTTAAAATGTATCTTCAATATTACTAAGAGTACCTCACAATTATCTCAGCACCTTAAATTTAAAAAAAGGCATTAAATGCATTCATCAGTTGATCATTTATTATTGTATTAATGTATCAAATTATCACATTTCACCCCATACATGAATACAATTGATTTGCCAATTTAAAATGGCACAGGCCATTAAAATGGCTCACGGAACAATCATGGACAAGGGGCAGAAAATTGTAAAATCTAGAGGAGACCGCATATGGCTACAAGGAAACCATTTTCTCCAGACAAAGCAGAGCCATTTCACATGGGAACTCGCAGTGATTGTGACAGAAGGCAGCGGACTGACGCACACTCAAGCCGGCCCAAATCCTGGCATGAGTGAGGGGAAGTGGACAGGAAACCATGGCCCCAGCTGAGGAGCTACCAGCAATCCACAGTTTCTACAAGAGGAACAGTCAATTTTCTTTAAGGATTGGATGCCTCGTACGTAGACTTCTCTCCCAGGCAGGCTCCACCCTGTCTGTACTGACTTCTTGTGGCAGTTACATCCTTGAAGTGCGGCTAATGTGAGAAAAAAAAAAAAAAAACCTAAAATTTTGATTTGTATTTATTTTAATAAATTTACATCTAAGTAAACACATATGGTAAATGACTCTCATAATCATCAATGTAGCAGAACTTTGTAAAATAACTGATTATATTAGGAGGTTCAATCACAACCAGTTTGTTATAACATCTGGTCTTTGACAATGATGCTATGAAGTCATCAGTGAGAAAGTGTCCTCTTTTGGTTTGCTTTTGTTCTTATGAAGGCAGTGTTTTGAGGGGTGAATGGGAATAAATTCTCAGTCTGTGTTCTTTACTAAGTTAATTTTATGTTTACACAAGAAATAGTACTCTATTTTAATCTCTCAGGGGACTTAAAAATGACATTTATATTTTATGACATTTACATTTTAAAAATTATTGAACAACCACTAATTACAAGATGCAAGGCATGTTCTTGAGCTGCAAAGATAAATAAAATATGGTCTTCTGCCTCAAACTCATGATTTAGGTTAATACTGCCTATGACAATTACTTTAATATTTATAAAGTGCCGAGGAAAACAAATGTCACCAGACTTCCATTATTTAGTTACTGTAATGTTTCCTGTACTAAAGGTCAGATTCCAACAATGGATAGTATTGAAAAGACATAAATTGGAACATAAAAGCCTATATTGAGAAAAGCTGAGTGATCTAAGATCACACACATCTCTTAGGAAGTGGTTGTTAGGTGACAGGAAGGTAAGTGACTTTCCTGATGACTGAGAGCAATTAGTACAAATGACATCTAGTCAGTGCTTTAAAATTTCTGAAATACGGTCACAATGTCTTGACCCATACTCAAGGTATGAAATGTAAACTCTAGACTGTGGAAAATCAGAGATATCTGAGAAAAAGAGGAAATTGAACTCGTTCCGAAAGACAGGATGTTTAGAGATGAGATTAGATCATCACCGGGGAAGATATTAATGAGAATCAAAGGTCATTGCTTTATGTGTAGGAAAATGAGCAGAAGAAAAAAAAATAGCACAGCTCCACAGTTTGAGGATAATGATTTCTCTACTTTAACAGCCACCAAATTCACGTTTGAGATAAATAACCCTACTAAAGAGAAGAAGGGAGCATTGGAGAGGCTGTGCATACCACATTCATATTAGTAAATATGAATTCATCTCGAGCAGAACAACAGATTTAGTGTCTGATTTTAATTATGTACTCCATGTGAAAATGTTTTGTGTATTTCTAATGTAATGATTACTTTATTTTTTCAACTTTAATTATTAATGACTAACCTTATCTCTGTCATATAATTGGGGAACTGAGTACCAGGTGTGCAGTCACTGGCCCAGAGTTAAGTGGCTCTTAAGTAATTCCAGTTTTCTTTTGTTCAGGTATTTCTACAGTATTTCAAAAACTCTTTTCATTAAAAAAACAAATATAAACAGGCCGGGCGGTGGTGGCGCACGCCTTTAATCCCAGCACTCAGGAGGCAGAGGCAGGCGGATCTCTGTGAGTTCGTGGCCAGCCTGAGCTACCAAGTGAGTTTCAGGAAAGGCACAAAGCTACACAGAGAAACCCTGTCTGGAAAAACCAAAACAACAAAAACAACAACAAACAAACAAATATAAATAGCAAACAAGCTATTTAGAAGCAAAGCTTTAAGTCTCTCTCTCTCTCTCTCTCTCTCTCTCTTTTTTTTTTTTTTTTTGGACATCGATCTAGTAATTTCTCTTTGTAATTACTGGGTACTCAGTAATTGCTGAAAAAGAAATGATTCTGCCTGCAGTAAGATGTCAGCTGAGCAGAAGTTGTGACCATCTCTGGATCAGCTTCTGGAAAGTGATGATCTGCTTCCTTGCACTGGGGCCCATAATTAACTAAACACAATCAATAACTAGCTGTTATTCACATACCTGAACTGATATATTTTCATCTATTGCTGATTTTGAAGATAACCTCAACGTGTCCAAATTCCCCACCTCAGAATCTCTCCCCCCATTATTTTGGGCTCTCTTAGCTTCTTTCTGCAGCCTCCTTCTGCCTGTCTTAGACCTGTCTCCTACTCAATACTATTGCCATCCAGGTCTGAGCTCAACAGCCAGACCATGTTCTCCTCTCCACTTCCATCTGAGTCCAATTTGTGAAGCATCAAAGAACATAATAAACCCTCAGGTGTCAGTAAGAATTTATATAATGGATGAATTCATTTTTGTAATACCTGTCTCACCCCACTACTTTGCTGTTGTCATAAAAGAAGCCAGAGATAATATTTAAATAATGGGTTGCAGCTGTATAATAATAAAAGAACTTATAAAATCTGGATGACTACAGAGTTGGCCTGCTGACTGTGGTTTGTTGACTCTGAATACCACTACATTATGCAAAAAAAACTTCTAAAATTAGAATAATTGAATTTGCTTTTTAAGGTCCTTGAAAATATTCTCATAACGTAACTGTCATGTTAGTAATGTGCAAAACCATATGTTTAAGAGAAATCCACAAAGAGAGAGCACATTTAAGGAGCTAGGTTTGGGACAATGGCCTGTTCTCCATTTCTTGCCTGTGTGATTATTTATTTAAAAACTTTGAAGGTTTGGTCTCTTCTTTTAAAGTAATTGATGGGATTCTTCACATAACTCTCTCTCTCTCTCTTTCTCTCTCTCTCTCTCTCTCTCTCTCTCTCTCTCTCTCTCTCTCTCCCCCCCCCCCATCAAAGAGATTAGCTAAAAAAAAAAAAAACAATGAAACAGGTATATATAAGAGGTTAGGAGAAGTGAAAATTCAGTTCCCTGTACTTGGAGATGCAAAAAGAAAGGAGAAAAGGGGTCATGGGGAGGTGTTGATGCCTGGTGATAGATAATGATGTGTTACTGTGTTCTGGACCAGTTAATTTGTCTGAATCCTCTTTCAAGTATTTATATTCTCCATCTTTAGAGAAAATAGAGGTATAGATACACTACCCACTGAGTTAAATGGTACTTGCCTTTATTTCATATAATCTGACCTTTATCAAGATTGACAGGGGGGTGTTCATTTTGCTTCAACAAATCTCCAAATGACAAATCTGTTCTCGCTCTCTTGAGCCCTCTGTGACACATGAGCAGGTGTGTCATCTGCCCCGCAAGCCATCATTATTCCAGGTAAAGGTATGATTCTTTTGTGACTAATCCCAGACCCGAGGGACTCTCAAGAAAATTTCTCTCTAATTTGAAGATGGGTAAATAATGTTCTGGAATGGAAAGACGCAACGATTTAGAGTTTGATGAATTCTTCCTCCTTTAGGGCTTTCTGTAACAGCATGTAAGTTCAGTGGGTCACCTCATCATTAAGGAGAAAGCACATCTATCAAAGCGCAGGACATAATAAGCCCTGATGATAAAGTGATGGGCCGTATTGGCATTAGTGTACTCTCTTCAAACTTGGGGGCCAATAGAAAAGAAAAAAAATAAATATGCATACTTTCAGATTTAAGTATGTTGATTATTTATGGTTCTTTATTATTTAATTTTAACTCTTTGTATTGGTTGATGAGCAGGAAATGGTTTTTTGAGAAGTAATACTTAATCTGATATTTGAATGATGAGTAGACAATACCAGACAAAAGAAGGACAGTGAGTATACTTGTCAGAGGCAACAGCATGAACCAATTTCTTGAGAAGGTGGGAGAGGAGAAAACATGAATGTAATATGTGTGCATGGCATTGTGTAAGTAGTTATAATATTTGTACAACAAATGTCACTGAATTGTTCTGAACAACAGAGTAGCAAGAATTGCTTTTGTGAATGGTAACTGACTTTAGATAAATGAGTGAGAAAATGTAACAGCAAGATAAGCAGCCCGAGGCCTACTGCCTCCATTGAGCCTAGTCTGTCTGGGTATTTATTTATTGAATTGTTTTTATATTTGGAGAATATAATATAATAAATAAGTGACTATTTTTAGGAAATGATTTTTTAGTTGGACTGAATAGTAATATCTGTTTTCCTTCTAAACCAGAGTTGTTCCCTTCCATGTAAGCTCCATGCTCATTTCATACTCCTCTCTGGGACCGGAAGAATGATAGGACAATGCCACAATTTTGAAGATGAGAGATTTTCATGCCACTTCTGCACCAATTCTCAAGCACAAGTTTCTGTGCAGGGTGGGATCCAGCTGTACTTAGTACCTTCACAATGTTGTGAGTTCAATTTCATTATCATCTTTAAAATGTGTGTGTGTGTGTGTGTGTGTGTGTGTGTGTGTGTGTGTGTGTGCAGCATGTGTATGTACACCTTAGCACATATGCAGAAGAGGACAACTTGTGGAATAAGGATATTTCCTTCTATCATGTATGACCTGGGAGTTAAATTCAAGTCACCAACGGTTGGTGCCAAGTGCTTTTACCCATCATGCCGTGTTACTGGATCTTTATTTTTATCTTGAAAGGGCTTTTTGAAGCAGGACAACAGAAAATCCATTATCCTAACCTCCAATGGTTAAAAACCTCAATAAACATAGGTGACTCCTTCCCTTTAGACTGTTGCTGGACTTTTTTGATTTGAACAAAGTGAGGTAAAGCTGTGTCCATTCTCTTCCTTTTTTTTAGGACTGCCATAAACATGTTAATACAACACATAATATGTAGCACGAATCTTAAAAGTTCTTATTAATAAAAACAAACCTGGAGCCAGGTACTGGGGTCAATGCTGGAAGATCAGAGAAGCAGAAAAAGCCACAGCTTCCTCACCTCACAATTCCTCAGCTGATTCTGTTTCCACAGACTGGAAGCCTCTGTATCCTCATGGATCTCAGTTGAACTGCTTTTCAAAAGCCTGAAAGCTTAACCAGCTCTAGTTCCTGGTCCTCATGCCTTATATACCTTTCTGTTTTCTGCCATCACTTCCTGGGATTAAAGGCTCTTGCTAGCACACCTGGCTGTTTCCAGTGTGGCCTTGAACTCACAGAAATCCAGGTGGATCTGCTTCTGGAATGACCCCAGATAAGTTTATTAGGGTGCACAATATTTTTGGGAGCACAGTATCACCACAGTAGTATAACTATATTTTGAAAAGTTCTGTCTGTATGAAAAAATGGCTCACATCTTCCTGAATTTAAATTTGCAGTATTATAAGTCTGCTTCTCCAGAAATGGGTGAAGGGATTGAGATTAGCATAGAAGATGAGTAGTCATGATAAAAACCTGTAAAAGGAGTTTCAGAAACCTAGCAGAACTAGTGAAAGAGAAATCAAATGTGATTGAGGCTTGGCTCTGTCTTGAGTAACTCAAGTCACTGAATTGATCCTTTTAAGCTATCTCACAGTTTAGTGGAGTTCTTGAGATGGTAAGTCAAGGCCATCACAAGGCCATCCAAGCAGCATAAAACCTGAATGCTTTCCTTAGCACAGAGAGTTTGTTAGAAATCATTTATTGAAATAACTAAAATACTGAATTTTAACCCTGATTTTACTACTCAGTCCAGAACACCTTTTCCAACATAATGATACTCTCTGTTCTTCTAGATCTAGACAGTATGTTTCTCTATGAGAATTCTTAGAGTTTTCTCTGACATCTAGCAGTGGCGGGATCTAAGTAGGACTTTATAATGCATGTTGAATTAAAAGAACTCTCATAAAAATAACCACATTCACAGGTATTGCTTCCAGTTAATTTATTTTAGTTTTAGGTAGGCAGAATTATTTATAGGCTAGACAGTTACAAAAGGCATCTTCTTAAAGATTTTTAAGCCACATAATAAACTGCAAACAAAACACACAACCACTTGTTCCAAATCTGTTCTTTTTCTCCCTCTTGAAAATTGTTGACAATATGGGATAATTAGGAGACAGAAAGAGAAGAGAGGTAGAAAGCACAATTAGATGCCCACATAATAGAAGATACACTAATCTGAGTGTGTATGTCCTCATGAACATTAAGAAGAAATAGCCATTAGATGAACAATTTGGGTTAGATTTTGATAAGATGTAGATATAGTTTGTTATTGCATAAAGCAGCAGAAGATTTTGTATAGAACCTGAGAAGCAACCAATTGTCTTTTGAATTAAACTGGAAAAATAATCATAGATCAATGCACTGGAGTTTTGAGGAGAATAATAGAATTATAGTGGGGTTTGTAATTGGGCACTATGCTGCTGTTTCAACTTGATGTATGTTAGGAAAGCATTGAGGGCATCTTATGATGAAGGCAGTTCTGTGGTCAATGGGATGAGAAAGGATTCAGCATTTGATAAAACAAATTCTGAAATTGCCTCTACTCATGTTATCATTCACTGCTGAGGACTTCAGTCTTATCTTTTCTAAAACATAAAAGAAGGCTAATTCCCTTTAAAAGCAGCATTCTAGTTGTCCCTCTGCAGTCCACTCAGGAGCTAATGTATTTAAAGAGCTTTTATCATGGAGCCAGCTTGATTCCTCCCTTCCTCATGCTAAGTAAATTTCAGTGAATTAAACGACAAAAAGCCATCTGCTTTCTATAAATAAGCTCTTCTAATACCTGGCAAACCTTAAAAGTCAAACCGACAATGCATCTCTGTATGATCAATGGTCTATATTGTATAATCCATCTTCTGCTGAGGAATATGGGTTTCATTATGGCTAACATTAAGTAGTTGTGCTCATGTTTATAATTTTGAGGAGAGTGTCTTACAAGAAATCAACTTTTATGCTGATAGTCAATGTCTATGACATTCTGTCGGGCCTTAGAATCCTGTCCTGTAAGGCTGAGACAATTCCTATTCATCCTTAATGGTCATTTCAGGTGAATCTTCCCTCTGATGGGTGTTTTAATTATTGGTAAGTTAGTTATTGATTCCATAAAAATAATTCATTCTCCAGTAAAATTCATCAGGGACATGTGATTATCCAAATTAAATATTCTACTAATTGGCATATATTATTTATATTTATGCTTCACAATAAAGGCATAGTGATAAATACCAGTGTTCATTAATGATATGCATACAATTAGAAAGAGTTTCTATCAGGTTTCCCAAAGACATACAGCAAGTCTTAGACAAAAGCTTCTGTATTAAGCGTTGTGCTATTAATATGCAAGAATGTAACTTTTCTATTATATATTATATACTTGCATAAACTTGTATTCAACAATAATCTAGGAACATCTTAAGAAGAGTGACTATTTTATCTTCCTTTTGTCTCTCTTAACATTGGCTCACAGTAAATATATAATAAACTTTTCTGAGTCCACATCTCATTATTTGATGTGGACTTCCTTAGCATGAGGAAGGGAGGAAGTGTTTGCTGAAACATAAACCATGTGAAGGAGTTTGAGAATATGTTTCAGCTATCACTGTTTTTTTTTTGGTAAGAATGATTTGGGAGAAGCTAGAAAATTTAATTTGGTACTTATTCCCTAAGATTAGTTATCAGGAAAAGGCCATTGCTTTTTGGATGGATACTGACAGAATAGCCTTTGAAGACTAAGTATTACAAGATTTCAAAGAAAGAAAAACCTCAATAACACCCTTCTTGATATTGTATTCCCTAGATATCATGGGACAAGTTCCCTTGGATTTGTATCTTTCTGTATGTGTCCTTAGACCATTTCTTTTCCCATTCTACTCTGCTTCACAGGCTTCAGCATGTTGTTGACTTTGTGTCAAGGATCTTTCCTTGATTCTTATTTTTACAAAATGTTTATTGAGTTTGTGCTTAGGGCAAAGAAGGGATCCGGGTAAGAGGTATGAGAGAACGTAAAGATGGCCAAGCTCTCCCACTTTACATAACCATCTGAGATCTTTCATTGACTATCTCTGACTTGTAATGTGTTACTTTGGTAACACATATAGAGAGATATGACATAAATCTTCTCGTTCTCCAAAGCTTTGAAGTTTTCACTGTAGAGATTTTTTGCCACTTTGTGTAGGTTTATTCTGAGATATTTTATTGTCTTTGATGCTATTATAAATGGGAGTGTGCCCATAATCCTTTTTCAATGTGTTTGTTGGTGGTGTATAAAGAGGATCTCTTATGGATAATATATCATCTGCAAATAGAGATAATGTAAACTCTTCTTTTCCTATTTGTATTCCTTTTTCTTTTATATCTTCTTTCATTATTGTTGTAGATAATTCTTCCAGCACTATATTAAAAATCAGTGGAGCCAGGCAGTGGTGGTACACGCCTTTGATCCCAGCACTCGGAGGCAGAGCCAGGTAGATCTCTGTGAGTTCAAGGCCAGCCTGGGCTGCAGAGTGAGTTCCAGGAAAGGTGCAAAGCTACACAGAGAAACCCTGTCTCGAAAAAAAAATCAACGGAGTAGTGGGCATCCCAGTCTCATTCCTGATTTTAGAGGGATTGCTTTCATTTTTCTCTATTTAGTATAATGTCTGCTGTAGATTTGTTATAATATATTCTTTATTGTGTTGATTTACATTCTCTCCAGTCCTACATTCTCTAGAATGTAGTCATTCTTAGTGTCATTGATTTTTTTCTTTTAGCATTGTACTTTTGTTTCTACATCATTACTCATTTGATTAATAATGGCTGTAGTTTTTTTAATTCTTTCCATTTACTAGGTTTGGATTTTGTTGTATTATATTTTCATTTTCATTAATTTCAGGAATATTTTTATACTTCTTAATTTCCTTCTTGATCCAGTCATCATTCAGTAAAGAGTTGTGAAAGACATTAGAAAATGGAATGACACTAATGTTCATGGATCAAAAGAATTAATATTGTGGAAATAACCATCATATCAAAAAATTTGAGATTAGGTGTGGTCACAATCAAAATAATTACAATATTCTTCAGAGAATTAAAAAAAAATTCTAGAACACATATGGAAACAGAAAAGTTCTCAGATAGTCAAAGCAATAATGAAGAAAGAATACTGGTGGAATTGCTATTCCTGATTTCAAGCTATATTATAGAGTAATAATAATAACAATTAAAAACACAATGCCAGCACAAAAACAGATGTGTAGACCAATGGAGTAAAATAAAGGATCCAAACATGAGTACTTGTAGTCACAGCTATCTGATATTTGACAAGAGAAAAAACACACACAAGTGAACCGAGAGCATCTTCAACAGATGGTGTTGGGAAAATTGGATATCTACATGCAGAAGAAATAAGTTAGACTTGCATCTTCCATGCTCACAAGAGTTAGTTCCATAAGCATCAAATATCTCAAGTTGAAACCTGAAAAGCTAAAACTGTTTGAAGAAAACATGGGTAGTACCTTTCTAGATATAAGTTAAGAAAGGCCATTCTGAATAGGATACCTTTCAGAATAGCTAAGATAAAAAAGACAAATGACAGCTCATGCTGGAGAGGTTGTGGAACAAGAGGAACACTCCTCCATTGCTGGTAGAAGTGCAAACTTGTACAGACACTTTGGAAATCAAAATGGTGGTTTCTCAGAAACATGGGAATCAGTCTACCTCAATTCCTTGCTGTTCAACTCCTGGGCATATACCTAAAGGATGTTCTACCATACAACAAGGACACTTGCTCAACTATGTTCATAGCAACTTTATTCATAACAGTCAGAAACTGGAAACAACCTTGCTGTCTCTAAACCAAAGAAGGATAAAGAAAAGGTGGTGCTTTTCCATAATGGAGTATTACTCAGCTGTAAATAACAATATCATGAAACTTGCCTGCAAATGGATAGAACTAGAAAAAATCATCCTGAATGAGATAATTAGTCCCAGAGAGACAAACATGGTATGTACTCACATATAGGTAGATATTAGCCATAAAATAAAGGAGAACCATGCTACAATCCACACACCCAAACAAGCTAAGTAACAAGGAAGTCTCAAGGGGGAACACATGAATCTCACTGGGAGGGAGAAATACAATAGACATTGCCAGTGGATATAGGGAGGGACCTGGAATGTGGAATGGGGATGGGAACAGGAGGGATCAGGTGGGGGTAGGATGGGGAAAGAGAAAGTAATGAGAGACAAATGGAATTAGAGACATCTCTGGTATGAGCTAGAAACCCAGTGCAATGGAAACTTCCAGGAATCTACAAGGGTGACCCTAGCTAAGATTTCTAGCAATGGGAGATAT
Organism: Peromyscus eremicus; assembly: GCF_949786415.1. NCBI lineage: Eukaryota > Metazoa > Chordata > Mammalia > Rodentia > Cricetidae > Peromyscus > Peromyscus eremicus. Next base: position 110,860,676 of record NC_081420.1, on the reverse strand, counting down.
GGAGCCCGAACTGACCATCTTCTGGAACTAGGCAAGCTTGCAAGTGGAGTGATTAGGACCACAACTCTACCATACAACCTCTGACCTGCAATTTGCCCTGCCTACAGGATATGATAGGAGAAATGTGGCACAGACTCATGGGAGTGGCCAACCAATGACTGGTCCAGCTTGAGATCCATGCTATAGGAGGGAGCACACCCCTGAAAATGCCTGGATGGATAAGTCCCAGAGGCTGGACAGCCCAGAGAACTAGCATAGGACCAAACAATACTGGTAAAACAAAATAAATAAAAGAAAATTCAATATAATGATTACCAGTGATGTTCTGCTGTACTCGCAGATCATTGCCTAGCTCAATCATCATCAGAGAGACTTCACCCAGCAACTGAAGGAAACAGATGCAGAGACCCACAGCCAAACATTAGGTGGACCTTGGGAAATCCTGTGGAAGAGAGGGAGGAAGGATTATCAGAGCCAGTGGGCCAAGGTCACCACGGGAAAACACACAGAGTCAACTGACCTCAGCTCATGGTGGCTCACAGAGACTGAATCAGAGAACTTGTATGGGACTGATCTGGGTCCTCTGCACATGTGTTTGCAGTTCTGTGACTTGGTCCTCTTGTGGGACTCCTGGTGGAGGGAGCAGGAGCTATCTCTGACTCTGTTGCCTGCTCTTTAGAATCCTTTCCTCCTGCGGGGTTGCCTCATCCAGCCTTAATGGGAGAGGTGGTGCCTAGTCTTACTGCAAATTGATATGCCATGGAAGGCTGACATACATGGGAGGCCTGCACTATTCAGAAGGGAAGGGAGAGGGAGTGGAGTGGATGAGGGGATGGAGGTTGGGGAAAGGGACTGGGAAGAGGAAAGCGGGCGGGGTGGGGTGGGGGAACTGTGATTGGGCTGGGAAAAATTAATTGTTTTTTTTAATGTGAAAAAAATAAACACGGAAAGAGAATAAGCATCTTAACATCCTGATTTGAGATTTGGAAAATATGGTCTTTTCTTTTGGAATAAATCATCTAGAAAATTTGTAAGATGAAAATGAACATGGAAGACTAATGAACAGAAGCAATTAGGTACTGTTCTCTGATCAGAACTGCCACTCATTAACAAGGGTTGGGAATATTCAGAAGACCAGAATAATGTTTGATGAGAGACACAAGAAAGCCCTTTCAGGCATAAAACTCCAGGCAGGGAGCACAAACCTTGTGTATACCCAAGGAAGACATAATGGATCCACCACTCTGTGCAAAGGGTACTTTTGATTTATTGTTTCTACTCTTTAATGTATAATTCACTTCCACACTGCCTAGCAAATGGCTATATATTAAGACGGTCAATCAATAAAAAGAAGAAAAATATTGACCTGTGTTGAATGCAGGGGCAAAAAAGCGCAATAAAATAAATGTTGGGGTTCAAACACATTGGATAGATGGTTATTAATTTTAATGACATCTTCTTCAAAAAATAGCATGAATTTAGATCAAAACAGTTCCTTTTTCTTCTATCATACACTGTGCACAATCTATACACACTTACACACACATGCTCACATATGCATGCATTTGCAGAACCTGACCTTGACTTGTATTAAAGCACACTGAATAGATAGAAAAAAGAAATGATTTTCCCACTAAAAGAAACAATTTATACAGAGACCACATATTTTGTTTTTTTCTTATAATTTTTAAATGATCTATAAGAACCCAGATCCCTATGCCATCATAGTGGGAAGTATGGAAGGAAATTCAATTTGAATTAAAAAAAAAATATTCCCAGTGGAGCAATTTTAACAAAGGGATAAAAGAAGACTCAGGAGATAGCATAATGAGAAATAGTAATAACCCTTCCAGCAATCACGGCTCGATGGGTGAACATAATCTGAGATTAGAAGACCCACCAGGGAGCTGCAAAGTTACAGGACTGCTTGATGAAATAATTTAATACCTACCAGCTCCAATAAATAGTGCATACAAAGAAGTCTTGGTGACCTGGCAGTCCTGTTAACCCAGAGCTCTAGGGAACCTGCCTGAGGCAATGATGGATCTCACAACTCATCCTCTACCTCAGCCCTGGAGTCCCACAGGACTTTTTATTTCTCTTACCATTTGATTCACCTTTAACACAAGCTCAGAGTTCGAAGAAATTCCCCATGCAATTATCGAGAAATTCTGGAAACATTTTTTTTTTTAAAGAAAAAGAATGATAACTCTGAAAACAAAAAAAAAGCTATACAAATACTATTATATTTATCAACACCATGAATTTGCAATAGCATTTCTTGAGATCCATATCTTTTAGCATCAGCTAATCCTCAAAAGAAGCCTTGGAGACAAATAGTCAGAGGAGACAGCAGCAACAGTAATAATATTAATAATTTAATAAAATTAAAACAATACAAGCTGTGATTGTTATGTGTTTACTTGGTATGCCGGTCTTGCTTCATTCATTATTGCTACCATTATCTCAGAGCAATCATATGAGGGAATTGAAGAGTTGAGGCTTTGGTAGAGCATTCTACCAATGCAGTTACTTTAATGTAGAGCCATGATTGCGACACAGGCCATCTGTCTTTTGGCCAATATTCTACATTCCCTGTGCTAGCTTGAGGACTACATAAGGGTTAACATTTTATTTGCTCTAAAGCAAACACCTATCTAACACCAATTTTTGCCATTTTACCAATCTTCAATACTAGAAGTTAGGTTTGTTCCAACTGGGCCATAGGCAAATCAACTTTCATGACTTCCTATAGCTCAGAGCAAGTCTTTTATCCACAGAGCTCAGGATCCACTAAATGTCACCCTTGTATTTACACAGTCCTCCTTCTAGGCAAACAGGGGACAAGATACATTATCCCCTAAGTTAATACACCAGATCCTCAGGACCTGAGGGCTGAAAGCATGAGCCGCCAGAACTAATCTTCGATTTATTTACATCAAAGCTCAAGATAGGCCCAGATAAACTTCACAACTGTCATGACCATCATAGGAAAGCAGCTAAGTACTGAGTGGGAATGTAATTCCATTTTCAGCTGTTGGATGTCTCCTTGAAATACCAGCAATTGGGCCAATTAGCTCCAGTTGTTCAGGTGATATTAGATCTCTATCTGGTATCCATTGGAGTGAAACCAATAATTCATTTCACATGGGCACTACAGTGCCATCAGATAGTAATGCCTTTTAGTTACTGCCAACTTGGGGCATTTTTGAAATAGTGACCTCAAGATTTAAGCTGCAAAATTCCATTATCTATCCTCAAGCCAACCACAGCTGAATTTTTGAAATATCCTATTAAGTTTTCTGCTCTGATAAAAATTCAGAGACTCCTTTTATATTAATCTCCCCATGGCAAATAAAATTTGCTGAGTGGTAGATTTAATTTGCTCTATTTATGTATTGCTTTATTTTGGAAAAAATAATAATTGCTTTCAATATCATTTTTCTAGCATTACTAGAACAAAAATATTATAAAAATTTAAACCATCTCCTTATTTATTTCATTGTTTAGACTCTACACAGTAAATAGCTTATTCTTGCCTTTTCTATCACTTTGGCATTTTAATTAAAATATAATTACCACTCTGACTGTATTAATGTACAAGTTTAGGTAATTGTCTAAGTCAGGTCATTAAGTATATTTCTAAGATGAAGCTAAAGTAACTTAAAATGTTCTACATATTTACTTGGGGCAGGTATATCTTCATATATTGTACTATTTCCCCTGGAGAACTTCACATTTTAATTATGTAATGAAATTGAGAAGTATAAAAGAGAGAAAAGGCTCCCTGTAGAATGTGTAATAATAAAATATAAATGTTTTCATTGCTATGGATTTTTAGAAAATCTATAGGATCTTGAAATAAAAGAAAATTGATGGCTCATATTTCTATCAAAAAATGAACAAGGAAAAATAAATGCTTTTTAATAATAGAAGAGAGACCAGTGTTTCATGCCCACATCCACAGCCCACTCTGCACCCCTTCTGCATAAATTTTGTCATGAGTTGAAGGTATTCCTATTTTATTACTTGGTTTTGGTGAATAACCCTTGGAACTTATGAAGATTTAATTTTTCTGTTTTGTTTTTCTGATTGAAGAAAGTTAGTATCCTTACAGAAGACAAAGTCATGTAAGGAATTTAAATAGCCCACAGCCCCCCAAAAGATGTAACTTTAAGCAGAAAAGTTTGTTTCTTCTCAGTCTCTAGTGTAGATTGCTGTAGATTGGGCTTCATCTTGTCTCACCCTGAAAATCAGGTTATGTAACATCATTACAGTTGTTAAGGGTAACTTGCTGGTAGTTTACCAACCATCTTCACAACCTCTGGTTTAATAGTGACATACATCATACAACAACTACTCCTGAGGGAAATAGAAAATGCCATACAAGACTAAAAACAAAGAGTTCAATGTAGTTTGTGAGCATCATTAATGAAGATCCCAAGTCATACCACTACATATTTATCTCATAATTCAGCAATTGGATGTATTATAAATAAAGTCCACTACATGAAACTTGAGAGAAAGATTTTTACTTATTCAGTGATCAAAATGGCCTCAACAATCCCGACAGCTTGATTAAATCTTTGTCTTCTTGCCAACAGTGCTTTCTTTTTTTATTTTAAGAATTTTTTTATTCCTTTTACATACCAACCATAGATCCCCCTCATCCTTTCTCCTGCTCCACCCTAGCCTTCTCCCCTAACCATCCCCCTCCTCCAAAATGGTGAGGCCTCCCATGGGGAGTCAGCAAAGCCTTCTACATTGAGTTGAGGCAGGACCAAGCCCCTCCCCCTTGCATCAAGGGTGAGCAAGGAATCCCACCATAGGTAATGGGCTCCAGAAAGCTAGGTCATGCACCAGGGGTATATCCTGATCCCACTGCCAGGGCCCCTTCAAGCAGACCAAGCTACATAACTATCTCCCACATGCAGAGGGCCTAGTCCGGTCCCATGCAGGTTCCACAGCTGTAACTCTAAAGTTCGTGAGTTCATAAAAGCTTGGTTCAGTTGTCTTTGTAGATTTCTCCATCATGATCTTGACTGCCCCCCCCTTGCTCATGTAATCCCTGTTCCTTCTTTTCAGTGGACTCCCAGAGCTCAGCCTGGTGCTTGGCTGTGGATCTCTGCATCTCCTTCATCAGTTACTAGATGAAGGCTCTATGAGGACAGTTAAGATATTCACCAATCTGATTACAGGGGTAGGCCAGTTCAGCCACCCTCTCCACTATTGCTAATAGTCTAATCTGGGGTCATCCTTGTGGATTCCTGAAAATTTCCGTAGCACCAGGTTTCTTGCTAACCCCATATTGTCTCCCTCTATTAAAATACTTCTTTTTTGCTCTCCCACTCCATCCTTCCCCTAGCTCAACCATCCCATTCCCTCATGTTCTCATCCCTCCTCCCCTACTCTCTATTGTCCCCCCTCATCCCCATTTTACTCATGGAGATCTCATCTGCCAACAATACTTTTATGGTACACCTTTCCTTGGAGCATTAGCTTTAGAAAAGTCTCATTTGTAAACTCCTTTTTTTTCTATTCTTGTGAGATGAAAACGTTTCTCCAGTCTTTAACTGGACATATAAACCAAAAATGTCTTTCCAAAGAATCTGAGAGTCTTCACAATGAATACAATGGCATGGCCTCTTAATATCTGTGAGCTAAAAGATTCATGTTAGTAAGTGCCCATTACCAAACAAACATGCCTATCACCTTGATAAAACTTACTCCTAGTATTCTGTAGATTTCATTGGCTGAATCTGAACTTAGAGGCAATATGAGGTTGCAAAAAACAAAGTATGTATTTGAGTAGCTGTATTGTGGGGAAAATACTAGACTTAAATTAGTGTCAATATCCATGATGAATGTTCAAATGGAAAGTTGAATATTCAATCTAAACACATAGTAATCAAAATTATAGTAACATTATTTAAGACCAAGAGGTCAAATCATGTATCTTAAGAGGTTAATATGGTAGGAGGAAAAATAGCTTATCTTACTTTCTCTTCTACTAAAAATGTTAAGATCAAAAACACAAGAAACAGCTCATGCTGGAAATGTGGAGTAAGGGGAACACTCCTCCATTGCTGCTGGGAGTGCAAACTTGTACAGCTACTTTGGAAATCAGTATGGTGGTTTCTCAGAAAATTGGGAATTAATCTACCTCAAGACCCAACTATACCACTCCCGGGTATATACCCAAAGGATATGCAATCATACCACAAGGATACTTTCTCAACCACATTCATATCAGCCTTATTTGTAATAGCCAGAAACTGGAAAGAGCCTAAGATGTCCTTCAATCAAAGAATGGATTAAAAAAATGTGGTATATTTACACAATGGAGTATTACTTATTTGTTAAAAACAATGATACCAGTAAATTTTCTGGCAAATGGATGGAACTAGAAAACATCATTTTGAATGAGATAATTCAGAACCAGAAAGATAAACATGGTATATCCTCACTTATAAGTGAATATTAACTGTAAATTAAAGGAGAACCATGCTGCAACACACAGACCCAGAGAAGCTAAGTAACAAGGAAGGCTCAAGAGAGAACACATGAATCTCACTGTGAGGGAAAATAGAATGGACACGTCAGTTGATGTGAGGAGGGACCTGAAAGGTGGGATGGGGATGGGAACAGGAGGGATCAGGTAGGGTGAGGATAGAGGGAGAGAGTATGGGAGAGAGAACTGGAATCTGAGGCATCTGTGGAATGAACAAGAAACCTAGACCAATGGAAACTCCTAGGAATATGTGAAGGAGAAACTAGCTAGGACTCCTAGCAATAGAGGATACAGAGCATGAACTAGCCATTTCCTGTAATAGGGCAAGACTTCCAGTGGATGGACTGGGACACCAACCCAGCCACAAACCCTGTGGCTTGCAATCTGCCCTGCATATAAGATGTGCTGGCATAAAGATGGCACAGAAACTGTGGGAGTGACCAACTGATGACTAGCATAGCTGGAGACCCATACCCTGAAAGGGAGTTCCCCCATGAGGGCCAGGACCCAGTAGCAGTATACCTCACAGACCTAGGATAGAACCAAACACAAATGGCAAAAAAGTCAATGGAATGATTCCTAATGATATTCTGCTATTCTCATAGATTGGTGCCCAGCCCAGCTGTCATCAGAGAGGCTTCAGCCAGGAACTGACTGAAACAGATGCGGAGACCCATAGCCAAACATTAAGCAGGGCTTGGGGAATCCTTCAGAAGAGGGAGAGGAAGGATTGTGTGACGGGGTGGTGTCAAGAGCACCACAAGAAAACCCACAGAACCCACTAAGCTTGGCTCATGGGGGCTTACAGAGACTGAACCAACAACCAGGCAGCCTGCATGGGACTGAACTAGGCCCTCTGCCTATATGTTACAGTTGTGTAACTTGGCTTTCCTTTAGGATTCCTAGCTGTGAAAGCAGGAGAGGTCTCTGATTTAGTTGCCTGCTTCTGAGACCCATTCCTCCTGCCAGATTGCCTCCTCCAACCTTGGTGGAGGAAGGGGTGCCTGGTCTCATGGTAGCTTGATATGCCATGGCTAACTAATATCCATGGGATGCCGACCAGTATATGAAAAGAAACAGTGGCATGGATAGGGCAGTGGAGGTGGGGGTGGGGTGGGGCAAAAAGGGGAACATGGGGAGGACTGGCAAGAGGGGAGGGAGGGAAAGCTTTGGACAGGATGTAAAAACAAGAAAATAAATAAATGAAAGGAAGTGCCAACACACACACACACACACACACACACACACACACACACACACACACACACACAACTAACTGGTTTCTTCAGTAATTTGAAGTAACAACAGAAAGATTTAATTCATGTATGTGTCTTCAGTTTGCATCTTAGAAAATTCAAGATAGTAAATAGCACCTCTACTAAACAGAAAAAAATCCTGATGCTGAGACTAAGTGAATCAAAAAACAAGGATCCAGGACACTAGTGAAAATGCACATCCTCAGAGCTCCTCTACACTAAAGCATCTCCCATAGTCAGACTCAACATCAAGACTGAGAGTGGTGTCCATCAATGCTGGCTGGTACATTGCAGCTTCTTTGGAAATCTGGAGTTGATAACCACCAGACAAATGGTTACATCCCCGACACTCAGGATTCTTTTCACTTCTTCTATTAGGAGTCCCCTCTCATTTGCTAGATATGAATTAACTTGTTTTATTCCTCAGATAACAACCTCCATAAAATCTGTACCATATTCTTAATATCTGTCACTTTTTCTGACTGGAGTCAGCACCTTTTAAGGAAATGAATATTTCTTAGTATGTATCTCTTTCTTTAATAACTTAGAAACCTCAGCTTTCTTCTCTTTTTTCGTGTTTTATGATTTTTATAGATAATCACACTTGATTGCTCTTAGTAGACTAGCTCATTATCTGAAATTTGATTTTTAGTGTGCAAATTTGACCAAAACAAAAGGAGAAATCTATGGCTATTTTCTTATAACATGATCTCTCAAACACAAGACCAATTAATTCTCTGACCAAATATTTAAAATACCAGCATTGTGTATTAGAGCTATTTTACTACAGAGATGTTTATAATCTGCATTATCCAATAAGATAGTCACAAGAGAGTTCTTAAGGAAGTTATTGTGGCCACTGAAACTAAGCAAATGATACAAAATCACTTGTGCCTTCCCTATTGCATAGTCTTGCTATAAAACTAAAACAATTATATTGCCATATATCCGACTTTGGTATATTGACCTCTGGTATCAGTCACTGCAATCCCCCTGCTGTAATGATGCCTAAAACAATAGGAGCTAAATGTTAAAAGTTGTCAGGAGACAACATCTGAACGAAGGAAACAGAAAATATAGGTGGAAAAAATAACGGTGTTTCTTTAGAATATTTGTTCAGGTTAGTGGGCCCAAGGAAAGGATAGGGTGAGATAAAACTAGAGAGCTGATAGAAAAAAAAGTAAAGAAAAGGAAAGAAAATCCCACAACAAGCCAAGCTCTGCAGGCTGGAAAGTACAGTTACTGATTGCATCTGCTAAAGTATTGTCAATAACAGCAACTTGTGACTATTATGTATTTTACTTTATGTATTATTGAGTGTAATGCTGGCTACTGTTAACACTTGCCTCAGAAAGAAAGCTGTTTCTCTTCAAATATAGGAGAAGTTTGTATTTACTCGCCTGACATGAAACTCAGCAGGTGCCACTTTCAACAAACATGCTGTTACATCCCACTTAGGAAAAAAATAAAGAATGGCAAGCACATGTGGGCTTTTTGTGAGCCATTCCTGGGTATAGTGAACATCAAATCAGTTTATAGCAAATGAACTAGCTCCATGATGGAACAGAATAGCCTGAAAACATCAATTTTCTATAGATACAGGAAGAAAGTGAGATGGATTTGGTGGCTAACCAGATTTTCAGTAATATGACAGTTGTTAGCTAAACATATGATGCAATAATATTGTGAATCAATTGATAACACCCAATTCAAAGACCACTTTCAAACCCAAAAGACACTACAGAAAATTATCAGTAGATCACACCTACTTTGTGAGACGATTCTGCCCTTTTCAAATTCCCAAGCCTCCAGTTTGCTTCTTTTGACATCAGAATTTGACATTTAGGTACTTAAGACTCAGCAAAAGACAAAAAGCATGTGTTTAGCATTCAGGAAACTGGACCAAACCAGCATCTCAGAATCATGCTGTATCTGGTGGGAAATAAGTACATACAGCAAATAACCATGGGGAACTTAGGCTACAGCAGTGAAAACAGAGTCCCTAGTACTCAAGTTTGAACTCAGTGGAAATCTCCTATATAAATAAGTGCCTGCACCACACACTTGCACACAGTCATAAACACTCAGGATTCAAGCTTAATTATTAGGAACAGAGAGGTAGCAACCAGAATTAGGTTTCATATTTTATTTTAACTCTTACTATAAAGACCTGAAAAAGCTGCTTAAATCATAGTTTCTTGTTTTTACTATCTGTAAAAGAGGAGCCTAAGTTCTACCACATGTAAGTGATATTTAATGCTTAAATGAGTATATATATATATATATGTATATATATGTATATATATGTCACTAATAACTGATTAATTGTGTACATTCTATTCCTTAGACATTAGCCTTAATACTTTGAGATTTCATGTGGAGGATGGAAAATGTTGAGTTTGAGTCAGTCTTTACATTCAAGTGGTATACATTTCCAGGTTTCATAGCTCTAAAGTCCACAATTTTGTGTTATACAAATGATATCTTAAGATATCTCCAGAAATAATCTTTTTTACTTTTAGTCATGTCTCATAACTTGTATGTTGGAATGTTTTAAAGATATTTAAATGATATCTTCAGGTGTAAGATAAACAGTGTAATTATAGCTACATATTTGGATTGCATCGAGAGTGATATTGGAGACTGAATTTACAACACTTTACTCATTGCTTGTCACATTCATCATTACTAGAATCAATGATGATGATGGTTATGATGATGAGAAAATTATTTTGTTAGTTTATTTATTCATTTATTTATTTATTGTTTTTTGAGACAGGGTTTCTCTTTGTAGCTTTGGTGTCTGTCCTGAATCTCGCTCTGTAGACCAGGCTGGCCTCAAACTCATAGAGATCTGCCTGGCTATGCCTCCCGAGTGCTGGGATCAAAGGCATGCACCACCACTGCCCGGCCTTGTTAATTTATTATCATCATGTAAACATTATTTCTATGAATGAAAATAATTTCCAATCATTAAAAAAAAATTCTTTCTCTTTCTTCCTATTTTTTCTTTTTCTTTCCTTTCTTTCTTTTTTTTTGAGACAGAGTTTCTCTGTTTTGTCTTGGCTGTCCTGGAACTTGCTCTGTAGACCAGGATGGCCTCTAATTCAGAAAGATCCACCTGACTCTGCCTCCTGAGCAATGGAGTTAAAGGTGTGGGCCACCACTGCCCAAGTTAAAACTTAATTTCTTAAAAGAAGATAGTACAGTTTATATTTTTTATTGCACTATTGATGATTTTTTGCATGTCACTAATTGTTATTAATGGTGCTTTCTCCAATCCAATTATATATCACTAAATGCAGAGGAGAAATTAGATCAGTATCAATACAGGATTTAAACAATTAAACATGCAGAAAACCATTTTATAGCATGTTGAATTTCAGTAATTAATAACTCATTGATAAGAAGAGTGGTTAATACATTACGATTAGGTCCTTCCCTATATTACAGACACATACCCAATATTTAAATATAATATATTATACTCTTGACATTTCTACAGACAACTCATGAACAAGAGCCCATGATTTATTCACATCTGTTATAACACATTCAGATAATTTATTTGGAAGAAAGCAATCTGCATTAATCATTTATTAATTATTAATAAAATATAAGCATAGCATTAACCAACAGTTGTTCAAAATAACCTTTTCTTCTTCAAGCCAAGGACTTATTTATTTCCACCCTGGATTTTATAAAGATTAATCACCTTTTAAGTTGTTGTTCTCTGATTTTGCCTGATGAATCCTTGGGGGATACATTTCTTTTTCTTTTCCCTTCTTTCCTGTTTCTTCTTCCTTCCTTCCTTCCTTCCTTCCTTCCTTCCTTCCTTCCTTCCTTCCTTCCTTCCTTCCTCTCTCCCTTTTTTCTTTCCTTCTTTTTTCCCTCCTAATACAACATTATATTTCTATCCTCTGTATGCTCATGAATATTTCCAAAGGTTTTAGTGGAAAAAGAAATATTGTGTGGTAAGGTCGGAGACTCAGTGTATAAATTTTAATTCAAATGTGTGACATTCACTCTCTGTGTTACAGTGTTTGGTGAATTTGTGCATGTATCTAGATCTTCATTACATAACATGATAAGCTACACATATTCCCTCACTTAGTTTTATGTCTACTTTTAAACAAATAGTTTTTGCTGCTAAAAGCAGTGGTGCTCCCAATTTGCATCACATGCTCTCCACTAAGAGGGAGCAGCTGTTGTTTGTGGGAAATGATTTATATTACATAACAGTCACTTGCGTGGTAGGGTTGATCTCATGCAGTTAATAAAGTTAAAGTCATCAGTTCAGAATTTCTTGTTTCCTTTAGTTTTAGCTTTGAAGTGTGGAAACTTGTTAAAATAGTAAGAGAAGTTAATGTAATATAATGTAAAATGCTTACATACCAATAGCTCAACACTTTCCTGTCTGACACAACTTATTATGATTTATCAATTGGTTTATTGGTTCAAAAGCTGTATTGATATTTATTTTTTTAGAAACTATAGTATGTTCATATAGTTGTAAAGAGTGGTGAGGAATTGTTACTTCTACTAAAAATTTTCTTTCTGGTAATTAATTCTATTGTGTCATTTTCCAAGATTTTTACTTTCAATATTGAATATAATATCTTAACTCAAGGAAGTAGTCTCAGATCCAGTTAATTTTACTCTAGCATCATGAGTGTAGGGGTGTGTGTGTGTGTGTGTGTGTGTGTGTGTGTGTGTGTGTGTGTGTAAATATAGACAAGCATGTTTATGTATTCTATTATGGTGATTTTCCATATGTTTAATATTATAACTCACTTGTTTCTTTGTGACATTCTTTTGCATCTATCCTTCTTTTAAAATACTGCCTATGTTTTTGTTTATTTCTTTTTTGAGACAAGGTCTCACTATGTAGCCTTGGCTTGCCTTTAACTCCTACAGATCCACTTGTCTCTTTCTCCCTAGGGTTCGGATAAAAGACATGTGATTCCATGTCCAGCTTAAAACACTTTTTCAAATACTTTATTTGTTAAAGTTCAATTATTTTTATTTTTTCGTTTCAGACTTTATTTTTCTTATGAGATCTTATGTTGTGCATGCCTTAATGTGTGCCTTCTGATATCAGACTCATTTCAAGTTTTCTTTAAGTATCTAATCATTTCTGAACTTCTGATAGGAAACACATGGAACTCAAAAGTTAATGAGGTCAAGATCATTGAAATTTGCCAAGGAAATAACAGAGAGACAAGATCTACAACTAGGGAAAATTGTGGATATTTGTAGAAATATTTCTTGTGTGTTACTGAGTGTTCTCCACACATTCACATGTGGAAAACTCCCAATCCTGGAGAAAGTATTAAAGCAGAAACTCACTGAGGCTCTTTCTAGGAAAAAATACCTCCTATTTTCATAAACTGAGCTTGAACTTCTCATAAGTCATATGAGTATCCGAGAGCATTTTGCAGGTATTCAAATGCAGCATCTGACAGGACAAAATGTTCATGTCTCTTAACAATATCACAGATGACAGGAAGCAATATTTTAAGGAGCTCAAACATATCTACTATGGCAAAACTTCCAAATTACATTGTTTAAAATTCAATAAAAATTCCCAGAAGTGTAAGAACCAGAAGTCCATAACTGATTAGGATTGTAGCATTTAACTAATTAAAGCTGAACCAGACAGAACAAATTATAGTTTTAGGAAATAAAATAATCAATCCAGTGAACATAAAAATATCCTGAAAATGCAATGAGGTATAGAAATATTTATTATTTATTGAATGGATTGTTGTTCATTAAACAAACTTTGTATTAAATTAATTTTATAAATAAAAGAATTACACTCAAATGGCATTTTAAGCCTCTGAGAGAAGAGTGTTCATACATAAGAATTAGCAATAGAAATAATCTAAAATGGTATACATAGAAAAGATAACAATGCTGGGGAGAGGGCTCAGTTTGAAAAGTGCTTTTCGTGCAAGTAAAAGTGTTTGAGTTCAGATCCGAGCAGCCGTGCTAAAAGCCAGGAGTGTTGGCCTGGGATGCAGAGACAGGGCAATCCTAGGAGCTCCCCAACCAACTAGTCTTGTGAAATTTGTGACTTCTATGTGCAGGAAAGTACCCCATTTCAAAAAGAAAGGGAGCAATAGAGTGAGACACCCAATGATAACCTGCAGTAGAGAACACCGGAGAAAGATTGGTTACTTTTCTGTCGCCTTGATAAAACCCCATGACCAAGGTAACTTATTGAAGGAAGGGTTATTTGAGCTAACAGTTCCAACGGGCTAAGAATCCATTATGATGGGGAGGCTTGGTGGCAAGCAGAAGGCACAGCAGGAGAAACGTGAAGCTGAGAGCCCACATCTTCAAACACAGACACAGTATACAGAGAGTGAACTGGAAGTAGCATGAAGTTTTAACACTCGAGCTCCTCAGCCATTGATATACTTTCTCCATCAGTGTGCAATGTCTAATTCTCCCTAAACAATGCCACCAACCAAGGAATAAGTATTCAAATATCTAAGACTATGGGGGACATACTCATTCAAGTCAATACAATATCTGATATTTGAATTCTGTCTATCACATGCACATGCACATATGCACATAAATACCACTCACACATTTTTTTAAACAAAGAAAGTGGTGAAAGGTAGAAATTACTCAGAGAACTGAAAGGCATATTCAAATTGCTTATTATCTGTACAGCTAGTATTCATGAAGAGAAAGAGAGGGAAGGGACATGTAGGAAAATATTGAAGCATCAAGCATGGTGATGTATGCTTGTAATCTCAACAGTCAGGAGATAGAGGTAAGAGGTTTGTGAATTAAGGCCATCCAGGGGTAAGCAGTCCTACCCTGTCAGGAAGAGAGAGAGAGAGAGAGAGAGAGAGAGAGAGAGACAGAGAGAGAGAGAGAGAGAGAGAGAGAGAGACAGAGAGAGACAGAGAGAGACAGAGAGAGACAGAGGAGAGAGAGTTGGGGTGGGTGCAGGGAAGGCAAGAAGAGCAGAAATGGTCAAAGAATCACTTTTCAAATATGGTAAAACTCAATCCACAAATGATTATTAACAATGTTTTCCCAATAAGTATACACACATTATTTAAAGCAATGTAAAAAAGTAAATCTTCAGAACAATTAATGGGACAAATATTTTTTTATAGAGTAATAAAGTCATGATAATTGATTCTTTCTTATCAGAAAGCCATAGAGGTCAAAAGTGACACAGAAGTTAGAGTAACTTCTTTAAAATACTGGAGAAGAGAAAGATACACACACACACACACACACACACACACACACACACACACACACACTTTCTAGCGTAAAACTCCACAGTAAAATGAAACATCTTTTAAAACAAAGGTGAAATAAGTCATTTAATTTTGAAGAATTATACAAATGTGTCACTATCTGAATTGCCACAGAAGGAGAGATGCTCTTAAGGTTGGATGAGACAATGATCAAATATCTAGATATACATGAATGAATGAAGATAATCCAAGGTTCCAAATACATAACTAAATGTTAAGACATTTCTGCTATCTACTTAAAAAGCAATTGGCTCTTTGAAGAAAAAGTAATAACAGTCTATGGAAGTGCTGAATAATATGAAATAACAAAGCAAAAATGCTAAGGAATGTATTTTAATAATAATTTAGAGATTTGAGAAAGGTAGAAAATGGGCATATTCTTCCAGATTCCTTATATCAGAATGAAAGTGGTACATTTAAACTGAAGTATAAAATCTTTTACACACACACACACACACACACACACACACACACACACACACATTATAATGTAAGCTCTAAAGATAACATAGGGGAGGAAGATAACATAAATCTGTCAAAGTTTTCCAGGGATTTAGAAAAATTATAAATGTAATATACTGCTTGAAATAAAAATGTATCTTCTTAGCAATTTCTTCACCTTTCAAATTTTTAAATGCATATTTTACTTGTAATCCATCCATGATCCATACATAATCAATCCATATAGTAATTGAAATATCACCCAAATTAGAAAGAATCTATTGATAAAATATCCATCAATAACAATGGAGAGGAATGAACTTTTGAGGCATCAATGTGAATAAGATTTAGGCTAATAATGTTAAGAGGAGCAAAGCAAGAAAGCCATCCTGCATGACTGTATTTGCATAGAGAGTTCCAGAAACTATGGAGTAACAGTGATGTAAGAACAAAAGCTATTGTTTTATATCTAAATACCAAATAAAAGGAGGGATTGGACAGGTAGGCATATGGCAGTTTTAGATATATTCATTATTTTTCCCTTGGTGGTGATGGTGGTGGTGGTGGTGTGTGTGTGTGTGTGTGTGTGTGTGTGTGTGTGTACAGTTTGTTTCATGTGAACAGAATTACATACAAATACACAAATGGACACATATAGAGTTTATGCATGTCAACTCTACCTACTGAAATTTGTTTAAAAGTTAAATAGTTTTGCTTAATTTAGATACCTTCTGGGATGTTAGGGTGGACCAGGTTTATCAGCCTTATGATTACAAGGATCCTCTCTCATGTCTGTATAGAATAATATAAAACATAATGCATTATTTATTAAATGTTTTGTAATGAACTGGACAAGAGGGTTTGAAAGTTTCTAAAAAATGGTAAACATTTAACGATTTGGAAATAATTGCCTTGATTCTATCATTGCACATTGTAACATGAATCTAGTCATGACATTTCTCTCATAAGTACAATTATGACACATTAATGAAAATTATTTGAAAACTGTAGTGCTGTTCTGTCTAGACTTAACAGCAAACTTTGCCATGGAACCTCTTTGATAGTTAATCCTATTTTTGTTTAAGCCATCATTCTCTTTTCCCACGAAGTCCATACCTTGATTAATCAAGGTTTTATTTTCTGTAGCTAACTTTGTGGATTATTTTATGTATCTCCGAGAATCAAGACCTTCCTGGCAATCAAAGTTTCCTAAGCTCTAGGGTTCCCTTATGTAATACAATGTAATAGTGATCCCAAGGATCGTTTGAACTTGTATGAGAGAAGATCCTGGCCAAGAGACCCGAAATGGAAATTGACATGCTTCTAGTTCGTAATTGCCTGTGTTGAAAATCAATCCACTGGATCCCCAGAGGTCTGTATGTAGACTCTAGTCCCTTTGTTTTCTTTACTATGCTACACAAATAGTTCATTATCTTTATTAGCAATATTGTAGCATGCCTTAGGTTGAAAGAAAATAAGTCACACAAATTTGTGGTTCTTATTTTAAATTTTGTTAAATGCTAGATGTGGAGCTTTTGTATGAAATTTAAAGTAATCCAAATGATGTCAATTAAATGTTTAGTTTAACAGGGTTTGATTGAAAGTGTATTAAACCTATGATTAATTTTCAGAGAATTGGCCCATCAATTTTGAGTCTCCCTATGCAATGAAGTGGAACATTTCTCCATTAATTTAGTCAATGGACTAGAATTGTGAATAGAACTTCTATGAAGGAAGCCCCTCACTGTGCACTGTGGTCCTTAGAGAGACACAGCTGTGTGCTCACTCTCAGTTGAGAGCTCTGCTTTGAAAGAGTATTTGCAGCCATTTTTCTTGTCAATAGTTCTTAGGCTGATCCAAAGTTTCCTTTGTAATCGCTAAGCTTGCTGCTTCATAACATAGCAGTATTATCCATCTAAGTCTTCTTCCTGGGGTTTCTTTCTTGTCACTCCTTACTCACAGTTTGCAGGATACTTTTTTCTGACATTGTAAAAGCGATATCATTTTATTTACTTATTTCACATTATTATTATTTTTGTTATTATCATCATCATCATTTTTATCACTGTCATCATCATCATCATTGTATCTTTGATGCTGTCAGTCTATTTTAGGGTTATGACCTCCTTCTTCAATTGCTGAAATTACGTTTTAGATATAAATACTTTAAGAAAATGTTTAAATCTTTTAAAAAGATGTGAACATAATGCCAATAGATACTCTACATTCAGTAAATAACATATGCAAATGAGGTAGTTGTGTTTCAAATCCATGTCTGTATGCCTTTAAAAACTGAAGACTAGGGGTAATAGTTGCTTTATGTTATTACTAGAAAATACCACAAATTGAGTTGTTTATGCAATAGGAATTCTTTTTTTATCATCTATATACTGGAAGTCTGAGGAGTTCAGTGTACCAACTGGAATTTTCTGTTTGCATACAACACCTGTTACCTGTACATTTTATTTTATTTTTTTGATGAACACTGGTCATTTTGGATGTGAGCATTAGCTTTATGACTTCATTTAACATTAATCAACTCTTTAAATACCCCTTATCTAGATATAGTGCAATGGGTGTTGTGAGCAAGGAATATAATTCAATCCATAATGCTATTAGAGTACAGAATAAAACTAAGGAATTTATGGATGAATGAGAATCTATTTGGCCTAAATAATAAAATATCTGAATTAGATATTAATTTAAACAGTTATATCAAAACAGTATTTGTATCTCTGTAAAGAAACATGTGACAAACATTGTACTCATCTAAACAAGAAGATTGCTACAGTACCCATCCTTGTAACAGATATCTGCTTGACACTACTGTATCAAACCAGTTTAAACTGAGGCTAGTATCCAATCTTCACTGTTCAATGTGGCAACACTAATCAAATGTGTTGTTTTAAATTTTACTTAATTAAAATTAGACAAAACCAAAACATAGTCTTGCAGTTGCACTGGTCAGAGCCCCAGTGTTTAGTGGCCATCCACCAAAGCATGTAACATGTTTTCTTAAAAATTATGAGTGAGTTCGTGCTCTCTTACCTACTTCTTTTCTCATTCACCTTAGCAATATCTGTGTTTTATCAGTGTTTATGTCCTCAAAACATATGTGTACTTATAGTGCCTGGGCAAATGAAATTTGTGAGAACATTCTTTTTCAAGCATTTTCTACCCACCCCTTTTACTGCTCTTCCTACCATATGCAAATTTATTTTTCTTTTATATCGTTTCTACTTTCCCCTTCTCTTCTTTAAAACCTCCCATATACTTTTTCTTGATCTTCATCACACTCATGACTTCTATCATTAAATGATTAATTTCTCTTGAATCACACACACAATATATATATATATTTAAACTCTACTCAGTCTATACAATGTTACCCATATGTATGTTTTCAGGACTCATCATTTGGGTATTGGATAACCAATTGGTGTTCTCATCTTTGAAGAAGACTATTTCTCCAGCTTGCAGAATTCACTGGCAGAATAAAGATGACACCAAATAGACACGCTGTAGTGGATGGAGGAAACCTCACCTGGCCACAGCCTATACAAAAACCAGAGACACAAATTTTAATGTGAAGCCCTCGTTTTCCCATAAGGATTCTCAGTCCTCTTAGGGCCATCAGAAATGAAACCTTTGAAGAAGGAAGTGTTAGAAGTTGAATTTAGTCTGATATTTCCCAACCAGAGTTACATGGGATCAAGAGGTATTGGCTTTTTCTTTTCTTATTTGAGAAGTGTTGGAAATCGTTGATTGATTCACTTCAATTATACATGTTGTAAAATTGTAAAGATAGAGTAATAAACCAGGACAGACAGACAGCAAGCAATCACCAACTATTGTCATGCATCAAAAGATCTGTATTTTACAAGTCAACCATATGGTTTTCTTTCTTTTATTTTCTTCACTCGTATCATTTTCTTTCTAAAACTATTTCCCACTTTTTATTAGTCCTCTGACAAATGCGTCTGTATGATAAAGGACGGTTTCCCCTCCCTGCCAGTAATTCTGAAGCAATTAGAGTCATACCATATCCAGTTTTAGCATTCAAAAAAATCTTTAAGTTGCATAAATGACATGAAAACACCATCATACACCCATTATGTTAAAGATGCAAAATTCTTCAATTTTTCTCTATTCTAATCTCATACATCCTAAAATCAGCTTTCCCCCCTTCCACTCCTCTCAGTAGTCCCCTACCTCCCCTCTCCTCCAAGTCTAACCTCTAGGTAACCCCAGAAAAGAGCAGGTCTCCCAGGGACATTAACCAAACAGGGTACAATACAATACAATAAAACTCAGCACAAACCCTCATATCAAGGCTTGATGATGTAACCCAGAAGGAAGAAGAGTCACAAGAGAAAACGAATGAGTCAGAGATAACCCAACTCCCACTGACAGGAGTTTCCCTAAACACCAAGTCAACAATCACGACGTATTTGCACAGTTATCTAATGCTGACCCATGCAAGCTCAGCAATTGCCTCTTCAGTCTCTGTGAGCCTCTATGAACCCAACTTAGTTGATTCCAGGGTCCTTGCTCTCCTAGTATTGTCTACTCTTCTTGCTCCCACAATTCCTCCTCCCCCTCTTCTGCATGATTCCTGGAGCTGTGAAGGGACGGATCTGATGGAGACTGCCAACCTGGGCTCTCTCTCTGCCTGGTGTTGGTTGTGGGTCTCTGCATCCACTCCCATCATTTTCTAGAGGTGGCCTCTCTGACAACGATGACTGTACTGGGCACTGAATTATGAGTACAGCAGAATATCATTAGGAATCTTTTTCTTTCTTTCTTTCCTTCCTTCTTTTCTTTTTTTCGGTTGAATTTGGATTAACCTAGGTCTCTGGGTTAGCCAGCTCCAGGTCCTGGTCATCCAGGTAGGGTCAGGTGTGGACCTCAAACTAGTCATTGGTTAGCCACTTCCACAAGTTCTGCGCCACCGCTGCCCACAGCACATCTCGCAGGGAGGACAGATTGTAGTTAGAAGGTTTTATGGCTGTCTCGGTGTCACAGTTCCACCACTAGAAGCCTTGCCTGGTTGCAGAAGGAGATTGGTTCAGGCTCTGTACCTTCCATTACTAAAATTCCTCACTAGGATCACTCTAGAAGATTCCAGTGTGTTTCCACTGTGATGAGTTTCTTTATTGTCCCTAAAATGCCCTCTAATGCCAGTTGTCCCTCCCTGTACTCTCTCCTTCCATTTCTCCCCACCTGTCTAATCCCTCCTATTACCATCCATATCTTCCCCAGTCTACCCTCCAAGTCTATGTGTCACCTCTTGAGCCCTTCTGTTATTTAATGTCTATGGGTCTGTGGATTGTAGCATGTTTATTATTAAAACAACAGCTAATATCTACTTATAAATGTGCACATACCATGCTTGTCTTTCTGAATCTAGGTTACCTCACTTGGGAAGATTTTTTTTCTAGTTGCACCCCTTTGCTTGCAACTTTCATATTGTCATTTTTTTAACAGCTGAGTAACACTCTGTTGTGTAAATGTCCTCCATTTTTTATTTGATTCTTCAGTTGAGGGGCATCTAAGTTGTTTCTAGTTTCTTGCTATTATGAATAAAGCCACTATGAACAGAGTTCAGCAAGTGTCCTTTGGGTATATGCCTAAGAATATCATTAATTTTTAAGAAATTATAAATGTAGTACATTCAAAACACTTAGAGTATATTTTAATATCAAAACTTAGAGGTAAAATTTCTCTACTGGTAACATTTTTGTTACTGTAGCACATATCAATGATAATCCATTTATCCTAAAAATAATGAAAGAATTATTGTGATTTTTAACTTCAAAATTTCAATGAACATCTTATTCTTGCAGTGGCACATTTCATTATGGCAGAAATGCATGTCCCATGAAGTCCCTCCTCCACAAGGCAGGGAAAGAAAAGAGAAATAGCCCTCCCAGGACATGACTAGAGGGCTAATCTTGCTTACCAGCTTCACATACCTATGAAGAAGAAAACTCAATTGAAGAATTGCTTCCATAAGATTGGCTTGTGGGCATGTCAATAGGATAACTCTTGATACTTTATAAAGCAAGGCTCAATCCATTGGGGGCAGGTATATAAGTCAAGTTCCTCCATTCTATTTATGTCAGTTCCTGCCTCCAGGTCTTGGACTTGAACAACTGCATGGCTTCCATGGATAGTGCATGGTAACAGGCAAACTGAAATAAACTATTTCCTCCAAAAGCTGATCTTGGTCATGGTGTTTTCACAGCAACAGGAAAGCAAACTCAGATAACCACACACTAGGCCATACCTCTCTAAGTTTCCACAATTTCAAAATGATATAAAGATGAGGACTAACTGCCGTGATATTTTATTTGTGCTGAAATGTGGTGATATTTTATTTGTAAAATAAAATATTTGTAATATAAAAATTGCCTGTAAATCAGAGGAAAAAGCAACCCATTTTAAGTAAATAAAGAAGTCAGGCAACAGTAGCACATGCCCTTAGTCCTATCATTTGGCAAGCAGGATCTCTGCGTGTTCAAGGCCAAGTTTTCACCCATATATCCAGCTCCATGTTTTTTTCTTTAATAAGACCATTTAGAAATTCATCTACAATTAACCCTTTAGCACATGAGTACATTGAAGTACTAGGCTATGACAATATACATACCTCCATTTGGGTCTTTATAACTGCATTGACATATATTAATCTATCTATGTATGTATTGGTATAAATATTAAAGTAGAGATAAAAGGGATAAATACAGGTATATGTAGGTGTGGTGGCTTAGATGAGAATGGCCCCATGGGCTGGCTATGTTTAGTCCCTAAGTGGTGGACAGTTCTGGAAGGGTTAGGAGGTGTGTCCTTGTTGGAGGAGGTCTGTTGCTGGGAGTGGGCTTTAAGGTTTCAAAAGCCCACTCCTGGATTATTATCTTTCTCTCAAGATGTAAAACTCTCAGCCACTGCCCCAGCACCATGCTTGTCTGCTTCCCTTCACGATGATCATGGACTAACCCTCTGAAAAGGCAAGCAAGCCCTCATTTTAGTACTTTCTTATAAGAATTGCTTTGTTCATGATGTTGCTTCACAGAAATAGAACAGCAACATGACACTAGCTTTGGTTTAGATATAGAATTAGAAATAAAATAGTTACACTCTAATTAACTGAATTTTTTTCAGTTTTATTATGAATTAGTTGAATCATATTTTCTGGAAAACCTCTATGTTAAATGCTGTGACAGCTCCAGAAATAATTCCCATTTCAAGAAATTCAGTTTCTAGAACATAAGTTCAGGGGCTGAAGCGAAGACTCTGAAGTTATGAACATGTACTTCTTTTCTGGAGGAGCTGACTTTGATTCCTAGCCCTTATGTCAGGTGACTCACAACTGCCTGTTACTCTAGCTCCAGGATATGCTACACCTCCAGTCTCTAAGGCCACTCACATGTGGCAAGTATTCACACGAAAACATGCATAGACATGATTAAAATGAATATTTTAAAAGAAATCAATCCAATATTTCAATTTTACTTCTGTTACACATCCCTGTTTTTAGAAACATTGGATTAGAAAGAATATAGATTATATTAAAAAGCCAAGGCTATTTGAAATTGAAAGGGCTTATATGTAAGCTCAAAGATCCTTTGAACATTGCATGATATAGAATAGAATTTCAAAGAGAAAAATAGTTTTAAAGATGTGAGAGCATGCATTGTGTGTTCATATGTATGCAAGTACAAATGCTTTGTGCAGAGTGCATGTAGTGGCCAGAGGTTTTTCTTGGGTGTCTCAGCTTGGGAGTTATGTCCTTTGTTTTATGAGATATGATCTCACTAGAATCTAGGCCTATACCATTTGTCCAGACTGGCTTGCCTGTGAACCCTGTGAGACTACATGATAATTAGACATAATTCCGTCTTTTGGAGATGAAGAAGAAATAAATAGCATTCTCTATATGAGATAGCAAAAAGTACACAATCCAGTGTATTCAACATGGAGGATGGAGAGAATACAATGTTTATTGAGAAGATTAAAGAAGTCCAGGACCAAGATAACTATATAACATAAATAATTTTAATCAACACTCATAAAAGTGTTCTTAGAACTCTTTTGATTGTTGAGAGCAGGATACTGTTTATTTCATGTCAGTTTTAGACACAGCTTGGATCAAAGCAAAGGGATGATCTTCCAAGATGACACACCATCATCCTGTGACTGTAACCTAACACACTTGTCACCCAATCAGTCAATGTCCAAACTGGAGAGATGATTGGGATATGTCCAAGTGCTACTTGCTCCGAGAGTGGTAATATTTTAACAGCCAAGAGCAGGGATTAAGGAAGAAACACTAAGGAGCCTGAGGAAATTGTTTCACCAAGAAAACACTATAGGATACCTGCAAAATCTTTGTTTTCTGATCTTTGTTCATACTTCAAGTACATTTTCTGTCATTACCTTTTCAGTTTGCACTGGGATCACATTGGGCTCTGATGAGACACTTGGCAGCTTCATAATCTGGGAATTCCACAGTGCTCTTGCTCTCAGTAAGCATGCTCATGAGTTGTCCTCACTTGCCTGGTATCTGAGACAGGTTTCCTGTCACTTTCCCTAAATACAGGCCTCCTTTGGTTTTGGATAGTCTCTATTTTTCTTCAGATAACTTTTACTATTTGTAATTATATGTGTTATGCATTATAAGCACAATCAATATTAGAGCAGGGGGCTCATTTGTTTTGTGCTTCTCAGTTTTCTCACCACCTAGGTGTAATTTGATTTTTGTAGACATAGATAACAGTTCAATGACTAAAATGAATGAATGAAAAACTATAATGCACACACACACACACACACACACACACACACACACACACACAGAACTTCTATGACAGACTTTCATCAAAATAGTTTATGGATTATATAGGAATGTATGAAACAACAAAATGTTCATTTTCCCTTTCAAATATCACCAAAAATCAATTACAATATAAATTATTTAAAGAACAGAAGGCAATTGAAAGATCTTTGCCCCAAAATAGTTGAAATTGAATGATAGCTATCAAATGTGGAAAATTACAGGTTCCATTATTAGAAGATAATAGAATCTTTGTAAATTATTCAAAAGGAACCAGACAGTAACATGTGAAATTAGATATGAAATTGAGAAATGACTGGGGTTATTTCTTGTTATAATGGTGATGTTATTTGTTTTAAAATAACCACTGAGCATGATGACTACATTATCTGATTTCTAGACATAAAGAGCATGACTAAATCTTCAATAAAAATATGCTGTGATTGATTTACAACCTCCATGTGAAATGCATAATTTGAACTGTAAAAGTCAGATTTTTTGAAGATAGTTGCAAGACAATGACACATGTCTTATAAAATAGGAATGCCAAAAAACATGGAGCCAGTTCAAAAAGCATCGTCCTCATGATGTAGAAAACAATATTAACTGTGAAAATGATGTTAATTACTTTCAAAATGTCATTCACTCTGTTTATTCATGCTGTATTAGCAAAAATATCTATTACATCTTAATGGTTAGTAGGAAAAATAAGTAGTATATTGTTAGAATAATTGCACCATTTTAGTAAGAACATGTTTGGCTCTGTTAAACATGGATCACCTTGGGAAGGGGAAACAGAGGAGCTCACCCCTCTGTTTCTGAGTAAACTGGGGATAGAGGGGAATTAGAGGGGAGGAGATTGGGGATAAGAACATGAGGGAATGGGATGGTTGAGCTAGCAGAAGGATGGAGTGGGAGAGCAATGAAAAAAATATCTTGATAGAGGAAGACATTTTGGGGCAAGGGAGAAACCTGGTGCTAGGGAAATTCCCAGGAATCCACAAGGATGACCCCAGATTAGACTACTACCAGTAGTGGTGATGGTGCCTGAACTGGCCTACCCTGGTAAGCAGATTGGTGAATATCCTAACTGTCATCATAGAGCCTTCATCCAGTATCTGATGGAAAGAAGTACAGAGATCCACAACCAAGCACCAGGCCAAGCTCCACAAGTCCAATCAAAGAGAGGGAAGAGGGATTATATGAGCAAGGAGGGTCAAGACCATGATGGTGAAATCTACAGAGACTACTTAACCAAGCCCATAGGAACTTACAAACATTAGACAAAAAGCTGTGGAACCTGCATGGGACCAGACTAGACCCTCTGCTTATAGGAGAGAGATGTGTAGCTGGGTCTGTTTGAGGAGCCTCTGGCAGTGTGATCACAATCTATCCCCAGTGCGTGAGCTGGCTTTCTGGATCTCATTACCTATGGCTGGACACTTTTTTCACTCTTGAAGCAGTAGGAAGGGGCTGGGTCCTACTTGAATTGAATGTACCAGACTTAGCTGTACCCCCATGTCAGAACTTACCCTTTGGGAAGAGGGGAGAAGGAATGGGACGGGGAAGGGAAGGTGGGGTGAGGAGTGGAGGGATCGGAGGGTGAGATGAGAGGGGGAAATCTGTGCTTGGTATGTAAAATGAGTAAAAAAAAGTAAAAAATAAAAAAAAAACGACAAAAAACTTATTTTTAACAGGATTAGAGGAACCCAGATAAAGGGACAACATTAACCTATACTTGTCTAAGTCTGATTCAGTTAAACAATGTAAATAGATAAATGTATATAAAAAAGTTGCATATATAAAAAAGACATTATAATAAATAGGCACTAAAAGTCAGATGGAGAATGTTTACAGAATAATGACTTCTTTTATTACACATTATCACCTCAATAAATGCTTATCAATTGCATTAACAATTCTGATTTATGAAACAAATGTTTCATTATTGTATTTGTTTCTTCTCACAGAATTGTTGACAAGCTACCAGATAAAAAGCCACTTAAAGGCAGATTTAACAAGTCCATACATATATGCAAATTGAAGCCAAATGGATTCTAGGTAATTTTCTTTGGTACATGAATGCCAGTAGAATATATTCATTTCCAATGGCTTCCTGTCTTCCATTCTTACAATGCATTTTGTATACAGGAACCAGCACAGAGAGTTAGCAGGAATAGCACATTTCTTAATAATACTAAGTCATTTTAGCACTTTATTTTTTGTTTTAATTATATACTTATCATAATTTTTAAATTTACTTAAAATAATTTTTAAATTTAAATATATTTTAAACATATTCTCCTAAAAGTCCTTCCAGATTTTCTCCCCTCTCCTACTCACTCAGCTTTAATTTCCTTCTCAAAAAAAAAAACCCCACCAAAACAAAGGGGAAAAAGTAAAACACCACCCCCAAACAAAGAACAAATAAGCAAATAAATAAAAAACCCACCAACCTATAGCCAAATAAATATACACACACAAGACAAAATGTTAACAAGACAAAAACTGTGGAGTCCATTACAGAGCCATAGGAAGTGACACTATTCGGTGATGTGGCCTTATTGGAGTAGGTGTAGCTTTGTTGGAGGAAGTGTGTCACTGGGGGTGGGCTCGGAGGTCTCAACTATTTAAGTTAGAGCCAGTGTCTCACTTTCTGCTACCTGCCAATTCAGGTGTAAAACTCTCAGCTACCTCTCCAGCACTATGTCTGCACGTATGTTGCCATGCTTTCTACCTCTGACAATAATAGACTAAACCTCTGAACTGTAGGACAGACCAATTAAATATTTCCTCATAAGAATAGGCATGATCAGGGTATCTGTTCACAGCAGTAGAAACTCTAACTAAGACAGAAGTTGGTACGAGGGACTGGAGTACTGTTGTAATAGCTAGACCATGCCTTTGGAGGATGATGGAACACTTTGAGACTTTGGACTAGAAAAGCAGTTGGATGTATTAAGTTTGTACTTAATGATCCTTGTATGAGCTTGGAGTACTTAATGAGCATGGCAGAGTGATTTGAACTATGGGGGCCTGGCTTAAGAGGTTTCAGGGGAGATTAATGTGGCCTAGAAACTGCTCTTGTAATATTTTGGTGAAGAATGTGGCTGCTTTCTTCTTTTGTCCAAAAAAAAAAATCTTCCTGAATCTTAAAGAATTAAAGGTTAATAGTTTTGGCAGAGAGCCTTCCAGAGAGCCTAGTATTGACTGTATTGCTTAGTTATTAATGGCCATGCTTGTGCAAATCTGTAATGAAAAGTGGCAGGCTGAGCAAGGAAAAATACAAAATGTACAGTTTGAGGAAAAAAAAGGATACTAGGGAGTATAAAGGGAATTAAGTCCTGTGTTCAAGGAGATAACCAGATTAAAGAAAAAGCCTGACGCTAAATGGAATAAAGGGAGTGGTGACTTCTGGACAAGACCCTACCCAAATAAACTTCCAACTTGTGAAAATTAATTAAAGAAAAGCTTAGGGCCAGGTATGGTGATGCATGCCTTTAATGCCAGCACTGTGGAGGCAGAGGCAGGACAATATCCGAGTTCAAGGACAGCCAAGCTTAGGCAATGAAAGAAACCATCAAAACTAGAAAGCTGGTGAAGATGTCATTGGCCCATGTTCCAGATCCAGCAAGCAGCAGAACTTGGCAGCTTCAGCCATGTGGTTCTGACTTTAGAGTCAAACATAGAAGAAAGGGGGTTATAGAATCTCCCTCTATGTTTAAGGAAAGCTGCTAAGGCCAAGTACGCGGCAGGAGTGTCCCTGCATGGAGGCTCAGAGAGGCCATTTTATGAAGCTGTGAAGAAGAAGCCTGGATTGCCTTGGAGACTCCAAGATATTGGAGATGCCAGAGTCTGATACCTGCTGAGGAGAGCTGCTAACAGGGAGTGGAACCAGCCCAAGAGAAATAAGGGTGTTGCAGTCAACAAAGTTGAAAGGGGTTGGAATTCTAAAGAGGGCTTTGACATCAGACATGGAGATGCAGAATTTGGAGTTTGGGAGTTTGCCCAGCTGGTTTTCAGTCTTGCTTTGGTTCAACATTTCCTCATTATGCCCTGTTTTTTTTTTTTCACCTTTTGGAATGGTAATGTATATTCTGTGCCATTATATGTTAGAAGTATAGGATCTGGAAGTAAATTTTTTTTAAATTTTACAGGGGATTAGAGTTAATAGATTGCATGAATCTCAGAAGAGACTTTGAACTTTGGACTTTTAAACAGTACTGATACTGTGATAGACTATGAGGACTTTTGAAGTTGGACTAAATGCATTTTGCATTATGATATGGCTACAAGCCATAGAGTGGAATGTAGTGGTTTGAATGAAAATGGCCCCCATAAGCCCATAGTGATTAGGAGGTGTGGCCTTATTGAAGCAGGTGTGGTTTTTTTAGAAGCAGTGTTATTGGGGGTAGGCTTTGAGTTTCAGGGCTCAAGGCAGGTCCAATGTCTCAATTTCTCTCTATTGCCAGTGGAACCAGATATAGAACTCTTGTATTCTTCTCCTGCATCATATCTGCCTTTACACCATCATGCTCCTGTCCATTATGATAACGGACTAAACTTTTAAACCTGTAACCTAGCTCAAATTAAATGTTTTCCTTTATATGCTGTCGTGTCTGTTCATAGTAATAGAAATCCTAACTAAAATAGTGGTGTACTTGTTCTCAGAAGTACCTTGAAATTTATGAATAATACTGTGATTTTGTTTAAATAACCAACTTTAAATTTCAAGAAATACATTTTTATTATCAATATATGTAAAGTCTTCTTTCTAGTAACTCACAGCATATATTGCTTTAAGGAGTTCAGCAATCTATGTTTATCTATATAGATAATTTTCCAGGATGGATGCATGTTCCCCACTTGCATGTCCAGTGCCTGTGGAGTCAGAAGAGGCCATCAGATCCTCAAGAACTAAAATTACATATGGTCGTGAGCTGGTATCTGAAAATCAAACCCAGGCCTTCTGGAAGAACAGTCAGTGCTCTTAACCATTTATCTAGCTGCATATGTTCAACAATCTTTAATGAAACAATTAGCCTCTTCAATGATCACAATATATCATTAACTTTTTAAGATCAATTATTTATGGTGAAATAATCAATAACTCTATATTTAATAAATATTCTAAATGTACAGCAAAGGATAACTTTCAATTACAAGTATCATCACATTTAAATAAGATGCTTCCTATAAAATTATTAGTTAGCAAACATTTGTTGTTGTTGTTGTTTGTTTGTTTGTTTTTGAGACACTTTCTCTCTACATAGCCCAGACTCTCCTGGCACTCCCTAAGTAGACCAGGTTGGCCTTAAACTCAGAGATCTACCTGCCTCAGCCTCTTGACTGGTGGAGTTAAAGGCATGTGCCTTCACCCCCAGCTCAAACACATAAAAGTTTTATGAGTACTAAAAGTGCTAAAGGTAATGCTGAATTAAGCAAATTATTTGCTTTAAGAAAAAGGACCTGTAAGTTAAATATTTACTATTCCTTCTCCTCTAAGATCTGTAGCTTTTTATTAACTTTACAGAGGGCTAAGAATTTATTCAATTAATATTTATGTATTTATACATGGGGTCTGAAAGGAAATACAGAATGGAATGGATCCTTCAGTAATAGAACAACAAGGCTTATGAAGCAGGCAGAAAATAATATTACTTACAGCTGGGCTTAAGGCCCAAGTCTGCTCTCCCAGCAGCCAGGAGGCTGATGAATCTTTAGGTATATGTAAGACTAAAGACTATTTGCTCTACAAGAAGATTATTTTAGGCTGTTTTAGTATACTTACACTGAAGCAAGAAGAGAAGAAAAGAGACGATCTATGAAGTACACCATCCTCTAGGATCAGAATTGGAAAGCAAGAGAGATATGAGAGATAGGGAAAAAACGGGATGCCAGCTGCTGTTTCTACAGTGAACGGACTGTGGCTAGAAAATAAAGATCAATGAGTATTTTATACACAGTGTGGAATGGTCTTGTGTTTAACCTCAAGATAAAGAAAAATTATTGAAATAGGAAAAGTAGATGAGTGATGTAAGGCTGAGAAGGAATTGATTCCCAGTATTTCCTATATCCACTGTATAGAGCCCCAGATTAGACAAATACAGGTGGTAATATCAAGTGAAACCTGTAATAAGTTTTATCAGCGAATTAAATTAAGGACACTTTATTGGCTTGTGTGAATTTAAAAAATGGATTATAATAAAAAAGCAAGTTGTTTGGGCCATTTGGTAGCATGTGAGAATGAAAAGAAGTAAGTTTTACTGAACTCTTACAATGTGTACCACACAGTGCTAAAATTTGCTTCAAAAATAATGAACAAGCGTCTAGTCTACTCCTTCCAGCCTTAACCACATACTGTGGTTGCAAATGTTAAATGAAATATTTTTAGGTTACTCTTAAACATATATTTCTCACAGTACCCTTAACAGTTTTCTGTATATTACTTCACTGATACTGAGCAAAATAAATCTGTGGCTTCTTTCTCTCTCTCTCTCTCTCTCTCTCTCTCTCTCTCTCTCTATATATATATATATATATATATATATATATATATATATATATATATATATATATATATATATATATGGGATGGAATGCATGAATGTAATGTATTTAATTATGTGAACCTGGCTTTCTCTGCTTCACCTCCTCCTGGGTCTCCCCCTATGTCCTCATTTTCCCAATTTATGTCTTTAAGTTTTTATAAGCCACTCAGTATAATTGGCATTGTCTGTATGCACATGGATGTGGGGCCATATACTTAAGATGACATAAATATAAAGAAAACGGATTCTCTCTCTCCTAACATTAGTTAACTACTACACTTGGATGACTGATAATACACTTGAGTCTATAAACAGCTGTCAGTTTCCTCTCTGAACTCAATGTACAGCCCAGTAACCACTAAATAATATATATAAAACAAATGCATCTTTAATTAGTTGATGAGATCAAGAAGCCAATGAACAACTTATAAAATGATTTTTAATGAAATGGATCTACTCAATGGATAGGGACAATTTATCACTTTATTCCAATGATTTAATGTCTGGATTTGGTCAATTTCTTTTTTGTTAAGTTTTTTTCCCAGTTTTAACTTATAGTTCCTTCACATAGCATCAAGCCAAGTGATAGAGAAGTCTCCAGAAATCCACAAAGGTGACTCCACTATAGACTACTGGCAATGGTCGAGAGAGTGCCTGAGCAGTCATCTGGTGATCAGATGGCCGAACACCCTAACTGTCATGATAGAACTCTCATCCAGTGACTGATGGAAGCAGATGCAGAGATCCACAGTCAAGCCCCAGGTGGAGCTCCAGGAGTCCAATCGGTGAGAGAGAGGAGGGATTATATGAGCAAGAGATATCGAGACCATGATTGGAAAAAGCACAGGACAAATAGCCAAACTAGCAGAAACACATGAACTGTGAACCAATAGCTGAGGAGTCCCCGTGGAACTGGACTAGGCCCTCTGGATAAGTGAGACAGTTGATTAGCTTGAACTTTTTAGGAGGCCCCCAGGCAGTGGGACCAGGACCTGTCCTTGGTGCATGAACCAGCTTTTTGGAACCTAGGGCCTATGCTAAGACACTTTCCTCAGCCTTGGTGCAGGGAATAAAGGGATTGGATCTGCTTCAACTGAATGTACCAGTCTGACTCCCCAGGTGAGTTCTTGCCTTGGAGGAGGTGGAAATGGGGGGTGGGTTGGGCAGGAAGGCTGCGGGGTGAGAGGAGGAAGGACAGAGGAATCCTTGGCTGATATGTAAAACGACTAAAAAATCTCTTATATAAAAAAATTAACATTAAAAAAAGAAAGAAAATTTGGGAAAAGTAGGATACTCTGTAATTCCTTAGAATTTATCCAAATTACACACTACAGTATACCTAGCATCATTATAAGCACTGGTAATAATGACTAGAAATTGTCTTTGCCCTTAAGAGTTTAGAGTTTAAAAGGCATCCATGTTTAAAGCACAAGAGGATATACCAATTTCAGTCTTTGAGATAGAATCCAAACTATCATTAGTAGCAACAATTTCCCTTCTGAGGGATTACAGAAAGAAAGCCAGTTTTATTTTTCACAGCCCAACTCCTTTCAGTGCTGTGAACTGTTATCTGTGTGATAAACTTAAGGAGTCTCAATTACCATCTTACCAATGACCACTCATAAATGGACATTGTATGAGCCCAAGTGTGATATTTTATTCATTAAAGTATTACATCTATGAGGTCATTAGAATCATGACAAGGACCATTGTGCAACTGAATGTGCATTTCTATTTTTGTAATGACCAAATGTTAAATATTCTGAAATGTTTCTGTCCATGGGAAGTAGACAACCAGATCCACGTCCACACACGTGTTACAGCTATTGGGAGATGAGTCAGGAGAAAGTTGGGGAGTCTTTAAAGCAAAATGAAGGTTTGTCTGCAGCTCTGAAGGTTGGGTTATTTGTGTTACTATGACTCTTAGATTGCAGCACAATTGTGATAACGTTCTTTAGAGGTCAAAGGTGAGTGCAAAAGCTAAAATAGACCGACTTCGTGCCTGATCACCTATTGGTTACTCTGGCATGTTGTCTTTGGCTTATTGTGTCCACATGAAGCTTCACCCTAATACACACTTGCCAGAAGTTCTAAGAGATAGCTGGGAATGCCTTCCCATCTATTTCAGATATGATAGTCGGGATGTACTGTCATTTCTTTATGCATTTTATTTGATCTCTTTTTGTACTTAAATGTTCAGAGTCATAATGTTATTTCACAGTTACCATGTACATAAAATAGTTTTAAGAACCATCATGAAAGTTTCCAAAAGATATCATATTTTTAAAGAGGCAATTCAGAAGATATTCATAGATACATGGCTTCTAACCATTGCAGGCTAATACTGTTATTAATTACAGCCCTCATGGGTTTATGGATCACAATTTGATAGAAATATTTTATCTTAAAGCTGTGTTTCTATTACGACTTTTGTCATTTTCTTGACAGAGCAAAAAGAAAATTCAGTAGACAGCACAGTAGCATTCAAGGATACAAATTCTATTCCTCAGTATTTCCCTTTTTCCGTTGTCTGATTAGGCTCAATGCCAGATCTTTTCTTAAGTTCTTTTGGTCGCAGACCCTCCCTTTGGCTTGTTCGCTCATTTAGTTCTGTCCTGGGCCATGGTAGGTGAACATATGGAGGATCCTGCCTTGGGAGAATCGGGAACAACAGCAACAGCAGGCATGCTGGTGGGGAGCAGTGTCTTGTTTGTTAAAATCAACCCGCCTCCACAGAAGCAGCTCCAGGCAGAGGAGC
Source organism: Peromyscus eremicus (assembly GCF_949786415.1). Taxonomy (NCBI): domain Eukaryota; kingdom Metazoa; phylum Chordata; class Mammalia; order Rodentia; family Cricetidae; genus Peromyscus; species Peromyscus eremicus. The sequence goes on along the minus strand of NC_081420.1, from coordinate 110,827,031 downwards.
CCTGCAGCCAATAATGTCAGAGAACATGGAGTGTCCTAGACCTTCACCCAGATTGTCATTTCAGACCGGAAGGGAGCGTTTGCCTAGGGGATGTTACTGTAGAGTTTGATGGTTCTTGGTAATTAATCAACAGCTTCAGGGAAAGCATCAAGCTGTATCAAGAGTGTGTAACAATAATACTTCACATGAGTATAGAAGAAGCTAGGATAACATTCAGTAAAGATGATAGGTTCTCTGGGGGTGCAGGTCCTTTCATCTGTAAATAAGATGAATGTTTCTGCTACTGTTCTGTCGTTAATGTAAGGTATAACCTTGGGCACAGTTGTATCTCTGCTTCTTCCACGGTAGAAGAGACTGCTAGAAATATGATACCAAAAATGTTTATCCATGTAACATTCTGCTAGAATAATATCTCCCATCTCCATAAAACTAAGATTGTTTTCCTTTGTTCCCAAACTTGGGGTCATTTGAATTAACACCCATGTCACTTGACTTAAGTTGAATTGTGGTTGCTCAAGAGCTCTCTGAATCAGTGTGCAAGCCAAGCAGTCTATTCACTCCTCAAACATCATGCTCTTGGCTCTACCCCTTATCATCCACGTGTCTCAATGAGGTGTTTGATATGCTTCCCTCAAGTTTCCCTCCTGAACTTAACAGAATATCATTTAAGTTTTCACTCATTAAACAAAAAAAGCTCTCTGCAATTTTCTTCTTACTTATTTGTTTAATGCCTCTCTCAAGCTTTCTATAATTTTCTGTGTTATGGTACAAATATTTTATACAAATATTTATGATCCCTTTGGGGAAATCTATTCCTTGTCTCCTTTGTTATTTATTTAAATTTGTTCAAAACAGTGAATTAAAGCATTTTACATTTTTAATTGTAATTTAGAAGCAGTGGTTTTATATGAATAAATTAGCTATCATGAAATGAGACTGGAAGCCTACTAATGTAAATACCATAAGGTAAAAATTTCTTGTTTTTTATTATTAATTTATTTGATTTCAAAATTTTATGAATTCTTCATATACATCATTTCCATACCTCCCTGTCCTGCTTGAATTCCTCCCTTTCTCCTAGCTTACTTTCAAATCAATGGCCTCTTCTTCTGTAATTTTTACCATGTATTATACAATAATAATAGTTTAGTGCTGCTTGTGTGTGTGTGTGTGTGTGTGTGTGTGTGTGTGTATGTGTGTGTGTGTGTGTGTGTTTATTCAGGAGCTTATCCCTGGAATAAACTGATCCTTTCTCTATTTTCAGCCATTAATTGCTTGTATACTTTTATAAGGTCTTGTGAAATTTCCCATATCTGCCTTGGCTTGTCAATGTGTGTATTCATTATTTAGGTCTTGTTAGGTAACTCTGTTGCTGAGAATTCATGGGCATGGCATTTTTGTCATAGCTAAAAGATACTAACTAGCAAAAGACATCGTGGTTCTTTGTCTCTTACAATATTCCATCCCCTTTTGTGAGATATTTTCTGAGATTAAGGTATAAAGTTTGCATTGTAGATATATCAGTAGGGTTGGTCACTACATAGTCATTTATTCTCTATGTCTTGGGGAGTTGTATAACTCTATAATCATCTATATATCTATTGTCTCTCTATCATCTTTCTAGTTATCTATCTATCATCTATCTATCTATCTATCATCTATCTATCTATCTATTATCTAGATATGCATCCATCAATACATGCATTTTTTTAGTAGAATCTCAGCTTTATTCAATGTATTCCACCTCCTGTATGTCAGTCTTGATTCCAATGTCATATTGTCTTCATTACTATTGTGTAACACTAGACTTTCAAATGGTGAAAATCCTGGAAATTGTTATTTTTGGTTTTTCAGGATTTCACATGTTGTTTTTTATGGAAAAAAAAAAAGTAAAGTGAACTTAAGATTACTAGCCCTAAGGGGCTTGTTTCTTTTCTTCCTAGAATTTGACTATACTGTCCAATTTGACCTCAAACTTGTGTTCCTCCTGCCTCAATGTTATAAGTGCAGGGGTTACCTGTCCTGTGCCACCAGGACCAGCCTGGCGTAAAGCATGAGTTTAGATTAGCCTTTATAATCTAATGAAACCATGCTTCAAAATTAAAACTAACAAGATGGGAAGGCCACAGATCCCTCCCAGAGCATTTACTTAGAGTGTGTGGTACCTTCTAGGGTTCATGTTACAATAGTGAGACAAAGTAAACATGATATTTTTTTGTCATGTTTGAGCAATGTATACATTTTAGTATGATTTTTGAGGGATATGCATAAAAATATGAAATTTATGATGGAAGAAACAGAAGAGACAAGAATAGAGAAATGGTAAGAAACAGAAAGAAGTAGACAATGATACTGTGTGAGATGGGAATTCATGGAAAACATTTCGTGATAAGTAACTGAGTATAGGCTGGAGTACTCCCGGGCTGAGAGATAATTTGAAAGCGAATAGAGTATGTGATAAAAGGTTGCTTTTATATATTAATAAGATTTCCTTAACTTTTCTTTACAAGATACAAGCTCCTTTTGGAATATTTCTATTACTATTTTCATTTGCTAGTCTATCTTTAAAAGAAAGAACACACTGGAATGTGCTAGAACACACAAACAATGAGATTTAATAGAGTTACAAATATTTACATTCTGGTTTTTTTTTTTTTTTTTTTTTTTTGGTTTTTCAAGACAGGGTTTCTCTGTGTAGCTTTGTGCCTTTCCTGGAACTCACTCTGTAGGCCAGGCTAGCTTGGAACTCACAGAGATCCACCTGGCTCTCTCTCCCTAGTGCTGGGATTAAAGGAGTGCGCCACCACTGCCCGGCTTGAGTTACAAATATTTATCTGGAGAAAGTTCTATATAGATATTATTAAGCTCAAAAACTCAATATTATTAGTTGAAAATGACAGTATTATCCACATCAATTACATTTATTAAGAGTAAAATATTGTACAGCATAATTTCTAGTGGCATTTCTTTAGTGTTGATCATCTCCTCTACTTCATTTTTTGGTTTATATTTTTCATTAGAAAAAGGACACAAACAAAGGCTTTTGTCAATGGCCTCTAAGTTTTATGCTCATTGTATTAAGAAATCAAAATACAAAAAGGATACATTTAAAAGGGATAGTTTAAGATATATTTATTAATCAGCATCATACTAACTGCAACCAAATATTTGAGCAAATTAACTCATGAAGTAGAAAGGGTATTTCAGACCATAGTTATTTCTGGAATGTCTAGTTAAAGATCAGATACCCACTTGCTTTGGTTGTTCGGCAAGGGCCAAGCATATCATGTCAGGAGAAAAGGCAGAGCATGAGGCTTACATCATGAGACAGGAAGCAGAGAAAGAACAAGGACTCTACAGTCCATTTCATGAGTAAGCTTCCATGACTTAACAGCTTCTCATTTATCAAGGTTTCTCCCTCCCCTAGGACCAAGCCTACCTTTAGAAAACAGCTACCCAAATAATGTGAAGAATTTAATGAAGTGATTAGCTATAAAAGTGCCATTAGGATTAAAGAAATAAACAGCATATAGATAATTATTCCACATTCAGAAATAGGAAACAGGCATTATTATGTATAAGTATGAGCAAAAGGATTAATAAAAACATGAGAAGAATTGCAACTGCAGCATGAGAACTCAAATAGGAGAAGAAGACATTGAAGCAGAATCATATACACAGTCCAAACCTAGATTCAGAGTGCAAATACTTTGATTTTTATGTTCCCACATTCTGTTGCCTCCCCGGGTGGGAAGCAGGGAGATCTTGTTGATTCAATTCTTGTAGGTTAGGATTTTCACTATTTTATAATTTTATTTACTTTTTAAATGTTTGCTATTTTGCTAGTTTGCTGGGTGAACTAGCAAGTGTTTTAAGACATAACTTGGATTTCATTCAAATCACAGATCCAATTTTATGCAATGTGGGGTTGTTATTTAACTAACGTAGCTGCTATAAGAAGAGGAATCATCCTTTGTCAAGAAGCATGATTAACATCAAACTCAGAGTTAGTTTTGAAATATATAACATTATCCAAGGAATAATCATTGTCTTTACTATATGCTGCTGATAAAACATTTGCTTGAAGATCGCTTTCACTGGAAAGCATCTATCTAAACAGTGGGCTTATTTATCCTTTTAGAAGTCTGTAAGCACTCTACTTGTGCAACAGTATAAGAAAAGGACTTCGTTCATTAGAATAGCTTAAAAGAAAATGCTGGAGCCAGCATGGTGACACATGACTTTAATCAAAACATTCAGAAGACTGAGGCAGAAAGACTAGGTGTTTGATGTTTATGGCCTGTTTCAAAAGGGAGAATCTTTATAGACTGGAGTGCACAGTGCTCGAAAATCCTATATGCATGTTAATAAAGGGTGCTTGGTACTAAGAAAAGGAAAAAAAGAAGCAAAGGGATGAAACTCACTGCACTCAGTGGAGTTGAATGAATACAACAAAGAAGATTGACTGTTAAGTAGAGGAAGCTTTGACCTTTCAGAGGAACTGTCATTCACATTCAAAGTCATACTTGAATGCTGTCCTGGGACCCCTGTTGAGGTCATATCCAAGCCCACCCACAGTGTACTGATCATGTGTGTATAAACAGAGCATGTTTATTTTCTTGGTTGAGAGCTTACCTGAAATCTGAAATTTTGTTAAAAGGAATAAAACAAGATAATAACAAAAGTAACACTCTCTCAAAGTTACTGAATTAGGAGCATATTTCTGACAGAGATCAGCAACGAGTACATGGTTGGCTTTTATATATGCCTCGACAATTTTTCTGTCATTTAAATTGGAAAAAATTTAGGAAGCATGCAAATATAGTTGGTCTGATTCACCAGAAGCACTCTTGTGTGCCTACAGGGACCTTCCAAAATGTCTGCTTATGATAAACTACTCGGAGCATAAGAAGTTTTCAAATGCTGAGTTGTGATCAGCTATAAAAGCTATGAATGTTAATATCTCTGTAAAAAAAAAAAAAAAGACTAAGTGGCATCCATTCCCTCCCACACTAGGCTGCCAAATTATCATAGCACAACACAATATCATATGCTGATAATTATCTGATGAATTTTGTATGTATAAAGAAGAATGGAGGTAAATTCCACTTAATTAAAAGCATATCTCTCTATGCAGGTTTAGAGAGATGAAATGATTAGCCCCTTATGAAACACCTGGCATTTGAAAGATAAACAATAAATAATAGTTACTTTTGAAAGATTTTTTTAGTGCTCACTCCCCACATCCATGCATCCTGCAGAGACTCTTAAAGCCTTTGAAAATTTCCATTTTCTCTAACACAAAATAAGTGGAATGGTTTCTCTTCCATAGCAACAACAAAAAAAAATTGAAAAGTATTGAGTATCTAGTATATGGTCTTGCCTGTAGAACCGTTCAATGGGGTTTTCTAAAAACAAATCCTCAGCTGATATAAATGGCTATTTAAATAAAATATGAGGAAGTTAATGAGGGAGGGGTGTAAATATGTAGAAATTGCTACTAGTTACACACACCAAACTGGAAACACATGGCTCAGAAAATATTGCTTGTCAACAGGAATTGAACTAAGGAGCCATTGATTCTTATTAAAATTAATCTACACTTGACATAGTTTCTATTCCTGGAAAAAAAGCAGCCAACCAACACTATGGTGATATTGATGACATATGTTCATGTTTGCCTATGACAGACAACTACAAATTTTGCCACTCTGCTGCTAACATAAAGAAAAAAAATTCCAAAGCAGACAGATGCATGGGAGAAGCTATAGGATTAATTATTTCCCATTGTTCTGAAAGAATCACTAATTGAAAGGGCAGATTATCTATGAGTTGTATTAAATGTCATCTCCTACACACCTGTATCTTAGAGAGGCACTGATTTTTGTATAAAGCAATGATTTTAAGATACAAATGTACTTTGATCGAAAAAAATTGGCCCCACTATGTATATATAATCTATAATCCACTACACAGAATTCTAATAGATTATCTCTATTGTTTTGATATTGCCACAGGCATATCACAATAAAACCTTTTAAATTCTTCAAAGTAGAAGGATGATCTTTAGAATTTTTACCTCTTAAGGGTATAGGACATTTTTATACAGAAAATTGTTGCCTTCTCTGACCCTGCAGAATATGGAAGGTGAGTGTCTAATAGTCTTGTGATTAGATGACACGAGGTAAGATCCAGTCTTAGCAGACATTGAATTTGGGGGATTCTCTTGCTGTCCTTCAGAGTCAAGCAACTATGTTATGAACAACTTCTCCTGAGGAGAGTTACCAGGCAGGTACAAGTGAGAGTTTTCCATCCATTAGCCAACAAAAATCAATGCCTTCCATTCCACAGCCAGAAAGAAAGGGATTATGCTAATATACTATGTGAGCCTGGAAGCAATTCTGCCTCAGTCTGTATGAGAACACAACCTCTCTGATACCATGGAGACCTGTGGGTCTCTGGCAGAGGTGGTCTAGGATGATCCCAATAGTCCTGTTCTCTAATGTCCTCACATCTCTCAGCTATTCCATCAAGCACTAATCCAGGTACCATTATGAAGTCATTTTGCAGATGCAAATATGATCTAAATGAGTTGACACTAAGATATTAAGGGCATTCTAGCTGGCCTGTCCATTAGGTGAGCCTGTGAAAGAGACTGACCTTCCCTGAGGTAAATGTAAAATCTTCTATTTATTAGAGCTAGACACTTTGTATTTTATCTATAATACAATATTATTACCTTTTACAAAAATGGCCTCCATTTATGTATTTGTCTCATGAGGAATATAACTGTGTAGAAAAATGTTTAGAATTTGGCTAACACTCTTGGTATATGAACGAAATAAGCAAGAGAATCTGACTTTTGGCCACACAGTGGAAATTTAAAATGTGCCTGTCAAGTCCATCTTGTTACCATTTTCAGGACAAGCATTAGAATCAACTCTGCCCTTGAATCACAGACCTGGCAGCTGTATCTCATGGACCACCCCATCTCCACCTTCAAGAACTGGCCATTCCTGGAAGGCTGCTCCTGCGTCCCAAAGCGGATGGCGAAAGCTGGCTTCATCCACTGCCCTACCGAGAATAAGCCTGACTTGGCCCAGTGTTTTTTCTGCTGTAAGGAGTTGAAAGACTGGGAACCCGATGACAATATCATAGAGGAGCACAAGAAACACTCGCCTGGGTGTGCCTTCCTTACTGTCAAGAATCAGTTTGAAGAACTAACTCTCACTGAATATTGGAAACTGAACAAAGAAAGAGCCAAGAACAAAATTGCAAAGGAGACCAACAGCAAGCAGAAAGAATTTGAAGAAACTTCCAAGACCTTCCGCCACTCCATTGAACAGCCTGCTTCCTTTGCTGGGGTGACCTGAACCTGACTGATATTTAAGCCATGTGTCCCAGCTTTCCCAGCCTGGGCCTCTTAGTAATGTCTTAGAGAAAGAAATAACGGTATTTTGAAACTGGAGGTCAAATATTATTTTTGTTTTTGCTTGGAAGTGGCTCAGCCTGTGTGCCTACCTCCTCATTTTCTGACTTTGCTGTGTTGTGACATGGACTGAGACAGTGAGGAAAGGAGTGGGTAAGGAGGGCAGTTCCAGTGGCAGGACCGAAGGGGGTGGGGGTGGGGGTGGGGGTCGTGCAAGGTGTTTCTGGTCTTCATGTTTCCATACTGGTAGCTGACACGTTCTGTGCACTATAGTTGTGGTTCTGTGTGGTGCTGGCGATTCATCTGCCCTCTGGTGTGAGTCTTCTACTGTAGGGGAATGGAATAAAATACTTGAAAAGTGGGGAAAAAAATCAACTCTGCCCTGTCTACCTCTCTACTCTGGGTTTCATTTTTTTTTTTTTTTTTTTTTTTTTTGCCCAGGGCTCCGCAGAGCCATGTTTGATTGATACATTTATGATTGTATATTAAAGACACTAGTATTTCCTGGTTAGGTATTTACTAATGCCTGATGACTGTGATGTATTTACTTAGGACTTTATAAGGAAGTGGCAGAGATAGTGAATGGGTAGAAAGATCAGACTGAAGCATTTCAGTTTTAGCACAGAAATGCAATGAGGAAAGCATGGGTATATGAACCAGATTTACCTTCTACCATTTCTGACCCTGTGTCTGTTATCTCTGTTGCACTGGGAAATTTGTCAGATGTCTCCCGATCTCAGTTCTCTCACCTTTATCTTCATCATTAACAGTCTTGAATATGAAGTGCTGAATCTACACAGTTGCACCATATATGGCTGTGTCTCTTTGTATCTCATTTGTTCCAGGACATTTACAACAAAAAGAAATGTACATTGCATTTTGAAAACTGTGTGATTCTCTGTCCGCACACCATACTGAAACACCTAAGTAGCATTGTATATCAAAAATATTAAGGGAAAATAAGTGTGTTCATTTTCAAACCCTTCAGTATAGGCCTTTCACAATACTAGTAGGCTTCTAAGTCGCTGTTATATTTGATACATGTATCTTCATCACAAAGCCATCTATTTTTCATTGTTTTTTGTACCCTTTTTCAGTTTTTTAACCTTTCTTTCACTAAGATAATGATGTTGAAAATGCACTCTTCTCCAACAAACTTTTCAAAGCAACTTCCAACATTCTGCTTGCCAGAAAATTAAAGTTAAATATTAACAGTCTCTCATTTATTTGTTAAACTTAAACACAATGTCTTTGGCATATAAGGCAGTCTTAATTACTGTGATGACTTCCATTATTTACAAAGTACTGTTTCGTATAGTTTGTAGCTTACACAGTGAGGAAAACATCCCAAATTGCCTTTGGTGCTGCTAGATTGCATAATGAGATGAAGAAGGGGAAGAGTCAGTGTTTCAATCCCTGGAAACCAAATGAGACTGATGGATGTTCCATTAATTTAGAGAACATTGAAATGGGTGATGAGTTTTGAACACATGTAGTACTTACTGGGCACACAAGAGAACATGGAATGAAAGAAGAACTAACAACTAACATTTTTTAACTATCTGCCAGATCCTGGAAAGATGACTGCATTGAACATATGCGCGTTTTATTTAAACCATAGATCCTAAGATTGTCAAAACTGCTTTTAGTAAATGAAGAATTAAATCAAGTATTGTAACTGAGGTTTTGTTTTTGATTTCTGTTTCAAACAAAATATTCTTAATATACAGAAACACTACTTATTTTGTGTGATTTTGTAGCTTGCTATGTTGCTAAATGTTTGGCTGTAGTATGTGAAGTTGCATTGATGCAGAAGTGAATTCAAGAGATTTATAGTATAAGACAGTGAATTGTAAGTTGATCACAGTGTTATTATAGATATTTACAACACAAAATGATATAAAAATATATATGATACTGCATATACTGTTTAGATTAATTTAGCCACATCAAAATATGTGGGTATTTCAGACATTATGTTATATTCTATGAATATTTTATAATACTTATAATGTAAAAGAATTCAGAACAAAAGTATAAAAATGCAAATGGGTCCCCCAAAAATAGTTCCAGAAAGTTAGGAATTAAGTTGGTGGAAGCATTATGCATTATAAATAGATTGGGACAAATCTCCAGATTCTTCTCTTTTTTTTCAAAGCATGAGTGAGTTAAATCAGGATAGGAGAAAAATCATATTAATAATCAGAAAAACAATGAAACCTCAGTGCCTACAATTATATAATTAACATTTTTCTAAATGCAATTTCCATAATGAAGGGAATATATACCTCTTATTTGAAAGATTCAACCAAATAATTAAAAGTCTCAAGAACTATCTCAATGTATTTCTGTTTTTCATGATAAATTTTTTTAGCAAATCAATTTTTCCATATTTTTGAAGTAAATTTTGAAAGAGTACTAACCAGAATTTCATAAACACTTCAGTGAGTAACCAGACGTCAAACTATTACTATTGTGTGACTGCAATTAATCAAGAGCATTATTTTTCTAGAATATTCCGTGGGGTTGATTCTCTGACATTAATCCCATATTTGAGAGCACATACCTTTTAAAGAGAGGCTGATTTCTATCTACTTCTCATTCTGTTGTCTGAAATCCATCTGCTGGTTCCACTCCAGAGTTTACTGTTGTTTGTGACAGTTGACAATTATCATCCTCTACACTGGCTCTCAGGCATTATTAGAGCTTACAGTTAGATTTCATAAGAGGCTCTGGGTACCTCAAAGGGAATAAAAAATTTTATATTGTTTTTAATACATACTAGGGAGCAACTATCAAGCTATGAATTATAAAGTCAAGATCCATAGCATACATTTGCTCAAATTAGTTAGGTTTATTTTTTTTTTTACAAGATATTATGTAGTCTTATATAAGTCTAAACTGTCTTTGAATGCTTGGTAATTCAGCTGGCCATAACTTATGGATTGCCCTGCCTGCAGCTCCCAAGTGCTGAGATGACAGACATATGTCATGCTTACCAGCTAATGGGTTTGTGATCAAAGAAATTTACAAAACTTATTTAGCTACATGAACTGAGTTTAGTTATGATCCCAAATTTCAATGTATCTATATGTCACATGGAAGTAAAAATTGTAATTATACTACAAATATTACAAAGCTTTCTAAAGCTGTCTCACAGACATCATTTCCCCCCAAGGAAGATAGGATTTATAATTATGCCGGCTGTATCTATTACACAAGTCACTTGAAATTCATCTGTCTAAAACAATTAATTGCCCATTTTAGAATAAAGGTAATATACCACATTTTAAAACAAAGAATTTACATAGTTCAACTACTTCCGCAATTTCACCATTATCCAAAAATGACCATGTGTATCACTTTCCTTCACTTCCATTCTACTCCACCTATCTTGGATGAAATTTCCAGTGCCAGGTAAAAAAAAAACAAGAAGGCAGAGGCAATCTGCTGGGAGGAAAACAATTATCTAAATTTGAAAGGAAGGTATAGAGAAAGCTGAACAATTGCCTTGTGCCGTTCACTGATAGAAACTTTCATGTGAGATTATCTTTTTCAACAGAGAAAACAAACGATAAAAGGAACATCATAAAGCCTTGGACTGAAGTGAAAGAAGCTGTGGTTAAAGGTCTAAAAAGTTTAAGTTATTAGCTGAACAACTTCTGATAGCCTTAGAATCACACGGGTACCAACAAAGACTTGGTTTGTGAGGCTCCCTTAACAGGACCTTCTGCATTGTCTTGAGCCTCTTTAGTTCCCTGACTTGACATAAAATGTCATTCCCTGTTCTCTCTACTATCCATACCTGTTTATAATGCTTGCTAGTATTTCCCTTCATCAATAATCAGAAGTAAGCTCTACTGGATCTTACTGTATTGATACTTTATAAGGGGGAATATTGTTGAGGAAACAATCCCAGTGATTCCATTTAGCTTTACAAATGGAAACTGGCTTTCTTATGTTTGGCCATTTTCTCTCAAATGCTAAAATGAAAATAGTTTGTAAGACAAATCTTAAAAGGTCTTATTAAGAAAAAAAAAACTGGTACTAGATATTGGGGTGAAATCTGAGAGATCAGAAAAACAGAACAAGCCACAGCCAACCTCGCCTCACCAACTCCTCAGCTGATCTTGTTTCCTCAGACTGAAAGCCTCTCTGTCATCACCCTAATGGATCTCAGCTGAACTGCTGCTAAAAAGGCTCTAGTTCTTGGTCCTCAGCCTCAAGAGAGCAAGACGTTTCTGTTTCCTCATGCCTTATATACCTTTTTGTGTCCTGCCATACTACTTCCTGGGATTAAAGGTATTTGTCTTTCTTAAGTAAAGACATGAGACCTCAAATCCTTGGATTAAAGGTGTGTGCCACCACTGCCTGGCTGTGATTCCAGTGTGGCCTTGAACTCACAGAGATCCAGACAGATCTCTGCCTCCTGAGTGATAGAATAAAAGGTGAGTGTGCCACCACTGTCTGGCCTTTATGTCTAATCTGTTGACTCTTCTGTTCTCTGATCCCTAGATAAGTTTATTGGGGTGTACAGTACATCAACCACAATAGTTCCCATCGCCTCACCCATAATATGGAAACATTTTGGATTACAGTGTACATAATGCAGAGTACATAAAACAAAGGACCACTGATAAGTACATTTTAATAGACATCTTCCAAATGCTAGTCACTGTGGTTTTTAATTTGCAATTATCTTTTATAATCCTCACGAAAATACAAACAAATGGGAAATATTAACCTTATCATATAAAGAAAAATAAAGTCAAGTGATAAACTCAAAAAAATCCTTCCTATGAACAATGCCAGTAGGCAAGGGACTCAAGGGAAAAAACATTGTATGCCTTCACTTACTAGAAGAAAAATATTATTGTTAATGGTTTGTGTTATATTCAGACTTCAATTTATTTTGTCTGTTATATTTTCATTTTAATATGAACTTGGAAAAAAGAAATTTTATGCCTTCTTTTCTTATCAAGTTACTTCAATTTCACACTAACAATATATTACAAATTTAATACAAACTTTGGCAAAGAAAGTCATATTTATTCATTTTTATTTTGTTTAAGTGTGTGTTCCTATATATATATATATATATATATATATATATATATATATATATATGCATCATGTGAATGGCTAGCTTTTATGGAGGTTGATGAAGGGATTGAAGCAAAGGCCTTCTGGAATTTTAATTACAGATGTTTGTGATGCATTTGAAGTAGATACTAGGAATCAAGTTTGGGCCTTCTATAAGATCAGTAAGTCCTCCTAATCTCTGAGTCACATCTCTGGCCTCCCAGTGTGTGTGTGTGTGTGTGTGTGTGTGTGTGTAACATATACATATATATGCACACACATATACAAGCACATATGTATGTACACACATATATAATTTTATAATATATTATATAGTACATATGAGGCATAAAATAAACACACAAATATACATATTTACACACATATATACACACATATATACATTATATATATATATATATATATATATATATATATATATATATAATACTTTGTAGAAGCCTGACCAAAAGTAAGGCACACTTTTTGTTGTGGGAATTTGAATGTGTGCTGTGTTCAAAGAAGAAATCAATTATTTTAAGTGCTTTTATCAATGAACTATCATCTCAGCAACAGAAATAAACAAAACTGACACTTTCAAAACTTTATAGAAAATTAATATCATTAAGAGTTGGTCAAGCCGGGCAGTGGTGGCGCACACCTTTAATCCCAGCACTCGGGAGGCAGAGCCAGGCAGATCTCTGTGAGTTCAAGGCCAGCCTGGGCTACCAAGTGAGTCCCAGGAAAGGCACAAAGCTACACAGAGAAACCCTGTCTCGAAAAGCCAAAAAAATAAAATAAAATAAAAAAGAGTTGGTCAAAAGAAGCAGGATGTGGAAAACTGATTTTGTTGAATTTTCAATATTGTATCTACAGCAATAGTAGTGTATCTCATTTATTTTAATTTTCATACATTTGCTTACATTGGTTGTATTCATTGTAAAGCACAAATTCTCTAGTCAGATAGTTGTAGTTTTTTTTTTTATTTTTCTACATTCTAAATCTTTTGCCTTTCTGAATGTTAAAATCTCTAATTTCAACATTTTTTAAAGGCAATCAGTGAATGGTGTTATCAAATTGTTCAATTGTTACTAGAATGTTGGGGGATGTATGGGAAAAATGAGAATGAAGACTATGAAGACATCTCTGTGTTCAGAACTTTTAAACCAACCTGCTCATTATGCAAAAGGGCCCACTCTAATACCAAATAAAATGTGCAGTATCAATTATTTTACTTAAAGGATGAGATGTGTGCAGAGGGGAGCAAAAAATTACTTCATAAATCAAAGAAAGAGGTAAGAAAAATATCTGTTTTTGTTTATTTTTTTACTATTCTTATGAACAACATTCATCTTTGCATAATATTGCAGATTTATGGAATTATGCCTCTTTCATGTTCATGAAAAGATATATTCTTGTCCATTTATTGTGATATCAAATTATGTATAAATAAAAACATAAATATGAAATACAATTCTTGTCAATCATTGTAATTTATTCTCATTTCTGATATTTTCTATATCCTCAATATTTTCTCATGAGCCTTTATCAGTTCTCATAGCATAAAACATAAATCACATTAAAATTTATTTTGAAATTAACCTAATGTGTTGAAGGCTGTTTGAGGGTGGATTATCTTTATATTAAACCCCAAAATAAAATAGTCAACATTACCATCCCCAAAACACTGGAGATTTTACCTGGATAGTTTGACTTGCTCCTCCACACAACTAGATCATATTTTTACATTATTATTATTTTAGAAAACTCGCATTTCAAGGACCTACAATACTGGGCATCATTCACATGGAACCTAATTAGAAAACAGGTTGGAAGTTGGAGAAATTCTTAATTTAAAACAATTAAAGGGAAAGATGTCAGCTTCATTTTGGCTTTGCTTACCTTTCCCATCACAGCTGCACTAAAGAGATCTGTCTTTCCCTATCTCCGTGCCTTCCCCCAGCATTATGTCATAGTGCACTGTGTGTAAATCTAGGAATCCAGAGTGGCAATTAGTTTCTGAGACTCCTGCCACAGCTAGGAGAAGGAGTGCTGACAGATAACACCCAGCACTCCACATTGAAAATGCTTTGGTGGGTGCTTTCATTCACAAATGACATCTCTCTAGTGGGTGGGGCCAGCCAGCTGTGTACTCCAGCCCTATTTCTGTTCTGAGTGGAGAGCTCTGCTTTCTCCCTCACCCATGCCCTGAATCCTACTGTGTCACAGTTAATCTGGTTATTAAATGGGAAAAGCATGTCACATAGTGACTATTTAAGGAGCACTGTCTTTTTGCAGAGCAGATCATTATGGGCCCTTTACCTCTCCATTGCTAAAATAAGGTTCCCAGTGGTATCTGTCACCTACCCAAATTTGGGGATAGGTTTAAATATGTGCTCCCTCTCCATGTCTTATGTAGAGCTACTTTCTGCATAGTGATTTCATCTGTTTTAGTCATTCTGAAATCATCATTATCTGCCAAGCAAATGGGGCAGAAACACAAGCATGTGCACATACACACTTTAAAATTAAAAATTGGGGCACATGATTTATTAATTTAAGATTCATTTATATCTGCCTTATGTCTTTGGTTGTGGTCCATGAAACAAGAACCAAGTTTTAACCATCTTTATTACCTCAATAAGTAAATTATTTTTAATTTATAAAAACTGATTATTACTTTAGTGTGCAAATTACACTTAATTCATGCAACTAAGTTTGTGAATGAATTTAAAAAAAATTACTACTGGACACACTTTGAATGCCTAGAATATAGTATATTAAATATCAGTTCATTAATACAAATTTGAGGGCTTAAGATCAGGAAATATATTTGTGATAGTTCTGTAGAATACTTAATGAAGAGAGTTTAGATGACTCAATTAAACATTTCTTTATCTACAATCAAAGTGGAGTAAAAGTCAAGTCTACTCAGTTAGCAGCATAATTATGGTGATAAGATTTGTTTTGTTTTTATCACATTATCTTGTACATAATTTTTGTCTTCTGTTGTAGTATTGTTTGAATTTTCATAATCACCTCTTTGTACATCCTTCATTGGTTCGATGTGGTTAACTGACTCCTATAGCAAAAGGATGTGAAAAATGCACCATTTCCTTGGCTTCTATGTACTTTCTTCAAATGGTTGCGTCTCAGTGGACTGAAGTCTGTGTGGAAAGGCAGACATAGCCATAGAGAAACTCAGAATAATAAGGGACACTGGTCCAATACAAGGTGACCAAGCATTCTTTAATTCTGTTTTTAATTTTTCTGTGCTTCAAAATCATCTTGAATACTTTTAAGATTAACATTTTTAAGCTCATGTCCAGATATTCTGATTCAATACTCTTGGATTCCAGCCCAGAAATACTCATTTTAAACCATCAGTTGTCACTTACATGTAGGTGTTTCATGAACCACACACTGAGAAAATGCCACTTATTTGTGTCTGTAACATGAAGAATTTAACTCTCTCCTCCCCTGCTGCCCTCACTAATTGTGGTGGCCCTTCTCTTCCTCTAGATGAACAGGGTGAATGCATATGTAATCTTGTTCAAGCAATCTTGGACAAACAATGCAATGGGACTACTTGTATGCTGCTTGAATCTAACTCCAGAGAAAGTTTGTTGAAGTCATATTCTCCTGATTGCCACTTAGTAGTCTTTATACATTCATATCTGTAATGATGTAAGCACCAGCAATTTATCTACGATAAAGATTCCTTGAAACATTTATGGACACTTTGAAAAGTAAAAGAAAAAAAAGGGGGGGAGATAGGAGGAGAAAGATGAGGGTGAAGAGTGAAAGGAGGAAAAAGAAACAGGGCTATAGACAGAGTGTTTTAGTCCTGACTGCTTGCTCCCAAATAACCAGCAGCCCCTTCCCAAATAACTGACTTGGAGACTTAATATAAATTATAAATGTTCTGCCAATAGCTCAGGCTTGTTACTAACTAGTTCTCACAGCTGAATTCATTTCTATTAATCTATGTGCTGCCTTGAGGCTTGTGGCTTTTACCTCTACCCTATTTTGTGTGTCTGACTCATTCTCCATCTGGCTGGTGACTCCTCTAACTCCACCCTTCCTCATCCCATCATTCGCGGTTTGGCTTTCCTGCCTAACTTTATCCTGTTTGCTATTGGCCAGTGAGGTTGTTTATTAAACCAATCATAGAGATGTATATTCACACACTGTACAGAAGGATTGTTCCACAGCACAGGACAGAGGAAACTGAGGAGAAAAAGAAGGGAGAGATGGAAGAAGAGGATCAACAGGAGGAGGGAATGATTCCTTTCAGTCATACAGCATCCATTGCTAGCTACTTTGACTAGTGGTTCTTCTGTTTCTTTCTTTAATTTTCTATCTTTATATTTTTTTTAAAAAAAATTATTTATTCTTCTTCCATAATCACATCCTGACCACAATTTCCCCTACCTCCACTCCTTCCTCTGCCCTTACACCCATATCTACTTCTTCTCCATTTCCCTTCCAAAAAAAAAAAAAAAAAAAAAAAAAAAGGCTTCCCAGGGTTATCAACCAAAAATGACATAACAAATTACAGTAAGACTAGGCACAAATTCTCATATGAAGGCTGGATGAGGCAACCCAGTGGGAGAAAAAGGATCTCAAGAGCAAGCAAAAGAGTCAGAGAAATCCCCACATTCATTGTTAGGAGTCCCATAAGAACACCAAGTGACACAACCATAAGGTATGTGCAGAGGTATATCAGACTCATACAGGCTCCCTGATTGTCACTTTACTCTCTGTGAGTCCCTATGAGCCCTGATTTGTTGATTCTGTGGGCCATGGTTCTCCTGCTTCTCAATAAGAAAGAACTAGATAAACTTTTGGGAACCTGGTGTACATTGACGTACTTTAAAACCTATCGTCATAGTTAACATGGAATAATATTATCATGATTCTGCATGGACATTTGTGAACACTTCTCCTCAACAAGTGTTTTGGGTATATTTAAAAAGGTGTATTTTGCAGTAAGCTTTGTTCTAATCTGAGAGTAATACTCAGTTAAGAATTATTGGCTACCTACTCAGCACTGAATATAAACTCTGGTCAATGAAATACTGTCTGTGATGTCTCAAAACATTGTTCTAAGTGAAAATGGGTAAGTTAGAAGAATGGGAAGTGGGCTTAGATGGTAAGATTTTTATGAAATGTTGATTGTGATAAATTAATGAACAAAGACTAGAGAGAATGGTTCCTTCCTTGAGAGTGATCCTGGAGCATAGACAAGAAGCTAAAGGAAAAACATTCAGTAAAGTCTGACTGACCTTCAAAAGTCTGTCACAAAAAGATTCTCCAGAGGATATTATAGCAAAATAAACCTCTGATATGAAAGCAGGTGAACAGTATCAATGATATAAATATACAATTAACTTAGAAAACGGTTCATTGGTTCAGTAAATTCTTACTGTTAGTAGTATTTTCATACTAAACAGGTCCAATGCTTTGAAATGATAATATTATTTTACAAAATTAAATTGTCCTATCATTTCACTCAAAACTTTGTACACACACACACACACACACACACACACACAGAGAGAATATATTGACTAACAGTGCCCTGTGGGATGCTAGTGTGATAATTTTTGTCTGAAAATAGTTGGTCTATACATTTCATTTTCATTGTTGAAAATCCAGTCTTGAGTAGGGATGGTAGTTATTACTGTACTACATTCTGTATTTCAGGAACTTTTCCCATTTCTTCTTCTCGACCATCTTGGGTCCATTTATGTTTTTCATTTCTCTTTTTACTGTTTGTTATTTGGAAGTTTGTAGTAATTCTCTATTTTATGAATGGACCATATTTTATACATGCTTACTATAATTGTAATGACATCTGGTTAATTCAGTTATTGGAATGTGCAAGGTATTAGAAATTTATGCTACTATTATAGAAAGAATAAAGGAAAGAAAGGAAGACAGACAGACAAAGAAAGACAAGATGGCTAGGGCCTTCAAAGTAATGTGATATTTAGATAATGGGTAACATCCAATATAATTAATCATGGAGCAAGAAACTTTTCTCAACTTGATTTACTATCTTCTTTGCATATTTTCACATTTCCCCTACAGTTTTTTACTTAAGTCATCTTAATTTCATCAGTTTTCTTACTTCTGTATTATCTGTATTGCTGTTATTTTCTAATTTTGCTGTGATGAAACACCATAACAAAAAGCATCTTGGGCAGGAAAGAGTTTATTTGGCATATGTACATAGACTCACTGTCCATTAAGTGATGTCAAGGTGGGAACTCAAACTGGATAGGAATCTGGAGGCAGGTGCTGATACAGAGGCCACAGAGGAATGCTGATTACTGGCTCCTTCTCAACATTTTTTATCTCCCAGAGAGTACAGCCCACAGAACTCTCAACTCTGAATAACTTTTCTATTGAAAAGTTCCTAATTCCTTCCACAAACTTCCTAAAATCACAGGTCAGGTATGTCATAGCAATGCTGCACTGTTCTGATACCAATTTCTGAAACTTCACAAACCAGGTCTCCATAGTATGTATTGTTCTTGGTGGTTGTCATGGTACTGGCATCTCCAAAATGCTGGGATCTGCAACTGAGGTACACTTTCACCAATAGCGTCTTCTGGATTCTCTTCCGGAATTCAAGCCCTGTCACATGGTGTCAAGCCTCAGTTGCTCTCCTACATGCCTTCAAACCAGCGCCATGTGGGTGACTCTTAACACTACAGAGTTCAGCTGTCAGAATGAGATACCACCTTGGCCACCTTTGGAATACACCTTCTGTGTGCTGACTCTCAGGAAACACTTCCCATATGACTTCACATCAATGTTGCTGATATCTTCTTAATCACTGCTAATTTCTTAGCTCCAGCTGACCAGCATCCACTGTCCCAGCAAAGCAAAGGTTTCACTTTAGTCATCCCTCCATGTTGGAATCACAATTTATTCTTCAACTTCAGCTGCACCAAAGCACACATTGTTAATTCAAAATGTGCAGTGGCCTTGCTCAAGTCTGGGACTCTCAAATTCCTCTCTGGGATGTCACAAGCCAGACCACTATATTTTGCATTCCTCTTGGTGGCTGCCCCATTGCACTGACGTCTCCAAGCAGCTAGGCCCACCTGTGAGAGATTTTTTTTTGACTGGATCATTTGAGGTTGATTCAGCCCAGATCTGGACCACACCTTTTCATGGCAGCCTATATAAAGGATTGTGGAAGAAGGAAGCTTTTTTTTTTTTTTTTTTGCTTGCTTGTCTTCATTCTCAATGGCAAGGTCACATATGCTGCTGCTGACACATGCCTTCATTGGTATTATTAGAGCCTAAGTCTTTAGGATTCTGATGAAATACTGAATATCAGCTGAAAAAGACACATCACCCTGAATATCAACTAGAAACTTTTTGATCAGTTATTATATGGCTGTCCTTAATTTCACTAATGTAACATTAAAATACTGATAGTGTGTTTAATAGAGAATGGTAGAATGAATCAAGCCATACTTTAATGTGTAAGGCTTATGGTTTTAAGAGCAAGGTGAGGTTTAGTAGACAATTGATGATGATCCCATCAGGACCAGCTCAATACTTTTAAACTGTGATGTTCCTGAGAGTTGTGAGTGAGATGACTGTCTTGTCTATTGTGTTAACATTTTAAAATATAAATCTTTAAAAACATTTTTGCAAGCTATCCCACACTAGAGAATGTGTTCCAAAAAGCTATTTCACATACCCAGGATAAGTCCTGGTCCCACTGCCAGGGGCTCCCCAAACAGATCTAGCCACATAACTGTTGTCCACATTGGGGGTGGGGGGGACTAGTTCAGTCCCATGTATGTTCCCCAGCTGACAGGCCAGAGTCCATGAGCTCCCACAAACTTGGGTCAGCTGTCTCTGTGGCTTTCCTCATCATGATCTTAACCTCACTTGCTCCTTTGATTCCTCTCTCTCTCTCTTTAACTGAAGTCTAGGAGCTCATCCCAGTGCTTGATTGTGGATCACCACATCTGCTTCCATCAGATACTGGATGTAGGTTCCACGATGACAGTTAGGGTAGTCACTAATCTGATTATAGGGGAGGTAGCTTCAGGCACCATCTCCATTATTGCTAGGAGTCTTAGTTGGTGTCATCCTTGTGGATTCTTGACATGGGGGGAAGGGCTTGGTACTGCCTCAACTTAGTATGTCAGAATTTGTTGACTCTCCAAGGGAGGCCTTATCCTCTCTGAGGAATGGATGGGAGGTAGGATGGGGGAAGGTGAGGAGGGTGGGAGAAGGAGAGGGAGAGGGAATTAGTATTGGTATGTAAATGAAAATACTATTTAAAAATAATTAAATTAAAAGAAACATTTTTGCAATGGAAGTGTAAAAGATTGTGTGTGTGTGTGTGTGTGTGTGTGTATTTGATAGAAGGATGATATAAATAGTTGATGGTGGAAGGAAGGAAGGAAGGAAATAAGGAAGAAAGAAAGGAAGAAAAGAAGGACAAAGGAAGGAAAAAGAAAAGGAAAAATATCTGGTTTTCTATTTATCTATCATACAGTTGTAGAATTTTTGTTTGCTTTTGGGTGGCCACCACCTAATATTAATTTTAACTTTAAACTCCTTAAAATGGTCAGTCTCACGTGGGTGCAGTATCGCCCATGAGGTAGAGAAAGGAGGATCATGAGTTTGAAGTCAGCCTGCACTACTCTACTACATAGGGAGCCTCTAGCTCAACAACAATAGTCAATCTCTTTTGTAGATGACAATGTCTTTTCTTTGCAATTCAGTTTCCACTATATCTCAAGATAAAACTACTTTATATAGAGACTAAATACTAGTTAATTTCTTTTCCTAAGGGGACAAAAATTACTGTCCATCCTTTATAAGAGTCTCTTTGATTATTTTTAATTACCTGGAGATAATTTTCAAAGATGTGTCTAATAGCTTGTAAATAAATCTTAAGACTGTTATTAAAATATCTACACAAAGCCACTCTGGCTGATTTTCATAACACAACCATTTTACTAAAATTTTATGTGTGTGGATGTTTATCTATATATGTATGTCCATAAATCACTGGCATGCTTTGTGCCCATGGAGGCCAAAACAGGACATTGGATCCACAAGCTTGGAAGTCGACAGACTATTGTGAACTGCCATTTTAGTACCATGAACCAAAAACATTTCTTGTAAAAGAGCAGCCAATGCTCTTAATCATTGAGCCATCTCTCCAGCCCCCTACAATACTTTTACTTATTAAGCATCAGTCTGATCAGCTACATTATAGTCTACCAATTATTATAGATCTAGTTTAAGAAGAATCAACACAGTACAATGGGTAATATATAATTTATTTTCAAAGTGGGGGGCAGTGGGCATGACACTTTGTGTAGGAAGTTTATATTTATGACCTGCAGCCAGCAATGGCAAATATTTAGCTTTCAAATAAGTTAAAAAGGGGGATAAAATCTTCACTTTGTTATTTTGTAGTTGAATTAACTTTTTTCAATTTCCACAAGCCTGAAGTTTATTATATCTCCTGTATGATAAGGCTCCATTGTCCAGTATGTTTATTATTTCATTGGGATTGCTATTATTTTGTGTGTGATTTGTGTATTATTGGGTATGTTCCTTCAGAAGAATAACAAAGCTTTTCTATCTGATTTCTGTAACGGCTTATAAAAATGTAACATTTAATTTTATTTTAGATAAGGAACACCAAATACTATCTTTTTAGACTGCAAGCAAGAGACAAAACAGGAGATGCTTTCACACATTTTAGGCTTAAAAAAATAGCCCAGCTTTGGTAGTAACAAGTACACACAGGTATATTTAGAAGCTTGGACTGCCAGTGGTGTTGATTATTATTAAAAGTTATATGCATTTTCTTGAATTTTGAACTAACCAAGGTACATTATAAAACAAAACTTGTCAAGATTCCAAAAAAATGTGTGTGAGAACCATGTGATCAAAATTAAAAAGAATCATAGTATACTTTAAATCAATAGAGGCAATAATACAAATATTTCTCAAGATAGTTCTATTTTGTGCTTTCAGTCAAGTAGTGTGTCTTAGTAGTTTAGTGAACCTCTTTTTAATTAAAAAAACAGAAAAAGTATAATTTCTAAAATATTGTATAACCCCTTTTTATGTGTGTGATTGATGACAAAGTTTAACCCGTACATCAGGACAGTGTGAAATTTAGGCTTAAAATGGAATAAAAGCTTGTTCTTTTCCTATTTATTTACTTTTTCTAATCTGTTTATTCTATTATTGTAGAATCATGAGTTCCTATTTATTATAGTATGAATTAATTATTTCCTTTAATACTTATAAGGTTCTAGAATCAGACCTCCGTGAGTTAACTCATGCACCCTAAAACATTCTCATCAGCTTTATGACATGAGTCTATCTTCTAACTTAATTACCATTGTATTATTTTTATGGAGAAAACAGATTATACTAGAGTGTATTTCCACTGATGAGCACTATCAGCCTTATATTATAATCACCATACATTTAACCTGGAAATATATTACAGCTATCTTAATAACATTATAAAATAAATTGACCTTTAAAAGAACAAGAAGACAGATACTGTGTAGATTATCATGCTTTTATAATTCCTGATATCTTAACTGCTTTGTGTAAATGCTAAGCTCTCTATGTATGATTTTGCTTCCCTTGGTTGAATTTTTTTCCCTCTTGCTCGTCATTTGTATATTTTGTAAAGATCTTTTCCTTGCTTCCTCACTTTGTATTTTATATCTTTCTGTGGTGTTGTTTGATCAAATTGCTATAGTCTTGACCTCTGCTCTAGGTTATGTGAAACCAACAGAACCTCTGAGCTTTTCCTTTCACATCTATTATGCACCACTGCAAGCAGCAGCATTTTCTAAGTTATGTTCAACTTCTGGTGAAATAGTTTTAATTTCATGTATAATACTATACTTGAGCCAAGCCATTCTCTCTCATGAATGTGTTTGCCATTAACATGGTAAAATGACAACGCTAAGGATTTGTTGTTCTGATCTGCAGAAATTTTTCTCTGCAACTCACTTCTTTCAACTTTTTAATCCTATAAAGACTCCTTTCATCTTTTAGATGCTTCTGATTCACTTCAATGAAACGTAAAGGATTTCTGCTAGGAGCACACATCTTCTAACCCTGGACTAATGGCTGTGGCAGCAATGTAAAAGTCACATACATTCCACACAACCTTGGGAACTGGATTTGCGAACAATGGGACTAACTTCTACTGTTATCAGGCATGTTGACACTACCAAAAGATGTGCGATTATCCTTCATTGTAACAGAAGAATGTCATTAGCTTGTCTGCATAATCACTCTCTTGCTTTTCATAGATAATCTGTGTCCATGTTCTATCCATTTGATAATGAATGTCTTTGGCCCAGAATTCCTTATTCACAATTTCAGAATTAGGAAGGTAAGATGAAGTTTAGTTGAAGCAGCTTTAAATGGTTCACCTAATATTGAATCTGAATTTTAGATGTGGTATCAAACTCACAGTTCCAAATTCCATTCCTATGACCCAATGAGGTGGGTGAATACTGACCGCATTCAGTATCATAATTGCTGGAGTATGGACATGTTCACTAGGCCATAACCCTGAGCTATTATTTGGATCATGCATCTCAGGTTTTGCTTTTCTGTGCTGATGGATGTTTCCAGGGCAATTATTTCACAGATTTTCTATATCGTTTCTTGGAAAATTATAGATTTGGCACAGTATATTCCATCATACTAGTTAGTAGCTTTCCTTAAAAAAGTTAGATACTCGTGATTTTAAGATCTAGCAGAAAACATATGATTATTAAGCAAATAAAGTGTTTAACTAGCTAGAAAAAAATATCTGGGTTACTTTAAAAAATACAATCTATCTTCCTACTCCTTCAAGTTTATAAAATGTCTGGAATGATGAGAATAAAGAGGAAATGTCTACTGAGCATTAAGAAAAACAATGAAGAATGAACCACATTTTACCAGATTAAACCCTGGATTTGGACAATTTATTTATTTTTTCTCATACCCGAGTTTTAAGGTTCATGAGTTTCTAAATGAAAAGACATTTAATTTAGAATGGGTTCTTTAAATTTTCTGAATATTAGCACCACAATAAAGTAAGAAACACAAGAATTAGACAGGTTACCATTGAACAGGACTCAATGTACGAAACATAGGCACATTATACCGTATCAGTGCACAGCGGGTCCTTAATAAAGAACATTTCCCCCTCAGTTACTCTGATTACTTCTTTCATTTCTTGAAGTTTCTCTATGTCTTTTTGTACAAACAGAGGTTATTTTACCAACCGGCTGGTTTCTATTTTGCTTTGCCATTTTCCTTTTCCATTTCCTCACTCTGGGAGGCTATAAACCGTGCTGTGTCCATAAGTAAATAGAGAAGTCCTTCGCTTCTAACAAAGAATATATTCTGGCAAACACACTGCACTTACATGGAGTGTCAGGATTTCTAAGCCTCCCCAAGGAGTCCAGTAAACATATCCAAGGAAAGGAAACGGAGTGATTATGAGTCCTTTTCAAGGCAGCAAGAACATTTTTCCAAAAGAAAGTCAGGCTGTATAAAAAGTCACTTGCCTATCTTACAAGACCTTTAGAGATAGGAAAAAAAATGCACACAAACACAAGGCATTGTTAACTCAAGAGACAGAAGTTTAGTTGAGAGCTATGGTTTATTTTTAAAACCATATTTTAGTAACACAAGATAATATAATCCTTCTGATTATATTCAGTTCATATGAAAGTCACTTGTATTAGCCAGTATGTATTGAGCAGTATTTTAATGTATAATATGACTTAATATTTTGAAAATAAAGATGCTGTGAATGATATACATAGGAACTAAGTTTTCAATTACTAATTTTGTGAACTTGAGAAAAAGATTTGCTAATGTCTCTGAACAGCATTTCTTCTGACTATTAATTACAGATTTCTTATAAGATTATTCTGAGTATCAAGAAAAGATACTCCATACAGTAGGACATAGTCTATGATTCCTAAAAGGCCTTCAGTGGTTGATTGTTCTGATTCAGTTTCTTCTACCAATAGTAAAACATTAGCTAGTACTGCATTTGTTTTTAAATATCAGTTTCAAACAGTGGATATTTTTAGATTCTCCAACTGCTTACCAAAATCAAAACAAGAAAATCAAGAGAAATGAAATATTATAGGTGTGGCAACGATGGAAACTCAAAAATAAAAATAAAACTACCATGTGAGAAAACATGCTATTTAAAATATAAGCAATCACTAGTCATATAAGTAGCAGAAAAGTAGAGAGATGAATATATAGTGCTGCTATTCCGATGTCTTTGCTCCTTGTGCATACATATTCTTCACTATCTGGACAAGCATGCACTCAACACATATAGTTTTTGTTGTGTGACTTTTTGTGGGAATAGATACACAACGATCTATTCACCTAGGTAGGCCGTGGAAAATAGATTGACATAATGATGACACTAAGGTCCAAATGATGAACCAATGAGTTTATTGACCTTAATTCCATAGGATAGCTGAGGGGTTGCTAATGGGAACACGGATGACTCAGACAGCTTCCATACTGAAAGTCTCAGCCTGAGTAATACAGAAACGAGCTTTTAGGAGGTAGTAAAATGAAAGAACTTGCAATGAAAACTGCAAGCTGTTCACGTAGTTTGCTGTGGGAATGGAGAGTTAGATGAATAGGAAGACTAGGAGTTACACTCACAGGAAAATTTAAAAAAAAAAGAAAACTTTGAGGATATGTGTGAGGTAACTAAGCTAAACTGGTAAGAGAAAGGAAAAGGCTCTGGGCCAGTGACAGCAGGCCAGCTCCTTACCATCATCACCACACCAAGCCCTTGAGGAGCATATTTAAGTCTCTATTGTCCTTCCTTTTATCCTTGATTCTAAGGAAGCTTATTGTGGCAGACTAAGCTGAAAGGGAGGCTCCTAGCAAGAAGTTTCTCCCTAAAAGACTACCACGAATGCCACCATAGACAAAGAACTAAATGTGTAATCATTAGAAATACTGCACCTACATCTTGGTAGCTGTGGTAGACTTAACCCTCCACCATAGCAAAGCTATAAGCTCATTATGCAAATATAAGAACAAAGCGAATATAGTTTAATCAGCTGTAGACAAAGTTGAGTCTGTCACTCTCAGCCAGTGCCTAACAAGGCACAAATGAGAAACGAACAGAGACTCCTCAACTAACCCTAAGCAAATGTTCAGTATATGAACAGCACTTGGCCATCTCTCTGGTTGTTCCAGGGGACTGTACATAAAGAATGTGGGTCATTTAACGGCTTGGACCATGAGAGCCAAGAGAACTCACCAATCTGATGACACTTTCCTTGGACTTTGTCCAGTTTTTAAACCAAAAACCTCTGGCTAAGGAAGTTCAGTTTCCTTATTCTCTCTCAGAAATCCCTCTCACCCTCAAGGAGTTTTTCTTAATTTCTCACGTTTTTTTCCAGTTTCAGACATTTATGCAATTATCCTTAATAAAGTTGACTTCCTCTTTGCATATTGTCATTAATATGAGACAATAAACTTAGAGCTTCTGTCTCAAGTAGCTCATTGGTGATCACGGGTGTATGATACTCTCTAAGTTCTTGAGTCATGCATAACTAAGCCATGAAAGGTCTCATTACAATTAAATTTGTATAACCAACATGGATAATGATTCACAAAAGCTACATCCCTAGGTCTCTTTATACAACTTTCAGTCAACTCTCTTCTCCCAGGCAATTGTTACTGCTAATATAACCCCAAGACTTTGGGAATCTTGTAAGCTTCCAGTAGTTACTGAAATTTGTGAGATGTTTGCTTCCTAAGCCTAATGACTGTAATTTACTTTCTAAATCTTAATGAACCTCCTTCAGTCATGAGCTATTGTAATTCAGAAGAAATCACTACACATATGTTCTTCTCACCATTCAAGTTACTGTGCACAAAGAAGTTAGTTAGTAAAGCATACACAATTTTCAACTACTATGAAAATTAAATTACAGAAAAGAGAAATAGAGAATAACTCTCCTATCAGATTAACTAACCACTGCCCTGTATCAGAAGGTGATTTTCATATATTAGAGAGAAGAATAACATGAGAAAGAAGGATAAGAGGTGTGTATATAGGTATAAGATGTCACAATTTTAAGTAACACATCACATAATGAGTAAATGAGAAGGTGTGAACAAGGACTTGGAAAAGTTGTGAATTTGAGTCTGCCAGAGACTTGAGAATGGGTTATCCACAGCAGTACTAGAAACAGTCAGTTCAAAGGTCCTCCTAATGATTGCACCTAGGATGTTGATGAAATGTTGAAATGAATATACTCAGAACATAGTAAGAGCTTAGATATTTGCTTGGAAGACGGAGATAATAATTAGAAAATATTTCAAAAATAGAAATTTGTGTAAATTATTCTAAGAATTTTGGCTTGTTTTTTGTTTTTTTCCCCAACAGATGGTAAAGTCCTTCTGGCTGTACTAATAGATTAAAGAAAATAATAGAATAGATGAATGAAAAATGGAGAAAACTGTGAATGAATTAAGAAGTGACAATTATTCTGATACTAGAATTGATGGCATTTCCTGAGCAATTCAGTATGTGGTAGAAGAAAAAGAGAAAAAATTGGACAACTATAAGGTTTTGTAAGATGAATTATACTGGTAGTAGGGCAGGGAAACACAAGTTAGGAGCTAACAATAGGTTCTGATGGATTTAGAAATGCATTTTAAGTATGCTAACTGTGAGGTTATTGTTTTTTTAAAAAGAGTCACAAAAACACTTAGATACAAGTCTGGAGTTAAGGTCACAGATTCTTATACAAATAGAAAATTTCACAAATAGCCTTTATTTGTTTTCTGCAGAAAATTCTGTAAAATTATATAATTTTCAGAATTATAATTCATTAAAATGTCTTTAATATTCATTCATAAATTTTCTAGAATTGTTTTAAAGGTAGAGCAATATCTATATCTAAAAGGTCTAAGCAAGTATGGTCAACTTTGATTAGTATAATTTTGATAACTTTTTACTGTAACATGATATTTGACATATGTGAACCAACAGTTACTCATCTACAGCAACATAATGTCTACCTCAGAATATTTTGTGGGAGATTATATAATTTAATATACTTCCTTGTAAGTTTAGTTTCTAACTATAAAGAGGCATAGGATATGCAATGAATTAAATTTGCCCAATCTATCATCCAGCTTACTCGCTGCTGGAAAAAAAATAGAAATAGGAAGGCAGAAATATCCTGATATAATCATATTAAGAAAAATTAATACTAGTACTGTGAACATATTAACAAGTAACAGAATCAAGTTGTTCTATTGATTTTATACATTGTTTTGCTATGCTTTCTTTTGCTTTTAATTTGTTTTAGTATTTTGAGATAGAGTATTTTGTATAATTCATGGAAGACTCAAAACTCTGATCCTCCTGAATCAGTAAATCAAAGTTATCACTAAAAGTATGTAACATACTAATAATACAAATACTTGTATAAATATAAGTAGAAATGCTTGGAAAAGAATATGTATACACTATTTAATCAAATTTCTTATTAGTTCATTTTTAGGGGGAGGGAAGGCTTTATTGCATCTTATGGCTTATAAGTCATCACTAGAAAAGTCAAGGCAGAAAACCAAGGAAGGAAAATGGAGGCAGGAGCTGATGCAGAGGCCACAGAGAAGGGCTGCTTACTGGCTTGCCCCTAATGACTTGCTCAGCCTGCATTCTATCTATCTATCTATCTATCTATCTATCTATCTATCTATCTATCTATCATCTATCTATCATCTATTTATCTATCTATCTATCTATCTATCTATCTATCTATCTATCTATCTATCTATCTATCTATCTGTCTATCCATTCATTCATTCATTTATTTAACATACCGACTGCATTTTCCCCTCCCTCTTTTCCTTCCATTCCCTCTCCCACATCCTCTTGGTGGATTTTTTGGGTTGCTTATATATACTATCATGTCATCTGTAAAGAGCTATACTTTGATTTCTTCCTTTGCAAATTGTATCCCCTTGATCTCCTTTTGTTGTGCTACTGTTCTAGCTACAAGTTCCAGTGCTACAATGAATAGATGAGAGAGTGGACCGCCTTGTGTTGTTCCTGATTTCAGTGGAATTGCTCTGGTTTCTCTCCATTTAATTTGATGTTTGCTGTTGGCTTGCTACATATTGCTTTTATTATATATATGTATGTCCCCTTTATCCCTTTATCCTTAACTTCTTCAAGACTTTTATAATGAAGAGGTGCTGAATTTTCCCAAAAGTTTTCTCAGCATCTAATGAGATGGTCATGTAGCTTTTTTTTTTCTTTCAGTTTGCTTATTTTGTAGATTGCATTGATAGGTTTCCATATGTTGAACCTTTCTTCCATCTCTGGAATGAAGCCATTTTGATCATGGTAGATGATCTGAGTGTATGTGTGTGTGTGTGTGTGTGTGTGTGTGTGTGTGTGTGTGTGTGTGTGTGTGTATGTATGTTATTGGATTCAGTTTGCCAGTATTTTACTGAGTATTTTTGCATTGATGTTCATGAGGGAAATTGGTTGATAGTTCTCTTTCTTTGGTGAATATGTGGTTTGGGTGTCTGGGTAACTGTGGTCTCATAAAAAGAATTTGGCAATGTTTTTTTTTTATTTTCTGGAATAATTTGAGAAGTACTGGTATTAGCTCTTCTTTGAAAGTCTGGTGCAATTCTGCCCTGAAACCATTCATCCCTGGGCTTTTTTTGGCTGAGAGATTTTCAATTATTGTTTATATTTCTTTTGAGGTTATTAGTCTGTTTAAATGGTTTATCTCATCTTGATTTAATTTTGGTATGTAATATCTATCAAGGAATCTGTCATTTTTTTTAGATTTTGCAATTTTGTGGAGTACAGGTTTTTGTAGTATGGCCTAATGATTATCTGGATTTCCTCAGTGTCTGTAGTTATATCTTCATTTTTATTTCTGATTTTGTTAATTTGGATATTCTCTCTCTGTCTTTTATTTATTTGGATAAGGGTTCATCTATCTTGTTGATTTTCTGGAAGAACCAACTCTTTGCTTCCTTGATTCTTTGTATTGTTCTCTGTTTCTATTTTACTGATTTCAGCCCCCAATTTGATTACTTCCTGCCATCTACTTCTCTTGCTTCTTCTTTTTTTTCTTCTAGAGCTTTCAGGTATGTTGTGAAGTTGCTAGTATGAGGTTTCCTCAAATTCTTTATGCAGGCACTTCACTTTGTGCTAAGAAATTTTCTCTTAGCACCACTTTGTGTCTGATAAGTTTGGCTATGTTGTGCATTTGTTTTCATTGAATTCTAGGAAGTCTTTAATTTCTATTTCATTTCTTCCTTGACCAAATGGTAATTCAGCTGGCAGTTGTTTATTTTCCATGTGTTTGTAGACTGTTGAACTCCAACTTTAAACCATGGTGATCTGTCCTTTGATGAATATGAAATGTCCTCTATCTCTTTTGATTAATTTTTGTTTGATGTCTATTTTATTATATATTAAGATAGCTATACCAGCTTTCCTTTTAGATCCATTTGATTGGAAAAATCTTTTTCAAATTCTTTACTCTGAGGTAATATCTGTCTTTGATGTTGATATTTTTTTATGAGCAGAAGGATGGATCCTGTTTTCATATCTACTTTGTTAGATTGTGCACTTTTATTCATGAATTGAGTCCATTGACACAGATAGATATTAATGACTAATGATTGCTAATTCCTGTTATTTTGTTATTGTTGGTGGTGGTTGTGGTAATGGCAATGGTGGTGGTGGTGGTGGTGGTGTGTGTATATGAATGTGTGTATGTTTCTTTGTGTTTTGTTGGTGTGGGATTATTACCTATGCCTTTCTGGGTGTAACTAACTTCTCTGGGTTGGATCTTTCCTTCTAGTACCTTCTGTAGGGCTGGATTTGTGAGTAGATATTGATTAAATTTGATTTTGCCATGAAATATCTTGTTTTCTCCATCTATGGTGATTGAAAGTTTTGCTGTGTATAGTAGTCTGGGCTGGCATCCATGGTATCTTAGATTATGCATGACATCTGTCCAGGTTCTTCTGACATCTAGAATCTCCATTGAGAAGTTCAGTGTAATTCTGATAGGTCTGCCTTTATATGTTACTTGACCTTTTTTCTTTGCAACATTCAATACTCTCTCTCTCTCTCTCTCTCTCTCTCTCTCTCTCTCTCTCTCTCTCTCTCTCTCTCTCTGTTTTTATTTTGCATGTCTAATGTTTTGATTATTTTGTGGTGAGGACTTTTTTCTGGTTAATTCTATTTGGTGGTCTGTCAACTTCTTGTACCTTTATAGGTATGTCCTTCTTTAAGCTAGGAAAGTTTTCTTCTACAATTTTGTTGAATACATTTTCTAGGTCTTTGAGCATGAATTCTTTATTTTCCTCTATTCTTATAATTCTTACGTTTGGTCTTTTCGTAGTGTCCCAGATTTCCTGTATGTTTTGTGATAGAAAATTTTTAGATTTAACATTCTTTTTGACAGATCAATCTATTTCTTCTATTGTATCTTCAACTCCTGAGATTCTCTCTTCCATATTTTGCTTTTGTAGTTTCTGTTCACTTCCTCAGGTTTTTCATTTCCAGAATTCCATCAGTTTGTGTTTTCCTTATTTCTTCTATTTCCATTTTCAGTTCTTGAACAGTTTTATTTGTTTCCATCAACTGTTTGTTTGTTCTCCCTTGGTTTCCTTGACATTCTTTA
Source organism: Peromyscus eremicus (assembly GCF_949786415.1). Lineage (NCBI taxonomy): Eukaryota > Metazoa > Chordata > Mammalia > Rodentia > Cricetidae > Peromyscus > Peromyscus eremicus. The sequence continues at coordinate 110,794,763 of NC_081420.1, read as the reverse complement.
AGAGATTTGTTGACTTCTTCCAATAATTTGGTTGTCTTTTCCTGCATTTCTTTGAGGGATTTTTTCATTTTCTCTTTAAGGACCTCTATCATCTTTATAATGTTAAAGTGTTTTTTGTGTCATGGCTATTTTGGAATGTTCAGGTCTTGCTGTCATAGGATATTTTGGTTCTGGTACTGACATATTGTTTTCTCTGGTATTAATTTTGTTCTTATATTGGCATTTAGATATCTAGATTTGGTATGATTATAGGTCTAGGTGTTGATTCCTGTGCTTGTCTTTGTTGGATGGGTGTTTTGTTCCTTGGTTTTTGTTTCCTCTCTGGTCTTCTGGTCTAAGTGGCCAAGAGTTTTGGTGACTGGTGAGTCTTCAGGTCTAGTAGGGTTTCTCTGCTGGGGTTTTGGAGGTCTTGGGTCCCTTGACTGGGTCTGGCCTCTGGAAAAGCCAAAGTCTCTTTGGGTCTCTGGATCTGGCCTGGCCTCCAGTAAAGCCTGAGTCTTCTTCTGGAGTACCTAGAACCAGCCTGGCCTCCTGTAGAGTTGCTGGGGCTGTTCTTCCAACTGGTGTAGACTATACCTGAGACTGTGGCGTCTGTTCTAGTTCTGGGAAAGGACTGGCTCTGGGGAGCATGGTGATGTGGGAGGCGGTGGACCTTGGGGGAGCAGAGTAGCTGTCTAGCTGGCAGGTGGCTCACTCACCTACTTGTCTACTCATGAGGACTATACCAGAGCAGTGAGATTCTTCTGGAGTTGGAGACAGGGCCCAGCAGTGGTGTTGGTGCTGAGATGGGAGGGAGTGGGCAATAGGAAGTGAGGGTCACTCACAGGTTGTGGCTGGTGTGATCTGTGCCTCAGTGGTAAAAGTCTCCCGGGATTAGGGGCAGGCCCAGCAGCAGAAGGACCAGGGTGAGCTGGGATGGCATGGTCATGGGGGAGGATCATAGGGAACAGAATTGTAACATACATCTTAAAAGGTCTTATAATAAAAAACTCAGAGCCAGATATTGGGGTGAAAGCTGAAAGGTCAGAGAAGCAGAACATTCAGCCACTAGCTTACCTCTATGAAATCCTCAGTCTCAAGAGAGTGAGTTCCTGTTTCCTCACACTTTATATACCTTTCTGTGTCCTGTCATATTACTTCCTGGGATTAAAGGCATGTGTCACCACTGCCTGGTTCTATTTCTCTCATGTAGCCCAATGTGGCCTTGAACTCACAAATATCCAGATGGATTTCTGCCTCCTGAGTGATAGGATTAAAGTTGTGTGCCACTGCTGCCTGGCCTCTATGTCTGTTTTAATGGCTAGCTCTACCCTCTGATCACCAGGTAAGTTTTATTGGAGTACAAATATATCACCACACAGAATCCAGGGAGGATTAGAGTTCTGGTGGCAGGCCGGTCACTCACTCATTCTGACTGGTGTGGTCTATGGCTCAGTGGCAGAAGTCTGCTTGGGGTTGGGGGCCATGGTTCTTCTTATTATAAATTAGAAGGTTGCACACTTTAGCATTAATACTTGAATAGTTTTTAATGAAGATAAAGTAACTATCATTTGAATGTCAATATTATTTCTGATATTAAAGTATAATTAAATGCAATACCTCAGCTCAGCTTTTAAATAACAAAAATATGTACCCCCAAGCAAATTCAAATTGTTCAATTTGTTTTATTGTTCAAGATCCCCAAGACTTTACTCAAGGAATTATCTATTATCAATGGAAAATGTATCTATAGACTCTCTTACATAGGTCTTTTTTGCTTCTACAAGATTTTATGAAAGATGTTACAAAACACCTTATCCCTGTCTCTGGAGTTTGCCAGAGAAAAGATTCTATTCCAGATATTTGTATAACATTAAATCTATGGGATTCTGTAATCAGTTCATTAAGTGGTGAATATAGTTGAAAAGGCATCAATGATAAATCTCTTTATATCACAGCAAATCTTGTATTTTATTACATATACATAAATCATTTCAGTGGTAATATATGACATTTAATAACTTTAAAACAGAATCACTGTTAAGTATCTATGAAGTAAACATATAGTCACAATGTTTGTTAATTATGAAATCCCTTCAGTGACTCTCAAAGTCACTGAAGAATTACTATATAGTATATAAAATATACTATAAAAGCTATAGTAATATTTCACTTACAGATAAAGGAAGTAACTGTGTGTGTATGTGTATATATATATATATATGTATATATGTATATGTATATGTATATGTATATAGTGAGGCTCAGCATTCCATTCAAGAGTTGGATTTTAAGTTTCAACACTCTGATTTAAATGGTTTTTTTATATAGTACTGTCCACTGCATCTTTCAATGTCTATTGTCTCTCTGCTAGCTACTTGCTCAGTGTAATGATTAAGTGCTTGAAATGTGGCAAAGAAGAATAACTGAATTTAATTTTAATTTTATTTAAAGTTAATATTCATATATATTCCTGATTAGGATAGTATAGAGTTCAGCTATAGAGCCAGGATCTATCAAGTATTGTGACCATCTGGGTATTGTCCCGTGTTTCACTTGGCTTTGTGTCAGAGGTTAGTGCAATCTTTGTCATAAAGATGCATTCATTATGAGATGAGCTGTAAAAAAATAGATAAGGGAGATTCTTGAAGAGTTCTTCCCTCATCCAGTAAGTCTAGATTGTGTTTTGCGTTTGCTCAGTCATAGCTGGCTTCTTCACATTTTCATTATTTAAAAAAATCTTGGCCAGTGAAACTTATCTTTAATTTGTGTCAAATTGGAAAACATCCAATGGTTGGGACTTAGACTACTTTGCTTCACATAAGACTGATGGCTTCTGCCATGAGAACCTATCTTAAGTCATTCAGTTTCTACAGGTCTTATATTCCTCATGTGTAGAATAAACATTTTTACTAAAAAACAGCATTGGAAGAAAGCAGAGATAGTCCTTGAAATCAAGTGACTAAATATTTACCAGGCGATCTTAGCCACTTTCTGTTGCTGTGATAAAATACTCTGGCCGAAGCAATGTAAAGGAGCAAGGGCTCATTCAAGTTCATAGTTCAAAGCGTAGTAAAGGCAAAAGGAATTGAAGCAGCTGGCAACATTACATCTGTAGTCAGGAAGAGAGAATAATGAATCCCTGTGCTCACCTCATTCTCCCTTTTTATAGAGACCAGGATCCCAAATCAGGAAATCTTGACATCCACAGCAGATGAATCTTCTCACCTAAATGAATATTATCAAGACTGTTCTTTACTGGCACACCCAGAGACTAATTTGTTGCTGGAGGCTTTCTATTTCAAATCCTGTCAGTTGACAACACTAACCATCACACAGGAACATTATGATCAACACATATTAGGTAATTTTTGTTATTTTTCTTTAAGTGTTCCCATTTTTACTCCTCTTTTGTCCCTCCAAACAATGTAACATTTCAGGAAATGTTTATAACATCTTCAGACACTTCCTAAGACTATGGCTACATTTGTTTAATAATGACTTAACAGATATTTAAGTTGAAAAAGAAGGTAAAGAAAAATGAAGACACTTGGATTGCCTGGAAAAAATAACATCCTGGTAGGAAATAATGGTTATCCATCAGATTGTAGAGATGTGAAAACATGATAAAGAAATCAAGTATGAGATAATATTATATTCATGAATAACTTTTGTTTTAATAACACATGGTTTTAGCAATTTTCATTTCTCTGCTCTCTATACAGATGTATTTTTCCCTAAAACTTGCCTGTTCTCTTGACTCATGCTTATTCTTGATGTTTCCGTGAAGTAGAAGAGTCCCACTATAAGGCATAGCATGTTGATTAGGCCACTCTAGTAAGCATTTCTTCCAATTCTTTCTACCATGGGTAAATAGCTGACTGTGAACAGCATGGGGATATTTTCTTCTTTAAAGATAATCCTCAGGGGCAGCTAGTAAGACTATTAAGACTAGTCTTTTATTGAAGTATATCCAATATCAACTTTATTGTGAACAAAAATAAATAAATAAATAAAATAAATAAAATAAATAAATCTGTATATTCTGGAGCTATCTTGCTCATCCAATTCGGGATAGTTGGTTTGTCTTGTCTCCCTTCAATCATAACTAGCCAGCCCTCATTGTTCTCCCAGAAGGAAGGTGTGATTTATTTTTCTCTCACTTAGATTAAAAAGTTGCATCTTAGCATAATTCTGAAGTAGGTGGTAGTATGAGATCATATTAAAGATCTAGTGTTAAAATAAAAGATGGAGTGAGGGGCAAGAAAGTTGTCACTTACAAAGTTTTATCTGAGTATCATCAAGTCACTTTTGGAGTTATTGCTAGCACATTTGGGAATATTTGCCTCAACTCTGGGCTCTGCTTTCCTGAATCATTTTGTGCCAGAAGAGACTATTTAAAATTGTACTTGCAGTGGTGTATCCAGGTGGGAATGTTACTAGCAGTGGTAATAAGAAAAACCGGAGATGTGTCATGACATTGATGACCCTCAAAATAAGAGTAGATCAAGGATCTCAGAGGAAGGGCAGAAGGGAGAATTACACCTTGTCACTGCTAACATGTGTGGTGACCAGCAAAGGATCTCTGTAAGCGGCTTCCAGTTCAGGCAACTGGGGAAATTGTACTCCTTCATTGACGATTGTTCTTCTAGCCTGTCTTCTTCAAGGCTGTCATATGCAGGAACACTCCTGAGGTTCACAGTCATAGTATAGTGATTCATGTAAATAAATGAGGGGTTATCTCATGGTGTATGGGACCCTCAAAGTCAGATAGACTGACCTGAAGAATTAATAGCACTCCACTGGATATATCTGCTATCTGCTTCCATACTACATGCATGCATGTGTACACACACACACACACACACACACACACATGCAATCATGAATGATATTTGGATACCACTAGCCATGGGATGGGTATGAAAGAGACAGTATGTTGAGGGGTTGAGGCAAGTAGTTTCATTTTTAAACTAAAGCAAAACTAGGATTTAAAATAGACATGTTAAAAGTGTGAAATCTATATTTAATAATCACTTTCTCAAATATCTAAGAGAAAACACATGCAATGATTAAGGTTTTATGTTATGTTGTACTATTATAGCACCTCTCATATTTTTACCTGTTTACCTATTCTTAAACAAAACAAAACAAAACAAAACAAATAATAACATTCTCTCATAAAAGGAAAGACCCAAATTTACAATTATGTTTATATTAGAATAAAAGAGCAAACATCAAGTGTTGTTGCATAAGTAACTTTCAATCCCTGGTTCTATTCTCTTTTACGCAAAGATCAAAATGTCCTTTTTCTGTGAGAGAAAAAAAGGCTGGGCACATTTTGGATTCAATAGTTATCTCCAACTCTTTTTTTCAAGTGCCTGACTTCATCAGAAGTCACAAAGCCATTTGCAAAGCACTTTCCTTAATATTTAAATTCCCTTTGAGGTTTAAGAGAAATTTAATCCACATGTTTCTAATTCATTTGCACTCAACTCATAAAAACTGTTCTTCAATTTGATCTCATTGTGGTCCAGGGGCATTAAAAAGCTTTCAAATGAGCCTTCCTTCTTGAATTGAAATCCAGATGTTATGTTTTGTCAGTTCTAAGCAAATTTGAAACTCAAAAAAAAAAAAGTCTTGGCCATAAATGGGAAGGCACAGATGGTTTTGGAGCTTAAGGAGAAAAAAGGGAGAGAGAGAGAAAAACACAAATAGGAATCTTAAAATATAAGGAACAATATCACTTTAAGGATTTCATTCAATAGATGAATAACATTCTGCTTATTGATGCTTAAAGATGGCAGACCATTGTAGCTAGGAGAAATGAAATGAGCTAGGTCCAAACTGTGAGTGATTTTGAGCCAGGAATAAACACTCAAAGATATTCTTTAAGTCATTCATGAAGTGTGATCAAAATAATAAATAGTAGGAGGTTTGAAAGATGGACTCAAATGCTAAAGACATATGACAACACTGTCAAGGATAGAAAAATAAGGTTTTTTTTTTTTCATTTCAAATGCTTCCTCACATAGCCCCCCCCACACACACACAAGGACTGGAAAAGGAAAAAGATATTGAACATAGCACAATACAGGATGGCAGTATTCACCCTCTAAATAATTATATTCTTGGTTTTTCCCAAACACCTTTTCCATAATTTATGTTTAACTACTCAAGTTATAGCATTTGAGGCAATATGTAGAGGGAAATTGTTCCTCTTACATATGAAGATTGTTTAAAACAGTTAGTTTTTCTTCATCTTTCTACCAATATGTCAATCTGCACAAATGTAAACATCTCTAACTGCCAACCAGTAGTCATAGGCTCTTTGGAATACAGATTGTTAATTTGTCTGCCTTAACTATAAATATCTTCATAAGCAGTATGGGTTTATCAAAATGTTATGCACTTTATTCTGGTAACTTCCTCTTGACAATTTTCTTATGAAAAAGTAAAGTATCCAAGCTACATTAGTGGAATTTCTGAGCTTAATGCAATTTCTTTACTCAGCTGTTTCTATCTTAGCAGGATCGGTGGAAGGTGGTGGCTTTTTTTCTTTAGAAATTCCTTTAGAATAACTAAACCTCAATTCTAATTCTTGCTCTGTGCTTATTAGCTCACTGACATGAAGACCATATGTTCCTTCTCTGATGATCAGTCCTTTCACATCTAAAATGAGTACAAGATCTATATAGCGAGCAGGGAAGGGAGGGAAGGATGTGTGTGTGTGGGTGGGGGTCAACTATGACACATATGTCTGAAAATCGCACAGCAAACTCCAATTCTTTGTATGATAGCCAAAATTAATAAAAATAAATAAATCCAAAATGTAACAAGTGATGAGCTGATTTGTACATCTGTTCTTTTCTTATTTCCCTTTTCTCCATGCACACAATGAATTACTATACGTAGCTTGTAAAATCTTGCAAAAATATTTTGTATTTTTCTAATTTATTTTCCTTAAAAATACGTCTAAAGTGTTTCCATAGTGCTGTTCTTATACATATTTTCCACTATCTTCTTTGAAAAAAGTGAATTCATTTATGATGCATAAAAATACAATTGTTAAGCATTAAGTTCCATGAACTAAGGCTTACATTTAATTTCCTAATCTCTCTTCACTCTTGCTTTTCAGCTTTGTTGTCTATGAGAATGGCATGTTGGCCTTTTTGCATGTTGGTTTTGAAAGTCTTAGTTCCGATTTAGATTTTGCATCCTTCGATGCTAAGTCTCCAATTCCTTTTAAAATAAAAAATAATAGCTAAAATATTATTACATCATTTCCCTCCCTTCCCCTTCGTCATTCCTACCCCTCCCATCCTCTCCCCACTGCCTCTCAGATTCATTGCTTCTTTTTCTTGGTTATTATTAAATATACATCTATAAATATACTAATGCAACTTGCTCAGTCTCTTTAGTGTTGCTTGTCTGTGTATGATTTCAGGGCTGACTACTTATCATTGAATAAGAAATTTGGGTGTTCGTCCCTGAGACTGAGTACTATCACTAATCTCTGCACTTATTAGTTGACTAGTTCTTTGTCAAGGCTTGGGGTCCCTGGATATTTCTCATTCCACTTTAGCAGCTCCAGTTGTTTCCAAATACAACAGAACAGGGGAAATCTGTGTGTATTAGCCATGACTCACTCAACTCCTTAAGAAATATCTCAGTTAACCCATTGCAACTCTTTCTCATTCCAAACCAGGCAAGCTCTCACTGACCTGCAGTCCACGTGGTTCAATGACAAACAGGACAAGGGACTTAAGAAAAGTTCTACCTATAAAATATGCTAGGGAAATAGTGGCACAAAGCATGTGGGAGTAACCAACTAATGTCTGATTTGACTTAAGGCTCACTCCACAAGATGGATCCCATACTCAATAGTGCTTGAGTGAACAAAAACCAGACAGTAGGTAGCTCAGAGACCTAAGGTGAAACCATATAGTACTGATCTAAAAAGAAAAGAATAAAATAGGGAAAAAGAAGTGATAAAATATTCCTAGTAATGTTCTGCTATACTCAGAGATCAGTGCCTCACTCAGCTAGAATCAGAGAAGCTTCCTCCTGCAGCAGCAGATGAGACAAAATACAGATCCACAGCCAGGCATTACAGAGGAAAAAGAGGGAGTAAGAGAGAGACAGACAGACAGAGGCAGGCAGGCAGGCAGACCTTGGAATACTCAGCCTTAACTGGGATGTCTCCATCAACACCCCCCTCCCCCCGCCACACACACACACACACTCAGAGCTCAGAGAATCCTGTGGAAGATATTTGGAAGGAGTATATGAAACCAAAATGTATGGAGGACACCAGGAGAACAAGACCCTCTAAATCACTGAGAAAATCTCATATGAACTCCCAGAGACTGAAGCCGGAAGCACAGGGCCTGCACCAGATTCTCTGTGTACAGATTACATTTTCAGCTCAATAATATTATGGGACTCCAGAATGTGTAAAGGAGCAGGCCTCTGATTCTTTTGACTTCTCACGGGGCTCTTTTCCTTCTGTTGGTTTGCCTTGTCCAAAAATGGGAAGAGATATACTCTTTGGAACTCACAGAAAAGTTTTGTTTTGTCTTATTATATTTTATTTTGTTATGTTTTATTGTTATCGCTTAGAAGCCTGTTCTTTTCTAATGAGAGACAGAAAAGAAGTGGATCAGAAGAGGATGGGAAGTGGGGGAGAATTGGGAGGAATGTAGGAAGGGGAAACTAATCAGGATATATTATATTGAAAAGTATCTATTTTCAATAAAAGGAAGAGGCAGTAAAAATATTGGTAATTGATAAAGGTCTTTGGTTGAAAATAATGGGAAGAGATATACTCTTTGGAACTCACAGAAAAGACATTCTTGATGTCTGGAGCTGCTTATAGCTTCTGCTGGTCTGAGAGGAAACCATGGGACCCCAAGGAGGGGAGGAAAATCTGAGGGGTGATACAATGACCAAGCTCCTGGAATCAGCCCTATCTGAAGTGTTTAATTTACACAAGACAATAATATATCCTCCCTCTTGAATAAGCTACTGTGAATTCTGTGCTTTTTAGCTTCCTGTGTTTCCTTTCATATTAATATGTAATGAACACCTAGAGAACTGCATCCTAGAAATACCTAATATAATACTTATATGCAATTATTTTTCTCCTTGTTATTGTTAGTACTGATTATTACTTGTAGATGAAAATAACAATAAAAATGGCTTTCTTTTTTCATCCTAAGAAGGCTTTGAATGGTTATTTTCATCTCCAGTCTTAGCCCCCAGCTCCCACAGTGCAGACAGACCTAGGTAACATCTTTGTTCAAAGAAAAAGCATGCTTCTCTCCTTACATATGCCCAGCAGGTCTATTAAATGACTGTGATTTCTCAGCCATTCACAGTTACTACATGTTGCTTACAATTGTGTTTCAACACATCCTTCACACTTTTTATTTCCTTTCTCTAATTTCCTCTCTGCAGACGGACTTAGTATTTAATTCTTGCTTGAGCAGCCTGATAGATTCCCTGGATTGTCAGTGAGCTTTTAGGACTCTGAGAGGTAACTACCTGATTCTTGCATTTTATTTGAAGACTAGATCCCGGCATATACCAGGAGTTTTGATAAATGCACAGAGTAGTAAGGATTTTTAAAATGACATTTATCAAAACTTGGCAAACAGATAGAGATAATATTGTAAAGGAACTACTTTTCTTCAATGTTAAAGAAAGACAAGAACCGTGTGTCTCTTGGAAGAAACCACATTTGAATCACTTTCCTCTCTGCTTCAATCTTGAAAGCAAAAGTTTTGATATGCATCCTCATGTCAGTACTTTTTAGAACTACATGCCTGCTGGTATCTAGTACCTCCACAGAAGACATGCTCAACACAGATTTTAATAATTAGCTTTGCTCTTAAGGCAAGAAAGAGCCAGAGGAAACAGTTAAAAAAAACTAACATATGAACGAAGACAGCTGGAAGAGAGACTGGGGAAGCCCTCCCCCATTGGGGCTACATACAAGAAATAGAACATGCCTCAAATCCAGAAAACCTGAGAGACGAACAACACAGCAAAGATGAGTGCTATGTTACTGAATGTCATTAGACTCAGGACCCAGGACTTTGTGAACACCTATCTTTCCTTGAACTCACTAGTTCACTTCCATTCTTGAATGTGTTTGTCATTTCTTAACAAACAAAACAAAACCAACAACAAAAAACAAAAAAATCTGTCCCTTCTCTTTTAACCATGAGTCCCTTGTCCCTTAATTTCCCTGGAGAAACAAGGGCTTGACCACTATACAAGCTACTCAAGGATTCAGATTCATTCTACAACATTCTGATGAAATCCCACACATAGTTACTAGGAAGTATATAAATATCTCTAATATCAATTAAGGAGAGATTCTGTGGAAATACATTTGTGCAAAAATGAAATTTCCCTTCAATTACATTTTCTTAACTACAGAAGTAAGGTTCCATGAAGCCGCTTATCACAAAGATCCAAGCATCTTTCTTCAGAAACTAAGAGATCAGTATGGAGAAACCCACACCTGATCTCCATCAGGACACTTTGATTAAAATGATCTACGAATTTTGAGCTGACACCACAGAGTGGTAGCCCTACCTGTACTCCCTGTGATCCTACCCTTTCACCAGGACTAGATTTTGATCAACTAGTCTTGCTCTTATTTGCATGATCCTGATTTGCATGATCGTTATTGAAGTGGCAGAGATTAAACATGTGAAATTTCTACACGTGCAGAGAAAGATTTAAGTTTCCCTCCCTTCACTGCACACTAGCTGATCTGAGCCTCCTAAATTCTTTTGATATGAATTACATGTCAGGAAACTACACACAAAAAAATCTCACCCTAACTCTCTGTACATCTTGTGAATAGAGATTCCCCCATTGCTCCCTTTTGCTGACGGAAGTTTATATACAACCAGCCTACTACTCTTTCCTTACCCACCAGCACCTTCCCCATTACACTAATAACTAGTTATCCAGTCTACAGAGGGTAGCTCTACAGATCCTTAGAGACTGAGGATAGCATGCGTAATACTAATTGCTTCCTTAAGACATTGTGTTGGTGACAGTGATCTTCTCATACAGCATCCAGTACTCCTTCTCCACCCGTTTTGATGTTCTAATGTAAGCTTTTTAGCAAAATATTTTTATATATCTTGTACATTCCAAGAAGATGGTTAATTTGCAGGATAATATGTTAATAAAATATTTCTGTTATTTTAAAGAAATGGTTATAACTTGTAAGTGACCTTTACTGTCCATTCTGTGTGTGATTTAACAAGAATAGTGAAATATGCTGCATACTATTCTTTAAGAGAATTTGGGCACGTATACAGCCATATGCTACAAGAAAGTAATTGCATCAACTCACATGTGTACACATACATAGAGTATGTTTTTTGAGCTTCAGTTTGTCTGGGTTCCTAGGCAAAAAAATCAATCTATTTCTCTAGTATTCCACTAGGTCTTTTTAAAAACCAGATGACTTAATTGGATAATCAATGGTGCTCTAAAGAGATGACACTTTGTGGCTCAAACAGAGAATAAAAGAATGGTTCCAGCAGTGTGCTAAGCCCCTACAAAGTTAAAATATTTATGGCATTCAATTGTATTGGCAATTTCAAAGTAATTGCTATTGTCCATTGACACCACTAAACAACTATTTCTTAAAGAACTGGTATTTGCCCATTCACGGATGCAGCTTAAATGCCTTAATGTTTCCATTGCAAGTGAGAATCAACACAAAATTATCTGAATATCATGATTTTCTTTTGGTTGTTATTTTGTTATGGGAAGTAAATGATTAAAATTTTAAAATATGTATAAAGAGAAGAGCTGGAAAAGATGGCTCAGCAGTTAAAGCACTTGATTCTCTTTCAGAGGACTAGAGTTTGAATCCTGGAACTTTACCACAGAGCTCCCAACTGCCTGTAACTCCAGCTCCATGAGAATCTAATACCCTCTTCTGACCTCTGCAGGCACTGGCAATCATGCACATGACAGCATGTGTGCACACATGTAAACACACTCACACACACGTGTTGAAAACAATTATAAGGACAAGTTATTATACTTGTTAAATGTGCAGGTCCATTCCCACTGAGTCATTCAGCTTTGTGTCCAGTATATAAAGCTAAATGAACAAATAAATGACAAGTCAATGGGTTTCCAGGAACATTTTAAGAGATTACAGTTGAAGGGTGAGGTATAATTGTGAAAGCTTTTGTAAGCTCTGTCATTCTTTAGATTGACTTGGGATATCATATTTTAACAAGCTGTAGCTGTATTATGTTGCTTGATTGGAAATAAGTTGTAGCAACAAACTATCACTCATTGCCATGTTTTCTTACTAACTGGACTATTTCTTGGTTCTAAACGTCTTTATGATTTAGGAGAGTTGACGGCATTTCCAAGGCACACCACTCCAAAAGGATAACAACAATCAGTGTGCCAATTTTAAAGAAATCAAATATTTTATGTTAAATTATATCAAAGTTATCTAGAGAGCTTTTTGTCATTTTGTTTCTCATTAAAATGATAAAATGGTGCTTTGCTGAATGAGTAAATTCTTTGAGAATTTCTTTTTTCTATCTTCTTTTTTATTTAAAATAGATTATTTCCCATATATTATAGTTTGCCCTCCCTCTGATCCTCTCAGTTCTTCCCCACTTTCTCTTTTCTATGAATGCATTATATTTCTGTCTCTTTTTAGAAAAGAACAGGCTTCTAAGAGATAAAGACCAAACATGACAAAATAAAATGTAATAAGATGAAGCAAAATCTATCATATTGGAGTTGGACACAGAAACCCAACCAACAGAAGGAGAAAGATCCCAAGAGCAAGCACAAGAGTCAGAGACCCCTCATTCTCACACTAAGGAATCCCATAAGATACTAAGCTAATAGCTGTAATACATATGCTGAGGAGCTGGTGCAGACCCATGTAGGCCCTGCTTACATGGATGTACTTGATGCTACATTCTCTGTGAACTGATATGCACCTTGCTAAGGTGATTCAGAGGGTATTTTAATCCTGGTGTCCTCCAGCCCCTCTGGCTCTTACAATCTTTCTATTTCTTCTTCCTCAGGGTTCCTTGAGCTCTGAGGGGAGGTATTTGGTGGAGATATCCCACTTAGACTCTCTTTCAATGTAATATCTGGCCACGAGTCTCTGCATTTCTTCCCATCTGCTGTCAGAGGAGGCCTTTCTGCTAATGATTGGATAAGGCAGTCATCTGTGAGTAAAGCAGAATATCATTAAGAGTCACTTATTGATCTCAACTGACCATCACTTGTCACTATGTGAGGCTTCCAGTGACAGGACCATGTTGTATGAAGTTGCTGGCCAATGGGATCCCATGGAAATTCCCAAACAACCCAGGCTGTTGCTAAGACAAAGGGTTGTTCTCTGTAAACCAACAGCAGGACCACATTGCCAAGGACAATATCCATTGGCAATTGGATATTGCCAACATTGCCAACAACTCACTGAACTCAGAGAAGTCAAGCTGGTACCTACAGGGTACCTTCATTCCTGTGTTCAAGTTGCTTTGGTGTGTGAAGGTACTCTGTAGGCTATTTAAAAAAAAAACATGTGAACACCAACCCAGCCACAAAGCCTCTGGCCTACAATTTGACTTCTCTGAAAGATGTTCTAGGGCAATGGTGGCACAGAATTTGTGGTAATAGACAACAACCAATATATGACTGGGTAATGAAGAACCAGAGAATAGATAGCCTCTAGATCCACAGTAAAACCAAACACTAATGGTCTTAGAAAAAAAAAATTCTTAGAGAATTTCACTCATTCTATTTTGGTCATGCTCCTCTGTTTACACCACCTCCTTCAAGATTCACACACACAAAAAAACTTAATTAAAAAAAAAAAAGAACTCACTCTGTAGACCAGGCTGGCCTTAAATTCAGAGATCTGTCTGCCTCTGCCTCCTAAGTACTGGAACTAAAGATGTGTACTACCAAAAAAAAAAAGATTCACATGCTCCATGCTCCATTCTATACAACCCAACTTTGTGTCCTTCATTAAAAAAAACAACAAAAAAACATTAAGTATAATTAATGTTGTCTATATACCCATGGTATGTGGCCCTACGCTGCAATATACTGGACCTATTTGGGTTCATACCCTTAAAGGAATCTCTCTCTCTCTCTCTCTCTCTCTCTCTCTCTCTCTCTCTCTCTCTCTCTCTCTCTCTCTCCCTCTCTGTCTCTCCTTCCCTCTCTCACTGTCTTTTGCTCTCTCTTGCTCTATCTCTAACTCTTTCTTCCTCCCACCAAGCAACTATCATTTTGCAGTAATTTCTGAGTTCATCAACTAAGGGTAGCACTTTGTATCCACCACCCTCATTCTGAAATCTGTCTTGAGATTTCTAAGGTGTTGAAAATGCGGTCAAAACCACTGTGTTGTTATATTTATGCAACTACCCTATTTTGTGTCAAAAACATTGCTCCCTTACAGTCATCCACCACCTCTGGCTCTTTTGTTAAATTTATTAATGATAGTCCATTTTGATCATAAATACTAACTCATAGTTCTCAGTGTCAAGTTCCCATGTGGTCACCTTGACTACTTGTGTTCTATAAATATTCTGGAAATATTTTATGGAATAACATGTTTATCCTAATTTAGAATGACCAAAGAGATGAGTACATTCCTCTATGACTTACTATTTGTTAACCACTGTTTTGTTTTGTTTTCTATGGTGGATGAGAAGGCTTTTATTGTCAACATAGAGGAGAAGACAACCAGAGGCATCTGAAAGAGGCCAGGCTGAACATGCCAGCAGAATTGACTGGGACATGAGAGAGGGACAGAGAGAGCTAGAGAAGAAGAAAAGAGAGAGGGACAAGAGAGAGGATGAGGTGAGGGAGAAGAACTAAGAGACGGAGAAGCAAGAACACCAGCAGTAACCACTGTTTTTTTTAAAATAGTATTAATTCTAGTTATTTCATGTTGATATTGTCCTTTCCATCAGTTAGTACACATATGATGTGAAAGGTACATACAAAACTTTAGTGAGAAGACAGATTAAAGAAAGGTATGTTATAATAAAAAAAAACCCTATATGCAAAGCCAATAGGAATACATACATTCTCCACATTCTGACTAGGATCAGACTGTTAAATGTGTGCTGTGGAGAAAAGATGATCCACTTAAACTTCCTATGATAATTCCTTTTCAAAGCACATACATCTTCTTTTACTTACTATCATTTAATTCTTTAATGTTTTGCTTGTATGTGTTTCAGAATTCTCTGAAGTTTTTCAAAGAATTGTTCTGTAACAAAGCATTTCATTCTTCTTGGTGAAATTTCACCTCAGAAGTTTCAGTTGTTGAATGTTTTGTCTCCAGATACTGGGAGAAATATGTCCTGAAGAATCTGATCTGCTTAATGGAGTAATCACTTAATGCATTCATAACATGGCATTACTGAGAGGTAAGAACTAACTGAAGGAAATATGTTATTGGAATGTCATCAGGAATGATGCACTTTGTGCATGGACCCTTCCTTTCTCTAAACATTCTGGCTTCTCTAAGGGTAGAGATTTCAATCACAGACTTCAACCATGTTTACCTTGCCACAGACCTAAAGACACAGGATCATGTGAGGGGCCATGGTTTGAAACTCCTGAAATTGAAACCAAATAGTAACCTTTATATTTTTGTACTCAGGTGTTTTTCACAGCAAAAATATGACACATTTTTTTCAGTCAGTTTTATGCATATGCTTTATGGTATGCTACTCACTTAAAAATCCAGAATATAGACACTCTTCTCTCCACTGCTCTTGCTGCTATACAGTCTTAATCAGATTCTGTATTTGGCACCCTTGTCAAAATGACAGCAATCATTATCTGCAGCAGAGAAAGGGAAAATGTAAAGCAATGTGTCATTCCTTTGCCATTGGCTTTTCAAAGGTTAGCCAATCTGGCTTCCATCTCTGATCAGTGCCACACCCCTTTGCCAAGTATCTTCAAGTTTCCCATCTTCTGACAGGCACAGCAGCCCTTCTATTCATAGCTTGGCTGACTCTCATTTTTCATGGTTTTAAGTGAAATATCGCATCCTCAGTGAAGTCTTTACTAATTATGCCGTGTTATTTCAAGGAATCCTGTGCTTTCTCATTGAAACATGTTTTTATCCTTGCATATTTAGTTTCTATAATAGTTTACAGGTCTGATAAGTGCTTGAGAGTGTACTGATATCCCAAGTACAGTGATTACTATGTAGAGAACACCCCAAAAATAGTGTATTTCACTGTATTAATGTCATAACATGTATTTATAGGCTAACTATTCTATCAATACATTTAAATTCTACATTGATCATACTGTAGTACAAATGTAATGTCCTAAGGATTGCCAAGAAAATAAAAACAAATATCCTATGTGAAAAATTAATTGGAAAACACATTATTGGAATATGCTTACTTTTCTTTCTTGTATCATTGAACCTGAATTCAATATGTTTCTACTGTAGGCTATGTTTACTGGAATCAAACTACATTCAGCTATGGCTAACCTGTCTTTGAACATATGCTGTAGGCTGCATTTTAAGAGAGCAGTGGGCACCAAGCTGTGAGACTAAACTTTTATCATCATCTCTATAAATCAAGATGAAAGCTGTAGACTTCCTCCTGTGGGCTTCACACTGGCTATAGGAAAACAGAAAGGTGAAATACTTAGAGCATAAAAAGCAATTCCAAAAACAATTATTTGGCATTAGCAGAGCACCATTGGCTTTGTTGTTACTATTGTGTGTGTAATTTATTTTTCTTTTCTTCTCTTTCTCTCTTATTTTCTTTTATAAATCTAGATGATGGAAAATTAGGAAGCACATAACTGCAGACATGAGGCCAAACTGTGTCAATACTAGTACCAACTAGACCTTAAAACAAATTTCTTCCCAATATTGTATATGTTTACATATATTCAGTTTTCCTTGAATATAAATAGAAACCTGTTCTAAGTCAAGTTTGAAGTTATATTTCCCACATTTTAAAATATTCTTTATATTATTTCTTTATTTTTAGAACATTACAAATGAGTCCCTGCCAAAATAAAGTGGCATTTCTTTCATACAAGGGACATGCAAAGAAATGAGATGACATACACACTGGGACATTAACCAAATTTCATTTTAAACACAGTACACAAGTTTTAAAGCCAACATGTACTAAGAATTCAGGCATCCTTTCCTCCAACATCAGGTCATTAAAAATAAAATTTATTTGGTATAGTCTATGTGTAATAGATCAATAAAATAGCATTTTAGTGTTTATTACATTTAATAGATAAACATTAAAATAAATATGCACTTTTCTCATAATTATGCTTTTAAAGTGCTTATTTTTAGTAGTAAAATGAATTTTTAATTGAATTTAATAAAACATTGATAGAAGACTGGACTTAATCCAAGTGTAAAATGAAAATTAGAGTTATGTTTCATATTACCAACATCTCTGCACATTAGTATAATTTAAGTGCTGTTTAAGTATAGCTTATATACACTCTATTTTAATATTGGAAGGAGGAAAATATATATGTAATTATGACAATTACATTGAATTTCCACGTTGTAATGATATTTTCAGTTTTCCTATATTTTTCTGTGGAGGTTTTCACATGCATCCACATGCTCTGTCTTCTTTATTCTTTGATGCTAAATATAGAAAAAAGAGTATTAGAGTTCAATAACTGGCTTTTAATTTTATAATTTCCATATATTCTGACTGATTGACATTTGTGTGTGTCCTTTCTTCAGGATCTCATCAGTGCCTCAGTTTCTGCAACAAAAAAACAAGGAGCAATCCTTTGGTCACCCATCCATGCTGTATAGTAGAGATATCATAAACTGAAATGTCTATATTGCCAACAAAAGTAGTGCTGTGAAAATCTGGGCAATACTTTTGTGTGATTCTAGTTAGATTTTTTTTTCAGTAACTTCCTGAGTCAGTTCTAGATAGTGGTTCAATCTTGACATGATTAACTTCATTGGGGTCTTTGATGAAAAGAAACAAAAATTACTTAGCAAACCTTCGACAAAGGGAACATTTGATATTTTGCTAATTTGGGCTTCAAGGGGAAAAATACTAAATTTTACTCTTAAAAATAGAAGTCTGGGCTACCAAGTGAGTTCCAGGAAAGGCACAAAGCTACACAGAGAAACCCTGTCTCGAAAAAAAGAAAAAAAAAATAGAAGTCTTTGTATGGAGCCTGAAAATAAAATGTATTATGTAGGAGAGTAGAACAAATTGTGTTGACTGATATATTTGTGTCGAATATTGTACCACTATTATCCAAAGGAGACTGTGTGTAAAATATAGAACTTCAGGATGAATTGGAATTCAATTAAACAAGAAAAAAATTTAGTATATATATATATATATATATATATATATATATATATATACATGGCTTGTTTATTTGTGATATACACACTAAATTTTTCTTGCTTTTGCTTATCTTAATTTCCAACTTAATTGAGAATCATTCTGGGTTTTTGTTTTTGTTTTTTAATTTTCTTTATCTGGTAATTCCATTCTCCTGGCATTCAATGAATGCTGATTCTGCCCCCATACAAAATAGTTAGTAAAGCTGGGATTCTTAGAAACAAGTTTGCACATTTCAGAATATTCAATCAGAGGTGTCAATAGCAGAAATTACACCATGACATGTCTCTCTACAATCTCAATGTTTGTCTTAAAATGTCTTTTTACTTCCTGAGTGGAAGAGTCAGTATTTTTTAATGATAACACTTCTGATAGGCTAAGTAGTCATATGCGTTCATTCCTCAACACTTACACATCCAAGCAACACTAAAGGCTCTAAACAAGTTGTATTTATAAATTGATGTGACAATAACAACTAAGAAGCAAGATGCCATGTATTATTTTTATTTTTCCTTTAATAAATGGAAAGAGAGCTTATTCTGGCTTACAGTTCTAGGGCATCATTCTATAATTACAGGGAAGACATGGCAGCAGGAGGGGAGGGGATGGTCTGGGAGCAGGAGGCCAAAGGGTCATGGTACATCCTCACTCAGGAAGCCCTGACTTACCTCTGTGTCTATCAAGGACATCAAGGCATCTGGGTATAGAATGGACAATGTTATCTTCTACCAATATGTAGATTTTCTGAACACATCATTGGGTAAGGTAACGTTTAATTTCATTTTTCCTCCTCCTCAGACAAACTCCACTGTGTCATTCCATTGTGTTAGAAGACAAAGAAACACTCTCTTTGTCTTCCACCCCATGACTTTAACCAGATCCTCACAGCATCATCACAGACCTGAGGCTTACTTACAGGCTCCTGTAGCACTGCCCTTGCTTCTTTAACAACATGTGCCTTTTGTGTGGAAGGGGTATTTGAAGAAGCGGGGTCATCAGTCCTTCAATGCAACACCGCTAACACTTCACACAGCCATGAGTGACCATTCTCTGTCTGCGGATTCTTTAAAGTCAAAGAAAAATAGGGTGTGTTTGCAGTTCAAGTCATGAAAGTTGCAGTCATTGAAGCTATTAATGACTATGCTCTGTTCTGAAAGAGAACAGGTATTAACACTACAGCAAAGAAGACGTACTAAAGCTTCTGGGGCCTTGCCCTGCAGTGTGCTGCTTTTCCTACAGAGTTTGGCAGGGGACAAGGAGAGAATACTGTTCTATTTTTAATTTTAAACTTTCAAGCAGAAGGCCATCAAGAATAATCTGCTCAGTAAACATTTGGTCTTGAGTCTTAGCATTTCTCTTCACTCAGCAAACATGATCACAAATGTTAAATGTTAGAGAAAAACCAATGGCATGTGTGTTTTACCAAGCAATTCCTTGGCCAAGAATATATTTAGTTTTTTTCTGATGCATTTGAGGAAAGAAATGATAAACATAGCTAACTAACAGTACAGGCGGCCTTAAAGAAAGAACTTTCTAGCTGTCTAGGCATAAGTTCAAGGGCCAGCTGTACTGTTTACTGGTTGTGTGACCTTGGATATATTGTTTGTAATAAATTATTATGAGTTCCATAGAACCACATACAATAGTGTTGGCTTACATAATTACTTTTATATTTCTCTAATCCCTGCAATACATCTCGAATGGTTTAGTGTGGGCTGCCATAAGGATTACTGTTATTTTTAATACAAGAAACTGAGAATTTTAGTGTAAGTCATTAGAATTAAGTGAATCGTGTGTTAACAGATTTTATTTTCAGATTAACTGCATGTTAGGAACCCACGGTAGAAGATTTGTTTTTCAGAAAAAAAAAAAAAACAAACTTTTTTTTAATGTGGATATATTTGCAGATTTTATATTCTATATTCTTAACAGTAAATTTCATTGCCAATTTATTGAGTCTTCTTTAGTTCATCTCTTTTTCTCATCATTTAAAAGTGCATTCATTGCATCTCTAATACTACGTGTTTGACAGAAGCACTTATGTAGATAACACTGTGAAGAAATCGTAGCGAAGGGGGTGGAAACACAGCGAGCAGAGAGAAAAAGGAAGTCAACTCCTAGTTCCTTGTTACTGTCCATGGGGCGATGTATTTTATCCCATTACGTTTTATTTGTGTCGCTTCCATTCTGCTCTCAGTATGAAGGGACGAGGTTAATACAGTTTCCCGCGAAGGCCTGACAGCTATTCTGTTGATTAGCTTGGTGTTACATTTGAGCAGTACTCCTGCAGCCCAGAATGGTGAAGGATGACTTAGCTAAAAAGAACAGGCAATGCACCCCGCAGAGAAAGGGCAGAGACTCTGAAGACGACAGTGTGGCGCCACTACTCGAACATATATGCACTGGTAAATGCTCTGGAAATTCCCACATTAGAGTGCAGCTCCCTAAAAAGGAAATGATCTTTCCCCTCTCTAACAAAGCCCAAAGCGTTAGAGCAGTAGAAGCTAATTTTATAGTGTGCTTCAGTTTGCCTGCTATCGCCTGCAGTACTTGAATCACGAGTGCAATGACTTGAGATTTTTTTCTTAAGAAATTTTTTTTTATTTTTTATTGCTTGGAATACATGTATATAATGTGTTTTGACCCCTCTCTCTCCAACTACTTGTCTCTAGAAAATCTTGTGCTCTTTTTATTTTAAATGTTTATAATCTTTATTTATTTATTTATTTCACAACCCGACCTCAGTTTTCCATCTGTCCTCTTCTCCTAGTCCGTCCCCCATCCACTCCTCTGTTTCTGTTCAGAAAAGGGCAGCCCTCCCATGGATATTGACAAAATGGGGCCTATAAAGTTGTAGAAAGACTAAACACCTCCCCATGTATGGCAAGGCAACCCAGCGTGAGGACTAGCTTCCCAAAAGCCAGCAAATGTATCCTGCTTCCTGCTTCCACTGTTAGGAGTCCCACAAGAAGACCAAGCTACACAACTGTCACATATATACAGAGGCCCTAGGTCAGTCCCATTCAGGCTCCCTTATTGTCAGTTCAGATGCTGTGAGCTCCTATGAGCCCAGGTTATTGATTCTGTGAGTTTTCTTGTTCTGTCCTTGACTTCTCGGCTCCTACAATCCTTCCTCCCTCTCTTCAGGAGGATTCCCCGAGCTCAGCCTAAAATATTTGACTGTGAGTCTCTGCATTTCTTTTCACTAGCTGCAGGATGAAGCCTCTCTGATGAATATTGGGCTAGGCAGCAAGCTATGAGTATAGCAGATTAGCATCAGGCACCATTACATTGAATTTTTTTTTTCTCCAATCATGTTTGGTTCTATCCTAGATATTTGGGGCATCCAGTGACTGGGTCCCAGCCCTCCAGTCAGTGTTACCAGTGTGCTGACTCTCATGGCATAACGGCATAGTGACATGGGTCTCAGGCTAGACTAGTCGTTGCTTGGACACTCCCACAATCTCTGTGTCACCTTTATCCTAGTATATCCCATAGGCAGGACAGGCTGTAGATCAAAGGTTATGTGGCTGGGTTGGTGTCCCAATCCCTCCACTGATATTCTGGCCTGGTCACAGGTGGTGGCCAGTTTAGGCTATGTATCCTCTTTTGTTAGGAGTCTTAGCTGGGGTCGTCTTTGTAGATTCCTGGGAGCTTTTTAAAATAACCCTTTTCACAAAATGTACCAAATATCTTTGGAAAGAAATATAGCCCCCCCTGCCCCAGGAACTCAATGACCAAAGTTAACCTGATTTAGTATCCCAGCCTGAAGTTTGCACATTTTCATATAATCTAGAAGTTCTAAAAGAATTTTTGAAATAGACAGAGCATAATAATACAAGTGTCTTTTGGAATGACAAATTCTAGGGAATTCCTTATTTACTGTCTTCCTAAAACCTTTGACTTATACTATATATTTCAAAATTTATATTCCTTAGACAAAATATTTTCAATTTATGTAACTATTCCAATTTTACATAGAATTCTCCAATTTAAATTTTTTATGAGAACTATCAATGTTCACTATATCATCTTTACTTAATCTGTATCAGAACATTCTGTCATCTGTTATAATATTTATGATTATCCAGGTTATTTCCAATATTTTACAATTAAAAGTTATGTATTTAATATTATTGCTTATGAGTATATATAAAAATATCGAAAGAAGAAATACCTATCAGTAAGTTCTAGGTTAAACATACATGCTCTTTTCAGTTGTATTGGATACTAGTGAATTACATCTTCTCATTCTTCCAATTATACATATGCCATGAAAGAAGTGAAGTTACCCTTCCCAATGTCTTCTTATCCCCAATATGATGGACTTCTGATTAACTGAAACTGATAAATAAGTGCTTTATTCTTAATTCTGTACCTTAGTCTTTAGGTTAAGGAAAGTGAGATTTTTGGTGAACAATAGTTTGCTAACTCCAAGGCATTCCAACTTTTCAGAAACTATAAAATAAAGTATGAGAGAATTAATAGTTTTCAAACTGTCTGACAGATGGGTGTCCCCTTTCAGGTTTATCTTCTTTTAAACAAACCTATTCTATTTCCGTATATGAAACAGGAATTTCCCCGTGTATCTGAAATAGTGACTTGGGTAACTAGCTGTAGAGACTGATAGCTGACCTAAGTAATGACTTTCCTTCAAATGACTTAAGTATTTCCTTGTTCTTGGTAACACACAGGGCAGAGACACAGACATGATTTTGTTCTGAAATACATTATAATCACCCACAAAGGAAGTGTTACAATTTGAACCTTCCAGCCAGTGGTGGTTTTTTGGAAGTGATAACATTCAAGAGGCAGTACCTCCTAAAAGGAAGTTAGGTTAATGTGAGTGTAAACTTGACATTGTTAACTAATCTCCAATCTGCACATTATTTTCCAGTGAATGATAGGATATCATTCTAATTTTGGGTGAATGATGTCATACTGTGCATGTCTTCCTTGTTTTCTTCATCCATTGACAAGTATGTAGACTCTTTTCCATACATTACTTGTGTGACTAACATAGTGATAAAAATATATATGCAGGAGTCTTTTTTTATATTCTGACTTCATTTCCTTTGCTTCCATCCAGAAGCAGAATAGGTGAATCATAGGTAGTTAATAATTACAATAAAAATGTAAAAACCAAAAAAAAAAAAGAGTAAAAGAGTAAATAAAAGATACTTGAATAATTATGTGGACAGACACATTAGTAAGACAATGTGCAAATGGGAAATAACATAGAACAAATGCTTAGCCCAATGTGCCATTAAAGAATTAAAATATTACACAAGCAGACTTCCCATCTGGACAAGTGGTGAGTGCCTTGGCTCAGCCTAGATCCCATCCCTGGGCACCAGTCATTCCAGGGAAGACCTGCCCAACTTGGCCCCAGGTTCTGGCCATCGGGCAGGATCCCTTCCACCCCCACCAGGAAGGCTCCCCTTCAACAAGACCCCCCTGCAGACCCTGCAATCTCCATGCCCTGCCCCCATGCCCATCCGTCCGAGACCCCAGCCACTTCCTGAGACATCCCTGAGCACCAGCCATTCTGGGGAAGACCTGCCCAACTTGGCCCCAGGTTCTGGCCATCGGGCAGGATCCCTGCCCCCACGCCCAGAGACACCAGCCACTTCCTGAGACTTAGAGACCAGCCCCCAGCTCCCATCCTGCCCTGGACTTCCCATCTGGACAAGAGCTCCCATCCCACCCCAGAGCTCCCATCTGGACAAGAACGAGAGAGACTTCCTGAATCTGTCAGCTCTGTCTAGACCAAGTGCACTGATAAGACCAAGAACAAAATCACAAGGAGATGGGCAGACGTCAAGGCAGAAGTACATACAACAAAATGAAGAGCAATACAGCATCACCAGAACCTAGCCCTCCTCCAACATCTAGACCTGAACATCAAAAAATGGAAGAAGCAGAAGAAAACAGCCTTATGAATAACATCATGAAGAAGGTAGAGGCTTATATAGAAGGAATCACAAATGAAATTGAGGAAAAGAAAAACAAAAAATGGGAAGAACACTATAAAAAACTAGAGGAAAGGACAAATAAAGCAGAAGAAAACAATAAAGCACTGGAAGAAAACAATAAAGCCCTGCAAGATAATCATGAAAAAGCAATGAAACAGATGAAGGAAACAGTCCAAGATCTGAAAGGGAAATAGAAAGAATGAAGAAGACACAAACAGAGGGAATGCTGGAAACAGGAGATCTGAGTAAATGAATGGAAACTTCAGATGCAAGTATAACCAACAGAATGCAAGAGATGGAAGAGAGGATCTCTGGCGTTGAAGATATGGTAGAAGAAATAGATTCATCAGTCAAAGAAAACACTAAAGACAACAAAGTCATGACCCAAAATGTCCAAGAAATTTGAGACACATGAAAAGACCAAACCTACGAATCATACAGATAGAGGAAGGAGAAGAATACCAAACTCAAAGGCACAAAAAAATATATTCAATAAGATCATAGAAGAAAACTTTCCCAACTTAAAGAAGGAAATGCCTATGAAGATACAAGAAGCCTACAGAACACCAAACAGATTAGACCCCCCAAAAAAGTCCCCTCACCACATAATAATTAAACAACTAAATGTACAGAATAAAGAAAGAATATTAAGAGCAGAAAAGGAAAAAGGCCAAGTGATTTATAAAGGCAAACCCATCAGAATAACACCCGATTTCTCAATGGAGACTTGAAATCCAGAAGGACATAGACAGATATAATGCAGACACTAAGAGACCATGGATGCCAGCCTAGACTAATGTACCCAGCAAAACTTTCAATCATCATAGACGGAGTGAACAAGACATTCCAAGACAAAGCTGAATTTAAACAATACTTATTCACAAACCCAGCCCTACAGAAAGCACTAAAAGGAAAACTTCAACCTAAGGAAGTCAGATACATCCTCGAAAACACAGGCAATAGGTAACACCACAGCAATAAACCCCAAAGAAGAGAAGTACACACACACTACCACCAAAAAATAACAGGAATGAACAGTCATTGGTCATTGATATCCCTTAATATCAATGGATTTAATTCACCCATAAAAAGACACAGGCTAACAGAACGGATACGAAAGCAGGACACATCTTTCTGCTGCATACAAGAAACACACCTCAAATTCAAAGATAGACACTACCTAAGAATAAAAGGCTGAGAAAAGACTTTCTAATCAAATGGTCTTAAGAAACAAGCGGGTGAAGCCATCCTGATATCCAGCAAAATAGACTTCAAACTAAAATTAATCAAAAGAGATCAAGAACGGCATTATATACTCATCACAGGAAAGATCCACCAAGATGAAGTTTCACTTCTGAACATTTATGCCCCAAACACAAGGGCACCCACATATGTAAAAGAAACATTAGTAAAGCGTAAACCACATATAAAACCCCACACATTACTAGTGGGGGACTTAAACACCCCACTTTCACCACTGGACAGATCTCCCAAATCGAAACGTAACAGAGAAATAAAGGACTTAACTGATGTTATGACTCAAATGGACTTAATCAATATATACAGAACATTCCATCCGAACAAAAAAGAATATACCTTCTTTTCAGCACCCCATGGAACCTTCTCTAAAATCGAGCACATACTTGGCCACAAAGCAAATCTCAACAGATACCATACAATTGGAATAACCTCCTTCATTCAGTCAGACTACCATGTTTTAAAGTTGGATTTCAACAACAACAAAAACTACAGAAAACCTGCAATATCATGGAAACTGAATAATGCTCAGCTGAATCACCAATGGGTTAAGGAAGAAATAAAAAAAGAAATTAAAGACTTCCTAGAGATCAATGAAAATGAAGACACCACATACCCAAACTTATGGGACACTATGAAAGCAGTGCTAAGAGGGAAATTCATAGCACTAAACGCCCACATAAATAAGCTGGAGAAATCTCACACTAGTGACTTAACAGCACACCTGAAAGTTCTAGAACAACAAGAAGCAAAGTCTCCCAGGAAGAATAGACGCCAGGAAATTATCAAAGTGAGAGCTGAAATCAATAAAATAGAAACAAAGAGAACAATACAAAAAATTAATGAAACAAAGAGTTGGTTCTTTGAGAAAATTGACATGATAGACAAGCCCTTATCCAAACTAACCAAAAGATAGAGAGAGAGTATCCAAGTCAACAAAATCAGAAATGAAAAGGGGGACATAACAACAGACAATGAGGAAATCATTGAGAATCATCAGGTCATACTTCAAAAACCTCTACTCCACAAAACTGGAAAATCTAAAAGAAATGGATAATTTTCTGGATAGGTACCGCATACCTAAGTTAAATCAAGACCAGATAAACTATTTAAATAGTCCAATAATCCCTAAGGAAATAAAAACAGTCATTAAAAGTGTCCCAACAACAAAAAAAAGCCCAGACCAGATGGTTTCAGCACAGAATTCTACCAGATCTTCAAAGAAGAGTTAATACCAATACTCTTTAAATTGTCCCACACAATTGAAACAGCAAGAACATTACCAAACTCCTTCTATGAGGCTACAATTACCCTGATTCCTAAATCAAACAAGGATACAACAAAGAAAGAGAACTACAGACCAATCTCCCTCATGAACATTGATGCAAAATACTCAATAGCTTGATCTGTTTGGGAGGCATCCAAGCATTGGGACCGGGTCCTGCACTCATTGCATGAGTTGGCTGTTTGTAACCTGGGGCCTATGAAGGATTGCTTGGCTCAGCAAGGGAAGGAGGGGACTGGACCTGCCTGGACTGAGTCTACCAGGTTGATCTCAATCCACGGGGGAGGCTTTACCCTGGAGGATGTGGGAATGGGGGGTGGGCTGGGGGAAAGGTGAGGGGGGCCGGAGGGGGGAGAAGAAGGGACTCCGTGGATGATTTGTAGAACTGAATTGTATTGCAAAATAAAAAAAAAAAATACTGGCAAACAGACTCTAAGAACACATCAAAACAATTATCCACCATGATCAAGTCGGCTTCATCCCAGGCATGCAAGGGTGGTTCAACATACAGAAGTCCGTCAATGTAATACACCATACAAACAAACTCAAGAAAAAAAAAACCACATCTCACTAGATGCAGAAAAGGCATTTGACAAAATCCAACACCCCTTCATGATAAAGGTCTTGGAGCAATCAGGAATACAGGGAACATACCTAAACATAATAAAGGCAATTTACAGCAAGCCAACAGCCATCATCAAATTAAATGGAGAGAAAATCAAAGTGATTCCACTAAAATCAGGAACAAGGCAAGGCTGTCCGCTGTCCCCATACTTATTCAATATAGTACTTGAAGTTCTAGCCAGAACAATAAGACAACATAAGGAGATTAAGGGGATACAAATTGGAAAGGAAGAAGTCAAGCTTTCCCTATTTGCAGATGACATGATAGTATACTTGAGTGACCCCAAAGATTCCACCAAGGAACTGATACAGCTTATAAACACCTTCAGCAACATAGCAGGATACAAGATCAACTCAAAAAAATCAGTAGTCCTCCTATATACAATTGACAAAAAGGCTGAGAAGGAAATCAGAGATACATCACCTTTTACAATAGCTACAAATGATATAAAATACTTTGGGATAACACTAACCAAGCAAGTGAAGGATCTATATGACAAGAACTTTAAGTCCCTGAAAAAAGAAATTGAAGAAGATGTCAGAAAATGGAAAGATCTCTCATGCTCATGGATAGGCAGGATTAACATAGTAAAAATGGCAATCTTACCAAAAGCAATCTACAGATTCAATGCAATCCCCATCAAAATACCAACACAATCCTTCACAGACCTGCAAAGAATAATACTCAACTTCATATGGAAAAACAAAAAACCCAGGATAGCCAAAAGAATCCTGTACAATAAAACAACCTCTGGAGGCATCACGATCCCTGACTTCAAGCTTTACTATAGAGCTACAGTAATAAAAACAGCTTGGGACTGGCATAAAAATCGACATGTGGACCAATGGAATCGAATTGAAGACCCTGACATTAATCTGCACACTTATGAACATATAATTTTTGACAAAGAAGCCAAGAGTGTATAATGGAAAAAAGAAAGCATCTTCAACAAATGGTGCTGGCATAACTGGATATCAACCTGTAGAAGGCTGCAAATAGATCCATATCTGTCACCGTGCACAAAACTTAGGTCCAAGTGGATCAAAGACCTCAACATAAATCCAGCTACTCTGAACCTGCTAGAAGTGAAAGTAGGAAGTAGTTTTGAACACACTGGCATAGGAGATCACTTCCTAAATATAATACCAGTAGCACAGACACTGAGAGAAACAATCAATCAATGGGACCTTTTGAAACTGAGAAGCTTTTGTAGAGAAAAGGATATGGTCAACAAGGCAAAGCGACAGCCTACAGAATGGGAAAAGGTCTTCACCAACCCCACATCTGACAGAGGGCTGATATCCAGTATATATAAAGAACTCAAGAAATTAAACATCAAAATGCCCAACAGTCCAATTAAGAAATGGGCTATAGAACTAAACCGAGAATTCTCAACAGAGAAAACTCAAATGGCTGAAAGACATTTAAGGAATTGCTCAACATCCCTAATTATCTGGGAAATGCAAATCAAAACAACTCTGAGATACCACCTTATCCCTGTCAGAATGGCTAAGATCAAAAACACTGAAGACACCTTATGCTGGAGAGGATGTGGAGCTAGGGGAACTCTCCTCCACTGCTGGTGGGAATGCAAGCTTGTACAACCACTTTGGAAATCAATATGGCGCTTTCTTAGAAAATTGGGAATCCATCTCCCCCAAGATCCAGCTATACCACTCTTGGGCATATACCTAAGGAATGCTCAATCATACCACAAGAGCACTTGCTCAGCTATGTTCATATCAGCATTGTTTGTAATAGCCAGAACATGGAAACAACCTAGATGCCCTTCAACAGAAGAATGGATAAATAAAATGTGGTACATATACACAATGGAATACTACTCAGCAGAGAAAAACAATGACATCATGAGGTATGCAGGCAAATGGATGGATCTAGAAAAAATTATCCTGAGTGAGGTAACCCAGACTCAGAAAGACAAACATGGTATGTACTCACTCATAGGAGGATATTAGATGTAAAACAAAGATGACTAGACTGCTACTCACAACTCCAGGGAGGCTACCTAGAAAACAGGACCCCAAAAGAGACACAAGGATCGCCCAACGACAGAGAAATGGAATGAAATCTACATGAACAGCCTGGACATGAGTGGGGGTAGTGAAGGGTGAGGGTCGAGGGAAAGAGAGCTTAGGGGAGTGGGAGATCCCAGCTGGATCAACAACAGAGAGGGAGAACAAGGAATAAAAGACCATGATAAATGAAGACCACATGAGAACAGGAAGCAGCAAAGTGCAAGAGAGGCCCACAGGAATCCACAATCATACCCCCACAATAGACTACTGGTAATGGTCGAGAGACAGCTTTAACTGACCTACTCTGGTGATAGGATGGCCAAACACCCTAATTGTGGTGCTAGAAACCACCATCCAATGACTGAGGGAACCGGATGCAGAGATCCACGGCCAGGCCCCCGGTGGAGCTCCAGGAGTCCAATTAGTGAGAAAGAGGAGGGTTTGTATGAGCGAGAATTGTTGAGACCAAGGTTGGATAAAGCACAGGGACAAAGAGCCAAATGAATGGAAACACATGAACTGTGAACCAATAGCTGAGGAGCCCCTAACTGGATCAGGCCCTCTGGATAAGTGAGACAGTTGATTAGCTTGATCTGTTTGTTAGGCATCCAGGTAGAGGGACCGGGTCCTGTACTCAGTTCATGAGTTGGCTGTTTGAAACCTGGGGCTTATACACGGACACTTGGCTCAGCCTGGGAGGAGGGGACTGGACCTGCCTGGACTGAATCTATCAGGTTGAACTCAATCCTCAGGGGAGTCTTTGCCCTGGAGGATTTGGGGATGGGGTTGGGCTGGGAGGAAGGTGCGTGGAGGGGGGAGGGCAGGGAGAGCAAGGGAATGCTTGGCTGATATGTAGAATTAAATTAAATTATAAAATAAAAAAATAAAAATAAAATATTACACAATAATAAGATATGCTAGGTATGTGTAATGATGGCTAAAACATAAACACTGCAATAACAAATAGATGTGCGGAATTGGAGAAAGACTAAGTCATTTTTTTTTTCTTTTTTAATAGAGAAGGAAATGGAGAAGCTGCTTTGGAGGAGTCTGAGACAGTTTTCAAATAAGTCTAGACAGTCTTAATATATGGTGTACGCCGGGCGGTGGTGGCGCACGCCTTTAATCCCAGCACTTGGGAGGCAGAGCCAGATGGATCTCTGTGAGTTCGAGGCTAGCCTGGGCTACCAAGTGAGTTCCAGGAAAGGCACAAAGCTACACAGAGAAATCCTGTCTCGTAAAAACCAAATATATATCTATATATATATATATCTATATAGATATATAGATATATAGATATAGATATATAGATATATGGTGTACAACTGGATCTTTAGATACTTACTCTAAAGGAACACAGCCTTGAAAAATATGGACAATAATATATCTGCTATTTTTATTCATAATTTTCCAAATCTTGAAGCAGCAAATATATTTTCATGTAGGGAATGAATAAATAAACCAGTATATTTAGATAAAATAGTATTACTCAACCTCTAAAAGTGAACAATGAAGCAATGCAAAGACAGAGAGCCTATATGCTCACTGCTAACAGAAAGAAGCCACTCAGGAAATCCTAAATAATTCATAATTCCAACTGTATGACATTCTTGAAGAAGTGAAAGAATGGATGCCTAAATTTTGATAAATCAATGAAGAACAAAGGTTAAAAAAATGAAAACAAGCTGTATTACACTGCAGTAAAATTTAAACCCAGAGACACATACAACACAAAGAATGAACTCTGGTATATACTAGGGTTTTCAGTTGCAAGAACACAAATTTGCTAATTTTCCACCTCAATTATTATATAAGACTATAACACTGTAATGGAAAAAAATCATGACAGGACACTGGCAGAATTCAAGTTTATCTGGTAAATGCAATACTCGTACTGGATGTGAGGTCGAGCAGTGGGCCTTGCATACATCCTACTTCACAAATGAGTCTGTCAGATAAGCTAAGCCTGCAGGCTGAAGATGATTCCCCAACATGCAGAGAAACCTTGGGTGACTGTCTAGGAAGCTGGCTGTTTCTATCATAACTCATTTTTTGGAAGTCACTTGTTTGCATTTCCTGTTTTACTGGGTAATATTATTTCCTTCTCAGGTCTCTGAGGGAGTTGAAGATTAGTTATAGTTACAGTTTTTCTTGTTAAGAAATTCAGAAAAAGAAACTCACTAAGAGGTGTTAAGTGTATAAGTTTGAAAGACATAAGATAGTTTTCTGTTGGTAATATTAGGTAGGATAGAAAGTGAATTAGGTATATTTTGGACTCACCAAAATAGAATAGATAATGGAATGTTTTCTCTGAATTTGTCAATTGCAAATGGACTAGACATTGGTGATGTGTTTATTGCTTGTATATATTGTATATAGTTATTATACTTATTGTATATAGTTTTTCTTATATTAGTTATAACTTTTTTATTTTTTAACTTTATTAGACAAAAAAGAGAAAATGTACTGATATTTTATTTGTGCTTTAATAAATAAAGTTTGCCTGCATATCAGAGGAAGTAGCAAGCCATTTTAAGTAAACAAAGAAGTCAGGCAGCAGTAGCACACACCCTTAATCCTATTACTTAGCAGGCAAATCTCTGTGTGTTCAAGGCCACACTAGGGGACAGAGCCAAGCATGGTGACACATGCCTTTAATCCCAGTACCAACCATAGAGTTCTTGAGGCCTGTACAAACAGGAAGTGACAGAGCTGGCCAGGAAGAGGAAGTGATGTAGCTAGACAGAGAACAAATCAGATGGCAGAACAGCAAGGCATATAAGCCTGGGTAGAAAGCAAGTCGCTCTCTTTGGGAGCTGCAAAGTTGATGAGGTGAGTTTAACTCATAGTTTGTCCTATTCCTCTGATCTTTGTTTCAGGCTTCAACCCAAAATTCTAGCTCTGTGTTTTTTATTTATTAAGACCATTTAGAAATTTGTCTACAGAAAGGTGAGAATATAAGAAATAGGCTTAAAGTTGTAGGTACTTCTTTTCCACAAGTCCTAGGATAAGTCCCCAGCAACAATGACAGCAGCAGAATATAGGTCATAAGACATAAATGAGGTAGGAACAAAGACTCTGGCAGAAAGACTGCCAGGACGATTGAGGACAGACATATAGAATGCTCAGGAAGACATGACTATTTAATTGATTTGTATAAATTAAAATAAAATCACATATTAAGACTTTAATTTGGGTCAATTTCATCTCATTTTGTAGAGCCTACTGAAACAGATATGCCTTCATATTCTCAAGGAAATTATGACAACTTGGGAGAGACAACTGTGCAAAAATATAAATAGGATAGTCCTAGTCTTGAGCATTTATCATTTGACAAGTATCAGGAATGATAAGAATTTACTTAATCTGATTTTAGCTAGCCCTGTGAATTATGTGCCATTATTAACCTCAGGTCCCCAAATTGGAAACCACTGCCCAGAGACATAATGGAAGATGTTTCAGACTCAGAATAGATTTAAGTAGGGCTAGACTCACATTGTTTCTGAGTGACTCCAAAGCCCATGCTAGTAATAACTATGCTGAATGGAAAGATGAGCAAAGTAACAAATGAAGTACCCAGCAAGATACCACATGTAGTGAGGTGGCCTCCATCATCCGGCTGAGAGAATAATAGCAAGGTGTAGATCCTGGGAAGAGCAGACTTTTCAATGAAAGCTAAAACAATGCAAAGGCCCTAAGATGCCATTAGCTATAAAGCAAATGGTTGATATTGACATTAAAAATTCATATATAAAAGACACATATTTTCCATGTCAGAAACCATAAAATCATCCTTCTATTGCCTTAGCACAAGTCAGTCTTCTAAATACAGGGGAATTAAGGAGATTCCATAAGGGAAGAGCTGTTAGGAATTAATTCATTCACATGCTATCTTGAAGTACAAAAATCATGAAAAAGGAATGGTTGGCAAAGTTCTAGAATTACCCTTTATGTGTAAAAGCAGTTTCACATTTTTGCACAAAGTGAGCCCATTTGATCATGTAGCATAGATCTAAAGCAGAAAAAGAAACTAATTAAAAACAAAAAAAGTTGCCCAGGGTTGAGCCTTAGTGCTCTACCCAACCACGCAAGTCAAACCTGCACTAGTGGAATCCTGTTAAACTCTCCGTGCTTATTGCCTTTTAAGGGAAATCATCATTTTAATTTTTGAAATGAATGTATGTACTATTTATTGATATGAAAAACACTAATGGGTAGATGTTTAAAAATCAGTGCATTATTTTACCACACAAAAGAAGGGTTACCTTTATTAGTTTAGGTGGAAAAATTCTCAATAACCATAATGATAGATCATTTTCCTCCTCTGAGAGATGACAGAAAAATTTATTATAAAGGTGGCTGCAGTAATTTTACAGGAAAATAAGAGATCTTTTTAAATGATAATTCCAGCTTATTACCATTTGAACAGCCTTTCTAACAACCAAAGAAAAAAAGTATCTTCATCTCTTAGTTCATAAATCTGCAGTTGCCAATACCATGTCCATACATTAAGATGGAATGAAATTTCATAAGTCTTAATTGAATAATGAAAGCCTGTAACTTCAGTGTGAAATATCACCAGAAATTAAAAATGAATTGTGGTTTGTTTCTTTGAACTGTCCCCCAAACTGTCGTCTTCCTGTTTGGTTTACTGACATGGAAATTGAAGTTGGAATTCTCTGGGGAAAATAATATAAACATAAACCTATTTTAGGTCATATGATAATAATTGCCTTCAAGTGGTGAAAGAACTTCACTCTTATTTTCCATTCTTTGGACAATTTTAATTTCAAGCATCCTCCACATTTTATGAATTGGAAATAATCATAAATGCACGTAAATGTCCACGAGTACAGATAAGTTTATAATGGGCTATCTGGCCACTATAACTTTCACCCAATTGCTTTTCTTTTCACTAATTCATGTTCCATACATCTAGTATATGTAGCGAAGTCAAGGGCAATGTTTAAGTTAATTAGAATGCATTGGGAATAGAGCAGACCTACTACAGAGGCTAGAATGTGCATAGTTGACAATACCAAGAATGAAGCTCAGGACTCATTTAGGGCTGTAATAGAGTGGAGACTGAAGAGTGCATTAGGACAGTAAGCATATCTGAAAACTTTGTGGTAGCATCTAATGAAGAGACAGATATAAAGACACTGAGATCAACATTTCTTTTATGCAGCAAACCCCCGAAATCCAAAAGCATGTGCAAATAAGTGTTTATGGCATTATGGATTTTAAGATCCCAAACCATGAAACATTAAAGTGTTAATTCAAATGTAGTGAGTTGACAGATCTCATTAGGAAAAGGAAATAGAACAGATAGTTATGAATAAATCGTTGATGGCTGGAATGAGGCTCAAGTGGCAAGGGAGAAGATTGTTTTTTGGGAGAGAATACAGGCGGAGACAGATAAAATTCAGGAGCTTTTGAGCAGCAGTGTGAGAACCAAATAAAGTAGAAACTTCCCAAAATAGATACGTATATGAAGGCAACTAAATAAAGTTTCCAAAATAATGGGCTTGAGGCAGAGTCCCACTGTCTCTCTTGTCTTGTCACCAAACAAAGCTTCCAATACTAGTATTTGATTACATCTAATTGAGTTGTTGGTCAAAGTAAGTGTGCTGGAATCCCTGAACAGCCCAGGCTATTGCTAAGACTATAAGTTGCTCTCCAGAAACTGAGAGCAAGGCCCCATTGCTGAAGACAACACCTACACAACTCATTGAACATGAAGATGTCAAGCTGGTGCCACATAGAGCCTTAACTCCCATTTTCTATTGCCTTTGGTACAGGAACATACTGCATATGCTCTCAAAAGAGAAAAAGTATAGTGCCTACAATATATGCTAGTGTAAGAGTGGCACAAAGGTTGTGACAGTAACCAACAAATAACTGATTTGACTTAAGGCCCAGTACACAAACAAGACAGAAACCATACCTGACACTACTTGGGTGACCAAGAACCTGAGACTATATAACCCAGGGACCTAGAGTAAAACCAAATAATACTTGTCTAAAATAGAAAAAATACATTCAATAATAAAATTACTACTAATGATATTCTGCTATACTCATAGGTCGATGCTTTGTTCAGCCATCATCAGAGGAGCTTCATCCTGAAGCAGATGGGAACAAATACAAAAACCCACAATCACACATTGCACACAGACAGATCTTGGAACATGCACCCCTAAATGAGATGCCTCTACAAAGTGCCTCCCCTCAAAGTTCAGAGAACCCTGGGAAAGAGAAAGCAGAAGGAGTGTAAGAGCCAGAGTGGATGGAAGACACCAGGAAAACAAGGCCAAATACACATGAGCAAAGCTCATATGAACTCAGTGAGACTAAGCAGCATGCACAGGGCCTGCACAGGTCTGTACCAGGTCCTTTGTATTTATATTATAACTTTCACTTTAGTGTTTTCATTGGATTCCTGAGGTATGAATGAATGGGTCTTTGATTCTTATGCTTTCTCTTGGGCTCATTTCCTGCCATTGGTTTGCCTTGTCCAACTTTGATGTGATAGTTTTATATAACTTATATTTTTAAAAAAAAAATGAGTGAACGCAATTCACATTAATTCTTGCCCAGACTCAGAAGGACAAACATGGTATGTACTCACTCATATGTGAATACTAGATGTAAAACAAAGGATAACGATACTGCAACCCACAGCTCCAGGGAGGCTAGCTAGCAGGAGAGACCCTAGGAAGGACGAGTGTTTCGCCCAGCAAACAGAAATAGTTGAGCCCTACATAGGCAAACTGGGGTGAGAAGAGTAATGGAGGCCAAGGGATGGGGGATGAGATCATAGGGGAATGGGAGGTTTGACGTGGAACAGGGACAGAGTGAGAGAGCAAGGAAAGAGATACCATGATAAATGAAGACATTATGGGAACAGGGAGAAACAGAGTTCTAGGGAAGTTCCCACGAATCCACTAGGATGACCCCACCACAGACTACTGGCAATAGTTGAGAGGGTGCCTGAATTGGCCAACCCTGGTGATCAGATGGCTGAATACCCTAACTGTCATCATAGAGCCCTCATCCAGTGACTGATGGAAGCAGATGCAGAGATCCATGGCCGGGTGCCATCGGTGAGAAAGGAGGGATTCTATGAGCAAGGGACATTGAGATCATGATGGGAAAACATACATAGATGACCAACCAAAGTAGTGGAAATGCATGAACTGTGGACCAATAGCTGAGGAGGCTCCATGGTACTAGACTAGGCCCTCTGGATAGGTGAGATAGTTATTTAGCTTGAACTGTTCAGGAGGCCCGCAAGCAGTGGGATTAGGACCCATCTCTGGTTCATGAGCCAGCTTTTTGGAGCCTAGTGCCTATGGTGGGACACTTGGTGCAGCCTTGCTGCAGGGAGGAGGGACCTGGACCTGCCTCAACTGAATGTACCAGACTCTATTGACTCCCCATGGGAGACTTTGCCTTGGAGGAGGTAGAAATGGAGGGTAGGTTTGGGGGAAAGGCTGAGGGGCGAGAGGAGTGAGGAGAGGGGAATCTGTCCTTGGTATGTAAAATGAATAAAAAAATCTCTTAGTAATAATAAAAAAGAATAAAAAATGAGTGAATGAATAAAACCCATCCAATAGCATAAAGGATAATAACTGTCATTTATACTTTCTGGGAGAGAGAAATTCAGTTTTCTCCAGTGGAGTGACACTGTGTATATCAACAACTATAGGACAGACCTCATATTCAGGAGTATTTGACCAACATATAATGGACTTCATGGTTTTTTTAATGAGTTTTTGTTTGGTTACAGTTTGGTGTGGTTTTTTTTTTTGTTGTTTGTTTATTTTATTTTTTATTTGTTTCTTTTTGGGTGATATTTTAATTTATTTTCTTGGTTTTGGGGGTGTTTGTTGTTATATTGGTGTTTTGTTTGATTTTTGAGAAAGAACTTAAAGTTAGGTGGATAGGGAGGGGAGAGGATATGTAAGCTCTTAGGGGAGGAGAAATATGTAATCAAAATATATTTACATTTAAAAGCAGTTTTAAATTATAAAAATTATACTGAAAATAACAATAACAACAACAACAATAACAAATAAATTAAAAAATTCTGGTATGTATCTCTGTAGTAAGATGTAGAGCCCTTTGGGTATGTTCCCAAGAGTGGTATGGCTGAATATTGTGGTAGATTGATTTTAAGATTTTTGAGGAACTTTCACACTAATTTCCATAGAAGCAAGACAAGTTTTCAAGCCCACGAGCAATGAATAAGTGTTCTTCTTTCTTTGTATCATTACCAACATAAGCTGTCATTTATTTCATTGTTCTTGGCCATTCTGACTAGGGTAAGATAAAATCTCAAAGTAGTTTTAATTTGTATTCAACATCCTGAAGGCTAAGGATGTTGAACATTTTAAATGTTTCTTACCATTTGTGCTTCATCTTTGGAGAATTCTCTGGTCAGTTCTAATCCCATTTTTATTATTATTTGTTTCCTTGATGTTCATTTTCCTTGGCTCTTTATATATTATAGATACTCACCTTCTATCAGGGTTATAAGATGCAAAATTGGTAAATACATTTTTCCCATTTTGTAACTTGCCACTCTGCACAAATGCTATTACAGTCTTTTGCTGTACAGAACATTTTCAGCTTCATGATATCCTATTTATCAATTGTTATTCTTAATACCCATGCTATTGGTGTCTTGTTCAGAAAGTCACTTGCTTACCAAATGAATTCAGCCTATTTCCTAATTTCTATTCTGTCGGATTTAGGGTATTTTATCCCTAAATAAACCCAAGAACCTAGGCCATGAGCCCTAGGGGAAATGCTTCTTTTATTCCACTAAAGGAATATAACTATAAAGTAACTCCTAAGACATATTTCTATATCTATAGACCATTGTATCATTTAACATTCAGCATTCAACATGCATCAGATAAACTTCTCCTTTTAGTAGATGGTAATTAACACAGAGGTCCACAACTGGACAATGTACAGAAAGTGAGAGACTTTGGAACAGTCAGGCCTAAACTGGATATCTTCAGAAAATCCTTACCACAAAGCTAAGGGATCTATGCTGAAGAGCAGGTGGTAAGATTATAAAGGTGAGAGGTTGTAGATAACTCCAAGGAAATGGTGTCTTCAGTACCCACAGGACTGACACACATAAACTCACAGACAACACACATAAGACCCCCACAAATTCAAAACAGATAGAATCCAAGCACGGAGAAGGAAAAGTAGACACAAAGTCCTACTTCTAACCAAGAATCTACTGCAATTGATGCCAGCTGCAAAAGAGAAAATTGTTTTTATCCAATGGGGTGTGGCACTGGTGATATCAACCACACTCCAGGGCAGGTCACGTCCCCAGGTGTAGCTGTTAAACCCAAAATAGAATCCATTTTATTTGTAGGTGTGCTTTTTTATTTGTTCTTTTGATCTTATTGGATTTGTATGTTTGATTTTGATTTATTTGGGGGGGAGAGTTTTGAGAAATAGATTGGTGATAGATGATAGGCACATAGATGATAGACAGATAAATAGATAGATGATAGATAGATAGATAGATAGATAGATAGATAGATAGATAGATAAAATATGATGTTGGCTTGGTAGGAAAGTGGGGACGATTTGGAATGAGATGGGAAAAGGAAGAATATGATCAAAATATATTGTATGAAAGATTTTTAAACAAAAATTTCTTTTTAAATTTGTGCAAGAGAATAGTGTAAATGCCACAATTAAATGAATAAACTAATGGTACATATCATAGCTTACACTTTTCAAAATATTATAAATATAATATTGAATAAAATAAACGGGATTCAAATTTTAAAAAGTCTACATAATTTTTAATTTCAATTATATAAATTTCAAAAATAGACCAAAATCAGTCATGATAACAGAAGTCAGAATAGCACTGACCAAGAAGACTATTAATGGGGATTGATATGACAGATATTTGTTGAGTTATACTTTGTTATTAGGTAGAGACTTTCTGGTATTACCACTATATGAAAAGTCCCCAATGATAAAGTCTTTATCTCTGTATAAACTATTTGTCTGCCTATCTATCTATCTATCTATCTATCTATCTATCTATCTATCTATCTATCATCTATCTATATCTCTCACTTATCTAACTCTATTGGTTGATCTATTAATTATCTGTATACATCATCATGGTTTTTATCCATAGGACTTCTATCTAATGATTTTGAAAAGGAGGTAACTAAATTTCCAACATTCCAGGTGATAATCATGAAAAAGTGAATGGTAGTAATGATGATGATAATGAGATTATAGAGTTACTTGTACACAGGAATGAGTCTACTAATGGCACTTAGGCTCCCCAAACCTAGTTTTATGTAGACATAGATTTAAATGTATCATAATGTACCATGAGGATGGTAATGACATATAGAATGTATCTGTAGAGTCAGATTTTTACTCACTTGCAAAATGGAGCTTCAGTATTTACTTACTGCTATGGTTTGGAACTTAATAGTCTCCAAAGGCCTATGGTTTAAACATTAGTCTCCATGGTGATGCTTCCAAAACAGTGGAACTTTAGAAGATGGGGTCTAGTGACCTTGGAAGTAATTAATGGA
Source organism: Peromyscus eremicus (assembly GCF_949786415.1). Lineage (NCBI taxonomy): Eukaryota > Metazoa > Chordata > Mammalia > Rodentia > Cricetidae > Peromyscus > Peromyscus eremicus. The sequence continues at coordinate 110,754,586 of NC_081420.1, read as the reverse complement.
TTCTAGCCCCCTCCTCCCTCTCCTTTCCTTCTTGGTCATGTGGTGTGCACAAGTTTTTTGCCAAATACACCCTCACCATGATGGGCTGCTGTATGCCCACAGAAGTGGCACTAACTAGTCTTTGTAACTTGAAAGACACTGAGCTGAAATAAACCTTTTGCCTTTATAAGTTTTACTCCCTCGGGTATCTTATCATAGTAGACTTAAGCTAAGTATCAAGTTGATCCAATAGCATTAAGATGATGAATAAAGTATGTAAACCACCCACATCTCTCAGGGAAGATGCTATTCATTCTTTAGCATCATTCTCATTACGGCTGTCTTCGTGATACAGTGATTCCTACAGCAGTGCTTACTCTAAGTGTAAGGGATGACAGCTTAAGAATAGGGGTATATTTTAACCCTGGGGATAAGAGCTGAATTTTTAAGTAACTAGAGTTTCAAGTGTCAATATAAGCTGATAATAATATTTCAACATTAAATTTCAAATATTTTGCTATGGTTTTAAAAATTATGTAACTAAGATTTGCAAAGAAGGTAAAGTGACCAAAGTTTGGCAATGACCAGTGAAGTAAAAACTTGAATCATTGCTCTCTATTTAACACTTGGTTTGTGTATTCAAGTAAAAAGAACAAGGGGCTTAGATTCTCACAAGTTTGCTGTAGGTTTTTATTACATTTACTTTTCTGAGGCAGTTGATTTTCATGAGTCTTAACTTATTTTTGTTATTTGGATTATAATACATTTTATTGTTCACTTACATGAACAAATTTGTCATAAAATAGTATTAAAATGTAACAAGCTAATTAGAATTAGAATTTGTGTGAGGTAAATCCTTTCCTGGAACTCACTCTGTAGCTCAGGCTGGCCTTGAATTCACAGACATCCACCTGCCTCTGCCTCCCAAGTGCTGGGATTAAAGGCATGTGCCACCACTGCCAGGCTGAATGAGGTAATTCCACTGGTAAAAATAGTACAGGGTAAACCAAAGTGTTGAAGACAGGCAAAGCCCTCATGTTCAGATAATTCTTTCTTTAGTGAAGTATTTGAAGGTGGCACACTCTTCATCAGTTCAGGCTTTCAAAGGTAGTGTACAAAAGGCACTGTGAGAGTAGTGATATTCTAATAATAAATTAAATGTGGTATGCTTGTGGATTTTTAAATGAAACAATAAAGATGATCTCAATAGCTATTGTCTGAAATGTCCATCTTTCTGTTTGTTTACTTCCTCCCACATCTTTCTCCTCTATTATTACATATATTGAGAAGCAGAAGGGCTTGTGCAAGTATGTTACGTTTACTATGAGCCTTGCAATATATTTGGGAAGGCAAGATGAGATCTGATAGAAACCTAACAATGGTTTGAGATACTCATATTGGGCTCTTGGTGTGTTTCTGACTTAATTACACATTTTCTGTGTAAATAATGTAGACCACCACTTTGCTATGATTCCAGTATTTGGATGTAAGAAATACACATGGAAAATGGCTTAATATTTTATGACTAAAAATAAGAAATGAAACCACTTATCTTTACTCTAAACTTTGCTTAAATTTGTAGACTTGTATAGGTTTTCCTTGGGCATAGTGGAAAGACTACTCATTGACAAATTAAATTTTAACTCTGAAATGGAGGTTTCATAATACATCAATTGCCAAAAATTTAGCTTTTCTGAAGCTGAACTGCTGCACTTTGCCCATGAGATTCTTGTATTTTAATAGTTAGAGTCCTTATGTATATTTTTATTCTTAGTAATTAACAATATTTTGTTTTGTTACATATAATATACTTACATTACACTATTATATATTATATATATTATTATATATAATATAATAAACATATTACTATGTTTAGTATAATAGCATATATTAAAATAATAATATATTTACTTATAATCATATAATATATAATACATTTTCTCAGCAAAATTTTACATTGGAATATTAATATTAAGCCATTAAAGTAAGAGAAATATATAATATAGATATATAAAATATATAACAGAACTCATTCATATTTTATTACCTCTTATTTTTTTCTATTTTCTTTCATTCTTTTACATTCTTTGCACTTTCCCCATTTTTTATATATAGAGAAAGGCAGAGAAAAAATACTGTACTTTTGAGTATCAAAATATTAACAACATTTAATAATTTTAAAAGAGAAAACTCCAATATCATATTTTCTCAAGTTTATAGATTGGAAGTATTGTTTTAATTGGTAAAATTGATCCATTTGCTCTCAGATGTGATCCTCATTATTTATTCAGTGTGAGAGAATAAATATGGAGTGACATGAAAGACAAAGATTATTTATCCTTCAAATCAAGGAGGAAGCAGCATTGAGTGTGTTTGTGTGGGGGATGAGTGATAATGACTGAACCATTCACAGTCTATCCTTGTGGTCAAGGTCAGAAGAGACAATTATCTTCCAGAGTATACACCTGGAGAGGCTTAAAGTGGGAGACAGCAAAAGTGAAGAACACTTATCTCTCTGGAGGTCCCTACCTCAAGGGACCCTTCAGCAGGGAACTAATGCACACCCACAGGCTAGAAAGAGAGCCGTGCTAATATGAAGTAACTGCAACAAAACATTTTGTATTTTACACTATCACTTCCTTGTTTTCGAAAGAGTGTTAGTTGTTCATTATTTGTAATTAGATGATTTTTTGATATATATCCCTCTATTTCAGACCCTCTTTCTCGAAGGGAGTAAACAAATGATGAATTTTAAATTTACTTTTATTAAATAATATCTCTGAACTCTGGTGCCTTGCATTTTGCATAAAGGCCAACATTGACTTGCTTTTATTTTTATGAAAATAGAGATTCTAATAAAGGCAGTAAACAAATGATGAATTTTAAATTTACTTTCATTAAACAATATGTCTGGGGGGCTGGAGAGATGGCTCAGGGGTTAAGAGCACTGACTGCTCTTCCAGAGGTCCCAAGTTCAATTCCCAGCAACCACATGGTGGATCACAACCATCTGTAATGAGATCTGGTGCCCTCTTCTGGCCTGTAGTCATACATGCTGTATACATAATAAATAAATAAATCTAAAAAAAAAAACAAAAAAAAAACCAATATGTCTGAACTCTGGGACCTTGCATTTTGCATAAAGGCCAACATTGACATTGTTTTTTTATTTTTATGAAAATAAAGATTCTAAAGTTTGCTAACATTAACTTTCATTTTAGTGCAATATTTTACAACATCAAACAAGATTCTAAGAAAATGTTTTATGTCTCTGAAATATGCACACCCAAAATAAAATGTCCTTTTCAGACACCTCAGTTACCAGTTTTAGGACATGTTTACTTGGGTCCATGAGTCAGCACTCTGGCTTGAAGTAAGACCTCAACAACACGGCATCTGAGCATTTGAGAAAAATATTAGAAGTAGGAAGTCAGACTCATACCCTCTATCCTATTCCTGGAAGCAGGTTGGAACAGTTAGAAAAGATTTTCTAGTCAGTTCCTAAAGTAGCTCTAAGACTGTTGTTCAGTAGCTTGTCTTCCCTTGCCACATAGAGAATGGGAGCAAATGTACCTTGCTAATTATCCCTGCTAATAACCACTGGATCATTTCAAATATTCCTCTCCATAAATATCAATTTCTTCAACAAATCTGGTTTTAAAATAGGCACATTTACTCCTTCTTTTTTTTTTTTTTTCCCCGAGACAGGGTTTCTCTGTGTAGCTTTGCACCTTTCCTGGAACTCACTTGGTAGCCCAGGCTGGCCTCGAACTCACAGAGATCCGCCTGCCTCTGCCTCCCAAATGCTGGGATTAAAGGCGTGCGCCACCACCGCCTGGCCATTTACTGCTTCTTATGTTTTCTTCTCTTTATGGAGTCTCTGTTTTTTAGGTAAACTCATAAAAAATTAAAATTGTATCTATTTTTTACTGGAGTGGCTTAGTCATGTGCCTAGTACAACGTGAAGGTGTTTTCCAACTTTTATAGAGACCTTTGGTAGATTACTTTCAATATTAGGATAGTAAACAGACAAACAATTCTAGACTGAATAATTTCAATCACTCTACCCAATGTTTAAATGTGCTCTATTTTAGGATTCAAGTATGATTATACACTCTCTACTTGATTATTGCTAGTATCAGGAACAGCGAAGGCATTGTCTAGATGGTAATTTACAACAATAATTTAAAACACATCATTTATTTCCTTAGGATATCTGTAATTTCCAGAGTAGAGTCATTGGACCAGAGTGTGCTGGGCTGGCCATCAAAGGAATAATGAGGTACACTTGGGAATAAACTGTTTTGTAGCAGTTGTCAATTTTGTGACATAAATACTTTATCATGGATGACTCCAGGCTAACAACACAACAGGTGTGAAGCATGTGGTTGAACACAGAAGTATACCATTTCTTGGATCATCATTGTACCACATTTTAAATCTCAGCTCTTCAACATAGAATTTATTATGCGGGGGAGTTTATTTGAATGTTTTGTGTTTGTGGTGATAGGTCATAGATTTGCAACAATGTTTGTGTATATGTTTGTTTTCTCTCTCTCTCTTTCTCTCTCTCTCTCTCTCTCTCTCTCTCTCTCTCTCTCTCTCTCTCTCTCTGTGTGTGTGTGTGTGTGTGTGTGTGTGTGTGTGTATGTGCACGTGTGTGTGATATAGGTATATATGAGTACACTTCCCCAGGCATGAATGTATAGACATCAATGGTTGACACTGAATGTCTTCCTCTATTGATCTTCATCTTATTTTTTGAGACATTGTCTCACATTGAACCTGGAGGTAATCATTTTGGCTTCATTGGCTTGTCATACACCCCACGGCATCTGCAAATATCTACTCTCTATTACTTCTATGCTTGCTTTTGTGTAAGTGTTTGTGGTCCAAGTTCAGGTCTCCATTTTTATGCAATGAGCTCTTATCTTTGTCCATAATTTAGTTTTTCGTTACCTGAAAAGTAAATTGCTCTTTTAAAAGGTTCTGTTTTCCTAAGTGATTGCTCAATTATTTTCATATAGAACTTTAAAAATTTAATAAATGTATTTGTTTGTTTATTTTATATCCTGATCAATGATTCCCCTCTGTCCTCTCCTTCCAGTCCCTCCCCTCACACCCCCTCAGTTCTCACTCCCCAATCTACCCCTCCTTGGTTTCTGTTTAGGAAAGGACAGGTCTCTTATGAGTATCAACAAAACATAACATAATAAGTTGCCATAAGACTTAGCACCTACCCATGTATTAAGGCTGGGTAAGGCAACCCAGTATGATGAGTAGGGTTCCAAAGGCCTATAAAGAGTCAGAAAAGAACACCAATAGCACAGTCACTAAGATCGACAATTAATAAACGGGACCTCATGAAATTGAAAAGTTTCTGTAAGGCAAAGAATACCATCAATAGGACAAAACAGCAGCCTACATAATGGGAAAAGATCTTTCCCTACCCCACATCTGACAGAGGGCTGATTTGCAATATATGTAAAGAACACAAGAAACTAGATATCAACAAAGCAAATAATCCAATTAAAAAATGGTGTACCAATCTAAACAGAGAATTCTCAACGGAAGATTCTCAAATGTCTGAGAAACCCTGAAGGAGATGTTCAACATTCTTAGCCGTTGAGCAAATGCAATTCAAAATGACTCTGAGATTCCATCAGAATATCAGAATGGCTAAGATCAAAAACAGAACTCACAGCTCATGCTGGTGATGATTTAGAGCAAGGGGAACACTCCTTCATTGCTGGTGGGAGTGCAAACTTGTACAGCCACTTTGGAAGTCAGTGTGGTGTTGCTCAGAAAACTGTGAATCAACGGACCACAAGACCCAGCTATACAGCTCTTGGTCATATACCCAAAGGATACTCAATCATACCACAAGGGCACTTGCACAACTATGTTTATAACAGCTTTATTTGTAACAGTCAGAACCTGGAAACAACCTAGATGCCCCTCAACTGAGGAATGGATATCAAAAAACGTGGTACATTTACATAATGGAGTATTACTCAGCTGTTAAAGACAAAGACACCAGGAAATTTGAAGACAAATGGATGGAAGTAGAAAAAAATCATCCTGAGTGAGGTAACACAGACCTACAAAGACAAAGATGGTATGTACTCACTCATAAGTTGATATTAGCTGTAAAAGAAAGGATAACTATGCTACAATCCAGAGTCACAGGAAGTCGAGGTAACAAGAAGGGTTTATGGAGGGAAACCCAGATCTCTCTGGGAAGAGGAAATAGAAGAGGTTTAGTGAGTGGACAGAGTGCAGGTCAGGATGGGAACATGAGTGATCAGATTGGGGGCAGCAGAGGTAGAGAGTACTAAAAAAGACTAATGGAAGCAGGTGGGCATTTCAGGGTCAGGTAAAAACCTGGCACAAAGAATCTCCCAGGAATCTACAAAGAAATCCCCAGCTTAGACTCCTAGCAGTAGTGGATACATAACCAGATCTGGCCAATCCTGTGACCATATTGGTGCCTAGTCCAATTGCCTTCAGAGAGGTGTTATTGAGCTACTTATGCAAACAGATACAGACCCAAAGTCAAACATTAGGTGGACTTTGGGGAATCCTGCAGAAGAGGGGGAGAAAGGTTATAGGAGCAAGAGGGGTCAAGGACACCACAAGGAAATTTACAGAATCAACTAACCTGTGTTCTTAGGGGCTTACAGATACTGAACAATTGGGGAGCCTACATGGGACTGACCTAGACACTTTGCATGTATGTTACAGTTATGTAGCTTGGTCTACTTGTTGGACTCCTAACAGTTGGAACTGAGGCAGTCTCCAACCCTTATACAGAGTATTTTAAGTGTTCCTCACTTTTAGTATAAGGTGGATGAGAAGTATTAATCTTTGGAAATTAATATGGCAGGTTCTCAGAAAATTGGGAATCAATCTACCTCAAGAGCCAGCAATACCACTCTTGGGCATATACCCATAGGATGCTCAATCATACCACAAAGACACTTGGTCAACTATGTTTATAGCAGCATTGTTCATAATAGCCAGAACCTGGAAACAGCCTAGATGCCTATCAACTAAAGAATGGAAATAGAAAATGTGGTACATTTATACAATGGAGTATTACCCAGTGGTAAGAAATAATGAAATTTACAGGCATGTGAATGGAGTAGAAAAAATCATTGGGAGTGAGATAACCCAGACCCAGAAAGACAAACATGGTATATAATCACTCACAAGTGGATATTAGATATAAAGCAAAGGATAACCAGGCCACAATCCATAAACCCAGAGAAACTAGGTAACAAGGAGGACCCTAAGAGGGACATGCATGAATCACCCTAGGAGAGGGAAATAGAAAAGATCTCCTGGGTAAACTGAGATGGGGGCAGGGAGATGGGAAGGGATGAGGAATGAGAACAGGATGATCAAGTAGGGGGAGGGATGGAAAGGGAGAGCAGAGAGCAATGAAAGAGATATCCTGATAGAGGGAGCCATCCATTATAGAATTAGAAAGAAACATGGTGCTAGGGAAATTCCCAGTAATCCACAAGGATGACTCCAGCTAAGACTCCTAGCAAGGGTGGAGAGAGTGCCTGAACTGGCCTTCCCCTGTAATCAGATTAGTGACTACCATAATTGGTATTATAGAACCTTTATCCAGTTACTGGTGGAAACAGATACAGAGACCTACAGATAGGCATCTGGTTTGAGCACCTGGAGTCCAGTCAAAGAGAGGGAGGAAGGACTGTATGAGCAATGGGGTGACTCTGGATTGACTGCAGGAGAACTTGAGGGGAACTGAAATAGGCCCTCTAAATGTGGGTGATAGTTGTGTAGCTTGGTCTGTTTGTGGGGCCCCTGGCAGAAGGAACAGGTTATATCCCCAGTGGATGAACTGGCTTTCTGGAGCCCATTCTCTGTGGTGGGATACCTTACTCAATCTTGATGCAGGGCAGAGGGGCTTGAGCCTGCCTCAACTTGATATGCCAGATTTTGTTGACTCCCCATGGAGGCCTTACCCTCTGAGGCATGGATGGGAGATAGGGGGAAGCAGGAGGAAGGGAATGAGGGGGAACTGTGGTTGGTTTGTAAAGTGAAAAAATATTAAATAAAATAGAACAGGTGAAAAAAAAGAAGACAAAAGCCAGAAAATATTTTAAAATATTTTATTAATAGTTTCTTTTATTAGTTGAGTTTTATTTATATGTTTGTAAGTTTTCATTTATCAATACCATAAATAAATTTTATTTAAGGAACTAAAGGAAAAAGACTGGTTAAGAAAGTATTTCCAGTAACCAGCTATCATATAGAAAATAAAAGTTTGATATTTATAAGAAAACAATAGACTTTTTGAAAGAAAAAATACATTACATTTTAGATAATGATCATCAAACTCTCATGTGATTTACCACTGTTATCTAATAATATATTAATATATTCCTATGACGTTACTACAGTTTTGGCAAAACAACAACAACAACAAACAACTAAGATCCTATCAGCATTTTGGACTTAATGTAAGATCTTCAAACCATGAAAGAGAAAATAATATTAATGTTAAAAAATCCCAAAAATATAACAAAAATTGTGCTATGAAAATAGCAATTTTTTTCCATAAAAACAGATACACAGATCAACAGAACCAAAAAAATTCTAGAAGCAAATCTTTGCATTTGTGTTTGGTTGAATTTCAAAACTGTGCCACAGACACTAAAGGGAGAGGGGATAAGCTTTTCAGGAAATGATGCTAGGAAATTCAGTTATCCTGTTTAGAAGAATGAAGCTATACCCCTATCTCTCATGATTTACCCAGTCAAGCACACATGAATAAAATATAATATACATACAATACTGGAAACTATGAAACTACTAGAACCAAGAACATAAGAACAACTCCAGACATTTGAATGGGCAGAATTTTGGGGTATGTGAACCCCAAAGCAAAGGACATGGAAGTAAAAATTTACAAGTGCGATTATGTCATACAAAAAGACTTCTGCAGAGCAAAGTAAGCAATCACTTGAAGATATTTGCATAATGTATTTCTGACAAATGACTAAGATCTCTACACAGTGGTTCTCAACCTTCCTCATGCTACGACCCTTTAATACAATTCCTCATGCTATGGTGACTACCAACCATAAAATTATTTTCATTGCTACTTTATGACTGTTATTTTGCTACTGTGATTAATCATAATGTAAATATCTGATATGTAAACAATGTAAGTGTGATGTGCAAGTAATGTAAATATCTGATATCTGACACAGGACCCCTGCAAAAGATTTTTTTTATGCCCAAAGGGATTGCAAACCCTGTATTGAGAACCTCTGATCTATGATAAAGAAAGAAATCCAAAAAATGTAAAACAAACCCCTCCCCACAAATAACATTATTTAAAAGCATGTAGTAGACCCAAGTGGACATTTCTTAAAAGAAGACAGACATGTGACTACTAAGTGTACAAAATCCCCTTAAATTTCATCAAACAGGAAGGAAGTGAGAAATAATACCTCAAAGGGATGTCATCTCACTACAATCAGTATTATCAAAGCCACAAGAGAAATTCTCTCAAAATGTGAAGAAAATAGAAATCTTGCACTTTGATGTTGGGCCTGGAAAGTTTGTATGAGCAACAACCATTGTGGAAAACAGCATGACTTTAAAATTAGAATACCAGAAGTAACTGTAGTCCAACTACAAGGTGCATAAACAGAGAAAATGAAATCTGTGTATCAAGGAAATTCTTTTATCACCTGTGTTGGATAGTTGTAAGTTAACCAGATACAATAGAGTCATTTGAAATGAGGGGACTACAATTATGAAAATGTCTCCAAAGGACTGTAGGAGCCAAACAGTCCAGGGCAATCTAAGAACATGGACCACAGAATCAATTAAGCACGGCTCATAGAGGCTCACAGAGACTGAAGAGAATCAGGGAGTCTGTGTGGTTCTGAGCTAGGTCCTCTGCATGTGAATTATGGTTGTGAGGCTTGGTGTTCTTGTGGACCTCCTAATAGTAGGAGTGGGGATTGTCTCTGACTCTTTTGCCTGCCCTTGGGACCCTTTTCTCCATATTGGGTTGCCTGGTCCAGCCTTGATAAAAGGGTATGTGCCTTGTCTTATTGTAACTTGTTATGCTGTGTTCAGTTGATGTCTCTGGGAGGCCTTTTCTTTTCTGAAGGGAATTGGAGGAGAAGTAGATTTGGAGAAGAGGGGAAGTTGGAGAGAACTGGGAGGAATGGAGAGAGGGAAAACGGCAGTTGAGATGTAATACATGCTAAAAGTATAATTAAGGGGGAGGGAGAAATGCCTCTGTAAGATTAAGCTGTAAGACATTTTCTTAATTAATGATTGATGAGGAGGGCCCATCCCATGGTAGGTAGAACCATCCCTGGGTAGGTAATCCCAGTTCTGTAAGAAAATAGACTCAGCAAGTCACGGGGAGCAAGTCAGTAAGTAGACTTACTGCATGGTCTCCACATCAGCTCCCATATCCAGGTTCCGGTCCTGTTTGAGTGTCTGTCCTGACTTCATTCAATAAAGGACTACAACGTGGAAGTGGAAGTCACATAAACCTCTCTCCTGCCCAAGTTGCTTTTGGTCGTGGTATTTCATCACAGCAATAGTAACCTGAACACCCAAATTTATAAAGACACAATTTGCAAAAGCTAAGCAATGGAAATGACCTAAACATCTCACTTCTGATGGATGGAGATAAAAAGTTTGGTGCATATACACAAGAGATTGTTGTCCAGGTGTATATATGAAACACCCTCTCATTTGTGTCAGAATTAATATAACTGGAAATCATTGTTAATGGAAAAAATGAGCACAGGAGGGCAAGTACTCCATGATCCCACCCATGCAGGATTTAAAAATGTTGATCTTATAGCATATCTGAGTGATAATACATGGCTGCCAAAAGCTAGGAAGAGCAGGTCCAGGAGAGAGATGGGAAAAGGCTGAGAAATTGATAGAAAGTGTTGAAAAAAGCAAATGATTTGGTTTGCTATTGTATGGTGGGGGTGATTGTACATTTAGTGATAACATATAAAGCAAAGGCTAGAGACAAATGCCCACAATCCCAGCTGTTTAAGAGGCTGAAAGAGGAGGATCATAAGTTCAAGGCTAAAGGCTAAGGAATGACTTGAAGGTCACTTAGTGAAACCTTGTCTCAAAACCTAAAAGAATCAAATGATTGCTGAAGATACAACACAGCTGAGTCCATTGAACCTGTCAGGCCTCAGGTTCAACTCCCTAGTGTGGAAAGAAAAATCAAATCTCCACATTGTGACCCATTAGTATGTCCAATATGTACAGTATATACTGGTTGTAAATAGGAAAACACAATGAGTACATTTTAGCTTTGTTTTACCTTCCGTAAAAAATCACTGGATAGCTAGATAAACTCTTTCAAAATTGATTATAAGTATTAAAACTTATCTTCCACAGAATTTAGTTGAAATAAACAGGAAGACTACAGCTGGCCTCAGACTTCTCTGAAAAGCTTAAATCCAGAATCCAGCTGAGAAGCTGCCCAGAAAATTTTCATTACAGAGTTGAGTTAGCCTAAGTAAGGAATTCCTTCTGCATGAAGTTAAATGAGCAAAGGATGTTTAAGTATACTATAATACTTTCAATGAGAAGAATAATAGAGCAACATAATATGGAAAGGATATCTTGGTTTGATCTTGGGCTTGGGTTTACATTAGAAAATATTTACTTATAACTAAATCTGGATAAGTGTCATTTATATAGAATTACCATATTTGCAAGTATAAAGGTCATTTTTGCATAATAACTACACTTAAGCTTCTGAATCAGACTCTTGTCATTTAGAGATAGATCCTATGTGGATTTGCTAAGTTGCTTCTACCTTCTGAATTGGAAAAATGATCTTATCAACTGAGGGTAGTTTTGATGAGATCAAGCATATTTATGCACTTCTCCCAATAAATAACATTGTTTTGTATCAATAATAATTTATTTGCTGGAAGAGATCCAAGTTTTTATTCTCACTATTTACACTCATGATATTGTATTGAGCTGAATTTCTGCCTCTTGCTTTCCTTTTTGTCTTGTGCCTCACATATCTGGCCTTCTAAAGCACTCAATGACATTTCAGCCTGTAACCTGTGTATTATATGTATTATCTCTACTAAACATGAAATAAGCATTCTTTTAAAACAATTTATAAAACACAAGAAATATAAAAAGAAAACTGGGCATTTTGGCACATGCTTATGGTGTCATTGAGAAACAGAGATAGAAGAATTACCAAGAACGCAAGATAAGACTGATCTATAAGAACAAGGCTCTTTGAACAAACAAAGAAGACTTAAGCTGAGCTAGGGCCTTACTGGGAATTATGAACGAGGACACTGGGCACTGGACACTATGAGAGCCAAAAGCAAGGGAAAGGGAGTCATTGATGGTGGAAGTGTCATACTAGTGAGTATTACACACCAGGTAGCAGCTATAATACAAGAAGACTGCTACTGGTGTGCCAAGTTGAGATAATTGTGAACCCTCCCACTCATGCACTCCTACCATTGACAGAACCCACAACAGTCTGGATAGATAGTTCATGGAGGAACTTGGGAAATCGTACATTATTCTGATGGAAACAACAGACCATCAAGCAACAGACAAGTGTTGGACATAGCAACAGAATGATGTTCAGGGATTATAAAGCTGAGGTTTCTCAATGCTTCCCACACCGAAAACGCACAGGCCAAGCTATATCTAGAGCAAGTCCATAGACTCCCTGTGGGGGAATATGATGCAGTATTCTGACACATTTGAAGGCAAAGAGTAAAAAAGACAAAAGGTAAACTCAGGTCAGCCTCAGTCATATATACTTTTGCACAAAATAATTGTCGACATCACAGATTTAATGTCCTTAAGACCATTGCTACAGGCAGATATAAAGAAGAAAAAAAAATAAATGAACAAATCTGATCTAAACTTTCAAAAATTCTAAAATCTATGAAGTATGAAAGGGAACTTAGGTAAAGTCTAAAGGCTTCAACAGTTTACTCAATGAAATTATAGTCAAGAAATTCTTGAACATAAAAAAGCAAAATGCGCCGGGCGGTGGTGGCGCACGCCTTTAATCCCAGCACTCGGGAGGCAGAGCCAGGCGGATCTCTGTGAGTTCGAGGCCAGCCTGGGCTACCAAGTGAGTCCCAGGAAAGGCGCAAAGCTACACAGAGAAACCCTGTCTTGAAAAACCAAAAAAAAAAAAAAAGCAAAATGCACAACCTCCAGACCACAGGAAATAGAAAACTCTCTCAATAATAACCTAAATTAACTTATTACAATATTAACAAATAAACACCCTGAACAGTCAAAGGGATTCTCATATCTGATGAAGTAAATGGAGCCTAAAATCTTAATAGTCACCTGCAAAATGAAATTAGATCCATATCTCTCACCTGGTTAAAAAAATCAATTTAAAAGGCCAAAAAGCAAAATTTGACATCGAACATACTTCCAGTGTGAGGTAAAAACAGATAAAACACTTCAAGATCTAGGTATAGGCAAGAACTCTCTGTAGCATAGAAAGAGTGCCAAGAACTGACTGAAAGGATTACATAGAAATAAAAAGCTTCTGCACAGCGCAGAAAATCATCAGCAGAATTGACAGAGAGCCAGAAGGATGGAGAAAACTTTCCTCCAGCTATATTTCAGATACACAGTTGTTGGCTATATAAAAAAGTGAAATAATCAAAATAAATAAACATCAATAAGCAACTCCCAGTAAGTAAATATACTTGTGAACTGAATAAATAGTTCTCAAAAAACATAAATGTCTAATAAATATTTTAAAATGTTAAACATCTTTAACCATCAGTAAAATGCAAATTAATACAACATCAGTGTCTATATCAGCCAAATCAGAATGATATTTTAGCAAGAAAATAAACGAGGACCCCTTACTAGTAGCTAATGAAAGTATACACTTGTGCAGCCATTATGGAAATCAGGATGGAGACTTCTGAAAAAACTAAAAGTAGAACTACCTTATAATGAAGCCATATCACTGCTGGGCACATACATAAAGGACTCTAAATGCTACCATTGAGAATCCTGCACATCTATTTTATTGTTGTTCTAGTCACAACAAAAAGGAATCTGCACAGATGTCTAGCAAATAAGGGGTTTGGATCAGTGCTAGAGCACTTACCTAGCATCCACAAAGCCCAGGGTTCAGTTCTCAATATAGACATAAAACCGAAATCAATCACCACCACTAAAAACCCAGATGAATAGATAATGAGATTGTGGTGTAGGTATACAATGGAGTTCTTTAATCCCAAAGACAGCTGAAATTATGAAATCTTCAGGATAGTGGATAGGTCTAGAAATTGTTATATTAAATGGGGTAACACACATTCAGAAAGACATTTGTTACACATTATTTTTTATAGGTGGTGAATGCCAGTTCTTAGTGTTTTGTATCTGTATTTATGTGGTGTGAAAGTGGGTGTAAGTTATACCACTCGAAATGAAACTATGAGAGGAAAAAGGGGTTTAAGGAAGGTGTGGAGTGCCTGTTGGTTTTGTCAACTTGTACAAACTAGGGTCACCTGCGAAGAGGAAAACTCGATTGAGAAATTGCCCTCATCAGCCTTACCTGTGGGCTTGTAGGTAGTGCATTTTCTTGATTTATAATGATGTTGGAGGCTCAGCCTATTGTGGCAGTGCCTCCTCTGGGCAGGCGACCTTGAGTTATATAGCAAGCAGGCTCGGTCATGGATAGCAATCCAGCAAACGGTGTGCCTATGTAGTCTCTACCTCAGTTCTTCTTGACCAGGTTCCTGCCTTGAGCTCAGGCTCTGATTTTTGTCAGTTTTGCATTTTGAACTGGGAGTTGTGAGATGAAATGAACCCTTTCCTTTCCTTCGCAGTAGGCTTTGGTCAGGAATCTTTCACAGCGACAGAGAAGAAAACTAGAACTGAGGGATAACAGAATCTGCGTGATATAAATGGAGAGGAGATGGAGGTTCCTGGGAGTGGAAAGGTACAGGCAGGAGATGGCGGCAAGATGGGAGAGAGAAGCCAGAGAAGAATAAAGAAAAGTAAAATATGTGTGAAACTGACATATTGTGACCTGTAAGTTTGTATGTTAATTAAAAACAAAAACTTGTTTGGTGAATATTTAAAAAATAAAACCTCAAAAAAGAAAAATGCAATGTTAGGAAATAAAAGTGTTCACATATGTCAAATAGGAAATAATGAATTCTTAAATTCTTAGCATATTTATGCCATATGTTTTTCTCATTTACTGTTAAATTAAGCTGCTTTTCACAACACATAAAGCTGTATTTGTAACCATTTTCTCAGTAGTATACTCCCTTCTCTATAACTAATCATTCCCTAGAAATCCCCTATATGATTCCCCAAATAGACACATGATTTATGGTCCTTTAATCTTTGCTTATAATGGTTCCCTTGCATAATCTAGCCCCTGTTTGCCCACTAAGCACCATATAAATTTTTTCTCAAATTGTCCTGCCTTATCTCATTATACTTCGTGTAGAAAGGTTTAGTGCACTCATCTGATTTTTTGTACTTATGCTGAAACACCTGACTAACTGATGTCTGTCAACCTTCCTAATCAATACCAGGCTTGACATATAGCTGAAATGCCAGTCAATTTGCATTACTACACAAATGAAGGGGATTATAATCAAATAGAGGAATCAAAACAAAGCCGACTCAGTCTGTCAACAATAATAAAGTCTGCTCACCTGCTTTTCTCTCCACCTACATTGTATTTATTCCCTTTACACCTTATGTCTCTGGTTTATATGAAGTTTTGGCCTCTTTTAGGAGGGACTGGCTTCATACTAAGGACTACAGTGTGTATGTGACTGGATGCTGAAAATATGTTGTATTGTGATTTTCACTCAAATAGATTCATGCTGGGGCATCTCACTAAATTTTCAAATGTTCGGGATAAGTTTTTCATTTTATGGTGACGTCATTCATATCTTCTTCCTCTAAGCTCTGATGCATGTTCAAATTTAAGGAAACTACAGAATCTTACATTTCCTTCGTCGTGGGAAGGTATGCATCCTTGTGTAAGAAACTGTTGTAAAAACAGATCATCCATGGAGAATCCTACCACAGACTATACCTCTGGGCTTTGCCTCTGTTGTCTTGTTTATTATACACGTGTTATTTTATGTTAGCTCTTCCCTAGGTGCCTTCTCTTAACACCGGAACCTCCAACAAGAAGCAGGGTTCTTTCAGCACGTCGTTAAGGCATTGCTCTTGGGTTTTGGCCAAGCACTTGTCACACAGCTCTGCCATTGTCAGTGCTGTTTATCTGACTCATGGGACAGTGTGTTCTTCATGAAAACTCAAATATGCCATACCCTCAGCCCTCTGTCTGTCACTGTGTGGAATGGAGTGGATGCTCTTCCTCTCATGTAGCCTTTGCTGCTTAATCTCTTAGTCCACATTTTCCTTTTGAACTCATTCCTGGCAAGAGTTAAATCTAATCCCTAATGATAGGAGATACTCTCAAACTTATTGTTATTAGAGAAAGCCCACCAAAATCTGAGTCTATTGATAATTTCTACCTTTCTTAGTGCTTTCTTATTCAGAAGGTGGGTGCTTGGTATTTTATGGAGGCGCATTCACCAAATAAGTGGGAAGGTCTTGTTCCAGGAAGGAAAAAGAAGAATACAAAAAGCTTTCATTGACTCGAATCAATTCTGGTAGTAAAAAGTACACATCTTGTGCTAGATCTGTCATTGAGGAATCTTAATTAGAAGAGCAAAGAGTTCAACTATTCTTGTAATGCTCTTTCTGCCTAAATCAGTGGTTTTCAACCTTCCTAATGCTGCAATATTTTAATACAGTTCTTCATGTTGTGGTGACCTCATACCATAAAACTATTTTGGTGCAACTTCATAACTGTAATTTTGCTACTGTTATGAATCATATTGTACATAACTAATATGCGGGATATCTGTAGTTGCAACCAATAGGTTGAGAACAGATAGCCTAAATCTTTATGATACTTTTATATACATTGTTGCTTTCTTCAAAGGTAGACACATAGGTAGTAATAAAAAATTGCCTTTTTGATAGATTTTTTACACCTTCACCTTTTAAAAATTCTTTTGAGTTTTCAAATGAAATGGCAGTTATACTTAATACTCAACATCACAAATCCACTTACCACAGGAATAGGAGATTTCATTTATATATGTTTTTATTCATTCACCAGCTACTCTTTAAATGCCCATTTCATCTTCATTATAAGACAGACACAAAACTGCGAGAGCCACAGGAAATTTAATCCTTCTTTGCAAATGCTCAAATCACATATTTTGATATATTTAGAACCTATGAGCATCCAAGTGGCTTTTTTTCCCTTTAAGTTAGTCTGCAAATGCAATGGTGGGCTCTGAGTATTTCGATGTTCCTTTGATTTCTAGATTCATCTTTTGGAGTCAAGATTGACAAACAATATAGATATTTTTAAAGGTGGTATTTAGCCATAAATATGTGTTCGTATCTGAAAATTTGGCCTGGAAATAGAATCCACTGAGGAAATTGCCTCTACTCTCCAGTTGCCAAAAGAGCCTCATAGCAGGAATGTGACCCCAGTGAGATATATATTGAGTATGTGTGAATGAACTCACTGGGGGTTAGTGTGAAACAGCTGTGTGATTTGGGAGCCAAATTTTCATATAAAAAATAAAACTAATGGGGGAGTTAGCATAGTGAAAAAGAAATTGAAAGTGAAATATGTAGCAGGCTGATTTTCTGTCAGTGTTGGACAGTGAGCACATTTTAGCTAATGCAGAAGCCAATCACCCTCTTTGTCAGCTGTGACTTGGGCTCTGTCTTTGTCCTATTCCAGGAAGAACAAAGACACATAACTTTGCCTGTTGTTTCTTTTCCACCTCGACATAGTCTGCTTCTACCTCTTTTTCCTCCTCTCATGACACACTGGCATTTCTCTTTTGTCTCTTTTATATTTTCTTTTTGTCTTGAGAAAGTGTCTCACTATGGAGCTTAGAGTGCCTAGGAATTCATAATTCTCCTGCCTCTACCATAGTTGTTCAATTACAGACATATTCTACCATACTCTGTTCATGCTTTGCTCATTATTTTAGATACTTTTATTATTTTTTGATAATTTGATTACATTTACTCCCCAAGTTCTCTCATATCAACCCCCAAATCTCAACCCACCTAATTTCATGACCTCTATTTTCAAACCATTGAGCCCAGTTTGTGCTGCCCAAATACTGTTAGGTGTGGGACCTGTCCTGGATGGTGGTCAACTGTCATTCCCTTCAAGAAAACAGACTCTTCATCTCTAAATAGCTATCAATTGACAATATTGATTGGGACTCATAGGAATAGAATTCTGTTCCCCCACACCCACCCCACATGCTAGGGTTCTCTTCTGGACTGAATTTGTGTGGGTTTTGCACATGCTCTTAAGATCGTGATGACATTATTTTGAAGCTTCCATGTTGTGTGTGGAAAAACAGTATTTTCTTTTAGTCAACTCTCTTATGAAGATTCCTGAGTTTTGGAATCAGGGCTGTGATATAAATATTCTATTTAGGGTTGAGTATTCCTTAGTCTCTTCCTCTGAACATTGGACACTTGTGGGGCTCTGTGTTGATTGCTGTCTCTTGCAAGATGAAGCCTCTCTGATGAGGGTTGAGAGATACACTAGAGTATGAGAGTAGCAATAATTCATCTGTAGTTTTCTTAATCTTAATTTGGAAAAAATAATATGCAGTTTGTAATTCCTAGGGCCTATGACCTAATTAGCTGCCTGTTCTTGGCCCCAATAATGATAGCAAGTATGAGTTCCAGCTTGTGGAGTAGGCCTTAAATGCAATCAAAAAGTGTTTGATTGTTTCCATCTCTTTCATGCCACCATTTCATTAGAGAGCAGAACAGTCGCCAGGACAGTTGTCAGTGTAGTGCACAAGTTCACAGCTGGGGAAGATTGATGATTACTTCTCTCCTCGGGCATTATGTAATGCACCTTCCAACACTGTGAGTGCTAATCAGTAAGGATGAAATGTCCACGTAAGTATCAGCTTGATTTCTCCATATTTCATGACTGAAGTATGCGACACATTCAATAAGAGGGTTTTAGTGTCAATTTCTGGGGAGTAACCAACAGTAATAGAAACAGCCTGAAATGTTGGGAGGAGTGTCTTTGGAATTCCACTGGCCAACAAGTACAGAACATGTTACTGGTTTCTGGTAGTAGAGTTTCACTGCTAATATGTGGGACTTACTAATGGTATTGTCCCTCCGTTGTAGGGTGACTCTATTTAAACTCATTATATATATATATATATATATATATATATGTATGTATATTTTAAATAAATGGGTATTGATAACATATTTCTAGATCTAAGATTTGGTGTTTGGAGTAATAGACAATGCCCACATGAGTGTTAAGACCTGTTGGGACAGCCATTCATATATTTTGCCTCGGTAGAAAGTTGACATTCTTGGAACTACTTAAAACCAGGCTACACAGGTATTTCTGTGGACATGCTCATTTTACCAGGGAAGGGTTTCTATTTATTTTCTGTCTGAGAAGACACAATATACCAGTTTTTATCTTATTATCCAGTTTCCCTTTTTTTTTTTTGTCCCTCACCAGCCTCTGGTAGTCACTATTCTTCCTGCACAGAGTTCAAGGAAGAATGCTGTTTAGCATAACCTATTACACGTTTTGGAAATAATTAACATAAAAGAGCTTACATGCTTTAATCATAATTCACTTTGGTGATAGTAATACTAATTATCTAGATGGATTACTTCTATCTGTATACAGATATGGAGTTTCACATAGTATCTCAGAAGGATATATAGTTGTCATGTTAACCACCTTTTAAAAAAGATGTTAGCCGGGTGGTGGTGGCGCACGCCTTTAATCCCAGCACTCGGGAGGCAGAGCCAGGCGGATCTCTGTGAGTTCGAGGCCAGCCTGGGCTACCAAGTGAGTTCCAGGCAAGGCGCAAAGCTACACAGAGAAACCCTGTCTCGAAAAACCAAAATAAATAAATAAATAAATAAATAAAAAAGATGTTAAAGAGATGAAAATGCTTTAAACGCACAAATAGAGGATATGAAGTTGGGAAGGCGTTGTGATGGGTATTTGGAGAGAGTTGTAGAGAGGGGGAAGAGATGATATGATTAAGGTACATTGTATATATGCATACATATATAGACGATTTTCAAAGAATAACTAAAATGGGAATATTGGCCACTCTGATTTGCTGCATACAATATATATGTATCAAATTACCACACTGTACCTCATAAATATAGATAATTATACTAGTAACATTTTGAAGAATTAAAATAAAACTTACAGAGAGAATAATATAAATTTATGTGGCTTTTAATTAAAAAGACTTTTTGGTAGTACCAAAATTTTATCATAATATTGGTGAGATGGTATTATTATTCTGATTTTATAGCTTATAAAATTGAAGATCAGGAAAGTGAAAATTAAGAAATGGTTTAGAAGTTTATATTATAATGATGTGGTACAGACATATATTCCTGTATTTATCTTTTGCCCTTGTGTTTATATCTGTCTATTTTATATACCTAGAAGTATATCTCTATCTACTGTGATAGAAAAATGAGAAAGAAAGAAAACTGAAGAAAGCAAGGATACTTGGAGGAGAAGGAATGAAGCCTGATACAAATTATATGTTTGATTTAAAAATAAATATTGAACAAATAGGCAAGTCAGTATAGAGGTTTACCAACACTTTTTATGCTAGCATTTTTCAAGCCATGGTGCCCCTTTTTACTCATCTTCCATTAATCTGAAAACTATATGACAAAGTTACTTTTCTCTATCCCTCCTGAACAAATTAAGACAGGCCTCAACTAGATGATAACAGCAGTTCCCCAAAATTTATTCCAGAAATACAGCCCGGGTTGCAGCCTCTCCAGAAACTGCCTTGTCACCCTAATGCAATTATGTAACTGTTTAATCTTTCCGTCAGTTCAGTAGCTGGTAGGCAGGAAGAAAAGTTGCCAACCTGAAGGACTAATATCTAGACACAACTGATCAATGCCTGATTCTGCACTAAAATCATTTTATTCATCATTCATATCTGGACCAGTAATAACATAGACATGAGCTAGTCAATAATTTCTTATTTACAAAGTTCATTTTAATGTCCACAAATTATTGCAGCCAAATGTTTCCTGAGTACTTAAATAGTCTGTCTAGGTAATGAGGGATGGATGGAATGTCCTGTGTCACCAACGAAGAGATATATTTCCTGAACTAATGCTGTCCTTCTTCATGACCCCTTTGTACTATTCATGAAAATCTGCCTGTGTGGTTACTTTTATTTTTCCTTTAAGTGAAAGAAATAAATATCACTGTAGGTATAAAAATATTAGGATCTGAAACCTGTAAGTGCCTGCTTAAATGATACTATTTTTGCTTAAATGTTATCATTGTGAGTGGGATGTAATAGTATATATTATAGTATATAGAATAATAGTATAGTAGAAAATAGTATAATAGTAGAAAATAATTGGAAGAATATATAACCAAATTCTCTATGTTGTGGAGTAGAAGTGATTTTAATTATACTTTTCACCATATATCACTTTCTAATTAAAATGTGTTGTTATTTAAATGAAATAAGCCTTACCATCAGTCAGGTCTGAACACTAGTCTGGAGTTTCCCATTAAGTTCTCAGTGCCTTTAAGAGAGAATTTAACTTCTCTGTTGCTTGGTATTATGTATGCTTTGTATATAAACTGGTTGTATGGTTGCATCTGTTCGGAAAATGCGCTATGAGTAACTGAGAGAGAAAACTGTGGGAAAAAAATCATGCATTATCTACGTTACCACTTCTCTTACTACCGTCAACAAAAGGTATACACACACACACACACACACACACACACACACACACACACACACCACTTAATCTTAACCCTTTTCTTCCACAGGCACTAGAAGTATTTAATTAAATTTAATAATATTATATTCTACTAAGTTTACCTTTTATGTTAGGTCACTTTCTGAGCTAGTTTCAAATCCCTGGATGGTAAATTCAAGCAGTGCTTGTGAATCATATTGTCTATTGCCTCCATTCAAAGAAACATGAGTAATTAATTCAGCCTTAGAAATGGCAGCCCACTGAAAGGCAGGATAGTCCTTAATAACATGGTACAGACTGAGAAAGTTGTTTGGAAATATATATTTATGTACATATATGTGTATGTATGTAACAACAGTTAATGTGAATTAGAGTGTGAATTTGGAAGAGAATAAAGGGTATATGGCAGGTTTAGAAGGAGGAAAAGGACGGGGAGTGGGGTAATTATATTATAATTTTAAATATAAGTAAATAAACAAATACACAAAAATGTATCATTATGTTTAGCACATACAATGGAAGCCCTGAATAAAATTTTGCTTTTTTTTCATAGAAGTAGGACATGGAACCCAGTACACAAACCCTTTTGTAGCAATTAAACATTAATATGTATACTCAGTACAAACAATGCAAAAAAGATACCGAACATGAAGAAAAAGATAAATATTTCCCCAAATTTTAGCATTGGGGATGACTATCATGAACATCAGTGGTCATCTCTGTGTATTCACCTGTCTGTATGCATATATAGGGAGAGAGAGATAGGCAGATAGATAGAAAAATATGCATGTCACTCCAAAGACATTATAAAGCTTTCAGTACCCTGGAAATCAACTTGGGTATCTTGATATCTGTACTCCACCCCCACATCTTGTTCTGATATTTAATGGCTATTAATTATGGGCTGATTTATTCCTATTTAAAGTACAAGCTCTGTGGTCCACTAAAGTCTCATTTTGTGCCTTGAAAATGTATTTCCTGTTATAACATAGAAAGGATAAGACTGATAGAGGAGGGTTATAGCCTATCAGATTCTAAAACAGACAACATTAAGTTTTTAAACCACTTGTAGCTCTAAAACTTTGTTCACTTTGGCTCCAAGCTACTCTCCATGCATCTTTTCCATTGGTATATTATGAATTCAATTCAATGCTGATGATATTTGTTTGAAAACTAATTCAGGAATAACAAAGAAATAAAAATTTCAGCATAATATTGTATTTTGTCATTTCTCTGGTACATCTAGATCTATGTATACATTACCTAACCATAGAGCCTAAGGGGTCATGATCTAGAAAGGTAATTGTACAATTTTTGTTTAAGTTATTTCTGCCCCTGTGATCAAAACATAAACCATAGAAGAATGTTGCTTCCTCTTTCGCTCTAAATTGTGCTTAATTTTCCTACACATTCCAGTACCCATGGGTCCATCTGCCCATGGAATAGTTATACCAACCACAGCCAGGGCCCTTTACCTCATTTAACATTTGAGATAATCCCTCACATGCATTTCCTTAATCTAGGAAATCCTTCAATTTAGGTTTCTTTTCAGATAACTGCATGTCTTATTGCATTGACAATTAAAGCTAACCAAGTCAGTGTCAACCAAACTGAGTACAATGTGTAGGAGTGCATAGCTACTCTTGAAATATAAACATTATAAAGATTTAAAACTGCATTCTTATCACTCAGTCCATATAGACAGGTGCTAAATTTGCTGATCTTTTATTTCAGTGTTAAGATTTAATTCACAAACCTTTGCAAAAAAAGGTTTTGACAGAAGTAAGTAATATGTAGGGAGAATTATTAATTTTCTGACATGAAAATATATATAAAATGATTCCAGATGCATGTCTTCAATTCTTGTCAGTTTACTTGGATAAATGAAGTTGTTCAACCTGACTAGCTGGAGGAGTCCATGATGACAGAGGATGGAGAAAGGATATGTTTGGCCAGTGAAGCAACATTATTGAAAGCCCAAGTCTGATGGATGGCAAGCCCTTGAATGACACCGAATATTAAAGAACATTGTCTCTTCCAGTTCACATCCCATGCACTTTTTCCATGTTCAGTTTCCTCTTGAACTTTCAAGTTTTGTTACTGGTAGTCTCATGAATATATTATTTAAATCCCTGTGATTTTTAGCAGCCTTCTGATAATCTATCACCTTGGGATAAAGCAGGAAAAATGCATAAGTATATGCTGGGGAAACTCCAAGGGCAGATAAAAGATTTACCTTTTATTTTCTTTTGTCTACAAATAAAATTGCTGCATTTAGGATGCAGCAATTTTGTTGTTGAATACCTTTTGGGTAAGTGTATGTGATTTGAAATCCTTATGAATAATAAAGAATACCCCAAAGCTTCCGTTAATTATCCCATTTCCCCTATGAAGTACAGAATTAACGGATTAAGATTAATGCTGATAAATATATAGACCCTGTTGTTCAAGATCTGACAGTTAGTGATTTTTGTCTCATGATTAAATTTGACTATACTTTCTGCAGAAATGCATCAAAAAGCTACCTCTGATACTCTCTTCTTTCTCTAATTCTATTTACACATGTTGTTATCATTGAAAATTTCTGGGACCTCCATTTGTCCGTGAGAATAACAATCTGAAACAGTGTTTGGTAAAATACTTACCTGTACATGCATGGGTACCCGAGTTTGATCTCTGGCTCCTGTAAAAAAATACCAAATATAGTGATGTGGGTTTGCATTACCAATATTGGGACAATGGAGACGGGAAGACCACTGGGGCCAGTTTGGTCTAATTATAGAGCATAAGGCTAATGAGAGACCTTGTTCCAAAGGAGGTGGACAATGATCTTCATATATGAGGTTGTACTCCAGCCTCCAGATGCACATTCACACATATGCATATTGAATGGTGAACACATGTGTGCACACATGAGCTTGCACACATATGCGCAACATACACACATTGAATTTTAAAATAAAGATTATTATCTTCTTAGTTCCAAAAAACCTACTTGGCTATGTCATTTTATGTTAAATCCACGCCCCAATCAACTTCATGAGATTTACCTTCCGTATTCAATTGAAATGGTCCTTCTCCCATTACAATGCTATGAAACACTAGTCAGAGTAAACTGACCAGTATTTCCCACTGAGCTAGGAATATGGCAGCAGTTAAGACACAAGCAGAAGTTTGTTTGGTTTGTTCTTTCAGTACATTTTTGTCTATTTGTGTCTATGATGATTAACTAGCTCATATAGTAAATATTTATAGATCTGGAGACCTACAAATCCAGGCATGTAGAGTATCTTAAGATGCTAGGGAATGTTCTTCAGTGATGAATTTATTACTAACCACCAGATAAGGAATCTCTTTACATTCTGCATTGTGAGGTGTTGGAACGTGAGGTGTTGGCATTTTATGTCTTTATCTTCTTAAAAACATAAGGCTTTACCATGTAATTTTCTTGGGAAACAAAGTTGGCAAGAGCTTATGGTTTTGCTTTTGGTGGGTTAGGAGTGGCTCTGGGTCTTCTCTGGCCAACAAAAAAAAGAAATATCCCATATTGGGTATTAAAATTTTTTGTTTAATAACACATGATTTTAGGAACTTTCTTCTCCAGACTTATGCCATTCTCTTTAAGGCCAGAGAACATTGTTGAAGATGGGACAGAAAGAATATAAGATCTAGAAAATGGGGAAAAGCTTATGAAACATCACACTGTGGGCAAAGTACCTCCATTCTCTTTTTGAATACAGCACAATTATATATGCCTACATTCAGTTTGAATAAAAATGACATGTATCAATAATCAACCGAGTCCTGGAGAAGGGCTCAAGAGGTCTTGCTACTTCATCTACCACTGAACTGGTGGTCATTGGTAGATTCTGGAAATTACTATCATTAGTTAAATAACCTCACAGGGTTCAATGTAGAGTTCCACACTCTACATGGTCATACAGATGGTTATACTGGTTATACTTATTGAATCTTAAAGGAAAAAAGAAACAAACATTAATATGGAAAAGGATCATATAGGTGGGGGGTGGGGGCTTGATAGAGGTGGAAGTCAGACAAGGGAGAGTGGATATGACTGCAACCAAATGAATAGCAGATATGTATGAACATGTCAAAGATCAAATTCAACAACAAATATAGGAAAATAGCAAACATTCGATTACTTCATTCTGATTTTCCTATTTGGCAGAAAGTGTTAAGGTATAATACAAAGCAGTCACTATCTGTCTATGCAAAATACACACACACACACACAGAGAGAGGGAGAGAGATACACACACATTCATAACACACTTATACATACACACACACCCATATATAGACTCATATATGTACTCACATACACATAAATACACATGCATTTGCACACATGTATACACACAGGCACAAACAAACAAACATACACACAGAGACACACAGTAGGAATATCATTTTGCTTTGGGTTATAGGACATTTATTTCCTCATTCATACTCTCTCTGGTTATCTTATTTCATTCCAAAAAGTATTTATCTTGTGCCTTTTATGGCTTAATGAAGCTCCAGAGAAGAAAGATGCTAAAGATCAATTGTTCCTAATGTGGAATGCAGAATTGTTGGTATCTTCCCTTGGATACTGCTAGTTTATCTTTTTTCCCTTGGCTTTTCTAACAACTCTTCTCTCTATCACTTCCCTGTGCAGAAGATAGCTGTAATGCCTGTATTTCATAAACTAGTAATTCTTAATAAACACGTAATTGTTTTTATCTCTGGTGGCTGTTTTATAATATTCATTATATTATAGATTATTGTTTGAATGGAGACAACTGGGAGAAAAAGTTTAGAGTAATGGAAACCAATCCCATTAAAAGACTGAGAATTCCTCTAAAAGACTGAGAACTCCATATCAAAATTCTTACTTTTAATTGTGAGAGATCAAATAACTCAAATGTGGCATTCTCCTCCATGTAGTTTTCTAGCCCTATGTAGTAATGATGGCAAAATAAATCATGTTCTTATATTCATAAAATGCATTCCAAATTAATTAAAATCTGCAAAGATTAAAAATAAGCCATAAATAAATGTAATGTCTTAAGTATTAAAATAAGTTGTTTGTTGGAATGAAAGAAATGTTGAAAGACCTTTTGGGGGTTCTGCTAAGAGTTATATTTTAACAGAAAAAATCCAGTAATTGTATAAATCCAGTAACAAAAGCTCCAGTCCTAAAAACAAGACAGACTTAAGGGTATTACAGACCAATACTATCAGCATTTTTGTCACTGAGATGTATTCTTGTTATGTACCCATGTTATTTTTCTATTCATGTAACTAAATGACTCGTTGGTCACATACCAGAAACCCAACGCTGGGAGGTACTCATCTGAAACAGAGAAGTTAGTGCAGTTTGGGAATGGCCCTTTCCCCTCTGTTAGAAAAAAAAAGAAAAAGAAAAAGAAGAAAAACCTGTCTTAAGCTATCCATCTGGGACAAAAAAAATCTGTCAACCATTATCAAAATGACTTCCTTAAGAGCCATTTAACAAGATTCATTAATTTAAAGAGATTAAAAACAGTCTTATTAAAGGACATTTTGACAGGGAAAGGGGGTTACAATAAAAGCTGCTAAGCAGCAGTCTCCCCTCTTATCAAAGATGCTGCAGAGTTCTGAGCAAAGTCTTCATTTAAAGTGAAGTTCACGATCTGATTCCATTAATAGAAAGTCTTCAAATGTAACAGAAAATAAAGTTTGCGGTCATTCAGAGTACTAACAGTGCTACTCACTGGAGCACAGAGCATTCTGTGTTCTCCTAATAAAGATATCTAAAAGAAATGTCAAGGACAAAGATGGAAGGACAAACTTACATATGGGGGACAGCATAAGAAGCATAAATACTCCAAACACGGGCAACCACTTCTCTTGATACTGGAATTGAACCCAGGCCTTTGCTTATGCCAGGCAAACCTTCTACCACTGAGCTAAAACTCCAGACCTGGAACTAAATTTTAATCAACTACACAATGTGTTTTCATTCCCAGCTACCTTGGAGACAGCAGTTGCTCACTTAGAGATTTTTATTTCTAAGTTATATATTACAAGGGTGCTGAACTGACATGTACTTATCTTAAAATAATATTTATTTTTTCTGTTATATAGAACAAATACAGGACATGTGGCATATTAGAACAATTGCTTAAGAGGGGCAGAAGATGATTTTGATCTAGATATAACTGTAAACAAGTACATGAAAAAAAAACAGAAATTTTAAGCATTTATATTTGCCCAAAATATAGAAATTCATCTGTGCACAGTACACATGCAGAGTTTGAGAGTTAAAGATGTATGGATATTCAATACCTTTCCTAAACAACTTACAACTTGTTGGAATAAGGAAGGGACTTGGTGATCATTTTATCTTCTGGAAAACAGATACTGATATGAGTGAAAAAATACAAACAGTTTGGGAGGGGTGGGTACCTAGTGTTTTCAGAAGATTGCAAAGGAAAGGAGGTATATAAGCTTTTTTTCTTGTGAAATGGTAGAAGAATAGATATAAGACTGAATAGGGAAATTTTCAGTCTACAATTCAAGTATGGAAATTCCTTGAGTAGCCAAGGGGGTAGGAATACAGCATAGATTGCTCATTAAATGAAGTCCAGGTTAGTAGAATTGGCCAGGGTCCATTGTTTGTCTTGGACTGTCTTTGGTCAAGGCTGCTCTGGTGCACTACTGTCTTGACAAGAAGATGATCCAATTGTTTACTGTGGGAAATGGAAAAATAGATTTTTTGCAATGGAGTAGCACTGGCTGTAAAAACCACACTTCATGGTAGGCCCTGTGCACATGCGAGGGTGGCCAATGCAAAAATGCACAATAAAAAATGGATTGATTTTTATGTACCTTTTCTTTGTTTAGTTTCATTTTGGTATTTTTCATTCTATTGGGATGTTGTTGTTGTTGCTATTGTTAGTTTGTTTTGATTAACAATTTTTTTAAGAAAGAGAGAAAGAACATGAAGTTTGGTGGGTAGGCTGGTGTGGAGGACCTGGGAGAGCTTGAGGGAGAGAAAAGAATATAAAAAAATTATAGGAAAAATTAATTTAAAATAAAGTAATCAAAAAGGAAAATAGCTACTAGAAGAGCAATTTCATGATACCCCATTTCCAGGCTCCTCTTCTACTGTGAGGGAGCTCAGCCTTCTTTCTCTTAAACTCCCATCTGAGAATTATAATAAAACTCTATTGAAATCATCTTCCCATTGTGTTGACAGACATGGGCTTGTGTGCCTGATTCTGAATGTATTATCTAATGGCCTAGCTTCTATCTATTCAACTCTTCCTTGTTATTTAGGTATCAAATCCCATTCTTAGACTATCAAAAGCCCCGTTTGCTCATCTTCCACTCAAAGTCTCTCTTACTAATTTGGTGCCATCTATGTGCCTTAGATGGATATATTGCTGTTACAATTGCTTTGTGAGGTAGGGCTATATCTGCCTTCTTCACCATTGGGTTCCCATGCTGTACATACACTAGATATCAAATACTGTATAATGAGTTAATCATGCTAAAATGGTGGGTTCTTTGGTCTCTACAACTTCCTGAGGTGAACAATTCTTTATGTTAATCAGGTCCCTAACTAGCATGGCATAACTGCCTTTCTTTTTTAAAATTTTTGAAATGAAAGCATTATAGCATTTCCCCTTGTTTTTCCTCCCCCTAAACACTCCTAGACAGCCTCCCACTCTCCAAATTAATGACCTATTTTTCATTAATTGCTATTTACACACACACACACACACACACACACACACACATATATATATATATATATATACATATATATTCCTGAATGTAATCTGTTCAGTCTATAAAATGTGACTTTTACCTATGTTTTCAGGGCTGACCATAAGGCAATAGACAATCAGTTGGTGTACTCTTCCCTTGGGAGACCAACTCTTCTGTTCCCAGCTCTTCTCAGTTGCCTATATTTCTTTTTGTAGGGTTGAGACCTCATGGGTCTTTTCCTGTTCAGTGTGGCCTGTCCATCCTTGTTTAGCTCATGTTTGGGAAGTCATGTTGGTAAGATTTAGTGAATGTGGCTTCTGACAACACAAGAAGACACAGTCTCACAGCAAGCAAGATCTCCCTGATCCTCTTGCTCTTAAAATTGTTCTGCCTCTTTTTCGGCAAGGTTCCCTGGGCCTTAGGTATGGGAGTATTTTGTAAATGTTTCCATTGGGACTGGGCTCCACAACTCTATATTTTGATTGGTCGTGGTTTTTGCTAGTGGTTTCTGGCATTTGTTGCAAAGAGTACAGAAAGTTTACTTTTAAAAACTTCCACTTAATACTAGAAAAAACCATGGTTGTGAATTGACCATATATCATGTCCCAATCAATATAAAAATATGCTTAAAGGAAGTACTGTCCCTGTTCAAGTAAAGAACCCTGGACACAGTGGGGCTAAGTAATTCCTTGAAGGTTACACAGCTTGTAAATAATGAAGACATTTGGATCCACTCACCTGAATAAAAAATGCATGTTTCTATGCCTTACCTGATGCAGTGGTTCTTAGCAACCCTGAGAAGCTCACTTCTAGATAAACCACTTTTGCAGACTCACCCTTGCTTGTTACTTAGAGTAGTCCCTTGCAAATTATAGTTTAATAGAGAAGGTCCAGGTTCCTGACAGTTTGCCTGGATTGCATTTATAAAAGTCCTTAAGCTGAGGCTGGTTTGATGCCCTGCTACTTTGTAATATTAGAGGGTCAGGAGCAGCTATGCACACAGAAAGATGGATAAATTGTTACTTAATATTTCTAGGCAGAAATCATTCAAGAAAAAGATATCTGACCCGTGAAGGTAACTCAGCTTGCCTCTCAGTCAGATTGTTAGAATTCACAATTTTAAAGTGTCAATTCATGTCCCTGTACCCTGCCTCTCTTCATCCCCTCTCCACACTTCTGTGTATCCTTTTCCTCCTTTTTCTATTGTATGACAAAATGTCCTTCGTATTTACTTCCAAATGAAAAGCTGTGAAAAAAAAATAAGTTTTAAAATGGCAAAGCTATAATTTCTGGATCACTCCTGTAATTGTAGCACCTAGAAAAGAGAGGCAGCTAGAAAAAGGATTCAAGTTTACCATCAACAATATAACTAGTTTAAGGCCAGCTTTGGCTATGTAAGATCCTATTAAAACAAACAGCAAGAAACAAAATTTGTTTTCAAGAGTTTTTGAGACGGCTGGAAATATTACTACTTTAGCTGAGAAAATAGGCTTAATAATAAATAAATAATATTAGCAATATGTGATGTGATCCTTGTCATTGGAGGAAAACAGAAATAGAATTATCTAAAATATTCAATAGCACCATGAGAGAAATGAATCTATAAGTGAGTCTGTGGTGACAGTTAACATATTAAATACTATCATTATGCCATAGTCATGATCACACTAAGAGTAATTCTGAAACCTGCCTATTTCAAACAAGTATAAAAATATCAATAACTATATATATATATATATATATATTCAAAACTGAAAATTTAATATAATACGCATACTTTCCACTCATAAATGCTGTTGGATATTAATATTAGTATTTTGGTTGGACATCAAGAATTTTTATTTAAGATTCTAGACTTAGCATTTAAAATATCTGGCTTGCATTCAGACCCTACCAGTTCTTGGCAATACAGTGATGCATAAGACAAAGCAATAATAACAATCTAGGCAAGAGATATGAACTGTAAGCCATGTATGATGAGGCATTCTTGCAATCCTAGAACTTGCAAGTATGAAGCAAGAAGAATGCCATGAGTGTGAGGACTTCTTGGTCTATACAGTTGTTTCCAGACCACACATGAGTAAAGAGTGAGATCATGTCTCATAATGAGAAGGAAAGTGGGGAGAAGAGTGAATTGTAATGGTCAAGGTCCAAGTTCTGTGTTCAAGCTAGACCTTGGAAAAATCACATAAAACATTACAGGGTAATGCAAATGTGTATGCACACACACACTTACATATACGTATATAGACCTATAAATGAATTTGATTTGTTAGGTTGTTGACCAGTAAGGGCTGAGTTGCACAGCAATAGTCAACTGCACACTAGACAGAAAGGAAGCTGCACGTCTCAGAAGTCCCAGTGCAGCTCTAAAACCTTTGGAACTCCTTGGAGAGTTGAGGTGTTGAACTTATATTGAAAGGATAAAGAAGTTGGCTTGTGATGTCATCAGAGGGTTCTAGCCCCGTAACTACACACTCTCTCTCTCACGCTCAGAAAAAAAGGGGAAAGAGACATGGATGCCATGCTGCTGTTTCTTACATCTCATTTGGCTATCCTTTGGAAGGTGCCATTCAGTCCTCCTGGAGACACACACACACACACACACACACACACACACACACACACACTACATATATTCACACACACTCACACAATACACTTACACACTCACACACACACACACACTCACACACATACACACATGTATGTTTAATCATTCCTAGATCTCTCAATCCTGTCAAGTAGATGACAAGGTGTACTAGCACAGGTATAGGATACTAAAACTACTTCAATGACATCTCCATTGCTCTCGGAAATCTTGAACAAGATCAAGTAACAGATACATTTGGAAACTCCAGAGTGAACTCTGAGTATCCTTAGGCTGGGTCCAGAGTCTTACCTTTTTTTTTTCTTCTTAGAGACACAGAAGAAAGGATAAGAGAAACCAGAAACATAGATCTTGGATGTAAGAGTTAGAGAACTCTAGGCTTCATTTTTAGTACCTGATTGCTTGAATCTGGAGTGGAGTACATATCTTTTTTTAGAACAAGCTTATAAAGTTATAATGACAGACTTTATCAAGAAGCCACAGTGTGAGAAAGTACAATAAATATCATGACTTAAGAGCAGGAAAATGATTCTCAGGAATATTTTATTATACATGTACTCACCTCTAGCCAGCCACACTAAATGAAGAAGAACTCAATATGTTAACTACAGTGATTCTATATTACTTACCATGGGTGTTTATGTACTTGAAGTGTTATGAATTTTTGCTGCATGTATATATTCTCTAGTGTGAAAAGGTATACATTTTATTTATCTATGTTTTTTGAAATACCTTTAAGTCAACACACATCATCAGTTACCAATAAAAAGTTGATGAAAAATCATGTTTTATATCTATTCTAATGATTTTTCAAAGAGACTGGAGGTAATAGACAAAACCAGAAACCTGAACCAATCATCATGAGAGTGAAGACAACAGCTACTATCCGTTGGCTGTGTTACATACCAGTGATACATGCTCAGATGATATGGTAAGACATTAAAACAAGTCTAGGAGCAGACTGTATGAAGCTAATGAAACTGATTACTAAAAGACCTCTTAACATTTACTTTTGCTTTTTAATGGCTGAAGGTACCTTTCATCAGACTGTATCTGTGCAAAATCCCCATAAGCAATAGGCTTAAGCATATTCTAAGGGAAGGAAGATATGAAGTTTGCAGCGAGTAAATGTTTTGGGGAAAGGCAGACATCAAAAAGAGGCCAATGAGAACCCTTTGTTGCTTGAAGGAAGGTTGGGTTATTTGGTTTCCTATTCCTATACAAGATACCTGAAATAATTGACATAAAGCAAAATAATTTTACAGAATCCAGTCCATGACATGACTCCCTTATATACATATTTTTTTTTCAAATAAAGTGTCTGTGTTTTCAGACTTTTGTGAGAATGCCAGCAGACATCTTCAGGTGCCTCAGCTGAGCAAAATCTTTTATCTTGTGAATACAAAACTCTACTCCACCGAAGGGGCAAGGAACCCACACTATCCATTGAGGGCATGCCCATAATGATTTAAATACAACCCATAAGACCCTACTTACAAAGAGACACTACAAATTCACAATAGACTACACTAGCAGGCCATACCTGGAACAGGTAGATGCCTATCTGAGGGGATGTTGAAGATGGAAACTATAACAGAGTATACAAGTAGAAAACCTCCTTCTCTGGATTAAGTCTGGGATGTTGTCCACACAGGCCATAAGAAGCGGTAGAATATGACCTGGAGTAAGAGGATGGGTAGATTTACTTTGTGTGCTCATCAGAAACAACCAAAACCTTCACTGAAGCTGAAATAGTCTTGATGTGTAGTGAGAAAATGCTGGTTTTAAGATCAGGTGGCTTCCCTAAGTTAGTGGATGAAGGCTCTCTGATGACAGGGTATTCACCAATCTGATTATCGGGGTAGGCCAGTTCAGGCACCCTCTTCACTATTGCTAGTAATCTAATCTGGGCTCATCCTTGTGGATTCTTGGGAATTTCCCTAGCACCAGGTTCCTCCCTAACCCCATAATGTCTTCCTCTGTCAAGATATCTCTTTCATTGCTCTGCCACTCCATCCTTCCCCCCGTTCCTACATATTCTCACCCCCAGCCTCTCCCCTCTATTATTCCCCTTCATCCCCAGTTTACTCACAGAGATTTCATCTATTTTCCCCTTCTCATGGCATTCCATGCATCCCTCTTAGGGTCCTCCTTGTTTCCTAGCTTCTCTGGAGCTGTGGCTTGTAGTCTGGTTATCCTTTACTTCTATTAACAATTTATGAGTGAGTACATACCATGTTTGTCTTTCTGAGTCTGGGTTATATCACTCAGGATGATATTTCCTAGGTTTATCCATTTGCCTGCAAATTTTATGATATCATTGTTGGAAGCAGATGTAGAGATTCACAGGCAAGCACCAGGCTGAGCTCTGGGAGTCCAATCAAAGACAGGGAAGAGGGACTATATGAAGAAGGGGGGGCCAAGATCATGATGGAGAAATCATAGAGACAGCTGAACCAAGCTCATAGAAGTCATGAACTTTAGACCAACACCTGTGGAACCTGCATGGAACCAGAATAGGCCCTCTGCATATGGGAGACAGCTATGTAGTTTGTCTGTTTGAAGAGCCCCTGCCAGTGAGAACAGGATCTATCCCTGGTGCATGAGCTGGCTTTCTGGAGCCCATTACCTATGGTGGGAAGCCTTGCTCAGCCTTGATGCAGGGGGAGGGTCTTGGTCCTGCCTCAACAGAATGTACCTGGCTTTGCTAACTCCCTGTGGTAGCCCTTACCCTTCGGGAGGAGGGGGTGGGAGTGGGTTCGGGGGAAGGCTGGGGAGAGCAGGAGGAGAGATGAGTGAGGGATCTGTGGTTGGCATGTAAAATGAATTAAAAATTTCTAAAAATAAAAAAAAGTGATCACATGGCTCAAAATCCATTTTTTCCATCTCAACAGCCATTCTTCCTAATTTGGTTAATGACCAATGACTTTAAGCCACTTTTATCCTTTAATTTGATATTTTGTATTAAAGGTATCTCTTTTGCATCTAAAATATTTTCCTTTCTAGAAATATGAGTAGGGGAGATGATGACTCTAAGCACCTGCTTTAAGTAAAATAATAATACATATGTTAAAACCTACAAATGTAGTAGATTATAATCATCCATGATTCCTAATAATTCTTCAAATTGACTTTGTTGATTCACATACACACAGAAACACACACAGAGGCACACACATTCATGTACATACAGATACTGTAGGTGTGTGTATGCATGCATATATGTACACATACATTTAGATCAGGTGTGTTTAATTCTCTATTATTTTAATCATATTTTTTATGTCTTTTAATTTTGGAGATTATAATATAACTACATCATTTCTCTCTTCTCTTCCTCCTCTTCAAACCCTCCTCCTGTATACTATTCCCTGCTCTCTTTCAAATTTATATTTTTTTCCCACTGGTTGTTGTTACATAGGCTTTGGTATCTGTATATGCATATATAATCCTAAATACATAAATACAACTTGTTCAGTCTGTATAATGTCACTTGAAAATTATGTTTTCAGGGCTGACTATTTGGTATTGGAAAACAAGGATTTTTTCACAAACTAAATTTTAGAAAGATTTTATAAAGCCTTGAAACATATTCACTTTCACAGTTTTAAATTTAAAATTAATCAGAAGGTGGTAAATATTGGAAAATACATGGTTACAATCCCTGCTTCACATTCATACATGTAGACAATGGAGAAAGCTAGAATTGGAGAGGCAACACAATTACTTTTGATGTGCCGGGGGGGGGGGGTTATAGTTAACAAGTTTAGTTCCTTTCGCTACTGTTTTAGAAAAAAAAAATGTTCATAATTATCTGTCCTTAAAATGTTGCCTGACAAGGAATTTTGTGAGAATCACATAAATGACAAGTGTTCCAAACCACTTACGTTGTGAGTCCTTATTAGAACTGTGCATTTAGAAACCATTCAGTACAAGCATCATTGTTGCAGAATATGGGTTAAGGACAGATTCTTGCTTTATAGTAGATACTGGGAGGCTGTCATCAGATATAACCAGATATAACCGCAAGAAAAGAATCAGTGAAACAAAGGTAGAGTAGTTTTTTCACATAGAAAGCGGATGCCTGATTTTACTTGATATCCTGGACTGTTTAGGCATGTGAGATCGCAGAGCTCATCATGTTTGAGTCAGTAAGGAGAAATTAGCATTCCCATGGGTTCAGAGCTAGGTATTTTTGTTTAAATCTCAGATTCCCCATTTAAGAGCTGTTCGGTTGAGCAAAGACGTCACATTTGTGTGCCAATGAAATAGCTTATGAAGTAGCATATGAGCCCTGGGCCACCCTATAGGGATGCACTATCTCTGATGGAGCTGCCCAGAGTTTCTAGTTATAGTATCACATTGGCTTCCTCTAAGAACAGATGGGCTTATCCATGAACCCTTGCTATCTTGCTACCCCAATCTGGGCAGATCATGTAAACTCTCTGTTCCAACAGTCTCTTATGCAAAGTGATGATGGTGGTATTATACATACCAGTCTCAAAACGTGTCATAAGTTATTGGTGACAAAATGATTGACAGAAATGCTGAGATTTATGTTTTAATTTTGCAGCATATTCCACTGCAATCTTACTAGTTAAAAAGCGCAACAGCAAACAACAACAACAAAAAACTTAAGTAAATAAATAAATAATAAAACAAAACCCTAAAACTACCACCACTGACAGTACCAAATCAAAACCATGGCATCTAATTCTGAAGTATTAAGAGTTAAGATCAGAGCCAAAGGCCAATATTTCTTTCCCCACCTTCATAAATGTGTGTATTATGGATTTTGTTTTTACTTTACTTTATTTCAATGAAGGGACATTAACCTTTCCCCAGAGCCTGGCAGGGAATCTGATTATTTTTCCTCCAGAGTAATTTCTAGTGTTATCATGATCCATTCAGCAAACAGCATTTGGCTACTTCAGAAGCATTTTCCCACTTCCATGTAAATGGTATGATTAGAAGTGAAAGGTAATCTTGAGTGCTGCCATGTTATGACATTAAAATAAAATAGTAATTCAATTGTTAGCAACCCCTCACAAATAACTATTCAATCCACTTGTGTTTAATACCTCAGCGTCCTTGCATGCCTTTCCCTTTTGAAACACAAAGCAGTATTGATTTCTCTTGATAACCAACTAAAAGTATTTTGAGCACTTTTATCATTTCATTATCTGGGAGCAAGTAAGGAAAATAACCTGCAAAAAAATGAAAAAACAAGTCGATGGGTTATTTTTATCCTTTTCCATGCACAGTTCAAATGTAAAATAGAGTAACTTTTTTAATGGACTTGAATGCTTTTGTATTTGAAGATGTCTGGGTCATCATCATGAAAGGCAATGTGTCACAGGAAAAAGCTGTGGGTGTAAATGTAAAGTCCCCTACACATTTGTTTGGTAGGGCTGCTGTAACAGAATACCTCAGACTGGAAACCTTAAGTTGAATAATTTTTTTTTGCTCATATTTCTGGAGGCTAGGACCTAAAACAAAGATATCTAGAGAATGAGAAACAGGTTGGATATTGCTGCCTTCTTCCCATGAGCTCAATGCACTTCTCACTAGAAACATGGTTCCTTGTGTTTCTTCTTTATATGAGGATTCTAGTCTGTTGAAATGGATTTCCTCTAATGACATTCTGTAACCTTTACTAATTCCTAAATATCCATTCAACCCATGAAAATACCTGTATCTACAGGTTAAACACATGGATTTTAAGGCATAGGCTTGGAAGAAGACAGAATTCAGTCCCTAACCCCCAATATTAAAGCCATTTTTGACTGGCCATAGAAACCAGAAAATATTGGCATTGTTCTCAGGAGTCTAATTTCTCAAACATAAAGGAAAAAAATATAGTAGAAACATGGCTTAATACATTTTAAGGAAGAAAAAATACAAGTCCTTATAAGTATTTGTATTTGCTCAGACCAAGCAGAGGCATACAACCCATTGAATGACTGAAACTAGGCTCATAATTCTGTCTTCTCCCCTAAAGAGAGAAGGAAGCCCTCTAAGAAGAAGTAATGAGAAAAGCTAGCCATGTAGTAAATTCCAATTGGTTGTTTTTCTCCAGATACAAAGGGACAACAACCAGTGCACTACCATAGAGATTTGGTCACATGGGCAGCTATAAAACTGATTGAAAAGCCTTTGGGACTGATCCATGAAACCTCTGTCATTGTTATTCTCAAAGAAGCTGTGAGGACTGTATTTGTCCATTTTGACATGCAGGGGGAAAAAAATCACAATTTGACTGCTTCTCAACCCCTGAAGCTTGCTTTAATCTGTTTCATTAGACCAAAACCTGATGTGCACCTGACTGTCCAAGACCTTCATTTTCTGATGCTCATCAGTCTTTGCTCCAGTACACATTCCAGATACTTCTACTAAGAATCCTTCTGACCCTCTTGGTGTCACTGATATAACACTTTTCCTTCCCAGCTTTGAGATAAGAGTTTCAAATATGATGTTCTTATGCACAGTGTTTGAAGCTAGTGGGACAGTGATATGATTCCTATCATGTTTATGACTGATAGTTAGGGTCAGGTGATGATATGTCTGTATTAAAGGGGATCTAGCCATCAAGAAACATTTTCCCTCATCTAGTGAAAGAATAATGTAGTGCTAGATTTTCAAGCAGTCTCAACAAAAATCCCCCAATAAGACAGGATCCTGGACTATTATTTCAAAACCACAAGACATATTTTTGAAACTTTTTATTGACTCTAGTAGAGGGTTTTACAGTATGTTTTGATCATATTCCCCTTCTCCTAGCTCTACACTTTCATGTTGCTTCTGTGAATCACAGTTCTCAGAAACAAACCAGTGAACTTGCCAGTTTGATTGGAGATAGTAGAAGGCACAAAACACCACTGTCAAAAACAAACTGCAGGATAACTCACAGCATAGTCTTCTGTGTATGTCCATATCAGTAGCCACACAATCTCTATGTAGCCAGGTAGATACTGAAGACATAACCAAGCTGAAAAAAATCCCATTCTTCATAGTACTGGTGGTAAATGAGTACTAATTTCAGCACAGAGGGAGTCATTATTTTAATTACTTTGTTCAGAAAATGAATTTGCATTCTGTCCTGATATTCTCCTAGATTATTTGTTTATAAATTTCCCAGAAACATGCATTCCCAGATAAAAATTTTTGTAAGACATGATCATATATATATATAAAGATTTTCCTGAAACCATTGTAAATGTAAACTTACAAAAAGTCACTGAGATTGGGCAAACTTAATCAAATGAGTTAAAGCGACACAGAAACTCATTGCAATCAAGGAAGGGGTAAAGCAGCAGCAGCTTTATACTATGGAAGTTATGGAACAATTAAAAAGACTCATTTTCTGGGTTTGGGGTATGTACTTACTCATATGTGGATATTAGCTGTGAAGTAATGGATAACCATGCTATAATCCACAGACCCAAAGAGGCTATGTGACAAGGAGGACCCAAGGGGGCACTCACAGATCTCCCTGGGAAGGGGAAATAGAGGAAATCTCCCGGATGGGCATGAGAACTTGAGGGATCAGGATTGGGGTATGACAGAGAGGTAGAGTGATGAGAGATGACTGGAAAGGAGGGCTTTTTGGGGTCAGGTGGAAGCCTGATGCAAGAGAAACTCGCACAAGTCAACAAGAATGGCTCCAGCTAAGACTCTTGGCAGCAGTGAATGCAAAGCCTGAACTGACCATCCAGTATGATGAGGTTGGTGACTATCTTAATTGTCTTCGGGGAGCCTTCATTTGGGAGGCAGATTCAGAGACCCACAGCCAAACACTGGGCCAAGCTCCTGGAGTCCTTCTGAAGAAAGGGAAGAGGGATTGTAGGAGTGAGAGGTGTTAGGGACATTAGAGGAAAAGCCACAGAAAAGGCTAGCTTGGCTCATGGGAACTCACAGAGTGTGACCAACAACCAGGGAGCCTGCATGGGACTGACCAAGGCTCTCTGCATATATGTAACAGTTGAATAGCTTGGTCTATTTGTGGGACTCCAGGCAGTAGGAGCAGCGCTGTTCCTGGTGCCTTGGGTGGCTCTTGGGAACCTATTCTTCCTGCTGGATTGCCTTGCCCAGTCTGAATACAGGGGAAAGTGCTGGGTCTTAAGGTAGAGTGATATGCCATGCACTGCTGGTGCCCATGGAGGGCCTGCCCCTCTCTGAGAGGATACAGAGGAGGGGTGGATTGTCGGTGGGGCAGAGGGGAGGATGGGGGAGGGAGTGAGAGGAGAGGAGGGGAAAGAGGCTGTGGTTTTGATGTAAAATAAAGAAATTAAATAAAAACCAGTAACAACAAACAAACAAAATAGACACATTTTACTCATGGTACAAATAAGCTCCAGAAGATTCATGATCCCTGAAACTTCTGTATGATACAATTTAGTTGTTGCTTGGATTTGTGTTATTTTTCCCAAAGTTAGGGATCTGACTACAGGGCACAGGCATGTCAGGCTAGTGCAACACCACCATCCCAAGCAGACATTCCTTAAACATGGAAGACTTAACTGTTTCCCAACCTACAACTGGACTACTGTGGATATGGAAATGAACATACTTAAACCAAAAACTCTATTTAAATGTAAACTTCTGCAGTAATGAAGTATCTGTTCTCAGATAGATATTGAGTTGTGTTAGTATTCAATATCTGTATCTATATCATGGGATATTTGCATTCTTTATTGCTTTAAATTATTTTGAGTTATGTAAAGAAGTTTATTTGGCAATTTCAAAAGTCCACATTTGATTGCCAGTAGTAACCAGATAGAGAATCTAAGCAAATGTGTGCCAGGAACAACAGGGAATATGGAAATATAGAAAACCTGACAACCTTAACCTGAAAGAGGCAAAATCTATTCATCTGAAACTGAATTTGCTGTGTAAGAATGTTGACCCAGTGCCCACAGATCTTCTGGCCAAATCAGTGAATACTAGATTTTTTAATGAAATGCAAATTTGAATATGATTGCTAATTCAATTTCTAAACACAGTGGATGCATCAAAGAACATGCCTATCCTAGTAACTCTGCATAATAAAGCAATCTCAAATTGACTATATTCCAACACTAAACTTTCGTTTGGTCTGTTTGTTTATTTGCTTTTAAGACAGTAACTGAGGCAGTGTTCATGAAGTCAGTTCCTTTCCATTCTACTCATGCTCAAACCAAGTGACCAAGACCCTGGGTAATAGAATTGGTTGAAGATGTGACTACTCCTTGCTACTTATGAAGCTATAGATATTCACGGTCTGGAATGCTTGAAGTATATGTTCATCTATGCCTTTTACATAGTTTAAAATTCGAAGTTGAGATTAGAGAGTTGAATCAGTCATTAAAATATTTGCCCCACAAGTGTAAGGCAGATTTGGCAGTGAATGTCTGAAACCCCAGTTATGGGGTCCCAGAGACAAGCACATCCTTGGAGGTCACTGGCTAAGCCCTCTAGTCAAATCAGCAAGTTCCTGGTTCAGTGAGAGACCTTGTCTTGGGACAGAGGTTTTAGAGAAAGTAAAAGGGCTGGCTGTGTAAGCCCAATTACCTCAGTCTGGTCCCTGTTTCTCACATAAAGATAGAGGCAAAAGACAAACCCCTAAAGTACTCCTCTAATCTCACACAGATCTTTTTATGTATAATTTCACTGAGATATGCATGTACATGCACAATACAGTAATAAAAGAAGAAATTGTAAAGAGATTCTGCTTGAAAAATAATGTGGTAAGTTACTGAAGAAGATATCACCTCTGTGTTTCTCTCTCTCTCTCTCTCTCTCTCTCTCTCTCTCTCTCTCTCTCTCTCTCTCTTCTCCTCTGTTAAAATAAAAATTAAAATAAACAAATATCAATAAGACAAAAATAGCAAGACAAACAAGACTAAACATAACAGAAACGTCACAGGAAGACTTGGAGTCTGATTTACATTGGCCAGCTACTTCTGAGCATGGAACATGTCCGGAATGTGGTTGATAAACCCAGCGACACTCCATTGGACAACACTGATTTTTCCCTTCCCAGGAAGATAGCAATTGCAAATAAATTCTTCATTAGGCTGGAAATTTGTGTTCACTTCAACATCTTAGTGCTTGGATTTTGTCTGGTTTGAACTTGCGCATGCATTATATCTATGAATGGTCTCATGGTCTCTGTGAGTTCACATGTGTGTCAGTCCTGATGAGTCTGGAAGAAGCTGTTGAGCTTGGAATCATGTAGATTCAAAAGGATGGCAGAGTGAGGGATCTGACTGAATATTCTTATTGAGGTTACCACTAAGTTATTCAACTCTATACCTTACTGTAGCCCAGCTGCATGCTGTGAACAAATAAATGGGATTACAGATATTCTTACTTAAGAAAGCATACAGTATTCAGATGAACTTTTTTTTTTTCTTTTTGAGGCTCTGGAAATACAAAAGCTACAAATCAGAGTCAAATGTTAATGGAATTCATATACCAAACTTACGAAAGAATTGTAATACACTCCTGCTGGAATGACTGTCCCCATAGAAATGGCTTTCTCACTCTTGATATTTCTTATTTTTCTTGTACATTCTCACCATA
The DNA here is from genome assembly GCF_949786415.1 of Peromyscus eremicus. Lineage (NCBI taxonomy): Eukaryota > Metazoa > Chordata > Mammalia > Rodentia > Cricetidae > Peromyscus > Peromyscus eremicus. The sequence goes on along the minus strand of NC_081420.1, from coordinate 110,711,760 downwards.
CAAAACACACAGGAATTGTTTCATAAGTTTCAGTTACTGAAGTCAATGTAACTAATTACCACATAATTTTGAAATAAAAATAATCAGGGCAGGAAATAAATGATATCACCTGGCAGTAGAATCAGAACCCATCCCTGGTTCATGAGGGGTCTTTTCGGAGCCCACTACCTATGATGGGACAACTCGTTCAGCCTTGAGGCAGGGAGAAGGGCTTGGACTTGCCTCTACTAGATATGCCTTCCCATGGGCAGGCTTGTCTTCTTGTGGGAAGGAGTGGGGAATGAGTTGGTGGGGGAGGCTGGGGAGGTGGAAGGAGGGAAGAGGGGGATATTTGATTGGTGTTAAAGTGAGTGCAAATATTTTCTTAATAAATAAAAAGAAAAGAAAAAGAATATTAGGAAAAAATATTTATAAAATACTCATGAAAATTGACTTATCATGCTGTAGGATTATTACTTTCCAGTAGTATTGTTTTATGTTAACATATTTTTTTCATGATCTATTTCTTTCTTGTCATTTTCTATAGACAGAAAAACTGCTTTATGACATTATGCCATGATTTGGAAGAAAACCCTATAAAAATTATACTGAGAAGTAGGAACATTTCTATGATAAATAATACTGTTATTAAGCATTTGGAACTGATACGTAGGAGGAAGATGAAAGAGTTTGAGCTTTGCTCTAGAAAATTCATAGAATTCTGTGAAAAGGTTTTAATGGGTTATTCTTATTGGAATATGGGAGACCAGAATGCCAATGTCAATGTGGAGATTTCAATCATGAGATTTCAGACGGCAATACCAACAACCCAAGGAAATTGACCAGATGTCATTTGTGCTTTATTTTGGCAAAGAATCTGGATGCATTCAGCCTATGTCCTGGAAAGGTACATGTAGCTAGAGTTTTCCTTCCTGGCCCACAGTCAGGACAAATCTCTGTCACCCGCCAGTCCCACAGCCGCTCAGACCCAACCAAGTAAACACAGAGACTTATATTGCTTACAAACTGTATGACTGTGGCAGGCTTCTTGCTAACTGTTCTTATATCTTAAATTAATCCATTTCTATAAATCTATACCTTGCCACGTGGCTCGTGGCTTACTGGTATCTTCACATGCTGCTTGTCATGGCAGTGGCTGGCAGTGTCTCCCTCTGCCTTCCTGTTCTCTCAGTTCTCCTCTCTGTTAGACCCACCTATACTTCTTGACTGGCTACTGGCCAATCAGTGTTTTATTTATTGACCAATCAGAGCAACACATTTGACCTACAGACCATCCCACAGCAGGTAAGTAAGGTTGGATTTAGAAGGAATGGATCAAATCATTGAAAGAAATTTTAGGGTAGGACAGCATCCAGACTGTGATGGTTAGTGGTGATTCTTTCATCTAGATCTATGTAAGAAAGTGCCACAAGAGGAACAAAACCACGGACAATGTGCCATTTGGAGGGAAAGAAAAGAATTTAAAATTACAGACAAGGCTGATACAGAGAAACCAGTTGTACATGCTAAAGAGATTAGCACAATTACAGAGAAACCTCTTGCTCTGCACTTAGAAGATAGGAAAGATCCCCTGAGTGTAAGAACCCATTCACTGAAGTCTCTATTTAGCAAAAATCCAAATTCATCTGAACTGAGATAGACTAAACTGAAAACTCCACTGGAGGGGTTCCTCTGCTTGAGAACAACCACCTGAGAAAATGTTTTCCAAGGGTCACGTTGGAAGGAATACTGAAGCCAGTGCAACCACAGTCCAAGAGACAAGTTTACATTCTAAGCTACAAACCGAACTTGAGATCATTGTTCACATGGCACTAGTCTTATAGACATGATGGATCTGAGTGTGGGGTGTTCACAGAAGCTTGTGCAGAGGTTCTAGAAGGCCACTGGGGCCAGACAATTTATAGCAGGCTCAGTTCTTCGCAAATAGTCCTAGAGTGACCAGAGTAGGAAAATGTGAAAGGGAAGCCTTTTCTGTAAGGAAGATAGAGTCCATAGTACTGGATATACCTGGACCATGAGATGCACGCCAAGGAAAAGTGCATGCATGCAGTGGTGGCTTAAGAGGTATACTGTGTGTGCTCCAGGGAGATAATTAGAGGAGCGAAACTATTAAGCCCTTCTCCTTTTGTTGTCTTTTACCTCTAGATAGAACTACAAGTAATATATTGAATAGGTATATAGAGAGTGGACAGCCTTGTCTTCTTCCTGATTTTAGTGGAATTGTTTCGAGTTTCTCTCAATTTAATTTGATGTTTGCTGTCCAGTTGTTGTGTCTTGCTTTTATTATGTTCAGGTTGTTTCTTGTATCCCTGATCTCTCCAAGACTTTTATCATGAAGAGTTGTTGGATTTTGTCAAAGGCTATTTCAGCATCTAATGTGATGATCATGTGTTTTTTTTTCTTTTTTCAGTTTGTTTATATTGTGGATTACATTGATATATTTTCATATGTTGAAATAATCCTGCATCTCTGGGATGAAGCCTACTTGATCATAGAGGATGACCTTTTTGACGTGTTCTTGGATTCAGTTTGCCAGTATTTTATTGAGTATTTTTGAATTAATGTTCGTGAGAAAAATTGGTCTGTAATTCTCTTTCTTTGCTGAGTCTTTGTGTGGTTTGGATATCATGTTAAGTGCTATCACTTAAAAAGAATTTGGCACTGTTACTTCTGTTTATATTATGCTAATACCAAAGAGTATTGGTATTAGCACTTCTTTGAAAATCTGGTAGAATTCTTCACTGAAGCCATTTGGCCCTGGTCTTTTTCGGTTGGTAGAATTTTAGTGGCTGCATCTATTTCCTTAGGGGTTATAGATCTATTTAAATTGTTTATCTGATCTTGATTTAATTTTGATATGTGGTATCTATCATGAAAATTGTCCATTGCTTTTAGATTTTCCAATTCTGTGGAGTACAGGTTTTTGAAGTATTACCTAAGGATTGTCTGGATTTCCACAGTGTCTGCTGTTATGTCTCCCTTTTTGTTTATGGTTTTGTTAATTTGGATAGTCTCTGTTTGATTTTTAGTTAGTTTGGATAAGAATTTGTTTATCTTTTTTTATTTTCTCAAATAATCAACTCTTTGCTTCATTGATTCTTTGTATTGTCCTCTTTGTTTCTATTTTATTGATTTCAGCCTCCAGTTTGATTATTTTCTGCCTTCTTGTCCTCCTGGTGGTATTTGCTTCTTTTTGTTCTAATGTTTTCAGGTGTGCTGTTAAGTTGCTAGTATGAAATTTCTCCAAATCATTGTGTAGGTTCTTAGTGCTAAGAACATTCCTCTGAGTACTGCTTTCAATGTGTCCCATATGTTTGGTTATGTTGTGTATTCACTTTTATCGAATTCTAGGAAGTCTTTAATTTCTTTCTTATTTCTTCTTTGGCCCATTGGTAACTCAGTTGAGAGTTTCTCAGTTTCCATGAGTTTGTAAGCTTTCTGTAGTTTGTGCTATTGTTGAACTTTAACTTCAACCCAAGGTGATCCAATAAGATATAGGTGGTTATTCCAATTATTTTTTATCTGTTGAGATCTGCTTTGTGACCGAGTACATGGCCACATTTAGAGAGGGTTCCATAAGGTGCTGAGAAAAAGGTATTTTCTTTTGTGTTTGAGTGAAACATTTTGTAGATATCTGTTAGATCCATTTGAGTCATAACATCTTTTAGTTCCCTTATTTCTCTGTTTAGTTTCTGTCTGACAGACCAGTCCATTGGTGAGAGTGGGGTATTGAAGTCTCCCACTATTAATGTGTGGGATTTGATGTGTGATTTAAATTTTAGTAATGTTTCTTTTACAAATCAGGGTGCCCTTATATTTGGAGCATAGGTGTTTAGAATTGAGTCTTCATATTGATGGATTTTCTCCTTTGATGAATATGAAATGTCCTTTTCTATCTCTTTTGATTAATTTTATTTTGAAGTCTATTTTGTTAAATATTAAGTTATCTACACCAGCTTGCTTCTTAGGTCCATTTGATTGGAAAATCTTTTCCCAACCCTTTTCTGATGTAATATCTGTCCTTGAAGTTGAAATGTGTGTCTTTTATGCAGCAGAGGATGGATCCTGTTTTCTAATCCATTCTGTTAGCCTGTGTCTTTTTATTGATCAGTTGAGTCCATTAATATTAAGAGATATTAATACCAGTAATTGTTAATTTCTGGGTATTTTCTTTTCTTTTTTTTGGTGGTAGTGTGTGTGTGTGTGTGTGTGTGTGCGTGTGTGTGTGTGTGTTTCCCTTCTTTGCATTTTGCTGGTGTGAAATTATCTATTTTCTAAAATTTTGTGGATGTAGCTAACTTCCTTGGTAGGAGTTTTCCTTCTAGTACTTTCTGAAAGCCTAGATTTATGGATAGGTATTGTTAAATCTGGTTCTGTCATGAAATATCTTGTTTTCTTCATCTATGGTGATTGAAAGTTGTGTTGGGTATCGTAGTCTAGACTGGAGTCTATGGTCTCTTAGTGGCTGCAAAATGTCTGTCCTGGACCTTCTGCCTTTTAGAGTATCCGTTGAGAAGCCTGATGTAATTCTGATAGGTCTGCCCTTAAATGTTACTTGGCCTTTTTCTTTTGTAGCTCTTAATATTCTTTCTTTATTCTGCATGTTCAGTGTTTTAATTATTATGTGGCAAGGTGACTTTTTTTTTGGTCCAGTATATTTGATGTTCTGTAAATATCTTATACCTTTATAGGCATGTGATTCTTTAGGTTGGCCAAGTATTCTTCTATGATATTGTTGAATATATCTTCTGTGCCTTTGAGTTGGAATTCTTCTCCTTCTTCTGTTGCTGTTATTCTCAGGTTTTATCTTTTCATGGTGCCCCAGATTTCCCAGATGTTTTATTTAGAGAAATTTCAGGGTTTAACATTTTCTTTGACTGATGAATATATTTCCTCTATTGTATCTTCAACACCTGAGAGTCTGTCTTCCATCCATCGTTGGTGATGCTTGCACCAGTAGTTCCTGTTTGCTTACCCAGTTTTTTTTCCATTTCCAGAATTCACATGGTTTGTGTTTTCTTTATTTCTTCTATTTCAATGGTCAAGTCTTGAACCATTTACTTCACCTGTTTGATTGTTTTTCTTTGCTTTCTTTAAGAGATTTATTGATTTCTTCTAATTTTTTGTTTGTCTTTTCCACTTCCTTTAAGGACTTTTTTTTTTAATTTCCTCATTAAGGGCTTCTACTACCTTCAAAAAAGTTATTTTACATTCATTTTCTTATGCTTCAGCTGTGTTGGAATGTTCAACTCTTGTTTTTGTAGGATCACTGGGTTCTGGTGGTACCATATTATCCTTTATGTTATTGAACATATTCTTACATTGCCATTTACACATCTGTATTTGGGGTGGTTATAGGTCTAGGTGTTGATTCTTGTATTTTTCTTTTTTGTTTGTGCACTTTATTTCTTTTTCTCTTATTGTTTTTTGGCCTGAATAGCTGAAGTTTCTGGTGATTGGCAAGTCTTTAAGTCCAGTAAACTGTCTCATCTGAGATTTGTGGGGGTTTTGGTGCCTAAATCCAGTGTATCCTCCTGTTCTTCCAACTGGTGTGGGTGTACCTGTGCCTATGGAGTCGGTTGTAGTTGGGAGGAAGTGCTGACCATGGGGGAGAACATTGAAGTTGGTGGGGTCGGTTGGCAGAGTGGGTCTTGGGGGAACAGAGTCCAGTGGACGGTAGCCGTGATGGTGCAGCCTGCAAGTAGGTCTTTCTCCTGCCAGCCAGCTGGTGGAGATTGCCAGTAAGTCATTATTTCAAAAGACACCATGTACTTCAGAAACAGGAGTCAGAGACCCTGAGCTGGAATAAACCTGAATGCCTCCTGAAGCCCTGAGGCTTCAGTTTCATGGCACTAGAAGGTACAATACAACCTTCCAAAGGTTGGAAGCAACCAACAGTCCTCCCCATCTATGAAGCCTATGAATCACATCAATGATCAGTGTGGCACCATAACCCTAAGGGTGCAGTAGTGGTATGCATACCTAACTGGACTTAAGTTCCATTCGACAAGAGGAAGACCATGCCTGATACTTGAAACTTAGTTAAGTACTCAGTAAAGCAAATTCATGGTTATTGGAAGAAAATCTACAACTACTGAATTACTAAATCAACATAAACTCTAGCAACAATTTATAAACATTTTCCGGATACCCACAGATGAGTGTATTTGCCACCTTCCACCGAGGAATCCTGTTTTTGCAACAGGTGAAAAAGACCAGCAAAAGATAATTATAACCAATCAAAATTCAGAGTTGTGGAGCCCAATCCCAGTGGATACATCTACAACACCTAAGGCTCAGAAAATATTACAGAAGAAGAAGTGGAAAGGGCCAGAAACTTGGGTCCTTTCAGTAACGTCACATCTCCTAGAAATATCAGAAGCTACACATATAAAGTCTTACTAACATGAATGCCTAAATGTGAGTCTGTAAGAATGACAGCAATGAACATTCCCAACTGGACATAGAAAAGAGCATGAAGCCTCAATCTCATTCAATGAACCTTAGGCAATGGAGAAAAGCTGGGAACAGGAGAGATGGCCTTCCCGAAGGAAGAGCAAATAAATTGGTTTTGGAATGCCAAGTTGTCAGCCCTAACATACAGGTAGCATTACAAGGACTGAATGAAATATATATATATATATATATATATATATATATATATATATATATATATATATGTATAATTTGTGTGTGCTCATGTTTGTATATGTGTATATATACTAACATGTATTCAATAACATTTAGGCTTTTTTACAGTAGTTTTTTAAGAGGGTAGAATTTGAAGGAGCAAGGGGAGAGCTATGGGAGGGTTAGGAGGGAGGAAAGGAAAGGGAGAATGTTGTAATCAAATTATGATCTCAAAGTTTTAAAAATTAAAAAAACTAACCAAGTAGAAAGGCTAGAAAGTATGACTGTGCATTAATAATAAAGAAGCAAAAGGGAAAAAAGAACTATTAGATGTTCTTGAACAATTATAGTCTCCGTCTAGGGATTCTTTTATACATCTCACTTCGTTTTAGCTGGTAAGACTTAAATTATTTACTTTGTCTCTGGGAAGTGAATAAGGGAAAGTAAGATATGAATAGAGAACCATAAAATTTTATGTCTGTGTGTGTGTACTTCCATGCAAGTACATGTGAACAAAGCCTTAGCACTGGGGCCCAGAAATTTTTAGTAGGATCAAGGCAAAAACCTGAATTTCTATGTCACTTTAATAATTTTTAATATTTTTATTGATATAGAATTACATAATTTCTCTCCCTTTCCTCCCTCCAGCTCTTCTTACCTGCTCTCCTTCAAATGTCTCCCATCTTGCCTTCATTCTCAAGTTGATAGTCTTTTTATCTTTGATTGTATTGTGACATAAATACATGTAAAACACACACAAACACACACACACACACACACACACACACACACACACACACACACACACACACATGACCACTCCACTCCACTCGGCCGTGGATGCTGAACAAAGGGCTCATCTCCTGTTTTGAGTGAGACTGGAATCTAATTAGACAGGCTGTTGGTTGCCACCAACATTTGGGTGACACATTTTGGACTTTATAGATGTCTTTGAAAGGATGAACGGTGTTGGTGGCAGAGCTTGTTACTGGCGGAAAAGTCACTAGCCACGGCAGAACATAATGTTAGGCCAAATCCCGAGGAATGAGAGCAGAATCCTAACAATCTTGTCATGCTTGTGTCGTGGTTCACGGTTGTTACAGATGAGTAGTACTGTTTAACTGCTTCCCTCCCTGTGTGATTTGAATGAGACTGGCACACATAGTCTCATATATTTGAGTGCTTGGAGTGTGTGTGTATCACTGGGTGTGCTCTTTGTGTTTCAAAATCCCATGCCAGACCCAGTCTCCTTTCTCTGTCTTTATCTCTGTCTCTGCATCTCTTTCTCTGTCTTTATCTCTGTCTCTGTGTCTCCCTCTCTCTGTCTGTCTCTCTCTTTCTATCTCCTCACCTTGTTTATAAGATGGAAATCCTTAGCTACTGCTCCAGTACCATGTCTGCCTGCCAGATAACATATTGCTCACCATAATAATGGTTACAGACTCGTTTATAGTTGGTTGTTTTTGCTCTTTGACTGTTTAGGGAGGCTCATCACCCAGCTCCCAAATAAATCACACATGGAGGTTTATTCTTAATTATCAATGCCAGCCTTAGCTTGGCTTGTTTCTTACCAGCTTTTCTTAAATTATCCTGTCTATCTTTTGCCTCTGGGCTGTTAACTTTCTATATTTCTGTATACCTTTCATTATTTCTTACTCCTTGGCTTGCTCTACGGCTGGGTGGCTGGCCCCTGGCATCCTCCTCTCCTTGTTCTGTTGGTCTTTGATCTTCTTCCCCTCCTAGATTTCTCCTGCTATTTACTCTCTCTGCCTGGCAGCCCTGCCTTTCCTTTCTCCTGCTTTACTATTGAAATCCAGATCTTTATTAGACTATCAGGTGTTTTAAAATCAAAGTAACACAGCTTCACAGAGTTAAACAAATGGAACTTAAAAAAATGCAATAGATCTTGCCCCGGACTTTTCTTCTGAAGCACAGGTGAGTGCCCTAGCTTGCCCCCAACCCCATCCCTGGGCACCAGCCACTCCAGGGAAGACCTGCCCAACTTGGCCCCAGGTTCTGGTCACTGGGCAGGTTCCCTTCTAGCCCCACCAGGAAGGATCCCCTTCTCCAAGACCCCTGGCAGACCCTGCAGTCTCCACCCCCTGCCCCCACCCCCATCCGCCTGAGCCCCACGCCTCTTCCTGAGACTTAGAGGCCGGCCCCCAGCTCCCAGCTCCCATCTTGTCCCAGACTTCCCTTCTGAAGCACAGGTGAGTCCCCTAACTTGCCCCCAACCCCATCCCTGGGCACCAGCCACTCAGGAAGACCTGTCCAACTTGGCCCCAGGTTCTGGTCACTGGGCAAGTTCCCTTCTAGCCCCACCGGGAAGGATCCCCTTCTCCAAGACCCCTGGCAGACCCTGCAGTCTCCACGCCCTGCACCCACGCCCATCCGCCCGAGCCCCAATCCTCTTCTTGAGACTTAGAGGCTGGCTCCCAGCTCCCACCTTGCCCCGGATTTCCCATCTGGAGGAGAGAGAGAGAGAGAGAGAGAGAGAGAGAGGAGAGCACCCATCCTCCCCCAGACTTCCCTTCTGAACAAGAGCTCCCATCCTGCCCCGGACTTCCAATTTGGACAAGAGAGCTCCCATCTGGACAAGAGAGAGAAACTTCCTGAATCTGTCAGCTCTGTCTGAACCAAGTGTGTGGATAAGGCCAAGAACGAACCACAAGGAGATGGGCAGACGTCAAGGCAGAAACACATACAACAAAATGAATAGCAATACACCATCACCAGGCCCTAGCCCTCTTCCAACACCTAGACCTGAACATCAGAAATTGGAAGAAGCAGAAGAAAATAGCCTTATGAATGTCATCATGAAGAAGCTAGAGGCTCGTGTAGAGGAAAAGACAAAAAAAATGTGAAGAACGCTGTAAACAACTAGAGGAAAGGGCAAACAAATTAGAAGAAATCAAAAAAGTCCTGGAAAAGAACAATAAAATACTGAAAGAAAATCAAGAAAAATCAATGAAACAAATGAAGGAAACAGTCCAAGACCTGAAAAGGGAAATAGAAAAAATGAAGAAGACACAAACAGAGGGAATGCTGGAAATAGAAAATCTGAGAAAATGATTGGGAACTTCAGATGCAAGTATAATCAACAGAATGCAAGAGATGGAAGAGAGAATCTCTAGCGTTGAAGATACAATAGAAGAAATAGATTCATCAGTCAAAGAAAACACTAAAGTCAACAAAGTCATGAACCAAAATGTCCAAGAAATTTGGAACACCATGAAAAGACCAAACCTACGAATAATAGGGGTAGAAGAAGGAGAAGAATACCAACTCAAGGGCACAGAAAATATATTCAACAAGATCATAGAAGAAAACTTTCCCAACTTAAAGAAGGAAATGCCTATGAAGATACAGGAAGCCTATAGAACACCAAACAGACTAGACCCCCCAAAAAAAGTCCCCTCACCACATAATAATTAAACAATTAAATGTACAGAATAAAGAAAGAATATTAAGAGCAGCAAAGGAAAAAGGCCAAGTGACATATAAAGGCAAACCTATCAGAATAACACCCGATTTCTCAATGGAGACTTTGAAAGCCAGAAGGTCCTGGACAGATGTAATGCAGACACTAAGAGACCATGGATGTCAGCCTAGACTAATATACCCAGCAAAACTTTCAATCATCATAGATGGAGTGAACAAGACATTCCATGACAAAGCCAGATTTAAACAATATTTATCCACAAACCCAGCCCTACAGAAAGCACTAGAAGGAAAATTCCAACCTAAGGAAGTCAGATACAACCTCGAAAACACAGGCAATAGATAAAGCCACAGCAGTAAACCCCAACGAAGAAAAGTACACACACATCACCACCAAAAAATAACAGGAATGAACAATCACTGGACATTAATATCCCTCAATATCAATGGACTTAATTCACCTTTAAAAAGACATAGGCTTACAGAATGGATACGAAAGCAGGACCCATCTTTCTGCTGCATACAAGAAACACATCTCAAATTCAAAGATAGACACTACCTAAAAATAAAAGGCTGGGAAAAGACTTTCCAATCAAACGGTCTTAAGAAACAAGCGGGTGTAGCCATCCTGATATCCAGCAAAATAGACTTCAAACTAAAATCAATCAAAAGAGATCAAGAAGGGCATTACATACTCCTCACAGGAAAGATCCACCAAGATGAAGTCTCAATTCTGAACATTTATGCCCCAAACACAAGGGCACCCACATATGTAAAAGAAACATTATTAAAGCTTAAATCACATATAAACCCCCACACATTAATAGTGGGAGACCTCAACACCCCACTTTCACCACTGGACAGATCCCCCAAATCAAAACTTAACAGAGAAATAAAGGACTTAATTGATGTCATGACTCAAATGGACTTAATCGACATCTACAGAACATTCCATCCTAACAAAAAAGAATATACCTTCTTCTCAGCACCCCATGGAACCTTCTCTAAAATCGACCACATACTTGGTCCCCAAACAAATCTAAACAGATACAAAACAATTGGAATAACCTCCTGTGTTCTATCAGACCACCATGGTCTAAAGTTGGATTTCAACAACAACAAAAACTACAGAAAACCTACAATCTCATGGAAACTGAACAATACCCACCTGAATCACCAATGGGTTAAGGAAGAAATAAAGAAAGAAATTAAAGACTTCCTAGAGATCAACGAAAATGAAGACACCACATATCCAAACCTATGGGACACTATGAAAGCAGTACTAAGAGGGAAATTCATAGCACTAAACGCCCACATAAATAAGCTGGAGAAATCTCACACTAGTGACTTAACAGCACACCTGAAAGTTCTAGAACAGGAAGAAGCAAAGTCTCCTAGGAAAAATAGATGCCAGGAAATTATCAAAGTGAGAGCTGAAATCAATAAAATAGAAACAAAGAGAACAATACAAAAAATTAATGAAACAAAGAGTTGGTTCTTTGAGAAAATCAACAAGATAGACAAGCCCTTATCCAAACTAACCAAAAGACAGAGAGAGAGCATCCAAATCAACAAAATCAGAAATGAAAAGGGGGACATAACAACAGACATTGAGGAAATCCAGAGAATCATCAGGTCATACTTCAAAAACCTCTATTCCACAAAACTGGAAAACCTAAAAGAAATGGATAATTTTCTGGATAGTTACCACATACCTAAATTAAATCAAGACCAGATAAACTATTTAAATAGTCCAATAACCCCTAACGAAATAGAAACAGTCATTAAAAGTCTCCCAACCAAAAAAAGCCCAGGACCAGATGGTTTCAGTGCAGAATTCTACCAGATCTTCAAAGAAGAGTTAATACCAATACTCTCTAAATTGTTCCATACAATAGAAACAGAAGGAACATTACCAAACTCCTTCTATGAGGCTACAATTACCCTGATTCCCAAACCAAACAAGGATACAACAAAGAAAGAGAACTACAGACCGATCTCCCTCATGAACATTGATGCAAAAATACTCAATAAAATACTGGCAAACAGACTCCAAGAACACATCAAAACAATTATCAACCATGATCAAGTAGGATTCATTCCAGGGATGCAAGGATGGTTCAACATACGAAAGTCTGTCAATGTGATACACCATATAAACAAACTCAAAGAAAAAAACCACATGATCATCTCACTAGATGCTGAAAAGGCATTTGACAAATTCCAACACCCCTTCATGATAAAGGTCTTGGAGCAATCAGGAATACAGGGAACATACCTAAACATAATAAAGGCAATTTACAGCAAGCCAACTGCCAACATCAAATTAAATGGAGAGAAACTCAAAGCAATTCCACTAAAATCAGGAACGAGGCAAGGCTGTCTGCTCTCCCCATACTTATTCAATATAGTACTTGAAGTTCTAGCCAGAGCAATAAGACAACATAAGGAGATTAAGGGGATACAAATTGGAAAGGAAGAAGTCAAGCTTTCCCTATTTGCAGATGACATGATAGTATACTTGAGCAACCCCAAAGATTCCACCAAGGAACTGATACAACTTATAAACACCTTCAGCAACATAGCAGGATACAAGATCAACTCAAAAAAATCAGTAGCCCTCCTATATACAATGGACAAAAAAGCAGAGAAGGAAATCAGAGATACATCACCCTTTACTATAGCCACAAATGACATAAAATACCTTGGGGTAACACTAACCAAGCAAGTGAAGGACCTATATGACAAGAACTTTAAGTCCCTGAAAAAAGAAATTGAAGAAGATGTCAGAAAATGGAAAGATCTCCCATGCTCATGGATAGGCAGAACTAACATAGTAAAAATGGCAATCTTACCAAAAGCAATCTACAGATTCAATGCAATCCCCATCAAAATACCAACACAATTCTTCACAGACCTGGAAAGAATAATACTCAACTTCATATGGAAAAACAAAAAACCCAGGATAGCCAAAAGAATCCTGTACAATAAAACAACCTCTGGAGGCATCACGATCCCTGACTTCAAGCTGTACTATAGAGCTACAGTAATAAAAACAGCTTGGTATTGGCATAAAAACCGACATGTGGACCAATGGAATCGAATTGAAGACCCTGACATTAATCCGCACACCTATGAACAAATAATTTTTGACAAAGAAGCCAAAAGTGCACAATGGAAAAAAGAAAGCATCTTCAACAAATGGTGCTGGCAAAACTGGATATCAATATGTAGAAGGCTGCAAATAGATCCATATCTATCACCGTGCACAAAACTAAAGTCCAAGTGGATCAAGGACCTCAACATAAATAGGAAGAAACAAAGTGCTAGAGAGGCCCACAGAAATCCACAAAGATACCCCCACAACAGACTGCTGGCAATGGTCGAGAGACAGTCCGAACTGACCTACTCTGGTGATGGGATGGCCAAGGTCAGATAAAGCACAGAGACAAATAGCCAAACGAACGGAAACACATGAAATATGAACCAATGGCTGAGGGGTCACCAACTGGATCAGGCCCTCTGAGTGGGTGAGACAGTTGATTGGCCTGATCTGTTTGGGAGGCATCCAGGCAGTGGCACCCGGTCCTGTGCTCATTGCATGAGTCGGCTGTTTGAAACCTGGGGCCTATGCAGGGTCCCTTGGCTTGGCCTGGGAGGAGGGGACTGGACTTACCTGGGCTGAGTCCACCAGGTTGATCTCAGTCTGTGGGGAAGGCTTTGCCCTGGAGGAGATTGGAATGGGGGGCGGGCTGGGGGGAAGGTGAGGGGGCGGGAGGGGGGAGAACAAGGGAATCTGTGGCTGATATGTAGAACTGAACTGTATTGCAAAATAAAAATTTAAAAAAATGCAATACATCTTTGCATTATTAAACTAATATTCCACAGCATAAACAAATGTAACATATCTTAAAATTATATTCTACAACACTCATCTTCTGAAACTATAAGCAAGCTCCCAATTAAATACTTTCCTCTTGCCTTGGTTAGGGTGTATCTTCACATCAATAGAAGAGTATCTAAAAATTTTCCCTAGCAGCTTGCATAGTATTTTCTGGAGCCATGGATGTTAGACTATAGGAAAGAAGCTTTAATTCTAGTTCTAGCTTGAGTCATCTGAGTCTTGTGTCCTAAGTATGTGATGCCTTCAATAGGATCCACCTTCAACCCCTGAGATGCAACCAAGGGCTAAATATGTTGTATAGACAGATACATGTGCTGAAAAACCCTTCAAAATTTTGTTTCTCCTGTCTATTAGTGAGGTTTCTGTTTTTTTTTTTCTTTTACAATACAGTTCAGTTCTACATATCAGCCACGGATTCCCTTGTTCATCCCCTCCCGCCCCCCTCTCCTTCCCCCCAACCCAACCCCCCATTCCTACCTCCTCCAGGGCAAAGCCTCCCCCAAGGACTGAGAGCAACCTGGTAGACTCAGTCCAGACAGCACCTTGAACAACCAAGAGTCTCTGTATTCACAGCTGTTCCTAGCATAGAGAACATTTTCTTATCAATGCTGTGAATAGCAATTGCCTGTGAGTACAAACATAAATAGACATTTGGTGCCTTGTGAATTTAAGTAAAGAGCAGCCACCATTTTTTGACCAGGTTTATTCTATCAGACATTAATTTCTTCTTGTGGAATGGATATCCAATCCAATCATAGACTTGTTGGTGACCCCTATTGCACTGGGACCACTATTGTAGAAGCACTATATCCTGCCTAGTGGGTTGGTATTGTAATTGGTATGGTTCACCACTGGATAAAACTGATGGCTTTCCTCCCCTCGAAGCCTGTGCAGTATCTCCAGCATTATGACAATTAAGCATCAGAGCGGAAACTTTTATCACTGCTCTGCTTTCCTTCCCTAGAAGCCTATGCAATATCTCCAGTATTATGAAAACTAGGCATCAGAAAGGAAACTTTCACCACTGCTCTGGCTTGATTTCTCTATATCTTGCAACTGAGGTATATATTGTCATGAGAATTAGAATTAATCATTTATTTATTGTGAGCAACCAAGAAGAATGACAAAAAAATATATTTATTTGGAGACTTCTTACCTACAGCTTGTAATACATAACGCACAGCTCTTACTGGGATTTCTGTGTAATAACTCATTGTTTCTATAAACAGCATTTTCCAACTTATAGAGTGTTTCTGTTTGAATCTTTAAATTATGTTTTAAAGTTATTTCTTCTATTTTTTGAGATTATGATATAATTACATCATTTCCCCTTTCCCTTCCCCACTCCAAACCCTCCCATATACACCTCCTTGAACTCATTTGATGAGAGCACATATCCTGTAGGAAACTGCAGAAACCAGGAAAATAAAAAGGGATTATTGCTTGGGGAGATTGGGGGGCAACAGACAAAGGAATAGCAGGACACAAATTATCTAGTGGGGTAAATGAGAAATATGGAAACCCTAAAAAGGGAAGAGGGAGAGAAAGAAATAACTTAAGCTTTTAAATTGGTTTACAAAAGTGTAGGTTTTCATTCTGTTTTTCACACATCTTTCATTTGTTTAAACACCTCCTTAGCCCTGTTGACTCACCCATTGCTTCAGTTCTATTCCTATCTATTCTTTCCAGCCCGTGTTTCTGTCTCTACTTTCATGTTGCCTATGTTCTACTAACTCTCTTTACCTAAAGCATCTTCTCCAAATGATGTCTCTCGTTTAATGACTTCCATAAGCATTTTAAGTTAAACAGATTTAAGATATGTGCAGTGCTATTCTTATTGAATCTGATTACTTTCTGGTTGGTTTTCTTAGTCAGCTTAAAGTTTCCAGTTTTCACAATTTACCTGAAAATTGCAAAGCTTAATTTTTCTTTATATCTGAATAAATTCCTTTCTGTATAGATACCACATTTTCATTATCCATTCATCAGTTAGAAGGCTGTTTCCTACCTATTGTGAATAGAGGAACAGTAAGCATGAATGAGCGTGTATCTCTGTAGCAGAACAGAGCATCCTCTGAGCATAGGCCAGAGGGGTGAGGTGAAGATAGCTGTGCTATATAATAGTTACAACTTTAGGTTTTTGAGGAAAATCTACACTGATTTCAGTAGTGTCTGTACCAATTTTGTAGTTCCACAACAGTAGTGATTTGTGCTTTCATTTGATTTCTTGGTCATAAACATTCCAAGTAGGAAAAGGTGTAATCTCAAGCAGTTTTAATCTGTATTTTCTGGGTGGTTAATGCTTTTGGCCACTCTTTACTGGGTTTATTAGATATTATATTTCTTCTTTGGTGAGTAAGCCTAAGGAGGGCAACAGATTTGGATAGATTCCTTAAAGATTATTATGTGAATAAGATTTCTTTATTGCATTAATTTATTCATGTATTCAATTATGAGCAAAATGTACTCCAGAATTTTTACTCCCTAAATATATTAATGATTTACACACCATTTTCTTGGATCTAATCACAATTTGAAGAAATAAACAGAAGTCAAGTTAGATATTTGATGACATGACTCTGTACCAGAGGTGATTTTTAAAATAATCTGTGAAACACGTTTTGTTTTTTAAGGAAATGGCCATATTCAACTGGAGCAGGGAAGACTGATTACACAACTCTAGTCTTCAGATGCCTTGGAAAGCTGTCAGTGAAATGCCAATAATTTTTTTCTCTGCTTTAGCAATAGTGCAGTGATCAATGGTTGAGAATTTTAGAAAAGATTCTTGGCATAGGGGCTCAACACAATGAGAAGTAGAGAAATAAAAGATAAGGATAACAGAAAAGGAGGATCTCTTTAACCCTTAAGAAACTGTATTTGTGGAAGAAAAGATAGAGGAAGCTTTGCTTTAGACATCAGAGCTACTGGTAGAAGCTGAAATCTAGGGTGTTGAGTGACAGTATTTGCGGCACAAGCAAAATGCACTTACAGAAACACATGATACCTCTTTGCTTTACCTTTTATAAGATCCTTCCATTTTGAGACCCTAACCTTGGAACTAGGAGAACTTTGCCAACAAAACAACACTACTTCATGTCACACAAATGGTAAAAACATAAGGCTAACTGTGCATAACAAATGTGTCAAGGATGGGCAACGTTCCCTAGAGAAAAGATAAGAGTGAACTTGGCTTTTGAAGATTTTTAGACAAGCATTTCAGGTGGAGGGGTTAGCATGTGTAAATACTTGATGGTAGATAAAGGCTAATTGCAGGTCAATGGCAGAAAGGTACCCAGTAAATCTGGAACACAATGTAAAACAAGTGTTGGAGGCTTAAAGATGAGGCAATGAAAAGGGAAAGCTGTAAATATGACCAAGAACTAAATCATTGTGTGCACAATGGCCTGTACATAATTGATCTAAGCAACAGGTGTTCATTGAAAAGAAATTTCTAGGACAGTTGTAAATTTAGATTATTGTTTTGAAAATATTGTTCCAGCTGTGCAGGAGAAAAAAAATAAACTTAAGAAACAAAATAGAAATAATTGTAGGTCACATGTAATTTTCCATTACCATTCATTAACATATTTCATTTTGAATTATTTATTTAAAAATACAATTGAGGTAACAATGTAGGTATTTTTCTAAATTAAAACATGGACAAAAATAGATTTTTTTTTGCTCTGGAAGAATTTTTCAGATTTCATGCATATGTATTGGAGCCAAGCTTCCTTTTCTATCCAGTTAGCAACCAAGGATAATGTGCAATGGTTCTAGTAGTTTACTTAAAAGTCAGGTTTCATTTAGTTAATGCTATAATATCAGATAGACTAAATCCCTGCTTTTCATAGATCAGCAGAATATATTTCACTCCAAGATCAAGTGAAATATCAATCTATCTTAGCAATATTTTTATTAAGGAAGTTTTTTTTTATTAATTTTCCATACCAATCACAGATCCCTCTCTCCTCCCTCCTCCTGCTCCTCCTACCTTCCTCCCAACCCACCCCTCATTCCCTCCTCTAACAAGGCAAAATCTCCATGAGGAGTCAGCAGAGCCTGGTACATTCAGTTGAGGCAGGTCCAAGCCCCTACCTCTGCATCAAGGCTGTGCAAGGTGTCCCACCATAGGTAGTAGAATCCAAAAAGCCAGCTCATGTACCAGAGATGGATCCTGATCCTACTGCCAGGAGGACCCTTATACAGATCAAGCTACATAACTGTCTCACTTATGCAGAGGGCCTTGTCTAGTCACAGGGAGGCTCCATAGGTGTTGGTCTAAAGTTCATGAGTTTCCAATAGTTTGGTTTGGTTGTCTTTGCAGGTTTCCCTATCATGATTTTGATGCCTCTTGCTTATATAATCCTTCTTCTCTCTCTCTTTGATTGGACTCCTGGACCTCAGCCTGGTGCTTGGCTGTGGATCTCCCCATCTGCTTCCATCAGTTACTGGATGAAAGCTCTATGATGACAGTTAGGGTACTCGCTGATCTGATTACTGGGGTAAGCCAGCTAAGGCACCCTTGCTGTGGATATGGCTCTGTATGCCATGAATGTGTTGCTCTGATTGATTGATAAATAAAATGCTGATTGGCCAGTAGCCAGGCAGGAAGTATAGTATAGGTGGGACAAGAGAGAGGAGAATTCTGTGAAGTGGAAGGCTGAGTCAGGAGACATTGCCAGCCGATGCTGCCATGAGAAGTAAGATGTAAAGTACTAGTAAGCTACAAGCCATGTGGCAACTTATAGATTAATAGAAATGGGTTAATTTAAGATATAAGAACTAGATAGCAAGAAGCCTGCCACGGTCATACAGTTTATAAGTAATATAAGTCTCTGTATGTTTACTTGGGTGTGAGTGGCTGTGGCTCCTGGTGGGACTGGAGAAATCTTCAGCTACATACCTTCTCTACTATTGTTAGTAGTCTAAGCTGGGGTCATTCTTATTTTTAAAGGATATATTTTTACTTCAGTGTGAAAATGAAATGTCTATTTATTTTAATTTAATTAGTGATAACTTAATCACACATTATTTTTTCTTTCCACATTTTTCACTCAAAAGTTCACTTTTCAGGTAGAAATCTCATTTGAGCAATATTAAAAATGTGTGGAGAATTGGACATAAAAATTCAAGAACTTTGTATTTTATTTTTAAGTTAATAATTTAAATTAATTTTAAATTGATGGCTGTTTCAATATTAGTCAGCATGTTTTACCAAAGGAAGCAGCTAGCAAAGTTTTCTTATCTTCCTGCTTAACAGTGTTTGTTGAGGTACAGTTAATTCTTACAACTTATTCCAGTGCTGGTCCATAGTGCCAGGTCTTGTCTTCAACATAGCAACTGGAAAAAAAGAACATATCTCTTCACTTACTTTCTGGTACTATTGTGAGGACACAGGGAATTTTCAAATGAAACTTGCCTGTAATTCCTGAGATCTGTCAGCCTGTGCTTAGGACAAACCACCTTATTATTCAACTCTTAGTTGACTCTCTACAGGCAGATGGGGAATCTTCACATATGGTTCACAAATATACTAAAACAGTGGAAAAGGTCTTTCTCTATAAATCACATATGAAGTGTAATATCTTCTTTCTGAGGGTAGGAACTCTTATTTTGCAAATAGGGGTTCTAGTCCTCAGCTAAAGATAATGTGATGATCTTTCCTGGCTCCAAAATAATGAAGATACACTATTTTCATTCATACCTGATTCTCATTTTCTTTTCCTGTTACTTGTCTTTCTGTCCTACAACTAGTCAAAAGTGTAGAGTATATTTGTTCTTCAAATTCTTTGTTTGCATTGGATTATGTGATAGATTTTTTGAGTTTGTATAATATTGTATGTTTTATACTGGTGACAAAATGGTGAAATAATGACCGAGGCTCCTGAATACCCAGTTCATATAAGTGCTGTGCTATAGTTGAATGGTCCTTAACAGCCTATCATAAAAGTCTTGCTGACAAGCCTAGGGTGTCATTGGTAAATGATGGAACATTTAGGACATAGAACCTAGTGGAAGGAAAAGAAGCTATTAAGAGCATGGCTGAAAAGGTGATATTTATACTTCTGGCATTCTTTTTTTTTTTTCCTTTTTGCCTTTGGTTACCATGGAAAATTTTATTTCTTCTGCTTTTGTTCCATTGTGATATGTTCTCTTGCCACTGCCTCAAATGCAACAGAACCATCTGAGCCTGGAGAAACTTGCCAAACTGTGAGCTGAAACAAAATTTGTCCTTATTCAGTTGTTTATCTCAGATTTTTTTTATAGTAAGAAGGAAAAGGCCAAGTGTGTTAGTTAATTTTTCTGTAACTATCTGACAGAAATTGGAATGGAGGAAAGGTTTGCTTTGGTTCTGAACTTCAAAGAGAATCCAGTCCAACAGAATGGGGAAGGCAGGGCAGAGCACATCTGTCCAGATGAACAGGTGCTTGAAGTGGCAGCTCTTCATGTCAAAACTGAACAGGTAGAAGAGAAAGGAGGCAATATCTAGTGGGAGATGTAACATTCAAGGGCTTTTCCTGGGGGACCTACTTCCAACAACCAGGACTGTGCTACAGACTAAATAGCTGAACCAGAGTGGAAGCAAGCACACAAAACGTGAGACTGTGGAGGACACATCAGATTCAAACTATAGTGCTGACTGTAAGGCAATAATTACCAATGAAGTTGTACAGACACACAAGTTAGTAAGTTGTAGACAACATGTTATGTGCATACAGGTAAGAATAAAGACAGTAACCCATCAATAGTAGAGTGCAACAGTTCAGCTTATCTGTGCCACACAGGCTTGTGGTGTCAAAATTGCTCCTATACCTTGTCATCTGATGAAATGCAGATGTACTGTTTTCTGTATCAACTCCTTCCATTTCAACATTGGCTAAAAGTTAGTGGGAAAATGAAGCAACAAAATGCTGTGTTGTATGAACAAACTCTTTGCTTATTAGATGTCTTCAGGATCTGTTCTGTTGTATGTTATCTACAGGCATTTTTACTCTGATTCAGAACCTTTGTCCACATTGTGTCTATAGTGCAAATCATTATTTCTGTTTTCTTCAGCAGTTCTCACTTTCTGTAGATCTCAGGCACTTCCAATCAGTAGTCCTTGAACCACATCTAGTCTTGAATAAGCTATGAATTCCAGTCCAACATGAAATTGAAACCTAGTGGAAACTTCCTGGAATCAAGAGGTTGACCCTAGTGAGGACTCCTAGTAATAGAGGACATAGAGTCTGAACTGGGCATCTTTTTCATCAAGGCAAGGCTTCCAGTGGTGGGCCTGGGTTGTATTATGTTGAATTGTTGACAGAGGAGTTCTTATGGATATCCCTAAACAACTCAGGCTGCTGCTAGGATAGAAGGTTGCTCTCCAACTGACTTCAGGGTCTCATTGCTGAGGATAACATCCACAGAGAACATTGAATGTAGAGGTCTAACTGGTGCCTACGTGAAGCCTTCATCCCCACATTCTAGTCTCTTTGGCATGAGAAGGTACTCTGCAGGCTATGGAAAGGGAAAGCTGGACCTTACCAACCCAGCCATAAAACTCTTGACCTACAAACTGTCCTGCCTTCCAAATGTGCTGGGTAATTAAGGTACATAACTTGTGGATGTGGCCAACAAATGTATGGTTTAACTTGAGGCCCAATGCACAAAAGTGGGCCCATACCCTATACTTCCTGAATGGCCAGGAACCAGATACTGAATATCCTTGAGACCTAGGGTAGTACCAAGCATGATTGGAAAAAAAAATCATTATTAATCAATCAAATGATTCTTAATAATATTTTACTGTACTCATAGATTGTTGCTTTGTTCAGTCATCACAGAGAGGCTTCCTCCATCAGCAGATGGGAGCAGATGCAGAGACCCATAGCCAAATACTATGCAAAGAGTCTAAATTGGAGGTCTCCATCAGGTTCCTCTCCTAGGGAAACCATGCAGAAGATTGGAAGGAAAGATTGTAGTAGTCAGAGGGAATGAAGGAAACCAGGAGAAGATGGCCCATTGAATCAACTAAGCAAGACTCATATGGACTCTCAGAGACTGAACATGCACAGATCTGCCCCACGGCCTCTGCATATATGGTATGGCTATTAGCCTGCTGCTTTTTGGGGGAATCCTAACAGTGGGAGTGGGTATATCTCTGACTCTTTTACCTGCTCTTGGGACTCTTTTCCTCCTATTGGGTTACCTTGTCTAAACTTGATAGGAGGGCTTTTGCCTTGTCTTATTGTATTGAATCTTTTTCCCCCTCTTTGGCTGTCCTTTCTTGCAGGCCTGCTCTTTTCTGAAAAAGAAACAAAGTGGGAGTAGAACTGGGGAAGAAGGTAGGTGTGTGAAGGTGCTGGGAGGAATGGAGGAGGGGGAGACTGTGGTCAGTTGGGGTTTATTGTATGAGAAAAGAATCTATTTTAAACAACATTTAAAATAGAAAAAAATGAAAACTTATGTAAAACATTATGAGACTTGTTAATTTCTCTTTGTAACTTAATTGTGTGACTCTTGAGGATAATGTTCCAGATGATAAGGCCCTGTCACAATATCACAATGCTGTGTAGGCCCATTCCTACTCACCTTTTAGATAACATGGTAGTGTTCTCTCATTTTCCAACTAGATATTTTTGCATCAAACATTTCTATATTTTATCTTTATAGCTCATGTTCACTTGTTGTTAATTGTCAGTGTGTGTCTAGTTCCACAGGCTTTACCTGACTATCTGGAACAGTTTTGAACACCACGTCATTAAAGAAACTTCTTGCAGTAGATGGAACTAATTAACACACAGCCCCAAATGGTTAATGTACAGAGAACAAAATATTGCACAGTGCTCAGCCCTAAAATGAACCTTCATACTGTAACGCTATTCCCCAAGACTGAGAGATCATTGTGGAAGATGGAGTGGGATGAGGAGGTGTTGGATAACTTCAGGGACACACATGTTTTACAGCAGGGCAGACACACTTATGAGCTCACAGCAACTGTGACAGCAAAGTCCCTGTGCAAGCTCCAGATAGACAGATTCTCAGCATGAAAGGGGGAAGGGAGAGCACATAATCCCACCATAAGATGAGAAGCTACTAACATGTGATTGCTGATGGAAAAGGAAGATTTGGTTGTTTTTTGTACTTTGGTGTGTTTTTTTTTTATTTCTTAGTGGTGTGACTGCTGGTAATCTGACCACACCTCAGAGTTGGTACCAATCCCAAGACTAGCTGAGCAACACAAACTAGATTTAATGAGGAGGTAAGCAATAAATAAATAAATAAATAAATAAATAAATAATCTCAAATTGCCTGGAAACGAGTGAGAGGGTAGAGAGGATGGTGAGGAGAGACATGAGGTGGTGTGAACATGTTCAAAATACATGGGATAATATTCCATGTATTAATAAATATAACAAAACATTTAAACTTAAAAACTGCAATAAAAATGCAGAACTTAGCATTAGACTCCTAATGTCATTATAATATTTCTACATTTCTTACATGTATCATTATTACTGATTTTAGCACACAAAGAAAACATTCATCTTTTTAGAATTTATCAAAAGAATCTATGAATATATTAAGAACATGTTTTTTAATCTCAAATTAAGCCAGTGAAGGACCTAGGTCATTACTCTGTAACTCTAACAATGAGTTTATTGAAAATCTAAAAACATTACTTTCCTGGGAAGACAATCCTTTGTGAAAAACTCACCATTTGTTTAACATTCACTCAATAGAAACAATCTTCATTACTTAGACATCAGACAATGAATATTTTCTATATATTTGTAACAGGATGAACTATAGACAAATAAAACTATCTCCAATTTTGTTGAAAACTAAAGGAAATTTTTACATATAGATAGTTTTGTTTCTGTCTTGGGATCTTGATGGGGTTCATTTTCTCTCCCTGTTTAAAAAAAAAATTAAAAGACAGGAGAAATCTCTGTCACAACAGGTAGCAGCACAGAATTCTGGAACACAGCAGAGAGAACCAACCGGTGAAGAAAGGCTTTTATCAGAGATGAGAAGATGTGCATGCTCACCGCCTCGACCACATGTGGAGAAAGACCCTCTGCAGAGCAGAGCTGGGACCCTGGTGCCAGAAAAATTCAGTCTCTCTTAGGACTAGGTTTGCTTCTTTTCTTTTCTTCTTCTTTCTTCTTTTTTTTTTAAAAAGTATTTGAAGGATCTTCCTTCCCTAATTTAGGGTTAGTGGGTAACTGTTGGGTACATATGTCTGATCCACACTAAAATTGTCTTGTATTGCTTTGAATTATGCCTTTGCCCTGTCCATAGGCAGGGTTGTGGGAGGAGTTGAGATCCTATTGGTGGAAGAAAAGCTCACAAGGTCTTTGGTTTAAGCTGCCAGCTTTGTCTTAGGCCAGGGGGATGTGGAAGAAGCCAGTTATCTTGCAAGTTCACCGTCTTTTACTGCCTAGTCACGAACGGCCTCTCTCCCTATCTGTTTGCCTATAAGGGTATCTGTCTTACTCACAATCCCTCAGTTTAACCTATAGTTCTTAAACATTCACAAAGTCCCAGTAGAAATACTGTATTGGATATAAGGGAAGGGCTGGCACAAGGCTTGGTTGGCTTCTTAGCAACTCAGTTACAGCCTAAGATACAAAACAAATATAATTTTATATTGATTAGAAGCAAATCTATTGTTGAGAAGTACAGAAATTTATTAGGTTAAGTTGTTCATCTATAAAACAAGCTTGTCTAAAGACTTACAGAGAGAAATATATAATCATAGAGTTCTGTGTTTGAAAATATTTTGTGCTATATTAGCACAAGTGAAATACACTAAATCAGAGAATTAGATGAACGTGACTCATTCAGCAAGCTATGCATATCTCAACAAGCTGGAAATTTGGAAGTATAACGAGAATGGAGGGAAATTCTGTGGTTTCTGTTTTCTTGACACTGTGTGGGAGAGAATTCGAATCAATGTAGTCAGGAGCTTGTGCTGAGAACGTATGGGGAGCAAACAAGGAAGAGTTTGAGGGGATGGTCTAAGGAGGATTTAGTAGATTGGGAACCCAAAGACATTTCTCAAGTAGAATTTATGTATGTTATAGCTCACACTGGCATGGTCCCCACATGTATAAGTAATTCAAACATTGTAAATGAATTATGGCTCATCTAGTATACTTAGCTGGCATTGGTGTTTAGAAGAAATGCTACTTCTCTTCTCAGCTCTAGGACCCCATCTAGTACAGAGTCATGTAAGCCCTGTGTATGCTGCCAGAGTCTCTGAGAGTTCATGTGTGCATCATTCCTGCTGTGTTTAGAAAGCTTTGCTTCTTTGGGTTGTTTATCTCCTCTGTCTCTTATCTCCTCGTTTTCTGCAGCGTTTCCTGAGTCCCTACAGGAAATATTTGATAGGGAGCTGTATTTTTCAAGATCTCTCATTCTCTGCATATTGTCTGGCTATAGATCTCCATATTTGTTATCATCTGCTATAGGAAGAAGTTTCTCTGATGATGGATGAGGAAGGCACTGATGCATGAGTATAGCAGAATGTGATTAGGAGTCATTTTATTGCTACATTTCTTTGGTTTTACTCTATATCCCTGTCCTGTCCAATCTCAGGTTCTTTGGCACCAAGCAGTGTCATATATGGATTATATCAAACTGACTGTAAGACCTGTTGCTGAAGACAACTATGCAACTCATTGAACATGAAGAAGTGGAACTTGTGCCCACCTAGATCCTTCCTTTAGTTCTGTGGATTAGTGTCCTGTAGATGTAACCATCTTGTTAAATAAGAAACACAGTGCCCATGCAGAGAGAAAAGCCCAAGAGTTCAGAGTAATAGCTAAGTGCTAAAAACCTTACCCTTCACTGCCGCTCCTGTCCTTCCCTCCACACAAGACCTCCTTTGTGTGTCTCTGTCTTCTTATAGACTTTCTGTTCTACCTTCTCATTGGTTGTAAACCCAACCACATGACCTCCTCGTCACTGCCCATCTATACAGACCTCCAGATCTTCTATGGTTGGTATTGAGATTAAAGACATGTGTCTTCATGCTGGTGGTATCCTTGAACACACAGAGATCTGCCTGTCATGTGATCAGGATTAAGGGCATGTGCTACCACTGCCAGACTTCTGCTATGACTTGCTACTAGCTCTGACCCCTAGGCAACTTTATTTATTAACATACAAATAAAATCACATTTTAGTACAAATAAAATATCACCATATTTCCCCTTTTCTATTTTAATAAAAAGAAAAAAAGGAAAGTTGTAACTAATATAAGAAAAACTATATATAAAAATACAATAACTATATACCATATATACAAGCAATAAATATCTAAAAAATGTCTAGTCCATTTGTATTTGACAAATTCAGAGAAAATAATTCCATTATCTATCCTATTTTGGTAAGTCCAAAATGTACCTAATTCACTTTCTATCCTAACTAATCTTCAACTATAACTAACTAATCTTCAGCTATAATTAACTAATCTTCAACTCCCTCAGAGACCCAAGAAGGAAATAATATTACCTAATAAAAAATAAAAACAGGAAGTGCAAGCAAGCAGCTTCAAAAAAAATGTCAGTTGACAGAAACAGCCAAGTGCCTGGACAGTCACCAAAGGTTTCTCCACAGCGTTGGTGCATCATCTTCAGCCTATAGGCTTAGCATATCTGACAGACTCATTTGTGAAGTAGGATGTACACAAGGTCAACAGTTCAACCTCACATTTGGTGAGAGCAGTACATGTACCAGAAACACCTGAAATCCACTAGTGTCATGTCATGATTCAGAATTTTAAATTCTGGATATTGTTGATGTTTTTTTGAATTCAGCTGTCCATTCTTCTTGGCTATGTGTATGTGTAGCTTCATCTTGGCATCCCATTCTTCTCTACATTCCTCTATTAAATGCCAGTCTACTATTGAGAGGTGTGAGCTTAGTTACTCTTCAAGAATAACTGTTTCAGCTGCCATTCCACTGCACATCAGAAGCCATCAGCCCACTGCCTGTTCAGCTGCCTTCAAAGAAAAGGGCACTCTACCTTTTTGGGATCACAAAGGCCACTTCAGGGATGGTGCCATACTGTCCTGATAAAGCCACAACCACACTTGTTTTGGCAAGAATCGGTAGTCCTTTGTTTCATGTCCTGTCTGTCCTGTTTGTCAGCAGTTGATTTGAGGATACTTTGTTGTCCAGTGGCTAACTTTTGCCACAATGAAAGTTAGCTCCATATGCAGTTTCTTCAATGCCCATATTTTCTCTGAAGTGGTTTGGTACTGCCAGGAGCCGACATGTCTTGTAGTCATAACAAAAAAGAAAATTTTCTAAGTTATTAAAACAATTTAAATGCCATATTCTGTAGATCTCTGAAGGGTTTGAAGATGACCTGTCTATCTAAAATATATCTGCTCAATCTTGAAAACATACCTAATATGACCATAAGTTCTATTGTAATGTCTAACTACTAACTTTCATTTCTTTTTATCCTAATAGTTGGTAATAATAACATTCAAGGATCAGCAAATTGCGTTACATTGTTAAATGAATGGTATAAATACAATATCTTGAACAAGATTAAAAATATATGTATGGCATTTTCTAACAATATCAATCTCAACATATATAATTTTTATGCAATATAAAACAGTCCAATCAAATGTAAAGTATTTAAAACTAGTAATTGTCTTTTTTTAACAAGAAACTTAAATTTAATCTCCTTTGCTTAGCCCTTTTCCTAACCCTTAACAACAACTTGTAACCAACCCTCCTAAACAATGAAAATAATCCCAGACCCAAAACCCATTAAAAGACCAAAAAAACCACCCGCCCCACACCACCTATTTGGGAATGTGTGCATCGTATTCTTAAAATTGCTTCCTGCTGGGTATGAGCAAAGGTATCTTTATTCTGAAAAGAAAAATTTTGGGTTAATTGTCAAATTCTAGGAAAGGTAACTATATTCTTTGTTATCCAGTCTGTGCATAATGCCAAAGTTCAGGGTTTATCTCATGTCCTTATTCAAGTAGTCTTTGAAACTGGATCATCTCAGCTAGCCCTCTCAAAATTGCTCTGAGCACGTTGTATCCAAAGCTGATCTGTAGATGATGTTTGTCAGCTTAGTGATATTATTATTGTCCACATGGAATTGTTGTTGTGGGGCCGCATCTTCTTCCTGGAGACTTCAGTTGATATTAGGCCTGGCCGTGATTTCCTGCAGAAAACTGATAAGAGACTCAAACACAAAGACATGTATAGGCAGCTAATTGAAGTTTGTTTTTTTCTTCTAGAATTAGTTAGTACTCTATATGACCATTAATATCTTAACAAAGTTTAAAATATACATATATATATATATATCTTGTAAATTTTGATATAAAATTCATACTTTAAGATAAGTTTAAAGAATCAGAATACAATCAAAGAATTGAGATTAGTAATAGAATAGTCCTTTAACTAATTTGATTCTTCTCCTGTCCCATATCAGAAGATGGCTCTTTCTTCTGGCATGATACAAGGAGTCTGCATTTTCCTTTTAACAACATGCTTGAGTTTAAAGAAGGAGAAAGCCATTCTCCAACTCCAAAGTCAGCTTTAAATTTTAATTGAACTGGGACTACAAGAAGACCAATAGTTTTAAATTTTTTTTTTAGAGAAGAGCAGAAACAAACATTTAGGAAGACTTATGAAATTTTGTAGATGATAATACCAATAGGCCATTTTACTCCTTTTCCTGGGACAGATGATTTTCCGTTTTTGTTCAGTTGTCTCATTTGTCCAGTGTTCTTCAGATTCTTTAGCCTTCATTCTCCTAAAAGACAAAAACAAAAATCTTTCCCCAAGACTAATTTTGGGGAGGTTCCTTTTTGGCAAGTTATTATCTGATTAAATGAAAAGGCATGTGTTAATGGTATAAGTTAGTTTAAATTGGATGGTTATGCTGGTTGATGAACTATCACCTCCTCTAATTAAGAGGTCTCTCTTGTTCAAATCGAACCTTTATCAATTTTGATGGTATCCACAGCTTATCTTTTCCTGTAGAAAGAAAAGCAAAACCTCATCTCCAATGTAACACATATCCTGGTTTCCATTCTGAGGTCAGCACATCCTTAAAGTATATAGGCTGATTTAATTCTGTAGTTTTTTCTGTTATCCAATGTCTCTCTGCAGCTGTTGTTCCTTTCTCATTAGAATTGAGAAAATTCAAAGTTAATAGAGCATTATGCAGTCTTTTTCTGGGGGTTTTTGTTACCCCTCTCTGTTTATTTAGCATGTCCTTTAGAGTTCTGTTTGGCCTGTAGTATTATGTGGTATATCTGTAATATGCTTTATATTGTAATAAGCAAAAGACTGTTTCATTTTAACAGAGACATATGCTGGAGCATGGTCAGTTTTAATTTGTACAGGTATAACCATGATGGCCATAACTTCTAGCAAATGAGTGATTACAGAATCAGCTTTTTCAGAACTCAAAGCGGTTGCCCATTGAAATCCTGAATAAGTATCAATGGTATGGTGTACATATTTCAATTTTCCAAATTCTGCAAAGTGAAACACATCCATCTGCCAGATTTTATTCCTCAGAGTACGCTTTCGGTTACATCCTGCTGGTAATGGTGTCTGATTGTAAAAGGAACAAGTAGGACATTTCTTTATAATTTCCTTGGCTTGTTGCCAGGTTACGGGAAAATCCTTTTTTAAACCTTTGCTATTGACATGATGGGTTTTTTTTTATGAAATTCTGAGGCCTCCAGCACATTTCCTATCAATAATTTATCAATCTCATAATTACCTTGTGCTAGAGGGCCTGGTACACCCGTATGGGATCGTATATGAGTTATATATAAAGGATGACTCCTTTTCCTGATTGTATCTTGTAACTGAATAAATAGTGAAGTTAATTCTAACGCATCAGGGATAAATTCTGCAATCTCAATATGTAATACCACTATTTCAGCATACTGAGAGTCAGTAACTATGTTGAGAGGTTCTGAAAAATCCATTAATACCAAGAGAATAGCATACAATTCTGATTTTTGAACTGAATTATAAGGACTTGGAACCACTTTACTTAAATTTTCTGATTTGTAAGCTGCTTTTTCTTGTTTGCTGGCATCTGTATAAAATGTACTAATGCCAGATATTGGTTTTTCCCATACAATTCGAGGCACGATCCAATCAGCTCTCTTTATAAGATCAATTCTATCGCTTTTGGGATATTTGATGTTAATTTCTTCCCCAAAATTACTGCAAACTCTTTTGCAAGGTTCACTTTCTGTCCATAATTTTTCAATATCCTCCTTAGTTAAAGTTATGACCATTTCTGCTGGGTCTATTCCTGCTAATTGATGAAGTCTCAATTTTGCTTTCCAAATCAAGTCAGAGATTTTTTCCAAATAAATTTTTAATTTTTTATTCGGTTTATTTGGTAAAATATCCATTACAATATAATATTTTCCCTCTGCATTAATATTCTGAGGGAGAATGCCTAGAAGGTAAAATAACCAAAATGCAATCCAGCTTTGGATCAATATGATCCACGTGTCCTTCATGTACTTTCTTTTCTACCAAGGCCAATTCTTTCTCAGCTTCAGGTGATAATTCTCTTGGTTTATTTAAGTCCTTGTCACCTTCTAAGGTTTTGAACAAATTATTCAGTTCATCATTTTTTACCCCAACAATAGTTCATAGATGAGAAATGTCTCCAAATAATCTTTGAAAGTCATTAAGAGTCTGTAGTCTATCTCTCCTAATTTGCACCTTTTGAGGTCTAACTTTTTATAGTTCTATTTTATATCCTAAATAATTAATAGAATCTCCTATTTGTATCTTTTCAGGAGTAATTTGTAATCCCCAGCAAGGCAAAATTTTCTTTACTTCTTCAAACATTCTTTCTAAAGATGTTTCTAAACATTCTTTCTGCATTTGAGTCAGCTCATAAAATATCATCCATATAATGATAAATTATAGATTTAGGAAATTTTTTATGTATCACTTCCAATGGCTCTTGTACAAAATATTGGCAAAAGGTTGGGCTATTTAACATTCCCTGTGGGAGGACCCTCCATTGAAATCTTTTAACCGGTTGAGAATTATTGTAAGTAGGCACCGTGAAGGCAAATCTTTCTCTGTCTTTCTTGTAAGGGTATTGAAAAGAAACAGTCTTTTAAATCAATAACTATGAGAGGCCATCCTTTTGGTAACAGAGTAGGCAAAGGGATTCCAGATTGTAGAGAGCCCATTGGCTGAATTACTTTGTTAATTGCTCTAAGGTCTGTTACTATTCTCCATTTACCGGATTTCTTTTTAATGACAAATACAGGAGAATTCCAAGGGCTGGTTGATTCTTCAATATGCTGAGCATTTAACTGTTCTTCCACCAGCTCTTCCTAAGCCTGGAGTTTCTCTGTTGTTGAAGGCCATTGCTAAACCCATACAGGCTTGTCTGTTAAAGATAGAGCTGTTAGTGTCTTTGGAAGATCATCAGTTGTTGTGCCCTGTTCTTGTATAATATGGATGGCGGGTGACCACTCATTAGAATATCTTCTAATATTTCTTTCAGAAACATGTGCTAGTTAATGATTTGTTTCTGAGGTTGGAGGGATGTTAATCTGAGTATTCCATTGTTGCAACAGGTCTCGACCCCACAGGTTCATAGCTATGTTAGCCACATATGGTTTTAATTTTCCTCTCTGTCCTTCTGATACTATACATTCGAGCCATCTTGCACTCTGTTTCACTTGAGATAATGTTCCAATTCCTAACAGTTGAATGTTTACCTCCTGAAGAGGCCAAGTTGGATGCCAAAAATCTGGTGCAATTATGGTAATGTCAGCACCTGTGTCTACCAGACCAGACAACAAAACACCATTTACTCTTATTGTTAATTTTGGTCTTTGTTCATTTATAGAAGTTTGCCAAAAAAATTTCTTTATATTTTCTCCTGAATTTTCTGTTCTGTTTCATCATCCCGAGCAGCCTGGTTTATTCCAATAGGCACTTAGTTATTTAATTGCTCTGAGTAGGGGTTTCCTCTATGACTGCAGGAAAGGTCTGAACTGGATTTTCAGTGGGGGCCTGCCTGAGGCCCCTCTGGGAGTTTCCCTGAAGACTGAGGCAAAGTGTTACTTTGCCTGTCCTTTGTTAATCTACATTCGTTGGTCCAGTGTTTTCCCTTACCACACCTTCTGCATACTCCAGAATGAAGGGGCATTCTGTTGCCATTGTTCCTTGAAGAGACATTGTTTCTAAGAATGCCCTGTTTACAGTCCCTTTTCAAATGTCCTTGCTTTCCACATCCAAAACATCTGACATTCCTCAAACCTCTTGAAATTGCTTCTCCTATCCACATATTATCATGGTCATGAGCCTCAACATTAACCATATCTATAATCCAATTTTCCAAGGGTGCAGATCTTGCCTTTAATGGCCTGATTATTCTCTTGCATGCTGCATTTGCATTCTCAAAAGCCAAAGATTCGATTATTATCTGGCTAGCTTCTGAATTCAGGACCGTTATCTTTACTGCTGAAGTTAATCTTTATAAGAAATCTGTGAAAGATTCTTTTGGGCCCTGTATAACCTTTGTAAATGACTCAGTTTTCTTTCCTGGTTCCTCAACTCTGTCCCATGCATTCAAGGCTGCCATTCGACATAGAATTAGGGTTTGGATGTCATATAAACATTGTGTTTGTACTGCAGCATATCGGCCTTCTCCAACAAGCTGATACTGGAAGACTTGTATACCTTTATCCCTACATTGTTTTGCTATGTTTTTAGCTTCCTCTTTGAACCACATTTGCCACTGAAGCTGTTGTCTGGGTTCTAGAACAGCATGTGCCAGCTCCTTCCAGTCCTGTGGTATAATCCTATTATAAGTTGACCAGGAGTTTAACATTTGCTTTACATATGGGGAATGCATGCTATAAGATACTCTTGCCTTCTTAAACCTTTGTAAGTCTATCATTTCAACTGGAGTCCAAATATTTTGTGCATTCTCTTGACCAAGTAGCTGCTGTATGGTTACCGGATAGATTAGGGGTGATTGTGTGAAAACAGGCTTTCTTTCTGTAACCTTATAATTCATGGTATTGGAGAGTACTCACATTCCACCTAAGGAGAAAGGCAAACACCAACCCAGGTACAAAACCGTCCATCTACAATGGTGATCTGCCTGTAAGCTAAGCTGGTGCAGTAGTTCCACAATGTTTGTGGGAGTAAGGACTCAACATATATGATTTGATTTAAGCCCTACTCCATGAGATGGAAGCCATCAATGTTGTTTCTGAGATGGAATCTGTCATTGTCCTGAAATTCACAAATAAGCAAGGCTGGCTGGTGAGCAAGTACTGAGAATCCACATTTCCTCTGTTGTGATTGATTTCTTAAATGGGTTCTGGAAATTGAGCTCAGTTCCTCATGCTTGAAAGGCAAGAACACTACTGACTAAGCCATCTCACCTACTCTTCTAGGAGCCATTAACTAAAGTAGTAGCTAATTTAGGGATCAAAAATAAATCAAACATTTAAGGTAGGAAGCCCATCAGGAATACATCAGTGGTTGGGCTCCTTATGGTCACTTCTGTCTGGTTCCTCAGTGTATAGAAAGAATTTATGGAGAAGGTTCTGGGACATAGAGAGGTAGATGTCAGTTATTTGGAGGGCTTAGGTACAGTAAAGTCCAAGAGATAATGTCAAGATATAGATTATGTCCATTATATATTTACACTAAATGTTTGACTCTTTACTGTATTTCATAACAGATTGCTTTCTTGTTCTAAAGTAAGATTTTAGCAAGCACTAGGGCATCATAGCCTCAAAGTCTTCATTCTCTTTCAAAATTATTCAATTTAATTGATGTTCAGCCTTGTAACTTTTAAATAGAGCACACTAAACCTGTCTCTCAAAGATATCATGCATAAGAACTGTGACTGTTTCCCCTTTATTTTGCTTTAAAAACAACAACAGACCCCTGTGGCACCTTGTTCAGAATACTATCCAATGCAGATTATACTCGAGATTCATTTGCTTACAAGTCTTGACCTTTCAGCAATATTTCTGGCTTTCCTTTAAATGTCTTCCTTTGAAAGCTCTGAAGGTCTTTTCATGTTTATTAGAGAGGACACAGCATGTCCAATTTGTGTCATGCTGGCCAGCAATAAGATACACCATTAAGTCAAGAGGTCAAGAAGCTGTCTGATGAGCCTTTAGAGCCTGTCTCTTCTTGTTCTCTTCATTTTGATATTTAAAATTTTGAAAACTCTTTAATAATTATTTTATTGGGGCTTTGAATAAATTAAATATGTGTTTTGGATTTATGTTTGATATGGTAGTTTTACATATTTAAAGCATAATCTTTTATTTTTACTTGGTTATTTTTTTAGATTATGATATAATTACATTATTTTCCTCTTTCTTCCCTCCAACCCTTCCATATACGTGTACTTGCTGTCTTCCAAATTCCTGATCTTTTTCATTAATTGTTGTTACATGCATTTCTGTATATGCACATACATATATATTCTCAAATACAACTTGCTCAATATGTATAATGTTCCTAAGGAACATACTGCCCTTCAGTGGGCTGGCATAGATATATTCTTAAATACAAAAATACAATCTTCTTAGCCTGTAAAATGTCATTTATATGTATGTTTTCAAGGCTGACCACTTGATATTGGATAATTCACTTAAAATTTACCATTCATAATCTTTGAAAATGTGTATCTTACCTCTCTATAGTAGAAAATTTAAACAGAAATAAATTCTGAAACAGCCACAGAGGACATAGTTTCCACCCCTCTTGCCAAGATGTGTTTCATTTATAATCTTCTACATTGTTTTTTTTTCCTGAGACTCAGATTCTTTTTTTTTTTTTTTACCTTTTGTTGTTGTTCCTTCAGATAAGCTATCTAATGTAGCCTAGGCTAGCCTTAAATTCACTGAGATCTCTTGCCTCAGCCTCCCAAATGTTGGGATTAGAGTCATATCCACCAGCATAATTAAGTTTCTTAACTCAATTTTTCAAATGAGAATTAAAATGCTTTCTTACTTCAGATACAGTTTTTCTTTTTTTTGAGATTTTTGTTTTATTTATCTGATTTTTTGTGTTCAATATGTATATTTTTTATATTAAACCTTTATCAGATCAGAATTTTTGTTTTATTTTCTTTCTTTTTTAAAAATTTTATTTTACAATACAATTCAGTTCTACATATCAGCCATGGATTCCCTTGTTCTCCCCCTTCCCACCCCCCTCTCCTTCCCCTCAGCCTACCCTCCATTTCCATCTCCTCCAGGGCAAAGCCTCCCCCGAGGACTGAGATCAACCTGGTAGACTCAGTCCAGGCAGGTCCAGGCCCCTTCTCCTAGGCCGAGCCAAGCGACCCTGCATAGGCCCCAGGTTTCAAACAGCAGACTCATGCAATGAGCACAGGACCCGGTCCCACTGCCTGGATGCCTCCCAAACAGATCAAGCCAATCGACTATCTCACCCATTCAGAGGGCCTGATCCAGTTGGGGGCCCCTCAGCCATTGGTTCATAGTTCATGTGTTTCCATTTGTTTGGCTATTTGTCCCTGTGCTTTATCCAACCTTGGTCTCAACAATTCTTGCTTATATAAACCTTCCTCTTTCTCGCTAACTGGACTCCCGGAGCTCCACCCAGGGCCTAG
Organism: Peromyscus eremicus; assembly: GCF_949786415.1. NCBI lineage: Eukaryota > Metazoa > Chordata > Mammalia > Rodentia > Cricetidae > Peromyscus > Peromyscus eremicus. The sequence continues at coordinate 110,676,139 of NC_081420.1, read as the reverse complement.
CTGTGGATCTCTGCATCCAGATCCCTCAGTCATTGGATGGGGTTTCTAGCATGACAATTAGGGTGTCTGGCCATCCTATTACCAGAGTAGGTCAGTTCGGGCTGTCTCGCGACTACTGCCAGCAGTCTATTGTGGGGGTATCTTTGTGGATTTCTGTGGGCCTCTCTAGCACTTTGCTTCTTCCTATTCCCGTGTGGTCTTCATTTACCATGGTCTCCTATTCCTTGTTCTCCCTCTCTGTTCTTGATCCAGTTGGGATCTCCCGCTCCCCCAAGCTCTCTTTCCCTCAACCCTTGCCCTTCATTACTCCCACTCATGTCCAGGCTGTTCATGTAGATCTCATCCATTTCTCCATCATTGGGTGATCCCCGTGTCTTTCTTGGGGGTCCTGTTTTCCAGGCAGCCTCCCTGGTGATGTGAGTAGCAGTCCAGTCATCCTTGTTCCAAATCTAGTATCCTCCTATGAGTGAGTACATACCATGTTTGTTTTTCTGAGTCTGGGTTACCTCACTCAGGATGTTTTTTCTAGATCCATCCATTTGCCTGCAAACCTCATGATGTCATTGTTTTTCTCTGCTGAGTAGTACTCCATTGTGTATATGTACCACATTTTATTTATCCATTCTTCAGTTGAAGGGCATCTAGGTTGTTTCCAGGTTCTGGCTATTACAAACAATGCTGATATGAACATAGCTGAGCAAGTGAAATGATTTTGTGAGGTTTCTTTTTTCTTTCTTTCTTTCTTTTTTTTTTGTTTTTTGAGACAGAGTTTCTCTGTGTAATGTTGGTGCCTGTCCTAGATCTTGCTGTGTAGACCAGGCTGACCTCGAACTCACAGAGATCCACCTGGCTCTGCCTCCCGAGTGCTGGAATTAAAGGCATGCTCTACCACTGCCCAGCTGTACAATATATCTGCAATATAAATGTAACTATGACAGCATATCATAGCCAAGCCAAGAAGACTATCCATGACATCAAAATAGAAACTCATAGATGCATTCAGAAAGGGAGAGTTTCATATTTATCATGAGAAATTTCACTTTGTAAACATCTTAGTACAGCAACTTGTGTAGTTTGTAAAAACAATTTTCCTTCAAATAAAGTTCCTATTTTATACTTAAAAAACAATATGTGAGTGAATAGAACATTGTACTTTCTCATAGGGATTAAACAAACATAGAATTAGTACTTAAGATGTTTTTATTTTCTGCCCGTATCTCACACTCCTGTTCCTGTAATAAATATTTTCAAGATCAAAGTATATTTTAATGAAAATTATGATTTACAATGTGCATTACTCAATAGACAAAAAAACTCCAAAGAGTAAATGCTTTGGAGTCTACATTTGGTAAAAGGAAATGAAATTAGTATTACAATAAAATGGAACAGTTGATTAGTATCCTTCTTTAAAAAATATTGTCAGATAGATATGTGAAATGTTTTTTCACTTTTGTTGACTTTTTGTGGATTTCACATCGTGCATTCCAATCACCCTTATCCTCCTGTCTCCTCCTACATGCTCTCTGCCTTTGTAACCTCTCCCCAAATCAAAACCAAATGTAAAGGAAAAACCAAAAACCAAACAAAATCAAACAGAACAACAACAACAACAGAAAACAAAACTACAACAATAACACCCCCCCTCCCCCCGCAAAAAAAAGGAGAGAGAGAGAGAGAGAAGAATCTTGTCACGGAGGCTGTAGTGTGGCAAGTTGAGTCACACAGTTTATCCTTTAGTTCATTCTTCTTTACTTGCCTGTGTTCACTTCCCTGAGTCATTAGTCTGGTTTGAGAGCCCTGGTTTCTGCTACACCACCAATAATGGGTTCTCACTGGGGCTCCTCTTGGGTGTCCTGTTGTCCTGTGTCATGGAGATTCTGCTGTTTCGGATTTGTAGGTTCCTCCCCTTCATGTGCTCCAACAGTTCATAGATGAGGCAGATGTTGGGGTGGGCCAACTCGTAGCACTTGTCATGGGCCTGGGTGATAGCTGGGTTCCTCAGCTCACCAGCTTTCCCTCAACACCACTACCCAGGTGAGCTCTCCAGCACCGCCTGGGTTAGCTCATCCAATGTAGTCTGCTGCAAGGAGTGGAGGCCCCACAATTCTCCCGCTCTAGGGCTCTCAGATCCAGGTCCGTCACATTCACACCACCAGAGCCAGCTCTACTGTTTTTCCCAGGTGAGGTACAGGGCCCGCTCTCCCAGAGTGCTGTAGGCAGCATATAAAGGAAGGGGGCAGGGTCAGCTTTCCTGCTCTCAAGCCCTCAGAGATGGCCTACCTGCACTCCTGACACCAGGCTCAGTCAAATGTGCTGCCCAGGCAGGGTGCAGGGCCACCTCTCTTGTGTGCTGCAGCTAGTGAGGAGCAGGGCTAGTTCTCTTACTCTTGTGATCCTAGGGCCAATTCTCTAGCCTGCAGTAGGTAGGAAGGAGCAGATGGGGGAGGGCATCTTTCTCTCACCCATGCCACCACTTTGGCAATGGCACGACTACGGAGATAATTTTTTAGTGATTTTCACAACTACTCAAGTTGAGAAAGTAAATTTTCAAATCAGGCTTACAGAAGATATGTTGATTCAAACCATAAGAAACACAACCAGCATGACATAAGCTGAGGGCAGACAGCCACTATCCCTTCAGTTCTTAAATATGAATCCTATTATTGGAGACTAGATGGGATCATGTGCATTGATATCAAAATGGGAATAGTTTACCAAAGCAGGTGCATTTTTATGAAGATTTGACTTCTGCATTCTCCAAGAGCTTTATCTAAGAAAATATCGTGAGCAAAATCTCCAGAAAATAAGAACTGCAGTAATCCAGGCTTGAAAGATCAGAAGCATTTACTGGCATAGAGAAACCTTTTGTGCTGATCCAGACCCTTTCTCTCGCTGAGCTTATTTCAAGATAGAACATGCACAGCAATAATAGCTTCAACCAGAACAAATAATCCCAAAGAAGATTAGAAATCAGAAATTTATGAAATATGAGTTCACACATATTTTGCTACTTCCAATGAAAGCAAATTATTACAAAACAATCATCTAAATCACTTGATTCTACCCACTAAAGGGGATAGGTTATTTATTCAGTAGTTTAACAGCAGTGAACTATCAAATGTCTGGTATATTCCAAAATAGTTTGAAAATAAAAAGTTTCTAATTATTTTGATGTCAACATATTTTTTATCTTGAAGTGTTCAGGGGAGAGAGAGAGAGAGGGAGAGAGAGAGAGAGAGAGAGAGAGAGAGAGAGAGAGAGAGAGAGAGAGAGAGAGATCATGATCATGTAGTTATACACAATAAGCTAGAGTGGCATGCCTTGGACTCTTTTGGACCATTTGAATGTATTAATGTTCACAATCATGTAATTACCATTGTTGAGCCAAATGATATGAGTTGGATTTAAAATTATCTGTGTTTGTTTTAATGTTAACTGTTTTCTTTACTTAGGAGTTGCATCATCTGACCATATTTGTTTCCTACCCAAGTGATAGTCTTGAACTACATAATACTTAAGTTTCCTTTAAAACATATCATTGTAGTATCCCTTTATTAATCTTTAAATACTGGTACCATTTATGATAGATTTTTCCAGAATAAATTAAAATAAACCTTGCCTTTAGTAGCATAAGTTTGCACAACCTCCTCTCATATACACTCTTGGTTTCACTATTTATTCCCTTGACCAAGGGGACATTAGCATCCATCATGTAAGCACAGACATAAAAGTTCCTCAGGAAACATTGTTGTGGAGGCACACTGTAGGAAATCCAGTTAAGCACAATAGAGACTTACACATAAAATAACCAAGGCACAGAAGCTGATATGTAGGAGCAGCTATTAAGACAAGATGTGACTTGTAGGCAGGGGCCATCATTGCCTAAGAATATATTGAGAAATAATCAATTATTATTTTATGACATATATTGTAGGTTAGTTTGTCACAATCCAATAGATAACTGACACACCATTTGAAAAGGGGTTCACACAAATATAACACCAAGATACTTATGAAATAAAATAATTGAATAAAAATGTCTCCCATAGCCTCAGATGTTTGACTTCTTAGATGTGACCTTGCTGGATGGAGTTTATCACTGAGAGTGGGGTTTAATGTTTCACAGCCACACATAATTTCTGATCCATTTCCTCTGCTTGTGCTTGTGGTCCAAGAAGCAATTTCTCAGCATCCTGCTCCAGCCTCCAGGCCTCTTTTCTGCCATCAGGGGCTCTTTCCATCTGGAACTGTAAACTGGAATGAACTCTTTCTTCTGTAAGTTGCCTGTTCAAAATATCCTATTACAACAATAGAAGTAACTGTGGTAGTTTGAATGTATTTGGCCCACACAATCTTATAGCAAAGTGACACTATCAGGAAGTATGGCTTTGTTGAAATGGGTATGGCCTCTTTGGATAAAGTGTGTCACTGTGAGGGTGGGCTTTGAAGTTTCCTATGCTCGGGATATCAATGTGTCAGTTGACATCCTATTGCCTGCAAGACGTAGCACTCTTAGCTCCAGCACTGCATATCTGCATCTATCATGATGGTAATGACTGAACCTCTGAAACTGCAAGCAAGTCACCCAATTTAAATGTTTTCTTTATAAGAGTTGCAGTGGTCCTTGTGTTATGATTGAGATCATGATGGCGGAACCCACAGAGACAGCTAACTTGAGCTGGTGAGAGATCACAGACTCTGAACAAAAGCTAGGGTGCCTGCAAAAGACGGTTTAGCAATTCATCTACAATTGGTGCCCAATGTGGGGCTCGAACCCACAACCCCGAGATTAAGAGTCTCAAATAAAGAACACAAAGCCAATATCAGGGTTAAAACCTGAGAGATCTGAGGAATAGGAAAAGTCACAACCCAGCCTCGCCTTACCAACCCTCAGCTTCCAAAGAGAGCTACTTCCTGTATACTCACATCTATATGCCTTTCTGTTCTGTTATCTCATTTGGTCTCTCTATCCAGCTACATCACTTCCTCTTCCTGCCCAGCTCTTTCACTTCCTGTCTGTCTGTACAGACCTCCAAACCTTTATGGTTAACTAGTGTTGGAATTTAAGGCATGTGCCACTGTGCCTGGCTCTGTTCCCAGTGTGGCCTTGAACTCACAGAGATCCGGGACAGATCCCTGCCTCCCAAATGATAGGATTAAAGGCGTGTGCTACCATTGCCTGACTTCTATGTTAAATATAGTGGCTGGTTTTTCCTCTGATCCTCATAAGCTTTATTGGGTTACACAAATAAAATATCACATCAGGAAGTGGAATAGAGCTAAATCCTGTGTTCAAGAAGAGAAACAGATTAAGAAATGAAATAAAGGGAGTGGTGACCTCTGGACAAAATCCCACCCAGCTGAATTTCCTACTTATGGAAAGAAACTAAAAAAAAAGCTTAGAGCTAGGTATGGTGGGCACACCTTTAATCCCAGCACTGGAAGGGCAGTAGGCAGATCTTTGGGTCTGAAGCCAGCCTGATCTACAAAACAAGTTTTAGGACAGCCAAGCTTAGGCAGTGAAAGAGGGAAATCTGATAAGGATGTAATAGAGTGATAGGGCCATGTTTCAGCCCCAGCAAGCAGCAGAACTTGGCAGCTTCTGCCAGGTGGTTCTGGGTTTAGAGTTAAAGATAGAAGAAAAGAGTTATGGAATAAAGCCACTGAGGCCAGCCAGGGGTGTCTCTGAATAGAAGCCTAGTAGAAAGGCTATTGCATAAAACTGTGAATTTGAAGCCTGGATTGCCTTGGAAAACCCAAGATGTTAGAGATGCCAGAGTTGTGAGATACCTGCCCAGAAGAGTGAAATCAGCCCAAGACAAAGAACTGTGTTGCAGTCAATAAAGCTCAGTGGATTTGGATATGTGGAAAGCATTTTGACATCAGACATGGAGATGCGTAGGTTGGAGTTTGCCTAGCTGGTTTTTGGTCTTGCTTTGGTCCAGTATTTCCTTATTATATTCCCTTCCCTATGTTTTAGAATAGTAATTGTGTCCTTCTCCATTATTAATAGGGTTTCTGTACCAGGATAATGGGTTTCTCCACCAACGCAGTAAGCTAGATCAAGCTGAATTGAAAAGTTATAACAACAAGTTTATTTGAGCAAAGCAACTCCAGGGTAGGTTTTCCACTCCCAGAGATTGAGGCTGGAGAAGCCACAGGCCCAAACTAAAGCAGGGAGATTATATATAGACTGTAGATGAGGGGTGATGACGTCCCTACCACAAGCTGGATTTGTGCTCAAGTATGGTGAAAAGCTGGAATACTTAGGCGTGGACTTGGACTGCTTGCGACAACAGGGGAGGAAGTTGCAATAGTTGCCAGAAATCTGAAACTGGGTTTGATGCCTTTGTTGGAGATTCTCTGAGAAGGTGGGGTTTGGAGAGAGAGAGAGAGAGAGAGAGAGAGAGAGAGAGAGAGAGAGAGAGAGAGAGAGAGAGAGAGGAATGGGGCTTTTGGGGTTCATTTAGGGGTGAGCTGGAGGTTCTAACTAAACAATTATACATTATAAGTGTGTGATGTGTTTTTTTGATTTTTGACTTACAAGTGATTACACTTAAGAGACTGCATTAATCTTAGAAGAGATTTTGAACTTTGGGCTTTAAAACATTGTTGAGACTACGGGAGACTATGGGGACTTTTGTAGTTGGACTAAAGGAATTTTTTTTTTGCATTATGGTATTGTTAGAAGCTTATGGGAGCTAGGAAGAGGAATGTGGTAATTTGAATGTATTTGACCCTCATAATCTCATAGGGAGTGACACTATTAGAACAGTGTGGCTTTGTTGGAGTGGGTATGGCCTTGTTGGATAAAGCATGTCACTGTGGGGATGGGCTTTGTGGTTTATTATGCTCAGGATATGCCCCAATGTGTCAATTGACTTCCATTTGCCTGTAAGATGTAGCACTCTCAGCTCCAGCACCATATCTGCTTGCATGATGTCATGCCCCCCTATTGATGATAAAGGACCAAACCTCTGAAACTGTAAGTGAGCCAACCCATTTAAATGTTTTCTTTATAAGTGTTGACATGGTCATGGTGTCTCTTCACAACAATGAAAACCCAGAGACAGTGGCTAATACAATAACCTAATAATTTTTATTTGGCTACTACAATGTGAGAACAGAAAGGAAACCTTTAATTCTTACTCATCTTTATTCTGTAAGTATCTAATAAAATATCAGCTGTGTATTGTCTATCACTCTATAACAAATGACCCTCAAACATGATGGGTGATATACTTATCAGTAACTCATAGCTGTTTCTATTTAGCGCCTATAGCATAAGTTGTCTGGAACCTCTGTTCTAGAGTCTGTCCCATAGTATGCAACTACCATGCTAGGGAGTATTTTGGTTTTTATTGGACATTAAAATGAAGAAATATATGAATTTAAAATCCTTTAAATTATCATTGGAAAGATTCAATTTTTTGCAGACTGTTGGACATAGGACAATGGTTCCTTGCCATGTGAGATTTTCCAACATGACAAATTTATTGATCAGAGCAAGGAAGAAAGATCAAAACACTGAGCATCCCATGTATAAGATTGATTCTTCACTATTTTATAACCTAAAAATGGAAAAGAAGCCACATTATTTTTATGTAGCTCTCCAAGGGTAGCATAGCAAATATACAGTAAATAAATACCAATAAACAGAAATCACCGAGAGTCATTATTGAAATTGGCATTTCACACTCTCACATGCCAATGTTGTATATTTGAAGTGCTATAGAAATATATGGATAAGACTGCATATACTCATTAGAAAGAATGCCAGAATGTTCTGCATTGTAGAGTTATTTAGCATGTAATAGTAGATGTACTTGTTTCCGAAGCATGGAATAAAACAAACAGTAGATTGGTTTGAAAAGAAAATGAAAGCATGCATGTAAGCATGCCAATCTCATAGTTGTTATGGTATACCTAAGATTCAAATAGAATTAAAAGAGAACCTGGTTAATTTTACTAGGCTCACCAAAATAGAATTTCTTGTAACTATGGTAACTCAGCTAGAGCGACAAGGATGATTCATCATTTTTCATGTCTGGATAAAAAAATAATAAAGAAGCAATAAAAATGTTAAATAGTATTGTATTCTCAGTTGTGATGTGTATGTATGTGCATGCCCATATGTGAAACAGTGAAGGACAAATTAATATATGAATTAGTAGGAATATCTCCCCTTGACTTACCTCAAACAAAATACTCTCTCTTGTAAAGCTTGTTGATGAGCCATCTGTCCCACAGCTTTGAAGTGACCCAGATAGCCTAGCAGGTAAGAGTAATAGGTACAGGTACAAAGACAAGCAGAAGTCTAATTGATCTCACTGTGGCCCCTATCTCCACAATTGTTCAGGTTAATTGCTCATTGGGGAAAATTGACTAACTAACGACTTTGAAGCAAAACTACTCTAAAACCAATCTTTTCAAATAAAAAAGAAGGAGTAAGTCCTTTGACACAAGGGCACTTCTGAGAGTCAACTGTAGAGGGAAATCTAATGATCTGTAAACCTTCACATCTGTTGACAGTTGTGCTCAGCTATTATCAGAGAGAGCAAAATGAGAGAAGTGTGAAATTTAAAATGAGTTTATTGAGGGGCTTGCCAAAATTATGAACGATGAGTATAGTTCAGTTAGCCATGGAAGTGTCACTTTGGCAAAACTCTTTTACTGTTTTCATTGGATAATAGATAGGCAAAGATTCAGACTCATCACTACATTCAAATCATGACTACAATGCTTAGAAGCTCTGGGAACTGTGTTGAGTCTCTTAGCATCCATGAACATAAGAGTTTCCATCTGTCATGTTGGTATGTAACTACTCACTGATTTGTATTGTCTACTCAATGATCATTTCAGCAAAACTATCTTTACTCCATGATAAATTAATTTACCCCCCCCCATAAGTGTCTTAGAAACCTATGCAATTGCAATACCTCTTTTCTTGGTCACTGCTACTTCAGGATCATAAAATTCATAAGGATACAACTTAGGCATATGACCAAAAATCATCTCCCTAGAAGGTAAGGTGCCATGCATTAAGACATCAAAGGTTATCCTTTCAATGTCTCCAACATTAGCTAATTTCTTTGTTGTAGGAACTGAATGCATGTCTACTGAATGAGTAGCAATTCTTCTGATCTAGTAAGTCATTTTTCTAGCCTATCAAACTCAATGATTTGAGATCTAGGAAATGTGTGTGTGCGCGCGCGCGCGCGCGTGTGTGTGTGTGTGTGTGTGTGTGTGTGTGTGTGTGTGTGTGTGTTAGTGGAATGCTCTTACTGGAAGTTTTTTTCTTATACATTGCCTTCATGGTTGTCTATCTTTTTCTCCCTTCACTATACTATGACAGCATTTGATTTTGTTTTATTTTATATCATACATAGTAATTGTATTTATACTTTAAAAATTATACACACACACACACACACACACACGTGCAAGCACACACACACACACACACATTGTGTTTTGATTTTTTCTACCCTCCACTACCTCCTTCAAATCTCTCCAGGAATCCCTAACATTTCTACTTCCCAACTTACTTCTCCCTATTGTTATTATTATTGATCTGTTTATTCCAATTAATGTTTTCCATATGTGCATCAGTTGGGGGGCCTCAAGTGGGTCATGAGAAAACTATCAATGGCCACATCTATAAATGAATCTCCTTCCTTCAGCAACCATAAACTATAAATAGCTCCTCAGTTTTCACTAGGATCCCAGTAGGTCCTTCTCATTCATTCTAACATTTTTACTGTCTTGATTATGTTTAGGAATGTGCAGACAATCATAACATCTATGAGTTGACATGTGTAATAGCCATACCATTTGTAGATGATAGCATTTCACAGCTCTCTATTCTACATCCCCAATTTTATGATGTTCTTTGAGCCTTGGGTAGAGATAGATTGATATAGATGATCCATTTGGAGTTGAGCAATCACAGCTACTTACTTGCAGCCCATTGACCAAATTGAGTCTATGCATTAACCACCACCCATGGCTAATTTCTATGGCTAAGGTTGCAAGCATCACAAATATGCGGGTATAAACATAAATACGTAAAACAACACTAATAGGACAACTCTCGCCCACACACCCTGGCCTGGGCCTATGATCTCCTAGTCATGGGCCTTTGACCAAGTTTATTGAATGTCAGTATTGTAGAATTCATGGTCCAGAACTAGATAAGACCATTGATGGCTCTCATCTTCTTGCAGCCTGTACAATACCTTAAATCACTATGAAAACTTGTACAACAGTAAAAGTCCCCTTCTCTACCTTCACCCATCAACAATAGAACTGCAATCATTAGGCTGAGACAGGCCAGGAAGAAAGGTTGTATATCTCAGAAACATGTAAAGAAAACATGCTTTACATACACAATTGAGTTTGATTCAGCCACATATGTGTTATTTGCACAAACATAGATGCAATTTAAAAATAACATTAAGGAAATTAACTCAGTCTTATCAAAACAAACATTTCATGTTTTCCATTAATTTATGGCTCCTAGATTTTAAACAGTATATACAAATTATGTATTTATAAATGATATGAAAGTGTAAGTAAGAAAGGGTTTGATTGGAGGGGTATAAATGTCAGGATAAAGAGAAGGATGGAGACTATGAGGGGAATATGGCTAAAGTATATTATATATTATTATGGAAATGTTCTTAAAACCACTACTCTGAACAATAAATATAAAGTAATAAAATTGGAGTCATATGTCATAAGAAAAAATTGCCCCTTGTCTGGTCTTTTTACATGAATTTCATTAAATGCTACACACACTAGCTTCATTTACTCTGTTGTCTTCTGTTCCAGAGAGAAATTGGGGAGGAAGGGAGAAAGAAGAGAGGGAGGGGGAAAAGGGGCGGGGCCTAAAATCTTGGCTACTTAATATCTAGATATTAATACATGTTGGTCATCACTGTTAAGCTAATATTCTTAGTTCACCATTATTTTCTCTCTTCTTATGGTTGCTTCAGTATCCAGACTGCAAGCTTATCCTTGGAGCTTTGGTTTCTTATCTTCTCTAATTGTTCTATTTTGAGTTTCCAACATATAAGACAATAAAAAATATTGGCAACCTGAAAAGGAGAAAGTGGAAATATGTTGACAATCTGAAACAAAAAGATGCCACAGGCTGGAATTCAGGTGGGAAGACAGCCTTCCTCCTATAAAATCTTGGCATAGTGATTAAAGATAATTTCAATCCTCATCACAAATGTCTTTGTTTAATGTGAACCCTGACACATCAAGCTGGAATGTAAAACCCAAATTCAGAGCCAGTGACAACGGTTCAATATTAGGACTTTCAGTTCTTGGGGAGAAGTAGTTTGACAACTCTTGCCTGATATTTCACTTGCTTTTTAGGTGTCCTAGGTACAGCACTATCTCCACTTAGGAAGGCTGTCCAAGCTGGATGATACAGCCATGTTTTGCATGTACAATAGCCAACATAAAAATATTTTCAGCTAAGGAAGACTTAACAAGTCACAGAAATACAAAGGTCTCTGGGGCTTGTTTTGGCAGAGGCAGACAGAAACTGCACATAAGCAACTCTCCAAGCCAACAATGTGGTCGTTCCTTTTTTTATTGATAATTATCTTTTACATATCTGAATAAGCTTTTGCTCCTGAAGGTGTAAAAAAAAAATGCCCTGGAGGTATAGCTAGCAAAAATTAACACTTCACCACACATCCTAATTAGGATTTAATTAGGGAATTAAAAAAAATGCCGAGCACATGTTTTTGCAAGTGCATAATCACTGACTTATTGCTTGTAGGTTTTCTACATATTTTTCATTGTAAATATCCAATTATAATTGTCATTTAGGTCAGACTGTAAAATTCAAAGTCTTACTCAGGATAATGAGAATTTGTTTCCTTAAGCATAATGTCCTCTAGGATAGTTTTTATATCTTTTAATTTACAGTGTGGTCTATTCAGTTTCTTCTCTTGGCATTGAATCTGGGTGGCGTTTTTCTCATAAAATGATGTATTACTTTTCAACAAAGCCTCATGTCTTGTATTTACAACCAGTGAATAAGGGGGGAAAAGCGACAATCTCACTCCTGTTCTGGTTCTGGAGAGATGTTTTAGCAAACCATGCCTGTAAAGTCACTGCCTCTTTTTCAATAGGAGATGCTGCCTGTGTGCCTCCAACTCTCACTGAACTTTTGGAGTGATTTATAGCAGATTTGTTTTGACCTGTCCCTGATAATTTTCAAATTAAATTCACAGCTGGAAAAGAAAATAGTACGTGTCATGGAAGTTCCACTGAAGGTACAGAAACTGTTCCAAGTTTGATTTGTGACCACTGCCATGAGCTTTTAAAACCTGCACAGCTGATGAGAGATGATGCCTAGTGCTGATTTCTTAATCACACCACTATTATGGAAATAATAGGTTTTTGCAGTAATAAGCAATACTCCCGCTTGGATAGCATTTCAGTGCCTTTTACAGCCACTTGTAATGACCACTGAACTGTTTGGTCTAATGAGTGAGAAGACTCCAACATCTTTATTCAAAAGTCACTAATGATAATTGCCACCTATCACCTCATTCTCCAGAGCCCAGAACATACCTCCACAGCATCCCATTAGCAACACGGCAGGTCCACAGTACCATCTTCTAGTATCTCATCATTAGGTATAATTTATATCTGACCCAAAGATGGCTGTTGTAATTTGTGTGAAATTCATGTTTTCATTGTGTCTCAAATCACTTGAATCTACATGTTTTTCTTAAATATTCTATTGAAAAAGTAATAAATATGACTTGCGACAGAATTGTTAGCAAAAATCAGTAACTGTGTTTATACAATATGGATGTAAGAGTAAAGAACAGAGAGCAGAGTTGACCTAATTGAAGTATTTTTTCATATCTCAGCAGGCGCTAAACATCCAGAAGTGAGTTTCAATGAGGCTTGGTGGTTAGGCAATAAAAGTAGAGGAAGAATATGGTGTAATAGGTAGATAGTTGGGTCTAGATTGTTTATTAGCATGTGTGAGGTTTATCTTAGTTCAGCCTCCCAGTGTAGTACACACATATACACAAAATGCACACACACACACACACATGCACACACACACACACAAGCACACAGAAATTGACTTCCATTACATTGTGGTTGGTTAAATCAAACCTAAAATGATGAAAAATATACCATCACTACTACTACTTCCAATAATAATAATAATAATAATAATAATAATAATAATAATAGACATTATTATATCCCTCTTACATACAGCTAGATTTTATGTAGAGTAGAGGGTCCACACAGTTCTTAGAATAAGTGCATATCTAGGATTCCTTTAAAAGGACATCCATAAGCCGGGTGGTCGTGGTGCACGCCTTTAATCCTAGCACTTGGGAGGCAGAGCCAAGTAGATTCCTGTGAGTTTGAGGCCAGTCTGGTCTACAGAGCAAGATTGAGGACAGACACCAAAACTAGACAAGAGAAATTCTGTCTCAAAAAAAAAAAAGACATCCATAAATCATCTCTGGATGCTCAGTGGCATTTGTGGGTCATGATAAGAATTTACCCATAAACAGAAAAAGACATCTTCAAATTCCACTGATTCCTGACTAATTATGAGAGAAAAAGTGGTTGATTCAGAACTCCCAAAAACAAAAGGATGGCCTATAAATAGGATGCACTGTCGATGTGAGACACTAAGAGTTTCCACTCAATCTTATTTATCTTCATTAAAAAATGCCGACTAAGGATTATGTTTCTGTTTAGTAGTTAAATAAACAAAATTATATAAAGGAAAAAGAATCTTAGAACTAATAAATGATACATATGGTGAGATGAAGTCCACCATCTAAAAATACTGAGCATAACTTGAAGAATTCATGAAATACAATCAGGTTAAGACAAATATTTAAGGAATGATTCAACATAAATATATGGAAGCAATAATATATGTGCAAGCTAAAACTGCCCTGTGTCAAAAGGCATCAGAAACCAGAATGCCCCACTTGAAGAAAAAATAGAGAAACTGAAGTGGCATAGAGGTGTAGGAAATTAATCTTTTGAGTATATTTGATATTGACCAGACCCAAGTTAAAAACACTTGTCCGTTTTTAATATTCTTAATATACCCAAAGAAAAAGGCAAATTTGCAAATCACTTAATGATGTAACAGGAGCCACATCATCTTATGAGTTTTTATGGAAAACACAGCTCAAGCAGAAACAGCTCGATTTTTATAACAGAAGGCTACTTCAATTGGACAGAGACCGTATACTCAATATTCCAAAATTAGAATCACAGACTCACTGTGAAATCAGACTCATGATTAAGATGATCTTTATAATACCTCTCAATTCTCTATTACTGCAACATTTGATACACAACCAGGGAATGATTATCTGGTTTCCACCTCCAATCCGTGAGTAATTCAACATTAATATTCTTAATTTTCACTTTGTACTCACAGGAAATTTTAAAGTAGCCACAATATTGTACCCCTTTCTCTCAAGAGATGGAGTCTATTTCCCCACACTTTATTTATTGTTTTTTTTTTTTTGGTTTTTTTTTTTTTTTGGTTTTTTGAGACAGGGTTTCTCTGTGTAGCTTTGCGCCTTTTCCTGGAACTCACTTGGTAGCCCAGGCTGGCCTCGAACTCACAGAGATCCGCCTGGCTCTGCCTCCCGAGTGCTGGGATTAAAGGCATGCGCCACCACCGCCCGGCCTTCCCCACACTTTAAATATGGCATTTAAATATGGCATTATTGGGAATAATCATGTAGAAATTATTTTTAATGAAACTATTTTATTTATTATCATTTTGTATGTGTGGGAGTGTGTGTATGTCATGATGAGCATGTGGCAATCAGAGGCTAAAATTGTGGATAGATTTCTCTCCTTCTACCTTTACATAATTTTCTGGGATTGAACTAAGTAATTTGGGATTTTAAGCCAGATACCTTTACCTGTTGATCAATATCTCCTAGCACTGCTAGGGGAATTCTGAGCTCCCACGCCAAGGAAACTTATAAGGATCCTTAGTTCTCTTGAATATTGTGACTCCTAAAAGGCACACTTCAAGCTAGGAGAACAATCAGAGGGGTCCCAGTAATGTCAGATTTTCCCTTCTAGCTCCATCTCACATGCCTGACCCCAGGAAACCTTTCTGCCTACAAATGGGACAACATAGTATCAAGTCATGATGATCCAGGTTGAAGAGCTGCGCAGCTGGAATCAACTAAATTGTGAAGCCACAGAATCCTGAGCTGTATAAATGGAATCTACTTTTAGTTCCCAATTCTGAGATATCTATGATTTTAAATTATGTAGCAAATGCTAACCAATAAAATTAGCCCATACTAAATATTCAAGTTTTATTTGTTTGTCTGAGAAACAACAGTATTGTAATATTTAAGGACATTTAAACAAATCTTCAGAGGCTTCCCAGTAGAATGTGTCTGTTTTAAACAAATAATGTACTCAAAGGATTTAAAAATCTCAAAGACATGAAAGGATATACAATAAAATCTCTGCTCACCTACTTATTCTCCAGAAGTTCAGTTTTCTTACCTACTTGAAAATTCTGTTACCAGGCTTTGAAGTGTCCTTCCTGAGATATTTAAACCCTAGAGAAGACAGTTCTGTGTGCTCTGCTTCTCAGTGTGCTCCTCGAAATCTGAATGTCTAAAACCCTTTGCCATTTTCAAGTCCTGGATCAAGTGATGCTCATTAAATCCGGTTTACCCTGATCTCGCTACTTAATTTATATCAGTCTCTCAAATACTTCTAATCCTCTTATGTGGCTTTATTTTTTTTTATACCACAATTTCTTTTTATTATCCTTGTTCATTTTTTTTTGTTGTAGTCAGTTGGGTGTTTTATTTCCTTGGACAGGGATTATATAGGCAAGGTTAGCATGGAACTCACTACGTAGCCCAGGCTGCCCTCAAACTCTTAATTTTCTTGCTTGAGCCTCCAGAGTGGTAGGACTAAAGGTGTGCACAACGCTAGGACAAAAATATCACTTTCCGATCCACTGTGGGCTATTTGCTAAAGGTGATATTTGCTCAGGTGATACTTGCTCTTGTGGTCATGTTCTCTGGAGAAAGAAGTAAATTTATACAACTAAACATACGTATTTCAAGCACATAGCATATTGTGTGCACATTGTAGGGACTCAATCAATTCTTGATAAATCAGAAATTCTGAGCAATACTTCATAGAGAAAAATAAAATTCATTCATTGGCATCAGGTTTAGGGAAAGTATATGATAATGATCTAATTATTCAGCCAATATTTACTGAAAGCCAGGTAATGTCTCTTGGTTATATAAAGTATAAAATTATTGAGCATATACTATCTTAGCTCTCTTACTGATTAAAAAGAAACTACCAGAGTTGAGAAAAAAAAGTGTCACAAGTACACAAGGTATATGTATGTAGATAGGCCGTTAAAACAATGCTGCTAAAGAGATTATATACTAATATCTCAGAGTATTAGAAAAAGTGAAGTACCATGAGAGCACAGCAACAAATTGTTGATGGTGCATAAAGAGAATGATAAATTCTGCTGAAATATTGAGAAACCTCCGTACAAGAATGGGCAGCTTGGAAGGATCAATGAGTCAGATTTGAGAAGAAGACGGACAAAGAACAGATGCAATGTCACAGAAATGAAGATACTATAGACAGATCACCACTATAGGCCCTAACACCCAACAGTTTAACTGGCACTTAGTAACCACCCAAGGTTTGTAAAGTACAGTGCTCTGCATGACATGTGGAATGTGAACAATTAATAGTATTTCAAGATAAAGAGAGTGATGTTCAGTGATTGGAAACATACTTTCCCCACAAGATGAAATGTATATATGTACAATACTTCATATATGTCATATTTTTGTCATATTCTGCCAAGTTTTGGGAGTATTAAAAGTGGGATAGAAAAAATTTTAATTTAGGAAATAAATATTTGTGAAGTCATGGTAAAGCTGATTTTGGCCAGAGTGACTATCTTTGTGATACAAATTGGCTTCAAGTTTTGCTTTTTATTTTTACTATTATTGTTATTATTATTATTATTATTATTATTATTATTGTGTGTGTGTGTGAGTGAGCGCGCGCATGTGCGTGCACTTGTATGCTTTATACATGTGTGAAGATGCCATAGTTCAACATCAGATGAGTTCCTCAACTGACATTTTACCTAACTTTTAGAGACCGTGTCTCTTTCTGAACTTGAATCTCATCAACTGCTTGCATTAGCTGGTCTATGTGCCCAGGGATATTCCTCTTTCTGTGACCCCATCCCTTGCATGCATTATTTTACATGGAGTCTAAGGACCCAAAGGTCCTGAAGAATGTGAGGCAAGTGCTTTCCTGATTGAGCTTTGTGCTCAATCCCAGTGTTAGGATTGAATTCTGAGTGAAAAAAAGCTGATTGTGACTCATGCCTAAATCTCCTTTCCCTTTTTATGTTTCTGATGGTGATCACATTCAATGTTTCCTGAAAGAAGAACTGTACTTTGGGGGTACATTCAGAGAAAGTGCTGATGCACTGATGTACAAACTCACTTCCAGCGTAAGAAACCGTTAGCATTGAATCTGTCTGTCCTGACTGCAAATGAAAGAGACAGGAACATGTTCCTCACAAAGAAGAGGAAATCTCTCTCTACAAATAAACTTCTTTTCAACTTGGAGTGGTTTTGTGGTTAAAATTATTTTCCAGGATTGATTCTTTAACACTCTAGTCTTTATTAGAAAGAGAACAGGAAGGATAGTTGGAAATTAACTGGTTGATTAAAAACAAAAGGAAAGAAAATTCGGATTAGATGAATTTGGCTGTCCCAAATCAGACTGTAAGCAGGTGGTGGATCTAGAGTTGGGATAAAATGAGAATTATCTTTGAGAGACAGAACAATTAACAGGATTTGAAAAAAAAGGTCTTGTTCCACTGGTTGTCAAGCAAAGAAAGGCATGAAAAACATTAGAACCAAAACTTTCAGTATTGGACTGTTAAGAAAGTTTGATATTAAATATAGTATACTAAATATTTTCAGAGCAAGCCACTTATAATTTTTATTGCTTTGGAGTACTACATTTGCACTTACCTGAATTGAATAATCATAAGCGCAGTTGGAGAGTTGTGGTCAGTACAGGAACCACACAGCAACCCTGAGATATCAAGGTTTAAGTACCTTGTTCAGCACCCTCAACAGCTGATGCTGATTCTTTTTTTTTTTTCATTTTTCTTTATTAAGAAATTATCTACTCACTTCACATGCTATCCACAGACTCCCCTCCTCCCTCCTCCCACCCCACAGCCCTCTTTCTCAAGCCACCCCGCATCCCCACATCCCCCAAATCGAGGTCTCCCATGGGGAGGCAGCAGAGCCCAGAACACTGAGCCTAGGCAGGTCCAAGCCCCTTCCCACTGCACGAAGGCTGTGCAAGATGTCGCACCACATGCACCGGATTCTAGAAGCCTACCCATAGACCAGGGACAGATCGCGATCCCTCTGCCTGGGTGCTCCCCAAACAGTTCAAGCCAAACAACCGTCTTCCGTTTCCAGAGGGCCTAGTCCAGTCCCATGGGGGCTCCACAGCCACCAGTCCATAGTTCATGAGATTCCACTAGTGTGGCCAGTCATCTCTGCATGTCCTCCCATCATGATCTCAACGTCCCTCACCTGCAGTATCCCTCCTCTCTGTCATCAATTGGATTCCTGGAGCTCAGCCTGGTGCCTGGCCATGGATCTCTGCATCAGCCTCCATCTGTCACTGGACAAAGGCTCTATGATGACAGCTAGGTTATTTGCTAGGCTGATCACCAGAGTAGACAGGTCCAGGCACCCTATGGACCACTGCCAGCAGACCAAGGTGGGATCAACCTGTGGATTTCTGAGATCCTCCCCAGCACCTTGCCTCTTCCTATTCCCATGATGTCCTCATCTATCATGGTCTGATGCTGATTCTTAATAAACCTCACTTTTCTTTTCTCTAAGTCCTTCAAAGCTTTACTAAAACTAAGTATACATTCTTTTTCAAACTGTCTTTTAATTATCACATTGCTATACTTTTACAAATAATAATTTATTGTGTCTATACATTATTATTAAAGAGTAATTCTGCAATATATATTGCAGAATTATATATATATATATATATATATATATATATATATATATATATATACCATGTGTTTTCTAATTTTCTAATTGACTAGCATTGGTTTGCTTACAGTTTTGATCCACTATGAATAACACCCTTAAATACTTTTTTTTTTTTTTTTTTGGTTTTTCAAGACAGGGTTTCTCTGTGTAACTTTGCGCCTTTTCTGGATCTCACTCTGTAGACCAGACTGGCCTCGAACTCACAAAGATTCACTTGCCTCTGCCTCCTGAGTGCTGGGATTAAAGATTGTTGACATGTCTTACAAGTATAAAATTAGCTCTTTCCACAGGACATATCTTAGTTATGGTTTCTATTGCTTTGAAAAAACACCATGACTATAAAGCAAGTTGGGAAGGAAAGGGTTTATTTGGCTTCTACTTCCATGTTGCTGTTCATCACTGATGGGAGTCAGGACAGGAACCCAAACAGGGCAGGATTCTGGAGCCACCAGCTGATGCATAGGCCATGGAGGAGAACTGCTTACTGGCTTGCTTCCCCTGACTTGCTTATCCTGCTTTCTTATAGAACCCAGGAACAGCACTGCTCACAGTGGGCTAGGCCCTCCCCTATCAATCACTAATTGAGAAAATGCCATACAGCTGCATCTCATGGAGGCATTTCCTCAACTGAGGCTCCATCCTCTCTGATGACTGTAGTTTGTGTAAAGTTGTCAAACAAAACCAGCCCATGCAGGATGAGAAGAGTTAGTTTACCCTCCACTGCAACAGAAGACTAATTTGCTCTTGACAATAAGTATCTCACATTGCTGTTAGCTTTCTGTACCTTATAGAATTGTAGAATAGTTCAAAGGCATTAAAAAGTTAGAATCACATATCATAGAAAACTTTTAACAATTCACATGTTTCCTTAGGGACAGTCAGTAACCAATTTTGCTTATCCTAAATTTCCTTACATCTTAAATTTGAGTTTCTTCTAAACTGTATTATTTTAGAGACTTATTTCCCTTATTTCCAACTTTCACTGTGTGTGTTTAAAAATACATTTTATCTAATGTGACTGCAGGTTTAGAACTAGCAAAAAGAGGTCTGAGGTCAGTTTACTACATTGACTAGACTTGATCATTCCTCCACTAATCTCCAGTTGGAGGGGAGAAACTGATTTAGCCCTCCTTATTAGAAGAGACTGGAAATTCAGAAGTTATTCCAATCCAAACAAGAAATATTGAAGACTTCATATACTTGATGAGTGATGTTGCTCTGTATGCTGTAAATGTGTTGCTCTGATTGGTTGAAAAATTAAAAGCTGATTGGCCGGTAGCCAGGCAGGAAGTGTAGGTGGGGTAAACAGACAAGGAGAATTCTGAGAAAGGAAGGCTGAGTCAGAAGAAACCAGCCTGTGGTCCAGGGAGCAGCATGTACTGGCACACAGGTAATGCCATGGAACATGTGGCAACATATAGATTAAAAGAAATCGGCTGAGTTTAAATGTAAGAGCTAGTCAGTGGTAGGCCTGAGCTAATGGCCATACAGTTGTAATTAATAAAAGTCTCTGTGCATTCATTTGGGTCTGAGCGGCTGCAGGACTGTGAGGCTGTGGGAGCCGGGCAGGCACAGGAAAACTTCTGGCTACATATACTGGTTTATTTTAGATAAAAACAACAAAAAAATCTAGACTACGGGTAGTACTATAGAAAGAAAAAGGATCGACACTTAGGGAAAAATATGTAAATATGTTCCAGAAATGATTGTATTTTTATTTATATTATCAATATAGCTCTGGGAATCCAAAGTTGCAAATAAACATAAAAGCTATTTCAGAATTTTAAATGATGAATATACATCAATAATCCTGGTGAGTGAACTTTAAGAATATATATCCTTACAAACAAAATTACTCATAACATAACATGCAGTAAAATTAACTCCCCAGAATTAGCAACAATGCAGGAAACATAAAGATATTTTTTTTCTGTAAATATTTCAAAAACAAGTTTAATTTAAAAAAAATAGAGCTAGTCATTGTGACATACACCTGTAATCATCTCAGGTGGCTGAGGATGCAGGATTACAAGTTTGTGGTCACCTTGGGTTATATATTAAAAGAAAGAATATGGACAATATAGGAAAATAACAATAGATTTCAGAAAAGAGAAAATGTATTCTTAACTGTAGAAATGAATAAAGGAAAATGTTTACAAGGATAAAAATCAATAAATATTAGATAGTATCTCAGTAGGGAGAGTTAACAAGTTCTCTATTATGCTTGTAGAGATTACTCACAAACAATAAAACAGATTTATAATGTACAAATATAAATTAGGGATTTAGGAATGAAAAACAGATAGAAAAAACCCTCCATTTTCTTAGTACAAAGCACTGGGTGACAAAACAAAACAAAAACCACAAATGAATGTAATTGTTTATAATTTTAAGTAGAGAAATTTAACCCTAGACAGGATAAGCCTATAAGAAATCATATAATACAAATGAAAACAAAGCTACTCCCAGACATTGCTGAATAATCACTAAAAACTTAAAAGAGAAACAGATAGGTCTGCAACTCTCTGAAGTATTGTCTCCTATCCTAACCACAAATACGTAACAACTATCTATGCTGTTATATACGTAAATAAAATGCAGACTTCCAGGTTGACTCATATAAAACTTGTGGTATTCACCTTAGCCAATTAAAAAAGTAAAATAAATTTATTACTTTTACTTTCCAGGGGTTTGCAAGTTTATATCTGATAATAGGGAAATATAAAGGGAAAACAGTGTTTGAATAAGATGTATATAGAGAAAGGGGAAGTGACAGGATATCTACTAATAGTTAATGTGATAGTTAATTTGATTCCCATTAGCCAAGAGACTCCCAGATAACTTAAGAAAAAAAGATTTCCATGTGTCCATGGAAGTGTTTCCAGAAGAAGTTGACATCTGCACTGACAGACTGAAAGGTATGGGAAAGCAGCCCCATGACCTCTGATTTCCCTTCCTCTTGCCCTTGGACGATGGCATGCTTAGTACTCACATTTACTGTTTTCTAGTGTCCTTCGTTCTCCAGCCTGAATATGGCAAATGGGAACTTCCTGTCTTCCATAATTTCATGAGCCCATACCTATTGTAAATCTTTATCTTTGCAACATATTATATTATGGGTATTTTATATATGCCACATAAATGTTGACTACATATAATTAATATATTTATAACTTACAAATATATTTCTCCACATTTGGGGAAACTAATACATTTGGAAACTTGTATCTGTTCTGAGAACCTCTGTTGATAAACGATGATTTCTTTTGTTGTCTCCATTGTCTATTAAATGTGAAGTTCTTATTTAGGAGAATTGTGCTAAGGATGTTCGTGAATGAATGACTGAGGAGTAGAACCACTGATACTCTAGATTATAGTACACAACAAAACACGCAGATTTCATTACCTTACTTTTCTACCACTGTGAAAAAATGGCATTATGGAAGAAACCAGTTCAGAGTGGTGTAGGGTTCCAGACGATAATAGCTCAGTATAGTGGGGAGGAATGGTAGCAAGAAGTCAGAATAATGGTAGGAGTAGGAATCTGAGAGCTCACACATTTAGCTAGAAGCAGAAAGTAGAGTGTGGAAACTAGAATTGGAGCAAGACTATGACCACTTAAAATACAGCCCAGTAATGAAATCCCTTTAGAGAGGCAGCAATCACATACTCTCCCAAATAGAGCAACTAGCAATGGTCCAAGGGTTTAAATATTGGAGCCTGTAGGCAAAATTTCTCCTTTAAACTATCATAACAATTAGATGCTTTTCTTATGTTTTTCTGTAGTCAACTATACCAAAATTTCAAGAAAAATTATTGAATGGCACTTAAGAATGACAAAACGAGCCTAGAAGAAGACTGGCTATACTTTAGGTAGAGTGTTCCTTGCATATCTTTGTCAATAAAACTAAAATTATTAGTGTATCTTGAAGACAATATTATATTTTCAAACATTATAATGCTGAGACTGATTCTCTACTAATTTATAGTCTTGAGATGGGGAATAACCTTACATTTTAAAAACTACAAATAGTCACATATTTGAGTTTTTAGCATATTTATATCAAAATATCCTTAAAAGTATCTGCAAATGCCTCCACACACTTTTTTGCAAGGATTTATAGTATATCATTTCTCCCGATGTGAATTTTCAAATTGGATATTAACAAGTTTTGTTTTAATGCTTTTTAAAAATTTCCTGCAAATTTGTGAAGTATCGTTTCCCTATTTCCAAATAATGTCAAAAGTAAAGTAAGAAGAGGCCCAGGTTATTTTCTTAGTACATGAAAAGATATACAGGCTCAGAGATTTGGAAGACATTTGGGCATAATTACTCAGTCACATGAATCAAAAAACAAACTTTTCTAAGTGAAATGTAGCTGTACTAAGAAAAAAAAATTCTTTCCCTGTCAAGTGAAATGAGCTGTTTAGTGTAGAGAGGGGAAAGGCATGCTATTTTAGGTGTATTAAGCCATAAATACCCATTGAAAAGATCTTCACGTGTTGATGAAAAGAATCAACCTACGTAGAAACCATAAGGAAATGTAGTGTTAGGAAGGTGAAGTTAGGGAAAGAAAAATCTGAATTTAATCTTGGGCACGTTGTACACATTGGCATAGATAATTTCTCTAATAAAACATGGATAAAATACAGTCACTCCCCAGTAGACTCAGGTTCCCCACACTCAGTTTTAACTAACTTCTGGTCAAAGATATTAAGAACAATTTTGTATTGAACACATACAGCTGAATCTTCTAGTCATAATTTCTTTTTTCTTTATTAAGAAATTTTTATTCACTTTGCATACCAACCACAGATTGCCCTTTCTTTCTTCTTCCCATCCCCCTCAAACCTCCCCCATCAACCTCCCACCCTCCATTCCCTCCTCTGAAAGGTAAGGCCTCCCATGGGGAGTCAGCAGAGCCTGGTACACTCAGTTGAGGCAGGTCCAAGCCCCTTCCGCTGCATCAAAGCCTATTCGAGGTGTCCCACCATAGTTAATGGGCTCCAAAATGCCACTCATGTACCAGGGATGAATCTTGATCCTACTGCCAAGGGTGTCCTTAAGCAGATCAAGCTACACAACTGCCTCGCTTAATCAGAGGGCCTAGTCCAGTCTCGTGGAGGCTCCATAGCTTTTGGTCTAAAGTTCACGAGTTTCCACTAACATGGTATGATTGTCTCTGTAGGTTTCCCCATCATGATCTTGATGCCCTTTGCTCATAAAAATCCCTCTTCCCTCTCTTCAACTGGACTTCAACTTGGCCTGGTCACTTGGTTGTGGATCTCTGCATCTGCTTCCATCAGTTACTGGATAAAGGCTCTATGATGACAGTTAGGGTATTCACCGATCTGATTACTGGGGTAAGCCAGCTCAGGCACCCTCTCCACTATTAGTAGTCTAAGCTGGTGTCATCCTTGTGGATTCCTGGGAAATTCCCTAGCACCAGGTTTCTCCCTATCCGCATGATGTCTTCCTCTATCAAGGCATCTCTTTCATTGCTAACGGGATGTTTGAGCTGGAACAGGGATGGATTGGGAGAGCAACAAAAGACATAATTTCATAAAAAGTACAGCACAGCAAATATTTACATGGCATATGGTACATAAGTAACATAGAAATAATTTATAGTATATAGCAGGACATGCCTTTGTTATTTGCAAACCCCTGCAATTTATGGAAGAGACTTATCATCTGTAGAGTTTTTTCTTTTCTTTCTTTTCTTTTCCTTTCCTTTCTTTTCCTTTCCTTTCTTTTCTTCACTTCTTTGTTTTAATGATGATGATTCCAGAATAAATCATCATAGACATCAAGGGATCTTACCACACTAAGACAAAATTATCTAACATTAAGTCAATTTTAAAATAAAGTGTTCAATATATCTTGTAACTAATTGTATGCTGTTTTGAAAGTACCAAAAAGAGAGAAGCATGTCATATATCATATAGCTGGGTGGCCAAAAAAAGGACCAAAATTCAAATTAAAAATACTCTAGTTAATGAGCATTTTTGGGGCACTACTAAATGGAAAAATGGAAGAACTGTTTGTTAGAGACTAGCTGAATTTTTTTTGGCAATTAATCTATATATTATTAGGGGTGTGTGTGTGTGTGTGTGTGTGTGTGTGCGCGCGCATGCTCTTGCAAGTGAGGGCACATGTATAACAACGCGTGTGTGAGGAGATCACAGGACAAACGTGGGTAGCATTCTTCACCTGTACCTTGTTTAAGACAGAACCTCTCTTCTCTCTGTTATTTTCATATTTATTCCCAAATCTAAGTATGAAAATAATTTAAACAATGTATTCTGAACTTGGTTTCCTCTCTCCCAAGTTCTCCCAGATGTTCCCAACTCAAAGAAACTATCACCTATTGACACCAGCTTGAAAAAGATCTCTAGATATTTTGCCATGGCATCATGGCTAACTTGACCCTCCAGCTTCTAGGGCTTTTCCTGTCCTTATGTCATATCTTGCAGTAGGAGAACTGGTCAAATATGATCTACCAAATCCAGGACTAGATAGATCCTCTGCATTTCAACTTATGTGTATATTTATTAATTAAGGACTATCAGTCATATCACCCAGGCTTCTAAGTACTGTATGTATCCACATTTCTAAATTCTAAAATGAATATCTACAGATTAACCTAGCACATAATTTCTTCTAATTTGTCCTTTCCCCTCATTCCTTAGGGAAATATTCCAGTAGCTAAATCTCTAGACTCTGGATGGGTGCTTTTCCATTCCATCTATTTCATTGTTCTGGTTCCAAATGAACATATCTTAACTCACATCAATATAACCAAGGGCTCTAGTTCCTTATAGACTTTCACAGTTGTGAAATTGTCACTAACTGCCTCATTGTGGTTGACCCTTTGACTACTTCTAATGAAGTCACTAAACATTTTAAAACAACCTGAGCTCATATATTCCTTGTTGTCACTGGATATGCAGAAATATTATTCTTCTCCAGCTGTTAAGATCTCTGTCTATTGAAGGCCAGTTTTACTTTGTGCAACTATTCTGAAATCATTCTCTTGCATTTGTTTTCACACAGAACTCAGGATAGCATACACATTCATTCATCAAACACATAATTTATTATAATCCTTCATCATTATAGAGTCTTTTTCAATTATAGTAGTACATCTTGACATGGTGAATTATGGCTATTTGAGGGTTTCTCACTCAAGATTTGAAGATGTCATCACTATTATATGTCTGTTTTGATTAAATAAAACCCACCTGAATCTAAGCACATGTTTAGCTGTGGTATTGCTAAATGAAGAAGAAATGAAATCTCTATTTTCAATGGTGTCTCTAAATAAAGATGTGAACAGATGTGGAACAGCACTTTTGTTACTGGTATTTAATTCCAAGATGAATGTGATGATTGTTGAGTTCTAGCTTTTTAGATGTGGGGTGTAGTGGCACTGCTGTTCATAAGGATTTTCCTTAACAAGTAATGTGGTGCAGGAAACAAACTCTATTAGGCAGCCAGCATGCTTTGTAGAGGACTGCAAGGACCTTCATCACTTCAGCTCACCAGGAAATTCAGGCATCAAAAGTGAATGAACAATATGTCCAAGGTGAGGATGTGTTTTGTTGCCATTGTTGTCTTGTGGCGCTAGAGAGTTTCTAATGCCTGGTTTTTTTTTTTTTTTTTTTTTTCTAATTTTTTTTTTTTTTTTTTTTTGGTTTTTCGAGACAGGGTTTCTCTGTGTAGCTTTGCGCCTTTCCTGGAACTCACTTGGTAGCCCAGGCTGGCCTCGAACTCATAGAGATCCGCCTGGCTCTGCCTCCCGAGTGCTGGGATTAAAGGTGTGTGCCACCACCGCCCGGCTAATGCCTGGTTTTTGTGGGTGCATTTCAAGCACCCTACTATTAACACTTATCTTCTTTTTTGTTTGCAGTTTTACTTTGAGGCAGTGCCTTATTAATTACCTAGGTTGGCCTTGAATTTTATATTATCCTGCCTCAGCCACCTGAGTAGTTGGAATTGCAGAACTATCCTCGTAACGCAGCCTAAGAAATCCTTACAATCAGTGCCTTAAATATGACTTGCTTAGAAAAAAAAACAAGAGGTTCATTTTAATTAGATGACAACATGTCCACTCCCTAGAGATCCTTGGAAATAATTAAAGCCTTGGCTACAGGTTTACCTGTCAGCTTGAACTTTGGACCATTTAACCACATTTGACATGAACCAAACTGAAACTTTCTAAAGAACCTTTTAAAATGCCACAATTTCAAACCTCAGTCCTATAAAAGATGTACTACAAAGAAGTTACGTTTTCCTCTCTGAACTTTGCATTGCATTTTATACCAATCACACAGTCTCACAGGCACAGAGTCCCTCTAATCAGCTTGGTAATTTTGGACCTAGATAGGTACTGCCTTTGCTGACAAGTCTTTCTTTATCTACTTGGTTATTTGGACAGGAGGTTTGGAGATCACACACTTCTCCCCTTCTTCTCTCTAAAACCATGGCTTTAATTATTTCATAAAGTTAGCTATTTTTTTAATGTTAAAAACTGGTTGTTAATGTGTTAGTCAAGGAATGTGCAGTTAAACATAGAACATACAGTTGTACAACCTGATTTCGTGTTGATTTAAATCAAATTCTTTTCCACTGGTAGTACTTCCAGTTCGGGCTGGCCTGAGGCAAAATTGTGAAGTAGGTTAAGCTACTTTTAGCTTCCTCTAGATTTCTAGAAGGGTCTGTGTAAGATGGGGAAATGGACTGAGGATGATTCGTTCCTAAAATGAAGGCAGTTTTCTTATTCTGAAGATAAAATGTAAGGGAAATGGCCCCGAATGTCACATGCATTATCTATTATATTGTACAATGCTTGCAAGTATTATTTGTTGAGAAGTATTTGTATGTCAAAGTGTTAGAGAAGCCAAATGTATGAGGTATCTTTTGGAGCCTTGGGTAATTGCTTTGATGCTGTGGGTTTAGTCCAGGGGATTCAAATCAGTAATCATGGCCATTTTCCAAGGAGATTTGGCAATGCCGTATCCCTGATGTGTTCAGAGGCTGGCAGGTGGCCTTATAGGAGGCAGGTGCAATCCTGAGAGTAGAAACGGAATCCTAGTGGATTCCAGACTCTTGGGTGTTTGCCCAAAATTGGAGAATTTCTAGATAAGTTTTGAAAAAAGAACACTTCAAGTTTCCAAGAAAGACAGTGAAAGGAGACATAATTTTCTGTCTGGAAGTTACAGCAATAAATCCTCAAAGGTCCTTGCATGACCAGAGCATAGTTCACCTATTTGAGTGACAGGTCGGTTATTCATGGAGGGTGAAAATGAGAGTTCAAATTTAAGGCCATATTATAATTAATGAATATTTTATACCAATCATAAAAAGTATTCACTTTATAGGCAACAGAAAATTGAAACAAATCCTAAGGAGAGAACTGACAAAATTTTGTTTTACTATAGTTAAACTTATGTACTGCTAGAAGCTAGAGTGAGGCTTATACAGAGGATTTAAGAATATTTGAAATTCATTTATCCATACATATATGCATATGTGTGTATGAATGTGCAGGAAAGAAAATGTTTAAAATAAAGAATTAAAATGAAGCTGTGCATTCTAGGCACAGATACAAGATCATCATACAAGAAAGATCAAGAATGCTTTACATATGCAGGAAACACCAAAGGAGGAGCAGAGTTAAGTTACCTATTATTTATCAAGTTAGCTAATCCTGTGAGCAACTGGAACTTAATCTTACAGGGAGATTGTGAAACAGTGTTAGGTGTCAAATGTACACACACTTTAGCTTAGGGTACAGGAGGAGGGGCATTTATCCACCTATAGACTATAGTCACTTGTCAATCACTAGGGATTCGCACTTGATTGTATTTTGTCACTTAGTCTATTATGATCCCACTGCCTTCCAGGGATTGACAATAAGAGTTGGACAAGGCTGGAATATATGAGTGAAAACGTCTCAGCTATACAGTCAGAGTATCAACAGTGTCTACAAAACCTAAGAAAATTAGCCATAGTCTTCCAGTTTTCAGATGGGCCTTGTTTACCTTCAATCCATGTTCTTAATCCAACTGTCATGAATAGACACTTCTCTACACATGTTCAGACTTTTGTGTTATTATACTTACTAACTTTTGTTTCCAGACAAGTTTGCTTCATTTTTTCGCATCTTTTATTTAATTAAATTGTAGTCATTTCAATTAGTCTTCATTAACTATCTTCCTGTGGCTCCATTTAAGCTTATCATCTATGTTCAGCATCAGTTTCTGCAAAACCCAGAATAAAATGGATTCTAGTGCTGTATCAGATTTATAGAAAAATGGAGCTCCAGGTAGAGATAACTGGGTGAAACACAAACCAATAAATTTATATGTTTCATTTGTAGTTTTCCTTTCTCATATTGTAAAAATGATGATATTTTAATTTATTTTAAGAGGATTGAAATGAAAGCTAAAATACTGTTATTTTGTATGCAGCCCATGTTTAGAATGTAGTAGCTTGTAAAAGTATAGTCACCCCCTATATAGATCCTTTCTAACATAGAAAAATGCAAACAGTACCTATTACAGCTGCGTATTATATTTTTTGCACAAATCAAGATATCAGCACTATTAGCCTTTATGTTGTATATTATCCAAATTCCTTGAATTTTGTTTACTAGTAAAGTTAAAATGTTCCCATCTCTCATCCCAAACACACAGTATCCTATATGATCAGTAAAAATAGAATTAAATTTTTTTTCAAATAGGTTCTAAAATGTTTTTACCCACACAAAAGTGAACTTGAAAGATTAGAAATATGGGCAAGAGGTTATAGGAAATTATTAGAGAAAATGCTTTCAAAATCAAGTAAGGTTAAAGGTGAGGGTCAAATTAGTAAATCATTTTATATTTTTTTTAATTTTATAATTTAATTTAATTTTACATATCAGCCATGGATTCCGCTGTCGTACCCCCCCACCCCCCCACCCCCCACCCCCCCACCCCCCACCCCCCCACCCCCCCACCCCCCACCCCCCCACCCCCCCACCCCCCCCACCCCCCCACCCCCCCCACCCCCCCACCCCCCCCACCCCCTCGCGCACCTTCCCCCCAGTGCACCTTCCCCCCAGCCCACTCCTCATTCCCATCTCCTCCAAGGCAAAGACTCCCTTGGGGATTCAGCTCAACCTGGTAGATTCAATCCAGGCAGGTCCAGTCCCCTCCTCCCAGGCTGAGCTAAGTGTCCCTGCATAAGCCCAAGGTTCCAAACAGCCAGCTCATGCACTAAGGACAGGTCCTGGTCCCATTGCCTGGGTGCCTACCAAACAGTTCAAGCTAATCAATTGTCTCACTTATCCAGAGGGCCTGATCCAGTTGGGGGCTCCTCAGCTATTGGTTCATACTTCATGTGTTTTTATTAGTTTGGCTATTTGTCCCTGTGTTTTTTCCAATCTTGGTCTCAACAGTTCTCACTCATACAATCCCTCCTCTTTCTCGCCAATTGGACCCCTGGAGCTCCACCTGGGGCCTGGCCATGGATCTCTGCATCTGCTTCCCTCAGTCATTGGATGAGATTTCTTGCATGACAGTTAGGGTGTTTGGCCATCCTATCACCAGAGTAGGTCAGTTTGGGCTTTCTCTTCACCATTGCCAGTAGTCTATTGTGGAGGTATATTTGTGGATTTCTGTGGGCCTCTCTAGCACTTTGCTTCTTCCTATTCCCATGTGGTCTTCATTTATCATGGTTTCTTATTCCTTGTTCTCCCTTTCTGTTCCTGATCCAGCTGGAATCTCCCGCTCCCCTAAGCTCTCTTTCCCTCGACCCTTGCCCTTCATTACCCCCACTCACGTCCAGGTTGCTCATGTAGATCTCATCCATTTCTCTGTCATTGGGCAATCCCTGTGTCTTTCTTAGGTTCCTGTTTTCTAGGCAGCCTCCCTGGAGTTGTGAGTAGCAGTCTAGTCAGCCTTTGTTTTACATCTAGAATCCTCCTATGAGTGAGTACATACCATGTTTGTCTTTTGGAGTCGGGGTTACCTCACTCAGGATGTTTTTTTTTTTTCTTCTAGATCCATCCATTTGCCTGCAAACCTCATGATGTAATTGCTTTTCTCTGCTGAGTAGTACTCCATTGTGTATATGTACCACATTTTATTTAAAGATTCCTCAGTTGAAGGGCATTTAGGTTGTTATCAGGTTCTGGCTATTACAAACAATGCTGATATGAACATAGCTGAACAAGTACTCTTGTGGTATGATTGAGCTTTCCTTGGGTATATGCCCAAGAATGGTATAGCTGGGTCTTGGGGGATATTGATTACCAATTTTCTAAGAAAGCGCCATGTTGATTTCCAAAGTGGTTGTACAAGCTTCTATTCTCACCAGCAGTTGAGGAGAGTACCCCTTGCTCCACATCCTCTCCAGCATAAGCTGTCTTCAGTGGTTTTGATCTTAGCCATTCTGATGGGTGTAAGGTGGTATCTCAGAGTCCTTTTGATTTGCATTTCCCTGATGATTAGGGAAGTTGAGCAATTCCTTAAATGTTTTTCAGCCATTTGAACTTCCTCTGTTGAGAATTCTCTTTTTAGTTCTATAGCCCATTTCTTAATTGGACTGTTGGGCATTTTGATGTCTAATTTCTTGAGTTCTTTATATATTCTGGATATCAGGCCTCTGTCAGATGTGGGGTTGGTGAAGATCTTTTCCCATTCTGTAGGCTGTCACTTTGCCTTGTTGACTGTGTCCTTTGCTCTACAAAAGCTTCCCAGTTTCAAGAGGTCCCATTGATTGAATGTTTCTCTCAGTGTCTGTGCTACTGGTGTTATATTTAGGAAGTGATCTCCAATGCCAATGCATTCAAGACTAATTCCTACTTCCTCTTCTATCAGGTTCAGAGTAACTGGATTTGTGTTTAGGTCTTTGATCCACTTGGACTTAAGTTTAGTGCATGGTGACAGATATGGATCTATTTGCAATCTTCTACACGTTGACATCCAGTTATGCCAGCACCATTTGTTGAAGATGCTTTCTGTTTTCCATTGTGTACTTTTGGCTTCTTTGTCAAAATTTATATGTTCATAGGTGTGCGGATTAATGTCAGGGTCTTCAATTCGATACCATTGGTCCACATGTCAGTTTTTATGCCAGTACCAAGCTGTATTTGTTAATGTAGTTCTATAGCAGAGCTTGAAGTCAGGGATCTTGATGCCTCCAGAGGTTGTGTTATTGTACAGGATTCTTTTGGCTATCCTAGGTTTTTTGTTTTTCCATATGAAATTGAGTATTATTCTTTCCAAGTCTGTGAAGAATTGTGTTGGTATTTTGATGGGGATTGCATTGAATCTGTAGATTGCTTTTGGTAAGATTGCCATTTTTACTATGTTAACCCTGCCTATCCACGAGCATGGGAGATCTTTCCATTTTCTAACATCTTCTTCAATTTCTTTATTCAGGGACTTAAAGTTTTTGTCATATTGGTCCTTCACTTGCTTGGTTAGTGTTACCCCAAGTTATTTTATGTCATTTGTGGCTATTGTAAAGGGTGATGTATCTCTAATTTCCTTCTCAGCCTGTTTGTCAATTGTATATAGGAGGGCTAATGATGTTTTTGGGTTGATCTTGTATCCTGCTATGTTGCTGAAGGTGTTTATAAGCTGTATCAGTTCCTTGGTTGAATTTTTGGGGTCACTCAAGTATACTATCATGTCATCTGCAAATAGGGAAAGCTTGACTTCTTCCTTTCCAATTTGTATCCCCTTAATCTCCTTGTGTTGTCTTATTGCTCTGTCTAGAACTTCTAGTACTCTATTGAATAACTATGGGGAGAGTGGACAGCCTTACCTTTTTTCTGATTTTAGTGGAATCGCTTTGAGTTTCTCTCCATTTAATTTGATGTTGGCTGTTGGCTTGCTGTAAATGGCCTTTATTATGTTTAGGTATGT
This sequence comes from Peromyscus eremicus, assembly GCF_949786415.1. Lineage (NCBI taxonomy): Eukaryota > Metazoa > Chordata > Mammalia > Rodentia > Cricetidae > Peromyscus > Peromyscus eremicus. Next base: position 110,643,053 of record NC_081420.1, on the reverse strand, counting down.
TCCCTGTATTCCTGATCGCTCCAAGACCTTTATCATGAAGGGGTGTTGGATTTTGTCAAATGCCTTTTCTGCATCTAGTGAGACGATCATGTTGTTTTTTTCCTTGAGTTTGTTTACATGGTGTACTATCTTGACGGACTTTCATATGTTGAACCACCCTTGAATCCCTGGGATGAAGCCTATTTGATCATAGTGAATAATTGTTTTGATGTGTTCTTTGAGTCTGTTTGCCAGTATTTTATTGAGTATTTTTGCATCAATGTTCATGAGGGAGATTGGTCTGTAGTTCTCTTTCTTCATTGCATCTTTGTTTGGTTTAGGAATCAGGGTAATTGTAGCCTCATAAACGGAGTTTGGTAATGTCCCTTCTGTTTCTATTGTGTGGATCAATTTAAAGAGTGTTGATATTAACTCTTCTTTGAAGATCTGATAGAATTCGGTGTTGAAACCATCTGGTCCTGGGCTTTTTTTGGTTGGGAGACTTTTAATGATTGATTCTATTTCTTGAGGGGTTATTGGACTATTTAAATAGTTTATCTGGTCTTGATTTAACTTAGGTATGTGGTACCTATCCAGAAAATTATCCATTTCTTTTAGATTTTTCCAGTTTTGTGGAGTAGAGGTTTTTGAAGTATGACCTGATGATTCTCAATGATTTCCTCATTGTCTGTTGTTATGTCCCCCTTTTCATTTCTGATTTTGTTAATTTGGATGTTCTCTCTCTGTCTTTTGGTTAGTTTGGATAAGGGCTTGTCTATCTTGTTGATTTTCTCAAAGAACCAACTCTTTGTTTCATTAATTTTTTTGTATTGTTCTCTTCGTTTCTATTTTATTGATTTCAGCTCTCAATTTGATAATTTCCTGGTGTCTATTTTTCCTGGGAGACTTTGCTTCTTCTTGTTCTAGAGCTTTCAGGTGTGCTGTTAAGTCACTAGTGTGAGATTTCTCCAACTTCTTTATGTGGGCATTTAGTGCTATGAATTTCCCTCTTAGCACTGATTTCATAGTGTCCCATAAGTTTGAGTATGTGGTGTATTCATTTTCATTGATCTCTAGGAAGTCTTTAACTTCTTTCTTTATTTCTTCCTTAACCCATTGGTGATTCAGCTGAACATTATTCAGTTTCCATGAAATTGTAGGTTTTCTGTAGTTTTTGTTGTTGTTGAAATCTAACTTTAAACCATGGTGGTCTGATAGAATGCAGGAGCTTATTCCAATGGTTTTGTATCTGTTGAGATTTGCTTTGTGGCCAAGTATGTGGTTGATTTTAGAGAAGGTTCCATGGGGTCCTGAGAAGAAGGTATATTTTTTTGTTAGGATGGAATGTTCTGTAGATATCGATTAAGTCATTTGAGTCATACCATCAGTTAAGTCCTTAATTTCTCTGTTAAGTTTTGAATTGGGGGATCTGTCCAGTGGTGAAAGTGGGTTGTTGAAGTCCCCCACTAGTAATGTGTGGGGTTTTATATGTGATTTAAGCTTTATAATGTTTATTTTACCTATGTAGGTGCCCTTGTGTTTGGGGCATAAATGTTCAGAAGTGAAACTTCATCTTGGTGGATTTTTCCTGTGATGAGTATGTAATGCCCTTCTTGATCTCTTTTGATTGATTTTAGTTTGAAGTCTATTTTGCTGGATATTAGGTTGGCTACACCTGCTTGCCTCTTAAGACCATTTGATTGGAAAGTCTTTTCTCAGGCTTTTACTCTTAGGTAGTGTCTATCTTTGAATTTGAGGTGTGTTTCTTGTATGCAGCAGAAACATGAGTCCTGCTTTCGTATCCATTCTGTTAGCCTGTGTCTTTTTATGGGTGAATTAAATCCATTGATATTAAGGGATATTAATGACCAGTGATTGTTCATTCCTCTTTTTTTTTGGTGGTAGTGTGTGTGCACTTCTTTTCTTTGGGTTTACTACTGTGGTGTTATCTATTGTCTGTGTTTTTGAGGTTGTATGTGACTTCCTTAGGTTGGAATTTTCCTTCTAGTGCTTTCTGTAGGGCTGGGTTTGTGGATAAGTATTGTTTAAATCTGGCTTTATCTTGGAATGTCTTGTTCACTCTGTCTATGATGATTGAAAGTTTTGCTGGGTATATTAGTCTAGGCTGGCATCCATGGTCTCTTAGTGTCTGCATTACATCTGTCCAGGTCCTTCTGGCTTTCAAAATCTCCATTGAGAAATTGGATGTTATTATGATGGGTTTGCCTTTATAAGTCACTTGGCCTTTTTCCTTTGCTGCTCTTAATATTCTTTCTTTATTCTGTACATTTAGCTATTTAATTATTATGTGGCGAGGGGACTTTTTGGGGGGTCTAGTCTGTTTGGTGTTCTATAGGCTTTTTGTACCTTCATAGGCATTTCCTACTTTAAGTTGGGAAATTTTTCTTCCATGATCTTGTTGAATATATTTTTTGTGCCTTTGAGTTAGTATTCTTCTCCTTCCTCTATCCTTATTATTCATAGGTTTGATCTTTTCATGGTGTCCCAAATTTCTTGGACATTTTGCCTCATGACTTTGTTGTCTTTAGTGTTTTCTTTGACTGATGAATCTATTTCTTCTATCGTATCTCCAATGCCAGAGTTCTGCTCTTCCATGTCCTACATTCTGTTGGTTATACTTCATCTGAATTTCCTGTTCTTTTACTCAGATTTTCTATTTCTAGCATTCCCTCTGTTTGTGTCTTCTTCATTTTTTTCTGTTTCCCTTTTCAGGTCTTGGACTGTTTCCCTCATCTGTTTCATTGATTTTTCATGATTTTCTTTCAGGGATTTATTGTTTTCTTCTGCTTTATATGTCTTTTCCTCTAGTTTTTTATAGCCTTCTTCCCATTTTTTATTTGCCTCTTCCTCAATTTCATTTTTGATTTTTTCTTTATAAGCCTCTAGCATCTTCATGATGTTTATTCATAAGATTGCTTTCTTCAGCTTCTTTCATTTTGTGATGTTCAGGTCTAGCTGTTGGAGGGGGTCTAGGTTCTGGTGATGCTGTATTGCTCTTTATTTTGTTGTATGTACTTCTGCCTTGATGTCTGCCCATCTCCTTTTGGATTCGTTCTTGTTCTTATCAGCGCTTTTGGTCCAGACAGAGCTGACAGATTCAGGAAGGCTCTCTCTGGTCCAGATGGAAGCTCCAGGCTAGATGGGAGCTGGGGGTCTCAGGAAATGGCTGGGGTCTCGGGCAGATGGGTGTGGGGGCAGGATGTGTAGATTGCAGGGTCTGCCAGGGGTCTTGGAGAAGGGGAACCTTCCTGTGGGGTCTGCTTGATGGACAGAAACTGCGGCCAAGTTGGGTTGGTCTTCCCTGGAATGGCTGGTGCCCAGGGATGGCATCTAGGAGCAGGCCTCCATGGATATGACCCCAGGCACTCACCTCTGGTCCAGATGGGAGTTCAGGGCTGGGTGGGAGCTGGGGGCTGGTCTCTAAGTCTCAGGAAGTGGCTGGGGTCTTAGACAGATGGGGTGGGGGCAGGAAGTGTAGATTGCAGGGTCTGCCGGGGGTCTTGGAGAAGGGGAACATTCCTGGTGGGGAGGAGTCCCTGCCTGATGGCCAGAACCTGGGGCCAAGTTGGGCAGGTCTTTCCCAGAATGGCTGGTGCCCAGGGGTGGGACCTAGGGGCAGGCCTCTCTGGGTATGACCCCAGGCACTCACTTCTGGTCCAGATGGGAGCTCCCTAGTAAACCATTTTACAACCACAATGTGTTTGATACCTCCTGCCACATCTTGGATAGTGTGTTCTTCCAATGCAGGCCATACTTCTGATCTGTGATGGCTGATGGTCAGTTTCAATCTAAGCCTGTTGTATTACTTTTTTTTTTTTTTTGAGACAGGGTTTCTCTGTGTAGCTTTGCACCTTTCCTGGTACTTGCTTTGTAGATTAGGCTGGCCTCGAACTCATAGAGATGTGCCTACCTCTGCCTCCTGAGTGCTGGGATTAAAGGCTTGTGCCACCACAGCCCGGCATATTCCTTTGTATTTTTTTTTTTGATTCTTAATTTCATTTGACAAGAGAATGTTTCACTACTAATGGTGAATATTAAAAACAATAAATTAATCCTATACTACATGTCTTCCTGGTGACATAAAAACGAGCAATATTAATTTCTCTGACTATGCTCTCTCATTCATTTCTGCTATGGACAGAGCAATGGTTACTTGCTTGTTGGTTTATTTGTTCACCTAATGATAAAGTGAAATATAATTGTAAAGAACTTAGAAGAAAGTATGGTGTGGACTGGTGTGTGTGTGTGTGTGTGTGTGTGTGTGTGTGTGTGTGAATTGCAGTGAATAAGTGTGAAGAAACAGAGTGAAAAAGAGAATGGAAAATGTTTTTTTTCCTAAAGTAATAATGACTATCCCAATGTTATAATACCAGGCAGTAATATGAGTAACTAGCCCTTGCTCCTTAGGAGGTCAATACTTTTAGCAATCATGTCAAACACTGAGCATAAAAATAACCTACATCAATTCAAGAATGCAGTCAAAAATCTTCTTTTTAACTGAAAACTAACAGCAATGAATGTTAAGAGAATAAGGCGACTATGGTTGCCTTTATACAGCACTACCTATCCCACTTGGACATATTTTTGTGAGTAACATGCTCAGACATGTAAAAACAAAACACTATTTAATATATTGTATGAGCTTTATAGGTAACCCACAAAGGTCACCCACCACTTTCTTCTCTATTTTTACTTTTAAAATATTTTATTTATTTTTATTTTATGTGTATAAGAATTTCATCTGCATGTACATATGTCCATATTGCATCTCTGGTGTGCATGCCTGGGTAGGCCAGAAGGCTTTGTATCTCCTGGGACTAGAGTGGCAGATGATTGTAATCTGGCATTTATTGGGAATTGAACTCTGGTGCTCCAGAAGAACAGCAAGTGCTGTTAACTTCTGAGCCATCACTTCCAACCAAATGCATATACACCTTCTTCACAACTGAAACAATTTATTGCATGGTCAGTACATAAGTCATATTCCTTAGTATGAATAAGTTTTACTTATGTAATCTGTTGGATCCCAGTTAATACTAAGCTAGACTTACTTTTCCTTTACAATAAATATCTCACTCCCCCACCCCAGAGATATCAATAATCTTGTTTCCTGTTCTTTTCCAATGTCTAAAATTTATTTTTATTTAATCATTGAGTCAGCATTAAGTACATATCCTATTTTTAGTATTAAGATTTCATTCTGGAAGCAAATATAATTAATGACCTCAGGACATTATTACATCTTTAACAAGAATTTTTTGAAGGCTCATTCATATTCACAGCATATACAGAACAATGTAGTATGCAGAGATAGAAATCTCAAATAAAATAATATTTTGTGTTTTTAAAAATTATATATATATAATTTATATATATATATATATATATATATATTATATGGGCATATTTTGTCTATTGAGAAGGACAATGATATAGAATTGGTAAATCAGTGCAGGAAACTCCCTTAATGGTTAGAATAGTTATGTTTAATGTTTTTGTTATCCAGTGTTCACATTTATTTGCTCTTCATCTCTCTCTCTCTCTCTCTCTCTCTCTCTCTCTCTCTCTCTCTCACACACACACACACACACACACACACACACACACACACACACATACACACTAATCCTTCTGTAGTTAGTAAATGATATTCCTTCTGCATATTTTCTCTCTCTTTCTCTGTCTCTGCTTCTGTTCTTGTCTTTGCACCCTTCTCCACTGTGTGTGTGTATGTGTGTGTGTGTGTGTGTGTGTGTGTGTGTGTGTGTGTGTGTTGATCCATTCATTCATTTTTCCTTTAAATGACATGGTCAGATGAGGGTCAGTTCTTAACTATTTTCTTCCCTTGATGCAAGGTACATTTCATATCAAGACCATGTTTATCTTTATGTATTCTTTGCAACAATAGTGGAAATATGAGTTAAAATACTTTTCCTGCCTCATGTCTTGATTTTCTCACTTTGTTTGATCAGACTGATTTGTAAACTGGAATATGTTTCCTAATAATGTCCTTTGAAACATATGGCCTCAGTAAGATTTTATAGGAAAAATGAGTAAGGCACAGAGTGTTAGGCATCACTGTTATTTATACCACTCAGAGGCTCATTGTTCTCATTCTTTACACTTCATTTGTTTAACAAATATTTGCTTGGCTGTAGTGATCATTCTAGCTGTGGGAATTTATCAGTGAAGAAGAAAAATAAGATACAAGTCCATTTTTTTTTCATGAATCTTGTTTCTCATATGGATATACAAGCGAGAAAAATCAAACATGCTTAGGTAAATGTAGGCAAATAAACTGATGTGCATATATATATATATATATATGGTTATGTGTACATGTATAGACATGCATATGTAAAATATGATTGTTAATATCCATAGTAAAACACAGCTCTGAAGAGATCAGAAACTACTATAATTAACTTAAGGAGAAAATACATGATTATTTATATGAAGAGCATGAAGGAATGAAGAGACCCAAAAGCTCTCTGTTACACATTGAACAGAAAAAAAAACCACTACTTATGATCATTACAAATATCATAACTTTCTCTGAACTTTGGAAGTTATCTCTTCCTGTTCTTAGTTTCATCATATGTCAGACAAAATTTTGTCTTGACTTACCTCTACTACGCACTTTAGTACATGACCTTAGCCCTACCCTGGACAGTGTGGTTTGTTTTCCTTATCTGTCCCTGACTTTCACTTTCATCCTACAACGTATCCACTTTTGCTAATTTTCCATCAAACAGAAATCCTTTATACTGTGCACGAACATGTGGCTCTAATAGTTTTAACTATTTAAATCTCACATTCATATCATGATGGAAGCCAAGCAAAAACAAAATAAAATAAAGAGGACAAATTTTTAAAATGGTTCTATAAGGCTATAGCCTAATTACCTTTCTACCTTCTAATGGGTTTATTTCTCCTTAGATGCTGAAAATACGCTAATATCCATCACAGATAGATTGTGTATGTTTGCAGAAAAGTAGCAGTATGTTCGACTGAGATGAGGAAATATTTTGATAGATACCAGCTTTCTCAACCTAATTACATAGACATAACTAATTTTACCCATCAGCTATGCCTAAGTTCATTGCTATTTCTAACGCTTTTGCAAACTTAAATTTAAAGTATTTTTGACACACTTCCTTCCCTTCTCCAAATCACGCATTAATATTTGGCCTGCTAAAAATAGGAAAAAAAGAAGCCTATTTTAAACTCCTTTCTATTAAAAATAAAACCCACATGCATTATTATCCCTATTGATTTTGAATACCTACTATGTGATAAGAATAGACATTTATAATATATGCCAAATCCATCCTTTTAAATATTAATTGTATTTAACTATCTTAAAGATAAGAGAGATGAGTATATTAAAATACAATATATCAAGGTACTTTGATCAAATTTTCTTAATTTGCATATAGTCATGTCAATTTTTCTGGAAGACTAATTGATTTGTCTGTTAAAGATGGGTCAGCCAATTGTTGACTTCATTCTTTTAAGAAATGACTTCAAGAAAAATATCTTAATTAAATGTCCACCTTTGTTTCCTGACCAAATCTGGGAACTGAGAATGATGATGAAGCTGAAAGAATGGTGGAAAGGTGGGAGAGCTGAGAGGAACTCAGGAGTGTACTGAATTTTAGAGCTTTGTGGTGCTAATTACTACCTAGATGTGTGGAATAATCTTTTTATACACTGTGAAGCTGTCTCATTCTGATTGGTTTAATAAAAAGCTAACCAGCTAATAGCTAGACAGGATTTTCAGCAACACAGGATGCTGGGAAGAAGAAGGAGAAGCTGCCAGCTAGACAATAAGGAAGCATCATGGATGATACAGAGTAAAGGTAAGAGAGCCAGGAGACAAAAAGTAGATTGATTTAAAAAAAAATGGGTTAATTTAAGTTGTCAGAGCTAGTTAGTAACAATCCTAAGCTATGTCCAGGCATTTTTAAAAATAATAATAAGTCTCTGTGTTGTGATTTATGAGCTGGCAGGCAAGACAGAGAAATATTCACCAAGGAATGACCTCAGCTTAGACTACTAGCAGTGACGGAGGGGGTGCGTGAGCTGGCCTACCCCGGTGATCAGATTGGTGAGTGCCCTAACTATAATCATAGAATCTTTATCCAGTTACTGATAGAAATAGATGCAGAGAGCTATGGTCAAGCACAAGGCTGAGCTCCAAAAGTCCAGTAGAAGAGAGGGAAGGGGCATTCTATGAGCTTGGACCTACCTCAACTGAATGTATCAGACTCTGCTTACTCCCCATGGGAGATCTTGCCTTGGAGGAAGTGGGAATAGAGAATGGGTTGGGGGGAAGAGTAGGAGGCAGGGGAAGGGAGGATAGGGCAAGGCATGGTTGGTATGCAAAATGAATAGAAAATCTCTTAATAATAATAAAATAAAAAGACTGTGATGTTGAAACTTACAGACACAACCAATCCCAGATAGTCAGAACTCAGGAACTTTGGAACAACAGCTGTGAAGCCTGTATGGGACTAGACTGGGCCCTCTGCCTAGGTGAGAAAGTTGTGTAGCTTTGTCTGTTTGAAGGGACCCGACAGTGGGAATAGGACCTATCTCTGGTACATGAACTAGCTTTTTGAAGCCAATTGCTTATGGTGGGACACCTTGCACAGCCTTGATGCAGGGGGAGGGGTTTGGACCTGCCTCAATTGAATGTTCTGGACTGTGCTGACTCTCCATGGGAGGCTATAAGTTTTTGGAGGAGGGTTTGGGGGGGTGGTTTGGGGGAGAAGGCTGGGTGGGAGTGGGATAAAGGATGAGGGGGGAATCTGTGGTTGGTATGTGGAATGAATAAAATATTTCTTAATAAAAAAAAAGAAATTTACACCTATAAATGGTGCCCAACATCTGGCCATGTATATCCACACAAGACCTGAGAAAGATTGAATAAAGGTTCTAAAACACAAAAATAAAGTCAAGTGTGGCTTCCTAGTCTTGTCTCTCTTATGCTAGCTATAATACAGAGACACATCTCCTGGCAGCTGCCTGTGTGCTGTGCTTGAGCCATGAATACACCATGAGCTAAGCTGTGTGGCATGTTTAAGGCAGACAGAAAAGTTTACAAATACACAGTTGCAGTTTTAGACAAAAAAAAAAAAAAGTTTACAGTGTATTTAACAATGTGCTTGGGCTTAAGAAAAAAACGGGTCTAGACAGCCATAGGAAAACAAAAATAGCTTAAAAATAGTCTTTAAAGAAAGAGTAAAGTAATTTTTAAAAAGCCATGAAGCCATGTGAGGATTAAAAGTCACACAGAGAGTCTGGATCCTATATGGTATCTTGTCCACTCTGAATTTTTTAAATGCTAATGTACAAAAAACAGTAGCTGCTGAGAGACATCAGATTATGGGAACTACTACATTAATCCAACCTATATGTTTAAAAAGTGTCTTAACTTCAAAATGAAAGACAGACAATGTGTTGAATTGGGGGAGAGGTTACGCTTTTGCTTCCTCGGGAAACGAAAGGCTGTGGATTCCTTCCAGATTAATAGAGATCAGATTTGACTGGGAAACATGTGCTAAAATTCTTGGTTACAGACATAAAGAAATAAACCTACAATAGATACAGGACAAGTAATATATATTTGATCTGTTTAAACATATAACAAAAATTTGTCTTTGGCTGACTTATGTGCAACTCACAGTCTATATTTTTGTTAATGCAGATATGTGTGTTAACTTTAAAAGTTTATGTGTTTTCAGAGGAAGGGGACCAGACACCAAAGAAAATGGTGGTCCAGGAGACCTAGCCTCTCAAAGTGCTTCTGTTACAGTTTCCTCAGAGTTCTGCCTCCAGAACAGCTTCAAGGATTGGCTGAGATGGTCCAGCCTCACAGACTACTCCAGCCAGGAATTTAGATAAGCCTTGGACTTTTCCGTTGCATAGGGACTAGAAAATAAATAATACAGCTCACTCTCCCAGGATTTGACCATTATGTCAATGTTTCCAGGGATTCCTAAAGATGTTGGTGTCCCAGACAACAGGAAGCAGTCTTGAATACATGATGTCTGCATTCCCAAGAGAAGGGGTGAATGGCTCTTGGTCATTTGATGGTTTATGGAGTTGGTTACAAGTTGTTATTGGTCACTGTTGGGAAAAAAGCTAAACAAAGGAGTTAGATTTAAGAATCTCTTAAATTTAAGGATTTAATGAAGTAAAAAGGGGGATATAATTCAGAAATTATGAGATAAAATGGTGGATTATTGATTTTACTTTTTTTTCTGTGCTCTGTGCTCAAGAAATCTTTGTTTTTAAATTTTATTTTATTTTATTTTACAATATAATTTAATTCTACGTATCAGCCACGGATTCCCTTGTTCTCCCCCTCCCACCCCCTCACCTTCCCCCCAGCCCACTCTCCATTCTCATCTCCTCCAGGGCAAAGACTCCCCCAAGGATTGAGATCAACCTGGTAGACTCAGTCCAGGCAGGTCCAGTTCCAGACTGAGCCAAGCATCCCTACATTAGCCCCAGGTTTCAAACAGCCAACTCATGCACTGAGCATAGGACCTGGTCCCACTGCCTGGATGCCTCCCAACCAGGTCAAGCCAATCAACTGTCTCACCTATTCAGAGGGCCTGATCCAGTTGGGGGCCCCTTAGCCATTGGTTCATAGTGCATGTGTTTCCATTTGTTTGGCTCTTTGTCCCTGTGCTTTATCCAACCTTGGTCTCAATGATTCTCACTCATATAAACCCTCCTCTTTCTCGCCAAATGAACTCCCGGAGTTCCACCCGGGGCCTAGCCATGAATCTCTGCATCCAGTTCCCTCAGTCATTGGATGGGGTTTCTAGCATGACAATTAGGGTGTTTGACCATCCTATCACCAGAGTAGGTCAGTTCGGGCTGTCTCTGGACCATTGTCAGCAGGAAAATGCAAATCAAAACAACTCTGAGATACCACCTTATGCCTGTCAGAATGGCTAAGATCAAAAACACTGAAGACACCTTATGCTGGAGAGGATGTGGAGCTAGGGATACTCTTCTCCACTGCTGGTGGGAATGCAAGCTTATACAACCACTTTGGAAATCAATATGGTGCTTTCTTAGAAAATTGGGAATCAATCTCCCCCAAGATCCAGCTATACCACTTCTAGGCATATACCCAAGGAATGCTCAATCATACCACAAGGGCACTTGCTCAGCTATGTTCATATCAGCATTGTTTGTAATAGCCAGAACCTAGAAACAAGCTAGATGCCCTTCAACTGAAGAATGGATAAATAAAATGTGGTACATATACACAATGGAATACTACTCAGCAGAGAAAAAAAAATGACAACATGAGGTTTACAGGCAAATGGATGGATCTAGAAAAAAATCATCCTGAGTGAGGTAACCCAGACTCAGAAAGACAAATATGGTATGTACTCACCCATAGGAGGATACTAGATGTGGAACAAGGATGACTGGACTGCTACTCACAACACTAGGGAGGCTACCTGGAAAACAGGACCCCAAGAAAGACACGGGGATCTCCCAATGATGGAGAAATGGATGAGATCTACATGAACAGCCTGGACGTGAGTGGGGGAAATGAAGGGCGAGGGTTGAGGGAAAGAGAGCTTGGAGGAGCAGGAGATCCCAGCTGGATCAACAACAGAGAGGGAGAACAAGGAATAGGAGACCATGGTAAATGAAGACCACATGAGAATAGGAAGAAGCAAAGTGCTAGAGAGGCCCACAGAAATCCACAAAGATGCCCCCACAATAGACTGTTGGCAATGGTCGAGAGAGCCTGAACTGTCCTACTCTGGTGATAGGATGGCCAAACACCCTAATTGTTGTGAGTTTACTTTTAAACAACCCGTAGTGTCAAGTATTTTACAATGGTATTGATTTTTGTATATTGATACAAATCTAAGGTTGCATATGTGTTTCTGTTCTTGTCTGTATTGTACCTATGCAGCTCATTTAAAAAGTTATGTAAAGTTTTAATTTTTGAAAGCTATTTATGATAATAAATACAGGTTAAGAGTTAGTCATCTACAACTATCAAACTTACAGTCATGTTAGGTGCGTTTTCAAGGTCATACAGAGATATATTTTAGATAGCTAGGTGATCTTCAAATACTTCAAAGATCTACAGATTATGACATTTAAAGTATTTTTGTAGCTAGAGTTTTCCTGCTTGGTCCACAGTCAGGACAAATCTCTCTCACCCGCCAGTCCCACAGCTGCTAAGACCCAACCAAGTAAACACAGAGACTTATATTGCTTACAAACTGTACGGCCGTGGCAGGCTTCTTGCTAACTGTTCTTATATCTTAAATTAGTCCATTTCTATAAATCTATACCTTGCCACATGGCTTGTGGCTTACCGGGATCTTCACATGCGGCTTGTCATGGTGGCAGCTGGCAGTGTCTCCCTCACCCAGCTTCCTGTTCTCTCAATTCTCCTCTCTGTTAGTCTCGCCTATACTTCCTGCCTAGCCACTGGCCAATCAGTGATTTATTTATTGACCAATCAGCAACACATTTGACATACAGACTATCCCACAGCATATTTTAATAATGTAAGGCTTATCATGATATTGAGACACATCTGTTCCTGGCAGGAACAATTTACTTCAGAGAAGATGATGGGCATCAAAGAAATTCTGTACGGTGTTTGTTTGTTTTCTTTATAGAAGAAGCCAGCCATTTGGGCAAGAAACTCCCCTTGCCTTGACCACTGGCAGTATGCTGTCCAAACCAGACTAACAGGACACAAAGAAAAGTGACTGCCAAACTTTGCCAACACAGGGTATGACAGTTCTTTGAAAATTCCTGCTTCACAGAAAAATCTGTCAGATATTTGAGGCCTGTAGGTCAACAATAGATGGCCAGTGTTGCAGAGGAAAATTGCATGTGGCAGCCAGCTGTTTTTTTCATTTCTTTTAGTTTTGGAAGTTGCTTGTTATGCATTTCTTGTTTACTAAGGTAACAATATATCCTTCTGGGGTCTTTGATGGAGTTGAAGACAAGATAGTTATAGTTTTTTTTTTTTAGTTATGATAGAAGATAAATCAGTCACAGAACTTTGGACTCACCAAGATAGGATAAATAATGGCGTATTTTCTCTAAAATTGCAAAATAAAAATGGGCTGAATATTGTGAATATAATTCTTACTTCATAATTATTATATATAGATTTACTGTGTTAGAATTAAACACATTCCTTTTTAATTAGACAAAAAGGGGAAATATTGTGTAAAAATCTTTTTGTACACTGTGTAGATGTGTCATTCTGATTGGTTTACTGAAATACTGAATGGCCAATAGCTAGGCAGGATTTTCAGCAACACAGGACTCTAGGAAGTAGAAGTAGGGAGTCACCAGCCAGATAGAAAGAAAGAAGCATGGGTGGTACAGAATAAAAATAATAAAGCCATGAGATAAAATTAGATTGATAAAAGTTTGTTAATTTAAATTGTAAGAGGTAGCTAGTAACAAACCTAAGCTATGGCCAAGCTTTTATAATGAATAACAAGTCTCTGTTTTGTGATTTGGGATCTGTCAGGTGGGACAGAGAAAAACTTGTCTATACTCAGATAAATCAAAAGCAGTAGATGTCTGTAAACAAGGTTGGGTACTGCATGGGACACTATGATCCGTGCATCTCATTCTGTTGAATCTTTCTACATGTGTTCTGAAAATACATTGCTAAATGAGAAACTGATGTCTGTCCTACAAAATAACAACAATAATGTGATTCAGATGGAATTAAGAAGTGCTGTTTTTAAATTCATGATTCTCTTTTGCTAATCTACTATATGTATGAACTGACTAACAATTCCAGTCATTCTGACCATGATAAAGACTATTCTATCAAGATTCTTCCATACCATTTTAAAAGATGAGTATGGAGCACATCCTTTGCCTATAAAATAATATATACCTAATAATGTCTCATAAAGTACAATCATTGATAAAACAATATGTTTTATAATAACTTCTTTAAGTCTGACAGAAATGACTCATAGTATCTTCCTGGACACATCACTCTTCAATGAAAATCTGTTTTATGAAATAATTAAAAATGTGAATTTGACTGTCGCTAGTAGAACCAGTGTTCTTACTTAGACCCAATCACAGCAACATAATTCAGGAATTAAAATTTTACAGAGGTCATTTTACACAGGTATTAGTAAGTGAGACATAAATACATGTGATTCTGTTTTGCGTTATAGGGACTAGGACCCAGAACCCTATAGGTATGAGGTGAGTTTTCTACCATTGAACTACATCCCTAAGCCTGTCTTCATTCTTATGCTAGTGCTTGTCTGTGTGCTCTGACTAATCGTGTATTACCAAATGTATGTAGCTAGTAGAATTCCTAGAAGAAAATAGGGCATAGAAACACTAGTGTTTGTTACAGGATAACAAGAAGCTGTTTCATATTTGAACATAAATACATATGTATCTACTCATGTCTATAATCACATTTGAAATGTATTTTCCTAGTTTTTAAATAGTCATTCTAGAGTTTTTGAAAAACAATCTTTTGATAATAAACATGGGTCCAAAATGAAAAGTTCAAAGGCGATAAACAGAAATCAATTTTCCTCCACTGATAGCACATTATCTTTTCTTCTATAATTGTTTCCTTGATCAAATTTTTATATTAAAGCTCAATGTTTCAGCTTTTATATTCTCACTTAATTTGAATTTATAATTTAATGTAGGCAGGTTTCCTATCACTAAACTATTCTTAACTATTATATCAAAATGTTGGATGGTTGCATGTACCACATATACCATTATTTAGCCACTAACACATTTTAAACAGAAAGGATATTTTCAGTATTTCACAATATCAGAAACATTTATGATGATTTATTTAATTTATAAATTTTCTTTCTCTAATATAAGCCCCCTTGAAATCAAATACTCTGTGAAAAAATGAGGGTTTTGTTAAGCTCTCGGCATATCAACTAAAACTTTATTTACAAAAATGTGTCTTAAGTAGTTGAAACCACTGCTTAATGGCTGACAGTAGATATGTTTGATTGATGCTCAAGTTCTATGTATTAAAATATGCTACTAATGATTTTACCCTTCAAGTCATCTTGCAAACTTTGATGTGTATTTGGACCTTGATGTATATTGGCAGAGTTAATGTTTTATTTTTAACATATCTGTGACCCAATGTACAATGTAAAGATTTATGCATTTTTTATTTTATAAGTATGCATGTTTGGCATGTATGTACATCTATGCACCACATGCATACCTGGTGCCCTCAGAGGTCAAAAGAAGGCATCAAGTTCTACTGGAATTGGGTTACAGAGGGTTACATAGGTAATGAATATGGGTCCCCTGGAAGAGCAGCCAGGGTGTTCTTAACTGATGAGCCATGTACCAGACCCTCCTGCATACAGGACAGTGTGTGTTGTACCAGTCAAGGAAAAGCAGTGTAGGATAGCATTGCTATTCAAGGTCAGTGAAAGCTCAGGAGTCTCTCGCCAGTAACTGTGGTCAAAGTTGTGCTAACAGTGTAGTCTTGGAATAAACTGTGGAACCACTTTACAGTCAGTCATCTGTGGCTTTAGAATAGTCTTCCTTTTCCAGTCTTTAGTTTCCTCAAAAGAATTTAGATGGATTGTGTTATAAAGTGGGTTTCTTTCTAGGTTTATATTTTCTGTATTTGTTTATTTTGATGTTTATAAGTAAAAAGACACATTGCTTATTTTTCTCAGTCTTTTTGTGTGTCTTTTTCTCCTGTGGTGTGTGTGCGCGTGTGTGTGTGTGTGTGTGTGTGTACCTACACACATCTCTTTGTGTCAGTATAAGCATATGTGTGACAATTTTAGATCATATAAGTAAAAGTCCTTTTTTTGTGTACTGCTGACTCGATTTCTTCCCTCATGATTGCAGGTCTGTGCTGTTCTGCAGGGACAGAACAAGACAGGAGTCTTCCAACACCAAGATGTATCCAGGAATTTTCACAGTGGGCTGCAGCCTCATCTGCCTGTTTCTAGAGCATCCTTCTTCCCACACTTTGCATTGGGGAGATCACTAAACTTACACTCAATGGGAAAATATGTACAAAACTATTGCAGTCCTTTAAAGCCATTTCCCCACCTCTCTGAAGCGGATTTTCCAGAAGTAAAATATATGTGCCCTTATATTCGATGTATTTTAAGGCAAATTACTTCTTCCTTGCTACTCACTGACTCTGAGATGTGGTGGGCCCATCTTATCTTTAGCTGACTATGGTATGTGAAATCTGCTAGACTGTTCCACTAGAAAGGTTTTCTGGTTTGAGCAGAAATTTCTCCGTTCAGATACTTTCCCATGGATTTTGTCAGTCACATCATTTTTATCTTAAAAACATGATGACAATCATTAAATATTAATGTTTCTGAAAAGCTAAAAGTTTCATTTAATTGAGTAGTGATTCATTGGCTTCCCTTTCTTTTTCTTCCTTTCTCTTTTTTCTTTCTTTTTTTCCTTATCTTCTCTCTCTCTCTCTCTCATTCTTTCTTTCTTTTTTATAACAGAGGAGTTGTAGGTTTTTGCACATCACTATTTCCCCCAGTGGTAAGATAGTTGTGATGAAATGATACTGAACATTGTTCAAATGCACACCCATCCTTCAGGAATTTGCGACAGCATCTGTGTCTCTGACATTTTCCTTAATTACTCATGAAGGTTTTCTTCTTCATCATGTCTTTCCTGGAACACAGAAATGATCTTATCTGTCTCCAAATATCCACTAGTTCCATGACAAAATGAATGCTTCTTAATTGCTTATTTGTATAAATGTTGAAATATCCAGAAATCATCAAGGATGTCTAAATTAAAATTGGACAGTTGTACTATGATGTGAACTCTGTTTCAGGTTATTAATTTCATACCACAAGGCTTGCAATTGTTGCAAGTTGTTGCTCAATCAAGCACGATAATGAAAACAAAAGCATAAGAGATTTAGAAACATTTAAGTTAAGTATAATAAATTTTTTTGCAAGTTCAAATTGGTAGCAGACTTTTTCTTGACTGTGAAATGGAACTGTTGTTCTACTATTAAATCATGTATTAAGCAATATTCTTCCTTTGATGATGTGATAGCTCTTGCTCTGCTCTGGTTGGTTTCTATCAAATCATGTATTCATAAGCTGTAGCATGTTGCCTGGCACACAAATGAATTACATAAATATATCAGTTCTTTAAGAATTTTGCTTTGTTTCTGTGATAAGGTCTTACTGTGTGGCCCAGAATTCCTGGACTGTGAGGTCCTTTTCTTCTAGCTCTAGAATACTGACAGTGCAGGTCAGTGCTATCATAAGAGGCTAAGAATTTTTTTTTAGTAAAGGGATATGTATTATTCATGCATCCAAAGAGGGCAGGAAGCTGGATACCTACTTATTGTACATGTGCTCTTTTTTTTTTTTTTTTTTTTTGGTTTTTCGAGACAGGGTTTCTCTGTGTAGCTTTGCGCCTTTCCTGGAACTCACTTGGTAGCCCAGGCTGGCCTCGAACTCACAGAGATCCGCCTGGCTCTGCCTCCTGAGTGCTGGGATTAAAGGCGTGCGCCACCACCGCCCAGCCGTACATGTGCTCTTATAGTATTATTGTGTACCTTTACTCTCCATGTCATACAACACTTAAAAAAAAGCAGTGAGCCTGTTTTCAGGCACATTCTCTTCACCTCAGAGCTGTTTTTCCTTCAAGGTTCTTTCATAGTTCCCAGAGTCAAATCTTTGCACTCTTATTTGCTGTAAAGGTGAATAGAGGAATGATTGACTGAATCCTTGTCTCCAACTTCCAAAATTATGCATTACTGATAATTCGGTGGACATCACATTCACTTGCTCCAGTCACACCACAGTACACTTACTTTCTTTCCTAATAGTGTTCTTTTAACCTGTATTCACTAAGGCTTTCTTATTCAAGTTTTTATTTCTGCATGCTATATTTCCGCTCTGTGTTTATCTTTAATGTTTTTTTTCTTCCTTGTTTGTTTAAGTTCTGTATGTTAATTGCATGTTCTTGTGCAAATGTCTGTTCTCTGGGGAGTTTCTTGAAAGTTCTTTAGTATTAACATCTCTCTCTCTCTCTCTCTCTCTCTCTCTCTCTCTCTCTCTCAATCTCTCTCTCTCTCTCTCTCTCTCTCTCTGTGTGTGTGTGTGTGTGTGTGTGTGTATGTATGTATGTGTATGTACCTCCTCTCTCTCCTTCTCTCTCTTTTTTCCTCACTCTTCCTCCTTCCTTTTCTAGCTTTT
Source organism: Peromyscus eremicus (assembly GCF_949786415.1). Classification (NCBI taxonomy): domain Eukaryota; kingdom Metazoa; phylum Chordata; class Mammalia; order Rodentia; family Cricetidae; genus Peromyscus; species Peromyscus eremicus. The sequence goes on along the minus strand of NC_081420.1, from coordinate 110,624,799 downwards.
GTATTGGTTTTCTGGGAAGGTTTCATGTTTCCTAGGCTACCCTGAAAATCAAATTTTCTATGAAGTGGAAGATGACTTTGAACTCCAAACCCTTCTGCTTCCACCTACCACATACTGGCAAGTCAGAATCATTCTTATAAGCTTTTCTTAAAATAAATCTTCTCTAACAAACGTTTATGTCAGTCTGCAGTTACTTGTTGAATCATGTTCATGTAATAACTTGTGAAACAACTTCACTGTATTTGATCCATCTAGATTCTAAATTACATGGGAATAAAATCTGTGTGTCTCCCTTGATTATTATAACTCCATCACCTATGATGATTGGTAAAATAGACTTGTAACAGAGTAGTGAATGAAGAAACCAAAGAAGATCACGGAATTCATAAAACTCTGTTCTAGAATTTATCCCTCTTTAAAGGAACTTTAGTAAGCAGTGCTTAATAAAATCACTTATTTAAATTTGATAGTAATGAAAATGTGTTTCTGATTATTTAATAACTTGCCTGAGAAAGATTTGAGATAGGAATTTAGGTTGGATTTTGCAAATCATGTTTCATGAATAATTTAAAGAGAAAATTTAACAGTTTTGATTTGTATGCCTACTTAGCACACTTTAGTGGGGGTCATGACGACAGTGACCTTCTTCTATTCTGAAAGAGCCATAAAGTCTCTCTAGAAACGGTTGTCAACTTGCTAGCTCAGTACATTGCTCCTCCACTCCTATGCAGCCTTCACCCTGTGTCTCCAAATGTTTTATTTAGTCTGATGACAGGAAGCATACTCAAACACCCATGTCATATTACCACAGAAACCTGCAGTTGATCAGAATCAGAGCTGCATAGAGAATAGTTCTTTGAGGAAGCTCTTTGTTAGCCTGAAATGATTTCCAGTTTTGGGATACTTGCTATCTGTCTTTCTGTTGGGAAATATAATTACTTTTTCTTAACTGGGATTTAATTTCTATAAAAAAAGAACCAATAATGAAATCCACCAAAGGTCTAAGATGTAAGGTCTAACATGAAACACATTACAAATTTTTTCACACAAGTAAGATCAGTCTTACAACTTGCTAGGTGTTTCTTACCCACATACTAGATGCAGGCCTGTATATAAGAATATCACACACAGCTGACTACATTTTCCTGTTTAGGAACAAAATTTATCTTCATTATTATATCTCAGAGTTAAGCTTGTTCCTCACTTTTAAAATATTTCAAATGAGCCGGGCGGTGGTGGCACACGCTTTTAATCCCAGCACTCGGGAGGCAGAGCCAGGCGAATCTCTGTGAGTTCGAGGTCAGCCTGGGCTACCAAGTGAGTTCCAGGAGAGGCGCAAAGCTACACAGAGAAACCCTGTCTCGAAAAACCAAAAAAATATATATATATTTCAAATGGTTTTGATAAGGACACATACACATACATACACAAAACACACATATATGCACACACACACACACACACACACACACACACACACACACACACAGCTTTTTACAGTTGAAAAGTTGATCTGAAAAAATGTCTCAGTGCTTAAAAGCACATACTGTTTCTACAGAAGACCCAGGTTGGATTCCCAGCACTTACATCAGGTGGTTCAGAACAGTCATAACTACACCTCTAAGTGTTCTGGAACACTTTTCTGTCCCCTTTGTTGACCTACATGCCTGTAGTATACATAAACACATGCAGACTCACATACACATACTCAAACACGCAAATTAAAATTAATAAATATGCCCCCAAATAAAATAAAATTGAAATTGGGATGCTGTCTCATACTTTTGGTTTGTCTCTGTAACTGTCTTCCACTTTGCTTTGCACATAATTGGTTATGCCATGAATCTATTTACTTACTGATTTTCTGATGTTTATGCATTCTGTTAAGGAAATGTGGTACATAGAAAGATATATTGACCACAGACATCTCAGAATTTCTAGTCTGGAAGTGACTGGCATTCAAGAAACTAATGTTCTCAGTTCATTTGTGCCTTTGAGGTAATATTCAATGATCCTTCCCAGAGAAGTAACTTTCTATGAGTTCTTTCATCAAGTAATTTTTTACTGATGAACTATCACTATTAGATTCAGACTGTGACTACATTTTATAGAACTCCAGTATTACCAACATCATTGAATAATAATTTAAATTTTAACAATTAAACTACATTTTAAAAATATCTAGGTGCCTATAAAAATAGATGTTCTACTTCATAGAATTAGTATGAAAGTCAAATTCTATAAAAATCAAATTAAGTAGTCTTAATAACTCAGTAATGCAGTTATTTACATTCTTCCATACTGTAATATCATATACTATTTAAGAAAAAGTGCTAGGTACACAAAACTTGAATTGAGAATGAATAGTAAATAGAAAGAAAAAAATCAGAAAATGATTTAAAAGACTTTGAAAATTGATAAGGAAGGGGATATCTATTTGTAAAATCGCCGTTCTAGTTGGGATAGGTTGCAGTGTACTCTGTAATTAATTATTCCCAAATATTTAAGGATAAATAAAATAATCTAAAATTTCTCTCATGAATTTAGCCTTGCTTTTGCTTAGCCTCTTTCGTAGAGTTCTACTGAATCTCAGCCCGTGTTAAAGGAAACATGCAGGTGAAAATAAATTAATTACCTTATTTTCATCCTTCCCAAATAAGCAACTGGCTAGTGAGGGTTTGGCATGGTGAGCGCATCTATCCCTGAAGTGTCTTTTTGACACCAGAATTCATTTTACCTTTTAAAAATCATGGACAAGGAGGAATATGAACGAAAGCAAGACAGAGACAAGGAGAAATATGAATGAAACCAAGACAGAGACAAGGAAACAAAAGCAGACAAGCTTTAGTTGGAGAGGAGAAGCATGTGACATCTTTAATGCAATAAAAGCAATGACATCCCAACATCAGCCTCCAGATTTCTAACCACCTGGAAGCCTGTACTTCTGCAAGAAAGTAATAACTACCCCGAAAAGCCCACCTTCAAGGAATTAAAGCCATTCAGACTATTCCCAGCAGACAGCTTGGATGAACAAGCTTCTGTACAGAAACTTACCCTGTCATAGACAATCTAAAAGGTCTTATTGTGGATTTATTTACTAAAATACATTTAAGTGCTAATTGAAAGCACAAATTCAGAGAAAAGCTACTTTCAGACAAATAAAAATTGTCCCAAAATAATAACAATCCCTGTTACATACTTTGTCCTAAAATAAGCTATTAATAATATTTCTTAGCTTTTATTTTTAGAGATATTTAACTCTAAATAATTGAGCAGACATTCCCTGAATGTATTCAGCAGATTCCTACTATATTAAACTATATTTATATAGAAAATATTAATCTATAAATGTAGCTCTAGTGATGGATGTAAGATAAATCATCAGATTTAGGACATTTCTTTTGAGAAATGACAAATATTATCACATTATATTATTAATGACAAATTATCAATGACACATATCATCACATATTCTCTTCAGTAAAAGTTATAAAAATGTATAAGAGACCACCAGGAGAATGGAACTGTTGTTCTTTCCCCTATTCATCTTTTAATCCTTTCTGAAAGTATCCAGAAAGCTCCTGTGCCATCTTTTGTTTGTGTCATCAATACACTAACATAGATCTTTACAAATGTTAGAAGCGATATTTGACATCCCAAACAGTTCAGAGAACATATTTATTCTTCCCAAGTAAATGATAGTAAAGATTTTTGTCAGTGAAAAAAGAGAGGGTGAGACAGGGTCACCAGAAAGGTGAAATGCACAAAAGATTCTAAATAGATTAAAAAAAAATGTGCCTGTGCTTGAATGGTGCCCCCAACCCCCTGGTATGCTCCGAGTGCAATGATCAGTAATTTGAACATAATTTGATGGAGCCAAGTGAGAGAGGATTTTACAAAAAGATCAAGATCCCTATCAGACTTGGTTCCAAAGGGAGATGACAAAAAGAAGATGATAGTAGAAAACATTTGAGGTATTCAGACTTAATTAGTGAGATAAAGAGTGACCAAATCACCTGACCTCTTAGCCTTTAAAAAGAAGAGGTCAACTTGATGGATTAAATTTCTACCACTGTAGCAAAAAGCCTTTAATAACTAACTTACATGGAAAGAGATTTGTGTCGGCTTTTAGTTTTACCCTGCCTGTGACCTGTGGCTCTATCCCCTTGTGCATCTGATTTATGAGTCTGGTGGCAATGGTTAGGGAAACCAAAGGTGGAAAAATCTGGCCAATCATGACCAGGGAGCAAAAGAGAATGTCCCAGGGTTCAGCAGTTCACCTTGAAGACAAACTTTTCATAAACTAATGATCTGCTGGCCGCCACCTTCTAAACGTTCTTCCACCTTCCAAGGCAATAGTTAGAGACAATGCTTTCAATATACAGACCGTGGGGAAAGATTTGACATCTAAACTGCAGCACTGATAAATGTCAACCTCCACACCTCAGAGAACTACATACTTTGTATCTCTTTAGACTTCATTTTTCAGAGTAGTTAATAACACCTAGGATTTGTGGCAACTTTATGTTTGCTTTTTAAAAAAACACAATCTTATTTATTTCAGGCTTGCTTCAAACTCACTGTGTAGATGAAGATGATCTAGAACTTTTGGTCATCCTGTATCCACCTCCACATTGCTAGAATTATAGGCATGCACTGTCACAATGCTTATTCAGTTCTGGGGATCAAATCTATCTCTTAAGGGATACAGGGGAAATATTTTACCAACTGAGCTATTGTTGATGGTGTTTTATGTCTAACTATCATTTGATAACTTGAAGAAAAAATAGTTTCTTAGGTTCATGATATATTTTTCAATACTTTTCAATATATAATTTCCTGTGAAGCATAAGTTATGGGTTCATAGCAAAAACAGGGAATATAAAGTTCTATTTGTAGACAGTAGTGGGAGTTTCCAGTCACTTCTGTGTTGGGAGCAGCCATTGTATATTGAGTGCCATGTGCTACTTTACCCTTAATAACCCTAAGGTTTCTACTGTCCTTATACAAATAATGAACATTCAAAGAGTTCTTTTTATTATTCTTTTTCTACTGCTATCATGTTTCCAGGTGGCACAATGGTTGCTAACAAAGATTCTAAATTCAGTAACCTCAAATGAAAAGTCATTCCCACAGCTTAATAGATATTTGCCTTGGTAATCATTGTTGAAACACACTTCCTCTCATTCTAATTTAGAAGGCTGAAAAAAAAAGTATTAGTGTAACTCTTCTGAGAACACACCCCAGAGAGGATTAAACAAGAAAGGGTTACAGTAGTGAACACATCCCAGGGAAAGATGAAGAAGTTAGGAAGGTCATGAGATAGGAAGCATAGAAGGAAAAGGAGAAAGGAAACTGGGTCCTACTATAATAGTCATACAGACTATGAAGGAGCCAAGTTGAGAAAGAGTATTCAAAGCTAGTCAGACTAGAGTGCTAGGTTGAGCCTGAAATATGTCCGCATCAGTCTTCCTTACACATTCAGTTATGGATGGTAGAAAGCCATAGGCAATGATGAAATTGAAGCATTTTCCTGGTCACAGCAAGAGAACAGAAAAGACTCCTCTTTATGGGGAAAAATTTAAGTAGTTCCCTATAATATCACTGTTAAGTATTATGTATAGTTACTGTTATTAGTAGTATTGTTCAATAGCTGTCACAAATGTTACCATTTTTCTAACTACTCACTATCAACTGATGCTTCACATCCTTCATCACACACATTTACTACTACCAATTATAACTATCTTGAACAGTCTTTTGGAGAGCTGGATTTAATTTTCCATCCATTATTCAGTGTCTATGATAAGATTCTCACATTTTCCTTTCCTTAGTGCATTGAAAGTTGTACACAAACAGTAAGAAAGCTGTTTATTTATTAAGGGGAAATAACCCATGAGGATAAAAATCTTCATACCTATAAAAGTAATACCTTGGATCAAGCCTGCAGTTCATGGCCATAATCCATGACATGATTATCTAAAACCCACACACTGGAAGGGGGTCTCAGGATCTCACATGGTATTTTGGTCTTAAGTTAGATATTGTACTAACTGTCCAACTTTGATTGTTCTTACTTTTAATAGTAAAGTGAAATGACTCTCTTCAACTTCTTGTAAATGTCATTTTATTGTTATTCTTTATACATTATCTAAGGAAATGCTGTGCTAGGTTCATATCTGAAAACTAAAGTTATCTAAACATCACAAATTTTTTAGAGTTAGTATACCAAGTGTTAAAGGAGAATGTTTAGATCTCTACAAAGCCATTAACTTACTTTTTTTTCTTAAGGAAGAGTGAGGACGAGAAATAGTGAACAAGACCCAGAGAGACTTGTCTGCTCTGTGAATTGCTGACCCTAAAGACAATACACAACTTTTCTGTTGAACTTTAGAAGCCTTTGGTAACTTTAAAAATGAATTTGAGACTTATTTTTGACACTATCTCTGTACTGCGGAGACTAGAAGAGTCAAGTTATTACATGATGGTCACCTGAGAAGTTCAAGTCCTGGCCTCTCCCTGAGTACTTTGATCATTTCCCAAGAAAACATATGGATCGATTCGACTTGGCTTTTCCACTTCTATCCAGGTATCACACTCCTGGCAAATTGGATCCAATGAATTTTAGAAGGCAATGTGGAAACTTTCAAGAACTGATTAAAGTGGACTTGAAAGCTATATTCATTTAGCTGTGGAGTCTGAGGCAAGTTGTTCTGCATGCTTGTACCTTATTTGATTCATCTTTAAAATAAAATCAGAAAATAGTTTTCAACTCAGAGATGGTGAAACACAACATGGGAGGGGTCAGTATAACTAGTGTGCAATTGGTTCAAATCAGTAAATAATACTTATGCTCACTCACATGGAAATAAACACACTATTTTACATGTGTATCATTTACAATTTATAACCATGTCTAGATTTCACCATCCCAAACCAATTAATTTAGTTACTCTTAGTTGGAAAATCTCCATTTGTTGTGAAGACCACAGTAATTTTCTCTTTTCACTGCTGGAAATCAAATCCAGGCCTTGTGCATTCCAGTCACTGAGCAGTGCTGTCAACCCTCAGCTCCTCCTGAGACAGGATTGTGCTCTGTATCTAAGGCTGACCTTAAACTCTCCATCCTTCTTCTCCCACCTCCTTGAGTGCTGTGATCTCAGAAGCATGACACCAGATCCAGCTGACATTTATTTCTCAATGTGATCCTGGTGGTTTGCTTTCATATTTTCATTGTTTTACTCAATCATCCCTATATAAATAGAGTGAGCTGTTGTATATTTATTTATTAACTCTATATAGTCTGTACCTTGTGTGAAGATGGCTTAGCCTCTGTTACAGTTCCCTCAGCTGTACAATGAAAGAGATCATAGCCTGTTTTGAGTCATTCCCAGAGTAAGTGCTCAGAAGCTGCCTGTGTTGACTCAATATGACTAAGTAGATACTGTCAGACAATATTTTTGGAATTACAGTCTATTGTAATGTGGTGATATATTGTGTCCCCCAATATATTGTGCACCCTAATAAACTTATCTGGCGTCAGAGAACAGAAAAGCCACTAGATAGACATAGAGGCCAGAAAACGGTGGCACACACACTTTTAAACCTATCACTTTGGAGGCAAATTAATCCTATCACTTGGGAGGCAAAGATCCATTTGAATCTCTATGAGTTCAAGGCCACAATGGAAACAGAGCCAGGCATGGTGCCAGACACCTTTAACCCCAGGACTTGAGATCTCATGCCTTGCTTGGGAAAGACACATGCCTTTAATCCCAGGAAGTGATGGCAGAAAGCAGAAAGGTATAAAAGGCATGAGGACTAGGAACTAGAGACTTTTAAACTTTTAGGCTTGTAGCAGCAGTTCACCTGAGATCCATTCACATGAGGACTCAGAGGCTTCCAGTCTGAAGAAATAAGATCAGCTGAGAAGTTTTGGAGGGAAGTTAGCTGTGGCTTGTTCTGCTTCTCTGATCTTTCAGAATTCACCCTAATACTTGGCCCCTGAGATTTTTATTTAATAAGACCATTTAAAAATCTGTGCTACATTGTAATTTCATTGTAATTTTGCATGTATGTCAGGTATCTCTTCAATAAAGTGCCTCCTGGTGGTCTTTCTCAGTATGTCCCTAAGATTATTTCTATGGAAATTTTGTCATGGCCAAAATGATTGCAGCGGCATTTCCCTTTTTCTATCTCTCTACTTTCTCCTATTTCCTTGGAATTACTTCATCCATTGAAAAGTGACCTATGCAAGCTACTTCTAAACCTCTATGATTATGATTTTAGAATCATGTTTGCCCTGCCTGTCAATTACAGTAACCAAAGCACCAGGGAGAAACGGAGTTACACATTCATAATTATGTAATACAGTAACAAGCTTCCCTGAATCAGTCACCTCCTTCCTTCATGATACTATGTCACTGGCAAACACTGTTATGGAAGGGAACCAGATGGATCTTCTACTCTTTTCTTATTTTACTAGTGCTGCTTATAATATGCATTAGAATTTTCCATGTTTCATTTTTCATTGTGTATTTGGGCAGTCTTCAGTCCAATGGGGGAATAGTAATAAAAGCATTAGAGAAAGCATTTCAATCACACCCCCAAATCTCTAGTTAGATCATGCATTTCAGATTCCATTACAGTATCAGACATGCTCCTGCTTATTTACATAACTAAAAGTAAGAAACGCTTGGTTAAAGCTACCAAAGCCTGCCATTTAATACCATAAACTTAAATATGGAAGTTTTAATTGAAAAAAATCTTTAAAACATCTTATTTTCTATAAGAATTTATCAACCAGGCCTTAATCAGTTTGTGTGTTGTTATAACATATTTCCTGAAGTTTGGTACTTTTTTCTTTGAAAAGAAGATTAATTGGCTCACAGTCTGTAAAGCTGAAAGTTAAGGATCAGGCAAACATATCTTGTGTGAACTTACTGAGTCATGATATGGCAGATGGCATCTCTGGTGGAAATGATGTGTGAGTCCTGAGTATTTCATGAAAAAAAAAACAACACATGGAATGTTCATTCATCACAGTGTATCAACACACATTCTAAGAAAATTATGAAGCCTTGAGAACACTACCAGTCAGCAATAGGAGCATAAGTCCCTTCTAAATGCAGGGTCTCCAAAGACCTAAGCACCTCCCTCTGGTCCCCACCTTTGTAAGGTCTAGTTCCCTCATGTGAAAATCCTTCAGGACAAAGCCAATCCAGTCATAATCAGAACCCTTTCAAACCAGAGAGTTTTTATAAATCTCTCATGACTTGAAAACCATGGGCTATATATGTGAGTAAGTTGCTTAATAATAAATTGAAACATTCTTAATATAACACAATTAGCATTTGTCCTAATTCACAACCATGTCTGTCACCCAGTGCAACAAGGTCAACATAAATATCACACAATAAGGAGGTTGATTAGAGTTCAGGTTATTTTAAAAATTAGTTTCTTTTTAATATTTGCTCATTAATCCCAGTGGACAAAACAGTGAATTCTATAATCTGCAAGTTGCTATTTCATACAAATTACTATTCAGGTAGTGTCATGATAGATGTATTAACCTCTACTCTTTCCAGGGGTTTTATGATGAAAGGGTGTTGGATTTTGTTAAAGGCTTTTTAGACATCTATTGAGATGATCCTGTTTTTTTTCCTTTTAAGTTTGTCTATATTGGAGATTACACTAATTGATTTTAGTATGTTGAGCCATGCCTACATCTCTGGGATAAGGCATACTTGATCATGGTGGCTGATCTTTTTGCTGTGTTCTTGGATTCTGTGAATATTTTGTTTAGTATTTTTTCATCTATGTTTATATAGTTTGTAATTATCTTTATTGGTTTAATCTTTGTGGGTTTGGGATATCAAGGTGACAGTGGCCTCATAAAATTTGGCAGTGTTCTTTCTGTTTCTATTTTGTGGAATAATTTGAAGAGTATTGTTATTAACTCTTCTTTGAAACTCTGGTAGAATTCTTCACTAAAACCATCTGGTCATGGGCTTTTCTTTTGGTTGGGAGACATTTAATGACTGCTTCTATTTCCTTAAGGGTTATAGGTCTGATTAAGTTGTTTATCTGATCCTGACTTAACTTTGGTAAGTAGTGTCTATCAAGAAAATGATCCTTTATTTTTTTTAGATTTTCCAACTTTGTGGAGTACAAGTTTCTATTTTATTTATTTTTGATTTTTCGAGACAGGGTTTCTCTGTGTAGCTTTGTGCCTTTCCTGGGACTCACTCTGTAGCCCAGACTGGCCTTGAACTCACAGAGATCCACCTGTCTCTGCCTCCTGAGTGTTGGGATTAAAGGCATGCGCCACCACCATCCAGTGTGGAGTACAAGTTTTTAAAGTGTGATCTAATCATCTTTGGATTTCCTCAGTGTCTGTGGTTATGTCCCTCAATTAATTTATGATCTTTTTAATTTGGACATTCTCACATTGTCTGTTAGTTAATTTTGATAAAAGTTTGTCTTTCTCATTTATTTTCTCAAAGAACTAACTCTTTGTTTCATTGATTCTTTGTATTGTTCTCTTTGTTTCTATTTTATTGATTTCAGCAATTAGTTTGATTGTATACCTCTGTCTACTCCTTTTGGATACATTTGCTTCTTTTTGTTCTAGAGCTTTCAGTTATGCTGTTATGTTGCTTATATGAGATCTCTCCAACTCCTTTATTAAAGTACATAGTGCTATGACTTTTCCTCTTACCACAGCTTTCATTGTGTTTTTTAAGTTTGGGTGCATTGTGCATTCATTTTCTTTGAATTTAAGGAAGTCTTTTGTGGTGGTATTGTGTTCCCCAAAATATTGTACACCCTAATAAACTTATCTGGGATCAGAGACAGAACAGCCACTAGATACAAAGGCTAGAAAATGGTGGCATTCACACCTTTAATTCTAGCACTCCAGAGGTAGAAATCCCTCTGGATCTCTGTGAGTTCAAGGCCACATTGGAAATGGCCAGGCATGGTGACACATGCCTTTAATCCCAGGGGGTGGTGGTAGAACCAGAAAGGTATATAAGGCATGAAGACCAGGAATTAGAAGCATTTGGCTGGTTAAGCTTTTAGCTTGTTAAGCTCCAGGCTTTCTAGCAGCAAGCAGTTCAGCTGAGAGCCATTGGGATGAGGACACAGAAGCTTCCAGTCTGAGGAAACAACACCAGCTGAGAAGTTGGCCAGGTGAGGTTAGCTGTGGCTTGTTCTGGTTCTCTGATCTTCCAGTTCACCCCAATAGCTGGCTCAGGTTTGATTTTATTAATAAGAATCTTTAAGATTCATGCTACAGTCTTTAATTCCTTTCTTTATTCTGCCTTGACCCAGGAATCTTTCAGTATGGAGTTGTTCAGTTTTCATGAGTTTGTAGCCTTTCACTTGGTTCTGCAATTGTTGAAATCCATGGTGGTCTGATAGGCTTCAGGGTGTTATTTAGATTTTCTTGTATCTATTGAGACATGCTTTGTGACCAAGTATCTGGTTAATTTTGGAGAAAATTCCATGAGATGCTAAAAATAAGGTACATTCTTTTGTGTTTGGGTGAAATGTTCTGTAGATGTCTGTTTGGACTGTTTGTTTTAAGTGTCTTTTAGCTCCATCATTTCTCTGTTTTTTGTCGGGATGACTTGTCAGTTGGTTAGAGTGGTATTGAAGTCTCTCACTATCAACATGGGAGGATGATTGTGTGATTTAAGTTTTGGTAATGTTTCTTTTACAAACAAGGATGCCTTGCATTCTGGGCATAGATGTTAAGAATACAAATGTCACCATGGTGGACTTTTTCTTTGATGAGTAGGAAGTGTCTTTCCCCATCTTTTTTGACTAATACTAGTTTGAAGTCTATTTTGTTAGATATTAGAATGGCTATACCAGTTTGCTTCTTAGGACCATTTGCTGGAAAATCTCTTCCTAAAGCTTTACTCTGAAGTTATAGCTATCATTGATGTTGAGATTTGTTTCTTGTATTTGTCTTTTTCATGGAATATATTGTTTTATTCATCTATGGTCATTGAAATTTTTGCTGGGTGTTGAACGTTGAAAGGTAGTCAGGGCTGGCATCTGTGGTCTCTTAAAGACTTCTGGACATCTGTCCAGGGCCTTCTGGCTTTTAGAGTCTCTTGAAAAGTGGAGTGTAATTCTAATAAGTCTATCTCTGTATGTTATTTGATCTTTTCCCATTGCAGCTTTTAATATTCTTTCTTTCTTCTGTATGTTTAGTGTTTTTATTGTGTGGTGAGGGACTTTCTTTTCTGGTCCAATCTATTTAGTATCCTGTATGTTTCTTGTACATTTATATGCATCTCTTCATTTATAGTAGAAATATTTTTCTTCTATGATTTTGTGGAAAATATTTTCTGGCCTTTTGAGCTGGGGATCTTCTCCTTCTATTCCAATCATTCTTTGATTTTGTCTTACTATAATATTCCAGATTTCCTGGATGTTTTGTGTCAATGATGTTTTAGACTTAACATTTTCGTTGTCCAGTGACTATTTCTTCTATCATATCTTCTACATCTGAGATTCTCTCTTCCATCTCTTGCATTCTGTTGGTAATGTTTGTATCTGTAGTTCCTCTTCTCTTACATAGAATATTTATTTCCAGAAGTCCCTCAGTATGTGTTTTCTTTATTGCTTCTAGTTCCATTTTCAAGTCTTGAATGTGTTTATTCATTTCCTTCAACTTTTTGTTTTTTCTTGGCTTTCTTGAAGGGGTTTACTCATTTCTACCATTTTTCTTTGACTTTTTATAGACTTCTTTAATGGATTTATTAACTTCTTCATTAAGAACCTGTGTCATCTACATAAATTAGTTTTAAGGTCTTTTTCTTGTGCTTCAGCTGTGTTGGAATATTCAAAGACTGCTCTAATAGGATAGCTAGGCTCTGGTAGTGACATATATTCCTGGATGTTGTTGATTGCATTCTTACACTGGTGTCTAGGCATCTGTGCTCCTGATGGTTATAGGTTTAGGTGGCAATTTCTGGGTTTGTTTTTGTTGGTTGAGTGTTTTGTTCCCTTGTGTCTATTTCCTCTCTGGTCTTCTGGCCTGTGGTTGAGCAGAGGGTACACACCAAATTGGGGACTGGAATTCCAGTGGCAGGCATACTCTCTTGTCAAGTGTGACTCTCTGCCTGAATTGTGTAACAGAATATGGCTAAAAGGAAGGGAGGGGAATTGGGGATAGTGTCTAGTGTCATAGTGGGGGCACCAAGAGAGTAGAGGAGGCCTATGGGTAGGTGGCCTACCTGAAGTTCTGGTTGCCATTGTGGCCTCTGGTCAAGCAGGAAGTCTCTATTTGAGTTGGTGACCAGGATTGCCCAAGTTTGGGACTTGGCAATGAGGGGCAGGGTCAACTGCCATAAGGTGTGGCCTGTGGTTGGGCAGGGGTGTCTACCTGAGGGAACTGAGAGAGTAAAGAAGGTCCATGGGTATCTCGCCTAGCTTGTCTTCTCCACTGTAAATTTCTTAAAACTTTTTTTAAGCTTTTTGCATATATTCTTTTGAAAACTCTCTCTTTGGACCCACACCACATCTTCAATTGTGCTATTTAATTTCTTGAGTTGAGTTCTTTATATATTAGATATTAGCTCTCTGTCAGATGTGTAGTTTGTAAAAAAAAATTCTCATTCTGTAACCTGCTGATTTGACAAAATAATGCCTTTCATTGCGATACATATGCTTTTCAGTTTCATTAGGTCTCACTTACTAATTGTTGATCTTAGTGTCTGTGGCATTGGTATTCTGTTCAGAAAGTTTCTCCTTGTGCCAAAGAGTTCAAGACTGTTCATTACTTTCACTTCTGTCAGATTCTGAGTATCTTTCTTTATCTATATCTTACAGGGTTTTTTTTTTTAATCTGTTTAGAAGGGAATTTTGTGCAACATGATGTGTAGGAGTCTACATGTATTATTCTACATGCCACAATCATTTTGAACAGCTTTATTTGTTGACAACTCTGTCTTTATTTTCCATTGTGTATTTCTGGCTTCTTTATTTAAAAAAGAAATCGGCTGTCCATAGGAATGGGGACTTATTTGGGGGATTTCAGTTTGATTCCATTGATCAGCATTTATATTTTATGCCAATATCATGCTGGTTTTATCACTATAGCTCTGCAAAACAACTTTAGACCAGGAGTGATGATATCCCTGTCAATTCTTTTATTATTCAGCATTGTTTGAGCTGTCACCCTGAGGTGATGTCTATCCTTGATGTTAAGATGTGTCATGTATTCTATTTTTTAACACAATCATTTTTATTGGGGAATTGAGGCCATTGATGTTGAAAGTTGTCAAGGTACAGTATTTCGTGATTCCTATTATTTTGTTGTTTTGGCCCTCCTGCCTTGGTGTGTGTGTGTGTGTATGTGTGTGTGTGTGTGTGTGTGTGTGTGTGTGTGTGTTGTTTCTCCCACTCTTTTTATTTGTTGGTCTGGTATTATTTATTCCTTGTATTTGTTTTGTTTTCTTGGATGTGATTAACCTCTTCAGGTTGACATTTTCTTTCTAGCGCCTTCTGTAGTGTGGGATTTATAGATAGATACTGCTTAATTTTTTTTTATCATGGGATATCTTTTTTTTTCTCTATTTATTGCTATTGAGTGTTTTGCTGACTATATTCACTTATGCTGGCATCTGTGCTCTCTTAGAGTTTGTAAAACATCTGTCCAAATGCTTCTGGGTTTTAGCATCTGCTTTGTAAAGCCAGGTGTTATTCTGTTATTCTAAAATGCTTGTCTTGTCTTTATATGTTATTTGTTTTTTTTTCCTTTGCAGCTTTTAATATTTTCTCTTTGATCTGTACATTTAGTATTTTGAATTTTGATTATTATGTGTTGTGGAAAATTTCTATGCTGGTGTAGTTTATTTTGTGTTCTGTGTGCTTCTTGTTTCTTGATAGGCACCTCCTTTGTTAGAGTTTTGTCTTTTGATTTTGTTGAAAATATTTTCTGTGACTTTTACGTTAGTTTATTTTCCTTCTTCTATTCTTATTATTCATAGTTTTGGTCTTCTCATAGTGTCTCATATGTCCTGGATGTTTTGTGCCAAGATCATTTTTTTTTTAAATTTATCATTTAACATTTTCTTTGAAGAAGGTATCTATTTCTTCTATCTTATCTCCCAATGTCTGAGATTCTCTCTTTTTGCTCTTGTATTCTGTTGGTGAGACATGCCTCTGAAGTGTTGTTCTTCCATTTCCAGATTTCCCTCAGTTTGGGTTTTTCTCGGTGATTTCATTTCCATTTTCATGTCTTAAGCTGTTTTCTTTATTTCATTCCATTGTTTGTGTTTTCACAGACTTCATTAATAGATATATTTATATCCTCTTTAAGGTCATTGAATATACTCATATTAGCTATTTTGAAGTACTTCTCTTGTGCTTCAGCTATATTGCATTTCTCAGGGCCTGGTGTAGTAGTGTTGCTAGTATCTAGTGGAGGCATATTGTTCTGGCTAGAATTGATTGTGTTTTTACATTGGTGTATTGGCATTTGGGTCTTAGACGATTATAATTCTAGTTGATGACATATGGTCTTGTCTTCTTGGGTGCCTGTTCCATTCCTAGGTATCTGTTGCATTTCTGGATCACAGGAGAGTGTTGCAGCTGTGGATTGCCTGGTAGGGAGTACTTCTGAGTCCCTGCTAAGGGTGGCCACTGAGGGTACTGAGTAGAATATTTTTCTAGATACCAGAGACTGCCAGGAAGAAATGGAGGTGGGCAATGGTGATGGAGGTGATGAAAGTTCCTGTCCACAGGAGAGAGGAAAGCATGGGGATCTGTAAAGTCCCCAGGGAGTAGAGGCAGAGAATGAAGGCAGTCCACGGTGGTGTTTCTAGATAGAAAATGCCTCCAGGTGTTGGTGGCTGAAATGAAGGGATGGGGTGAGGGAGGAATGCTGTAAGAGATCTGTTTAGTCCTCAAGGAGGAGGAGCAGAGAATTAGTCCCCTGGGAAGAGAGAGCAGCATGTGGCCTACTACAAAGCTGGGTATAAGACTGAGAAACTGGAATTGGAGCATAGTAAAGAGGGGAAGATCGCCTACGTGGTTCCCTAGCCAGAATAGCATGGGGGTTCCCAGGAAGTGCTTTATGTTTTGGCATCTGAAACAAAGGTTCAAGTACATTTTCATACATACTATTAGTGTTTGGCACATATTACAATTAACATTTTCAGATTTTCCAACACATTTAGTTAACTGGTTATGTATTTACCATTTATTTTTATCAATATGCTATCTCAAACGTAATGCTGCTCTAATAAGTAGTTATATATTCCTTTTCTTTATCTCTTAAGAGACTTCTAGGTTTTATTTATTTAAAATTTTAAAGTGATACATTCACTGTGCTTCCTTAAAGGAAAATATTTTCCAGTAATATCATTAGAATGGTCTTGTCTGCCTCTCATTTCCCCCCTTGGATGTCTACTTACCATCTTTCTCCACATAAAATTATTCTTGCCCACTACTTCCTGTTGGGCTCAGACTTTGGGATAACAGAAAGAGATAGAGAGACGTAGGGACCCTATAAATACACAGAGTTATGTTTCTGGCTCCTTCTTTCCAGTATGTTATTGGGTCCCCTGCTTCCCATAAACAGGCTTACAGCTTCAAGCAAACCTTTCTGCCCAATGAGCTGTCTTGTCCTGGGGTTTGGGTACATGCCCTGCTCTTATCCTTCAGATTAGTGAGTTAGAATGGGCTGTTTTGACCCTTACTACTTTTTGTAGCTGCTTAGCGTACTCTCTCTGACTTCCCTGTATCTGCCCTGAACTTCCACTTTGTGATAGGACCTTCATTAAATTCTTCTCAAATGAACAAATTGAAACACACCTTATGACTTCTACCTGGGTTAATTGATGGGTAAGAAGAAATAGCCACTCTTTACTTCAATGAAAGTCAAACATATAGGTATTAAATATTTATTTGAAAATTCAAAACCACTTACTTGTTATTAATAACACATTAAAAAACTATAAAAGTTATTGAGTAACTCAATGCCCTCTTACCTCTTAACATTATACCTACAATTTGGTATTTTCCTGATTTAAGAGTCAATCCTCGGATTTACATGGAAGTTACAGAGGCAAGCTGTACCTACTATATTGTCCCCATTCTTTCTAAAATATAAAATCATCATGTGAGAAAACATTCCTCACACTATACTTATTGTTTTTATTCTGTCCCAAATGCTTGCAGTTCTCATAAATGCTAGTTAATGTCCACTTACACTAGACCTCTCTAGCCCTCTAATTGAGGGGCATGTGGGATCTCTTGAATATGGACCAAAGGATCAATAGGAGATTTCCAGCAACAATAAAATGGAAAGAACTAGGCAGAGTTTAGGATAAGTTGCTTTAAGAGAGCTATCTGAAAAGCAAGCTTGATTCTGATAATGTATATCATGGGTGCCCAGAAACAAATGATAAAATGTAAAGAATGATGGTCATAATGGTACTGTAGTTTATACTGCTATTAGGCATTTAACCTGTGCCAATGATGTTGGGATAAAATGATTGTTTTTATTTTCACTGTACATTTTAAGAATATTCTCTCCAAAATTCTTTGATAAAGTAGGGAATTTTGTATTTGCAAATATCACAGGTAAGCATCATAGACAACCTAATGCTGATCAGAATCATTAGATAAAAAGTGATTTCAGCAGTGTATATAGGAGACAACTCATTGGTACTGGTAGACAAATATGTGGTCAACTTCTTTCTTACAGGGCACTCAGAGCGTGAGGTAAAAGAGTTCTTGAAACCTGTTCACTCAAATGGACACTGTAACTGGGCCTGACACAATTTATACTGAGAAACAGCAAGACATAGAGCTAAGTTCATGTATGAGCTCATGAAATCTAAGAACAGCACTGAACAAGATTTATAAGATTGAACCTGTTAATTTATATATTTTAGTTTTCTTGCTTATACTATACTTCAATGCAGAAAATGGAAGGACAACTAAAACAGTAGAAAAATTACAACTCATAAAAGTTAATATTTTTTAAAAAAATATTTATCAAAGTTGAACTAATCATGCAATACTATTCCAGATATCTTATGGAATTCTGCTCAGTTTAATAGTTTAAAATTATCAATTTTTCAGTGATACTTGTCTCTTATCTGTGTGTTTCTAAATTGCTATACAATATTTTAAGCAAATAACAAAATAAATGCAAGATGTACCCTTGCTCTGTCCTTGTTGCCACATAAAAAAAGCCAGAATCTTGGCTAACTCCTTTGATATTCTGTTGTTGGATGGCTCCTCCTTTTTTAAGGTCCAGCCTTGGATGAGCAATCTATAATCTGTATTTTCAAAGCTTTTGGGCCATAAATGCATCTAACTTATATTTTAATTATTGGATTTTTTTCCCACTAGGAGTTTGTGAGATAGTCTAATAGAGTAATTTGAATAGGGAAAATAATTTTTAAATTATTTCATGTTGATGTTGGTACCCTAAGGAAAAAGTACTCTATTTTCCTTTTTCAAACTCTCCCAAATAGCAACTTTAGCATTCATGTTTAAGCACTGCTATCCACTATTTGAGTTTTGAGAAATTCACATATTATAAATGAATGCCACAGGTGAAATTTCAGACCTGAATCCTCCTGATTTGAATTTTAAGGAAATCAGAAGTTATAAAAGCAAAATAATGCAACTTTTTGCCCTCCAAAAGCTACTATATATAATAAATATAATATATATGTTACATAATATCTTTATCTTTATATAACCATACATTTACATATAAGCATACATCTATAGACATATGTATCTACAGGGGACAATGACATTGAGTATCCTTGGTGTTTATATAATAAGCAATCTAATAAACTTAAGGCAGGGGAATTTGAATAGGAAGTGTATTTTATTGTCAAAGAAACATTATACTGAAAGTAAATGGATTTGTGTATAAATTTCCTCTCTTGTTACATGTATAGCCAACATTCCCAATAGTTTTAGGAAGTGTGATCTCTTTTCTGAAAGGAAGTGATGTTAATTCTAGTGAAGGTAACCATTACACAAATGTGAAGAAGGCCAACATACAACATCATGGATTGGATATATCTTATTTTTTCTGTTGACAGGCTTGGAGAGTGATCCATTTTGTATGCTGGAGCCCAGTTCTTAATTAGGAAGTCGTCAGAAGCTCAGCAACTGCAAAGACTGATGGACTTGCAGCTAATCTTAAAAAGGTCACTGTAAATGACCTCTGGCTCAAGACATTCCCTTCTATTACCCCATATTGTTGCTTTGTGCTGGAATATGGACTCATTTCACTTAACATCTTAACTTAACATCAAAAGACTGTTTATGCCTACTTGTCTTACAGGAATAATATGTGTAGTACATTATTGATGTTAATGTCTACTTTAGTTTTGATTTCCTATAAGAAATGTTCACCCTCAATATCCTTTATTTCAATTAGTCATTTTATATTTCTTCCATATTTCAAGGATGAGTCAAGCTATACTTGAATTTTTTTTAATTCAAAACATTCAGACAAACAGTAAAATATATTTTGTGGATTCACTTAACAATGGTAAAACATAGCACATTCACTCCTTTAATATGAAATTTTTATAGGAACAAAAATCTTGAAATCCAGAAAATCTGTTTTGAGGGAGAGTGAATATGGAGCAAAACACTAAATCACAGTACAAACCATTTAAAGACAAATGATAAAATATTGCATTTAAAATTTAGAACTTCTTACAGTGGTTATATCAAAAAAAATACAATGTTACCTGTAGATGATACCCTTACAATCCCAGGATTTAAGAAGCTGAGGCAGGATCATTGCATGTTCAAGGCCAGCCTCAGCTACATAGCATGACACTGACTCAAAACAGAAATAAATGTGTATGTAAAGAGTACTTTCTATTTTCTCTTTTTTCTTATTATTCAAGTTAATGTACAAATTTACATAATGAAAAGTGTGCACAAAGTTCAAAAGGGTCACCTCTGGAAACCTGCTAACAAATGATGTCTTGACTTTTCCCAATTCATGTAAGGATGTATCTATTCTAGCTAAGGAAAATAGTGGAAAATGGAAAACAAATGAAGGTTTTTATCTTTATTTGTTCAATTGAATAACCGTTTTACAAGGCACATTTGTTTTCCTGGGGTTATATTTTCTTCTGAATAAGAACCTTGTTTCCAGGCTTTTAGTGTTTTTCCATATAAACCACAAAAATTTTAAAACTCAATGTTTTATTTGTTCACCAAAGACACATTTACCCCTAATATGGACTACCCCTAATATGGCTTTGATGATGCTGGGATTGGAGAACCTACTGTGAGACATGATTGCTCTTTGGAGTCTGTATAGCAAAGAGGATGAACATTCAATCAGCTGTAATAGTGGATGACGAAGACTGAGATGCAGAAGACATGAATATTAGGAACACAAGTCTGTGACATGGATGAGGGCTTGAAGGTACTTGCTGCCAATGTGAGGTGACCTGAGTTCAATCCCCAGAATTCACATGGTGGAATGACATAAGAATAAAATGTTCTTTGCCCTCCAAACATTCACCATGCCATTCATTCAGTGACTCTCAGTATATAAAGAAATTCATAAATTCATATATTTGACATTGTTTTCAGAAACCTAGAAAGTCTACAGGCTAAGGAAAGAAGTCTTTCATGTGATGACATTCATGATATAATATGATATATTTTGATACATTTTGAACACAAGACCTGGGGGAAAAAGTATCAACAATTCACCTAGTTATAAAGTCTCAGAGGCTAAGTTTGTCTTCAGATATTATGAACCTTTATATTTGCCAACTTATTTATAAACACATTTTAAGTTTTATTCTGCCCATGTCTACCTGAATTTCCATGAAAAATAGTGATTCTTAAGGTAAGAATTAGACTAGAAACAGACTCAAAAATTTACAAGTTAATAAATTGCAATTGTATTGTCTATTTTTCCATGTAAAACCAAGGTCAGAAGTTATTTAAATGTTTGCTGTACTTCTAGTTAAAATGAGAAGAAATAGAAAACAATGCTGAAATCCACTATTGTATGTTCTTATGGCAAATGTGATTCAAATGAGATTAAAAATTAAAAAAAGGTTTGAACTGCCCACTGATTCAATGTATGACCTTGTAAACGAGGGAGTGAATAGCTGTAAGTAGAGTAATCACACAGAGGCTGGAGTTATTTAGAGGCTGAATAAAAGTAAAAGGAGTCGAGAAACTTTCCATATGATAGGCTTCAACCACCTTGCTGTGGTATAATGCTTTCTACACTGGCTTAATAAAACACTGATTGGCCAGTAGCCACGCATCAAGTAAAAGCAGTAAAAGCAGATAAGGAGAATTCTGGGAAGAGGAAGGCTAAGTCAAGAGACTCCAGCCTGCCATCCATGGAGCAGCATGTAATGGCATACAGGTAAAGCCACAGAACACATGGTGATATATAGATTAACAGAAGTGGGCTGAGTTTAAGTACAAGAGCTAGTCAGTAGTAAGCCTGAGTTAATGGCCAAGCAACTTTAATTAATATAAGCCTCTGTGTGTTTACTTGAGTCTGAGCAGCTGCAGACTGGGTGGGACACAGGAAAACATTCAGCTACACCACCTGAGTTTTCTTTCTAAGTTGTTGGAAACTGCTGACAGTAAACAAACAGGATAGGAAAAGAGATCATGTGTCAGTTAATGTTAAATAAGACAGAGTGTCTGATAAATGAAAGCAAATAGCATGCTGAAATCAGGTAGCTGGTGTGGGAAGTATTTAGCAAAGAAGCACATCACATTTGAACATAAATACCTAGTGTGACACCTTACTTCCTATTGTGTGCATTATAAAATGCTGTTCTCTACATCGTTTAACCTGTGTTCATCTTACCTCCATAAAAAGTATAAAAGTTACTGTAGGGGAAGGTACCTAATTCATAGTTATTTATCAGTTACTTCCAGATTTATTTGATCATGATATCTTCCCTGACAGATAATTATTTATTTGAACAATCAAGGATAGCAGGCATTTCAAAGCTATTCTTTCACCAATCCAGAAAAATTTAAGTATTAAGACACTTCACTCATTGCTCTGCAATGACTAGCATTTTATATCTGAAAGGAAATGTTGATTCTGACTCTCAGCATCCCTCATGTAAGAAGTTGAACAAGCACAGATCTTGGTGGTGTCAGGATTTAAATTAATTCAATCATTCCCTAACTGTGGTCAAAAGTAACCTAATCGCTTTTTACCTTGGAAGCATGCTCAGCCCAGGTCATGCAACTCCATTCTTCTCATACGCCACTTTTCTCTTTTCATAGAGGAGATATAAATAAATCACTAACAATCAAAGCATCACTCACCTGTCTCCCCTTTCCACCCAAATTTAATACATCAAGTAGTAGAAAGATGCCTAGGTGGTTCCCTATTATATTTGTTTTTAGTGTTCAACTTTAATGCTGTGTTTTTCTTATAAAAGGTACTTGGTATTTGGGAGATAATTTAAAATGGTAATGAGTGGCTTGGAGCTTAGGAAATTGGTTTCTATTTCACCAACACTGTAACAGTAATGAAATATTTCACAGGCCAGGTAAACACTTCAGTATTTATTTTTCTTTGATGATCTCACTAAGTTTAAAGTGATGGTCAAAGATGACAGTGAATGCTAACCTGAGCTCTTATTTTCACTCATTCAAAACTAGCTTGAGGAGGTTAGGTAACCCTTGTCAATATTACTTTTAGTGTATAAACTGCAGAGCTCAGGAAAATAAAGCAACAGTATAATTAACAGCTAATAGCTACAGTCAGAGTGCTGAAATCTGACAAGCAGTTTTAACATTACCTGCATTTGATGTGGGCAACTTGACCTCTTCAATATTCAGTTTCCACATTGATGAACTGGGGTGTGTTTTAAGAATTAAATTAAAATATCATTCACTTGCAATGCTTGCTGAATTAACTACATTCCTAAGTGCAATACAGCTATTTAGGAGTTCCAGCGTAAGTCCAAAGTGGTGAGAACATTCAGTCTATTTTAATTATTGAGATAATACATGGTATTTTGAAAAGACTAGTGGTGGAAGACGTGAAGTCAGGAGAGTTACAGTGTCTGCAGGGTAAGTTATTGGATATGGGATGATGTGGTGGACTGGTTCCCTTTTGATCAATTGGATGGATGTTGGTACCATTTTCTGAGATGAAGAGGCAGCAAGAATGTATGACAATTGTCTGGGATCTATTGCCATAAAGCTGCCTGTAGGGCATCCAAAGAAAGCTCTTCTGTCAGCAATGTGATAAATAGTCCAGTAATCGAAGCAGCAGTGCTACAACAAATACTGAGCTTAAATGAAAAATGGGAGAGGACAATAGAGAGAGGGAGGATCAGATCATGAGTGGGAAATGATTCAAAACTGAAAGTTCTAAAATAACTAATATGCAGATAAGACAGCAAGGGTCAAGAGGGGTTTGGAGGTAAAGGAGTTATCAGGATTCCTGAGGAAGAAATAGGAGATGAAGTGAAATCATAGATCTGAGCAAACAAAATGCTGCTGTCAACAGAAAGGAACTTTGAAATTTGTGCATTTAGGCAGAGAAATATGGAGATTCTCTTTTTCGTGTAGTATTAATTTTTCCATTGTTATGTAACAATCTGTAATGAACAATGGCATAAAACAGCTTCCATTTATTATAATTATTATGTCACAATTTCTATTGGTCAAATTCCTGGTTGGCTCTACTGAGTTTTTAGAGTTCCACAATGGATAACATTTGATATGATATAATATGATACTTTGCAAGCTACTTTTTATTTTCAACTTTTAAGATTTATTTAATAATATCTTGCATAATACAGACTCTAAATAAATTGCACTGTATTTCCTTTATCTATCTATATATTTATGATATAATTTATTAATTGTATGTAATAGAATAATGTAATTTATTTTGTCCTTGAAAGATTTGAGCTGTGGGTGATAACAATACATCCTTATCATTTTTAATATTTATCCTCAATTACTTTATTTATTTTCATTTATTCATCTGAAATCCCAGATTAATTTATTATATGCTTTTTCTAACTATGCAAATCTAACTCTGACATATTTATGCTGTAGTCTATAAAAGCCATTGTACTGATGTAATTTTTATTACAGTACTGATTAAATTTTTAAATAAATCATAGAATTTATCTAAATCCTTTGCAATTGTTTTTAAAAAGTCTCCACATTTCGTATTACATGATTATGTTACTTTACAAATTCTGACACTTTATATTAAGATAATATATTTGTTTACTGATCTGAGGAATCTTGGCATAGGTATAATATTAATATTTTTTTCCAGTCAGGGATTATAATGTGATTGGTATTTCAGTTACTCAAGATCTGTATTACAGAATCCAAAAATGTATTTACTGTCCATTAAATTGCTTTTTTGTCCCTTTCTTTCTTGCCCACTCTTCATACACTCTGTCTCCATACTCCCCTTTTTCTCCTCTTCTCTCTCCTCTGATAGCCAGTTTCTATAGTTTCTACTGCTTTTATGACACTACTTTATTTTCTATGGTTTTGAAATATTGTAGTGTATCTACTGGGCAGTTTGTTTGCGCTAAAGCTTAGCATGAGACCCTGAACAGTTCTGGTCTATTTCTTCTGTCTGTGTGGAGCAAAGCAAATCATCTGTACTTTGTGGCTCTCAGTTTGACAACCAAATGTACAGGGTGTCCAGTGTCTAAAGCCTACGTTTCACACTCAGCGTTGTTTTAGGGGATGTTTCCCCTTTGTTAATATCAGACTTGGAGAAGAGTGTCTCTGAACTCAACATCATAGTAGGACTTTTGGTGATGGATGCTATTTACAAATTAATTTAGAATCTAAATTAAAATTAGAAAATTTTAATATTTTGCCTATAACATAATATGTCAATATAGTCTTATCACAATTGATTACATTCATGTTTAAAGACCCCTCTCCTGTACCGAGCAGTTGGTTGTGTGGCAGCCTACAATTTGCAACAGTATTATTTGAAACAATATTGTAGATGATTTTGTCCTGTTCCTATCTATTAAATATTTCCTGTATTTGTCACTTACTAGACTTGCATTTTATTAGTGTCAATCACTTTGATTTATGTGTACTTTTCATATTTTATACCATTTTACTAAATTTCTGGTATGTGGGAGAGATTATAGTATTTAGGCAACTTATAAAAAAGGAATTGAAAATAACTTTGCACTTGTGCTTTGCATGAAAATGGCTCCTATGGGCTCATCTATTTGAATGCTTGATTTCTATTTGGTGGAATTGTTTAGGAAGGATTCAGAAAAGAATGGTAACCAAGACAAGCAATAGTATAGAATGAACAACGGCCGGGCGGTGGTGGCGCACGCCTTTAATCCCAGCACTCGGGAGGCAGAGGCAGGTGGATCTTTGTGAGTTCAAGGCCAGCCTGGTCTACAGAGCAAGATCCAGGAAAAGGCGCAAAGCTACACAGAGAAACCCTGTCTCAAAAAACCAAAAAAAAAAAAAAAAAAAAAAAAAAAAAAAGAATGAACAACATTCCAATGACTTGAGGCAATTAATTGACACAAAAGCCTAAATACTGTATTAACTTAGAAATAATTTCATATTATTACCCAGAGCATGGTACAGAAATGGGATCTTCTTGTCAGACAAGCTACATTACACTTAGTATTCTCAATTCCTGATTAACTTTTTCTTGAATACTATTAGATACCCATTAAACTGATGAAGAAATTCCAATAGCAAAAAGGACTTCCAGGTTTATTAAAAATATTCATTAAATGTCTTAGAATAACAATGCTAAGAATGACAAATGAATGATGAACTCTGGTTAAAACTGAAATTACATTTTATTTTGTTCATTAAGTTATCAAATTATTATAATAAACTTTAATTCAGTTTATTCAATAATTATAACACTGTGATAGCTCAATCAATAATTTTAAATCTTCATCTTTGGATTCATGCCATATCCATATTATAATCAATTATTTTAAAAAACTTACATTTTCTTTTTTTTTATCAAATTAAATTTTTTCCAAACATTTTTAAAAATAAATGTCAAGAATTTCCTTTCCCAACACATAAGATATCAAGAGCAAATATAATACAACTTTACTGTCAAAAAAGACATCGCTTTTAAATCTCTATTATTTTGCTTGAAAATGCCATATTTAAATTATTTAAAAATACGACATTTCACTCTGGGATTTTTCTAGAACTTTCCATTTCCTTTCATCTTCAATTTCAACCTTTACAATTTCCAGTACAAAAAGAAAATATGACTTTTGCTGCTACCTGGGACAAAGTGTTTACTACTGCTTGTTCAGAGTGGAATTACCAGAACCATCGTGTTACAAGAAAACATCAGCAAAGGTCAGTTTGGAAAAGTTTGGCAAGATAAATGGTGGGTAGAAATTGCTATGAAGATTTTCTCTTCTAGGGAAGAATGTTCATGGTTCCGAGAGACAGACATTTATCAGACTGTGATTGCTCCAAACCACAGAGTAGGCACAAAAAAAAAAAAAAAAAAAAAAAAAAAAAAAAAAAAAAAATCTAAAGGGAACCATGACCACGCCTAACAGTGACTTTGAAATCTTCAAAAAGATGACAGGATCTCACAATGATGATTCCACATGGACTACGGTAAAGCCATTAAGCTGGTTAACTCCACAGAAAGATCGACTCTGGACTACAAACTACTCAGGACAATTTTGAGATGGCTAGCTGAGATGATCCAGCCTGACAGACTACTCGAACAAGGACTTGAAACAAGCCCTAAACTTTCCTATTATGCAGAGACTGGACAAATGATACAGGACTTGACAATTAACCCAAAACTTTTTTTTTTCAAGATTCCCTAAAGATATCTTCACCCCTAGAAAGCAGAAAGAAAAAAAGAATGTATATAAGAGATAGACCATCGAATCTACTCTGAGAAAAAATATAAAGAAATAATAGGATAAATGGGTAGATCACTGAATCTACACTGAAAAGAAAACGGGGAAGATATAAAAATGACAAAAGGTGGATTATTGAAACTTTTATGAAAATATGAATATGGTAAGATAAAAAGGTCATTTTTTTGAATCTACTTTTAAAAAGGAATTAGTTGTTTTAAATAAGATAAGTAATGAAAATTTTTGTCTGAGTTTATCAAATGTTACTGGATTGGACATTGTTTATATATATATATATATATATTGGAGTTTTTCATCTGAATCTGTCAAATGTTAATGAACTAGACATTATTAATGTAATTTTTGACTGTATGTTTTATATATACTTATTGGATAGTTTTTCTCAGATTACTTATAAGCTTTTTTAAATTTTAGACAAAAGCCAGGCGGTGGTGGCGCACGCCTTTAATCCCAGCACTCGGGAGGCAGAGCCAGGCGGATCTCTGTGAGTTCGAGGCCAGCCTGGACTACCAAGTGAGTCCCAGGAAAGGCGCAAAGCTACACAGAGAAACCCTGAATCAAAAAACCAAAAAAAAAAAAAAAAAAAAAAAATTTAGACAAAAAAAGGGGAAATGTGGTGGTATTATGTTCCCCAAAATATTGTGCAAACTAATAAACTTATCTGGGGTCAGAGACAGAACAGCCACTAGATACAAAGGCTAGAAAATGGTGGCACTCACACATTTAATCCTAGCACTCCAGAGATAGAAATCCCTCTGGATCTCTGTGAGTTCAAGGCCACATTGGAAATGGCCAGGCATGGTGACACATGCCTTTAATCCCAGAAAGTGAGCCTTTAATCAAAGGGAGTGGTGGTAGAAAGCAGAAAGGTATATAAGGTGTGAGGACCAGAAACTAGAAGCATTTGGCTGGTTAAGCTTCAGGCTTTCTAGCAGGAAGCAGTTCAGCTGAGAGCCATTGGGATGAGGACACAGAAGCTTCCAGTCTGAGGAAACAAGACCAGCTGAGGAACTGGTGAGGTGAGGTAGCTGTGGCCTGTTCTGTCTCTCTGATCTTCCAGTGTTCACCCCAATAATGGCTCAGGTTTGATTTTATTAATAAGAACTTTAAAGATTTCTGCTACAGACTTTAACCTGTACAGAAGACCAACACAAAATATTATATTAAAATTGGCCTTATTCTAAGTCATACTGATTTCCAAATGCTTGCATTATGGTTGAATATTGCATTCAATGCACATGTTAAATTATATTCTCCCAAATATTGTATTACATCAAATATATAACTAATAGTGGCTACCATCTTAAAACTCAATTAAAAAATGAAACCCTATTAGTATAAAATATGTGTATTTCAGGATCTGAAAGGGGTTTTTGCTTGTTTGTTTTCCTATTGCTGCATAACCAGTCATTCATAATTGATTAAAAATATTCTTTATACTCATAAAAATCATCCTAAATAAGAATCTTAGTTACATTTATATTTCTGTGCAGAGTCATCATTTCCAAGGTAACTTATAAAAGAAATCATTTAAGTGGTACCTTGCTTAAAGTTTCAGAGGATGCAGGCAGCATGGCAGCAGGAAGGCATGATTTTGGAGCAGTAGGTAAGAGCTTATATCCTGATCTACAAGTTGGAGAAAGAGGCAACAGACTGAACCTGTCCTGGACTTCTAAAACCTCAAAGCCAACCCCATGGCATACTTCCTCCAACAAGGCCATACCTCCTAATCTTTCTCTACTGTTCTAACAAATGTTGATGAAGCATTAGAACATGTGAGTCTTTAGGAGTCATTATCATTCAAACCATCACAACAGATAATAAATTTGTGGACAAAAATTGTAAACAGCTAATACTTCCTTGGAACATTTAGGAATCACAGTAGAAAGTGTTAGGTACCCTGTCCGGATAAGGCATAGGGTCTTAAACTACTGAACTCAAGATATTTTAGTATATGAATTTAAAATGCCATTCCTTTTTCAGTTCCTATTTAGGAGAACTATTTGGGAGGAGGACAATATTTCAACAATCCTGCAACATGTTTAATAATGAATAGTTTCAGCTGAGTTTTCCATCCAACACAAGTGTACTGTGCTGGGTCACAGTGCAGAAGTTCCATACTCAGTATATTTTTAAAATGGAACATTGTATCTTCATGAACAGATTCAGGGGGAATTTTTTAGCCTTGTGTTTTGGACCCCATCAACAAAAGAGAGATATGAAGTCCTTAACTCAAAATCTTACTGTGAATATTGACATAGAATATTTGAAACACAAGAAGAACCATGCATGGAAAATATAAAACAATATCCAACACTTGTTATATGAGAAAGTTGATTGTAATATTTTACCAATTTGAATAACTGGAACAATATTTCCTAAGAATAAGTACCCAAAATATGTATATTCATTTTCCCACTATGTATGTAGGTGTGAAGGAATAATATAATCTAAACATTGTAATAGCATTACTAGAAGTTT
Source organism: Peromyscus eremicus (assembly GCF_949786415.1). Taxonomy (NCBI): domain Eukaryota; kingdom Metazoa; phylum Chordata; class Mammalia; order Rodentia; family Cricetidae; genus Peromyscus; species Peromyscus eremicus. The sequence continues at coordinate 110,595,397 of NC_081420.1, read as the reverse complement.
AGGCCACTACTCTTTAAAGATAATCCATGTTCATTTTGAAAATATAAATCTTGGAGATACTGAATTGATGCAGTCATATCTTAAGATGTAATCAAATGGACATAAAATTTTCTCAAATATCCCCAAGTCAGAAACGTAGAATGCTTGCAAAGACAATATATAGTGAATGATAATACTCATATGAGAAAACATTTATAAATTATGTTCTACCACATTTATACATTGTAATTTATATATAATATGTATTATCAATAAAAATATTATCACATATTTACCTGTTTATTTTTTTTGTTAGTTTACCTCTGTAATAGAGACCAAATCTACTGTGTTTAACACTGTGTATTGATTTTTAGCATAACATAAATGACTACATGATTTTTAAAAGATTATCTTAGTGGTAACAGAGAAAGATTGTAGTAAGGTCACACTAATGATGTGTTACCTTGAGGTCTTTCAGAAATTAAAATGTTTACGACATGGTTATGTTTACTTTGCAGTACTGAACAGAAACAGAGACCTGTTCTATTTTCCATAAAGAGTCCATAGTCAAACCACCCAGACTGTCTTTGCTTGGCATTGCTTTGGGCTGTACAGGGCATTGTGAGATGGCAAACTCAGTGACCCAACATGAAGGAAGACAATTTGCACAGGAAGAGGGAGGAGACTGGCAGAGGAGGAAATTAAAGCAAGTGGCATTATTAAACAAGAAACCAACAATTCATAGAAAAGTCGTAATATGGAGTTTGTACAGAACACATAAACATTTTGGATGATGTGATTTCCATGCATGAGTGGAATTTGAGCTCAGGCATCATATATACATAAAATGAATATTTTATGGCTCTGTTGAAAGAAAATATACCATGAGAATATAAGAGGATAAAATTCCGTCATGTCATCTTTGCTGAAATAAATTGGGTTGAAGTGGGTCTTAAAATCCTTGTGCTGTAGTGAGCAAGCAAATATTTTATTTTTAATTAGTGGATATTTAATTCATCAAGAATAACCATTTATTTTCTAATCCAAAATGAACATAAAGTACTCAGATAACTTTTGTAGCACACAGAGGACATTTAAATCCCGAAAATCTGAACTTGAGCCTATGAGGAATGCACACAGACCACTTTCTAGTCATCCCATCACAAAAAGAATGCAGTTCTTAGAGGATTCAGAAACCACCACTCCAAGGCTGCAGGCGAGATAGAAAGAAGGAATACGGATAGATGAGAAGCCTGGGCATCTTCAGAAGAAATGGTGATAAACAAGAAAAGGCATCAGGGTGAAACACAAAAAGAAAACAGGCTCTGAAAATAATCAGTGAGTCTTTCAAATACTGAGAACCTAATGTCTGTAGTGCAGCTCATCATCTTCACTGCACAGTCATAGGATAGATATAGTCTGCACAGAAGGAAGATGAATTATATTTGTCCTTGAATAGTGAACATGCTACTGATGGAAGTAGAGAAAATAAAATAATCAAGTTATAAAGATGTATAAAGTAGAACATCTTTGTATTTATATTTAAGCCAATTTACAGTAGCAAATTGTTATTCTATAAGACAATGGTAAATAAACTTATGAAGATTTAATTTCTAGAAATAATTTCTACTCAATTATTACTCACTGTAAAACTTTTATCATGTATTTTAATAATGTGGAGTTAATGAGATTTTTATTAATATGATGAAAGCAAGTTAGTAGTTTCTGATAAAGTTATTTGGAAAGTAGCTTAATACATATATTTTCATTGAGTTTATATACTCAATATTCCAGTAATAACTACAAACAAAGTTCAGAAGTTGTTTTCAGTTTCCATAGTGTTTTAAATGTATTTTGCTGTGATTTAATTACAATTGCATTGTAATAGTAGACCCACATCTAGTGATGTTTAAGGAAACAAAACACTTCATTATTAACATATCAGAGACTTTGTGTCTTCTGTCTTTTCTGCACCACATTAGCCAGAAGACTTTATTTATTTCATCCAGAACTGTAACTCTGACAATACTGGACTATACATAGTATTAAGACTTCCTTTCCTATCCTAAACTGTACCTGGTTTTGTGAATTACACCTACTCGGGTCTATCTATCTTTTTCCTCATATTTATCAGATTTACTCAAAAGTACTTGCAAGGATAAATTGGATAAATAGACCGTGAAACATGAGCATTTATAATTGGATCAAAACACAGCACAGGCAAGCAAGCCTTCCTTCACTGTGCCCAGGTGGCCACCAAAAGCAAAAATGTAAAAACACCTACTGCCCAGGGAGAGCCGGTCCTACACAGACCTCTTTCTCTTTAAGGTCATGTGTGATTGACATCCAGAATCTGGATCATTTAGTCAGCAGAGTTGAGAACAACAGAGCTTGTTTTTTGTTTATTTGTTTGTTTGTTTTTGTTTTTTAGAAAGCAACTTTTGAATTTTAAAAAGAATACTTTGGATATTTTAGCACCCTTCAGTATTTGACCCTTAACTCTTACCTCTGGCTAAAGAAAAATTCAAATTGTTTTATTACAAAGTAGAAATGGATGTGATGTTTTAATTAAGAAGCAATTGCTTGGAGTTTTATAATTTTTTTATTTTATTATTTTGCTTTGTTTTTTTTTTCTTCAAATACAAGATGCTTTTTGTTTGCCTTTATTGTTTTATGAACAACATTGATTTAATATTCTAGAAGAGTTAAACTCAAAAGTAAAGAGAAATACCAATGTTGTATACATACCTCAATAGTTAGAAAATAGAATGTTTTGCTCTAAATATAAGTACAAAGAAAAGATAGAGTACTTATGAAGTAGAATATTCAGTTTTCATTCAGTAGCTAATAAATGAATTACCTTTTACAATAAGATGCCTCCATCTGATTTTATAACAAATGAGGTAACAGTTAACACTAAGGAGGTTTATAAAGACTGTGGAGTCTTCAGTCTTCAATGGTTTACTTAGGAAGCCTAACTTCTGCTTTAAATTTTCAAAGGAAATGAAATGAATCTGGACTTTTTTTTTGACAATTCATGCATAGTAGCATGTGATTCCTCAATATTCAACCAAGTTACATTACTTTAATGATGTCATATATTTAATAATTTTGATTTTCTGTAGTTTTCATGAGTAATATCACCAAATATTTAAAATATAAAATATGTATGAGAAACAGTTAAATTGGTGGTGTCTTCTGTTTCCAAGATTTTTGAAATTTTATATTCATGTATCAAGTACATATGTGTCACCAACAATCAATTTTTTGTTGTCTATAAGCCGGAAATACAGGTTTTTAATTTTAATAAATGAGGTTCATTTTCTAAATTAATATAATGTTTCAAGATGTAGATACTTATGATCTCATCTGTACTCAAGTACACTTTGAAGGCTCCAGATACATTATGGGCTGTTGGAGCAAGCAAATATTTTATTTTCAATTAGTGTGTATCTAATTCATCAAGAATAGTCATTCATTCTCTACTCTAGAATGAGTATAATCTATTCGTGGAAATATTCTACAGCTTGGAGGATATTTAAATCCCTAAAGTACAAATAAGAGTCCATGAGAAATGTACAAAGAACACTTTCTATCCATGTTATTAGAAAATGAATACAATTCTTAGAGAATGCATGAAGCCTGCATTTCTGGTATCAGGCCTTTAAAATTGCTGTTTGATCTATATATTAGTTAATTTATAGTCACTGTATGTATAGTATCTATAAAAACAATATAATGGAGGAAGGATTTATTTTGGCTCCGTGTTTCAGAAATGTATAGCCAGTATGTCAGGAGAGGATGATGGGGTATATTTTACATCAAGACCTCTTGGAAAGAGTGCAGGAGTATATGGGGATGATAGGAAGGAACCTTCCACAACATGCTTCTCTGTGACATTCTTCTCCAGGCTATACCACACCTTCCAAAGTGTCTTCAGCCTTCTGAAATATTCCTACCCCTGAGTCTGGACTAAACATTTAAAGCAGGTGCCTGTAAGACGTGCATACTGAAGTGATTATGTGTTTGGCTTGGGATAAAGTAAAATAATGCTGAAGTATTCAATCCAAGGCTCTTAGGACATTGATAAAGTTTAAATTTGTTGTGTATAGTGTTTATATGAAGATTTTCTGGGACAAATTTTTAATTGTCCTTGATGAGAGCATCTGTTACATTAAATGCCTTAGCTGGAGTTTTAAAGATTTAGATGAAAGATAGGTTTAGTTCTACTTTTCCAATAGATGGTTAGTGATTATTAAAAGAATAATTTTCTTTTGTTTAACTTTCTCATTTAGTTAAACAGACTGTATTTGCAGAAGGAGCTTCAGATTCACATAAATATTGAGAAGAAAGCAGGTATCTATTCTATAGGTCATGGATTTGAACATATGCATACACTTTGCAAGCAGCAACATACCACATAATAGAGGTAAGTTTATTTAAACTGAAGAAACTAAGTTGATACATTGTAGTTCAGAGTTTGTGTTGGTCCCACCTGGTACTATGTCTTCTGTGGCTTAAACAAGTGTACAATGACATTTTTTTTCTTCAGTACAGCATCACATTGTGTCACTGCCCTAAAAAAATAAAGCATCTGCCTCTTCAACTTCCTTATCCCCAACAAGTGGAAAGCATTTTTTTTTTACCCTTCATCATTTTGACCTTTTAAGAATGCCACAAAGGAGAAATCATAAAACACTCAGCCATTTCACATTGGTTTCTTTTATTTAATATATACATATAAGTTCCCTTTACCCCTTTCTATAGCCTGTAACTCGTTCATTTAATGATGAATAGTACCACGTGCTCTGTTTTTGCCAGAGTTTATAAGTTCATTCACTGAGGAGGAATCTGGTTGCCCCTAAGTTTTGAAAATTCTGGATAAAAAGGGTAACCTTTGTGTGAGGTGTATTATGCAGCTGTGTTTTTAACTCATGTGAGTAAATGTCAAGAGCAGAGTTGCTGTGTATTGGACCATGAGTGTCCTCAGTTTTATAAGAAACTGTCAAATGTTTTCCAAAGCATCTTGTTCTTTGTATTCTCACCAGCAACTGCATATCCTCGTCAGTATTTGACCTTGACCATGTGCTGAGCTTTTACCATTGTAATAGCTATGAAGTAATATTTTATTTTTGTTTTAAATTTGATTCTCTTAATGACGTACTGTTTATTTACTTGAAGAAATGTTCACACCTTGTGCTTATTTTTCAATGTGTTTTTATTTTCTTATTTCGAACCTTAAGAGTTCTTTGCATATTTTAGAAAATAGTCATTTATCAAATATAAATATTATAAATGTTCTCTTTGAGTGAATTATATTCTCATTATCTTTTGTGTCATTCATTGATCACAAAATTATCACTTTATAAATCTATTTTATCATTTATTTCTTCCATGAATCTTGTCTTTCATCAATATAACATCAGTTTTGATTGTTTTTTTTCAGTTTTGACTTTCTATATTTCCTACAAGTAGGCAATTTATAATTTTTAATGCACTTTTGTGCCTATGATATATCTACTTTCAAACTACAGTTCCAGAAGCAATGATTGAAATTATTTAAATTCTTCATTTTATAGATTTCATTGTTTTGTCAAAGATGATGTAAGTACATTCACATAAGCTTATTTTTCTCTTTGCATTGTTTCAATAATCTTTTATTTTTTTGCCAAAAATATATTTTTATTTATTTATACTTTAACTAATTAGACAATATGCTTATTCATGGAACTTTCTGCTGTCCCCAGGATACGGTAGCTGTTTTCTGGGCTGCTCCTGGGTGGCACAGCATTGTTCACTAGAGTCACTCACACAGTTCACAGAAATACTGCCTTTTCACTAAAAGGTTTGTAATATAATATAATATAATATAATATAATATAATATAATATAATATAATAATCATTCTTCCATATACTGAGATAAAATAATATATTATCTCATCTTTCACTACTTCCATCTTGTATTAATTTTTTTTCTTGTAAAATACAAGTGACATCTTCCATAAACATAGGTCCTATATATATATATTTTGCAATACAATTCAGTTCTACATATCAGCCACGGATTCCCTTGTTCTCTCCCCTCCCGCTCCCCCTCCCCTTCCCCCCAGCCCACCCCTCATTCCCTCCTCCTCCAGGGCAAAGCCTCCCCTGCGGACTGAGATCAACCTGGTAGACTCAGTCCAGGCAGGTCCAGTCCCCTCCTCCCAGGCCAAGCCAAGGGACTCATCTTGTATTAATTTTTAACTGTAATGTTGCTACAGAGGTTTTTTTTCCATTCATTTCTCTTATTATTTGGCTTAGAAATGTAATTTAAGTATCAGAAAATTTACTTTTACTAGAAACAATGTATCATAATGCAACATTTAAACATAAACTAGTTAAATTTGCTTTTTTATTCTGTTCTATTTTCTTGGGTTTTTTTTTTTTTTTTTTTTTTTTTTTTTGTAAATCAGGCTGACCTCAAATGTACAGCGATCCACCTGCCATTCTTCCTGAGTGCTGGGATTAAACACGTGTAACACCTACATATAGAGTATGTTATACTTAACTTTTAAAATCACATATGTGTGTTTTATTTCTAATTTTAATAAGATTCTGTTTCTGAATTTCAAATTTAACTCTTTCCTTACAGATGTGTAGGCGAGCATTTTAATTTTATATATTAATTAAACTTAAAAATCAGCTATATTGTTTATTAGACACATCTGCAATGTAGATAGATTATTTTGGGTCTCCAATGAAGTCATCTAAAAATAAAAATAAGTTGTATTTCATTCTTTCTAATGTGTATAATTTTTTCTTTTTTATTGCTTTCAAAGAGGTTTTCAGTACATTTGGAAAGGAATATAGAGAGGGTGTAATTTTGTTGTTTCTGACAACAAATTTAAAATAAAATTTCAACTCTCTTCCTTGCCTATTATATTATTTGATTTTCAAAACAACACATGCAGTAACCATAAATAGGAATACATCCCCCAATACACACGTACCTTAACACACACACACACACACACACACACACACACACACACAAAAGACATTTAATTTTAAGATAGTGTTATATGGAAACTATTCCTTACAGGCTCATGTGTTTGTCTAGTTGGTTGGTTCTTGGGTAATGGCTATGCTTTTGGTCATGGTGAAAACTTTAGGGAAGGAGGCATGTATGTCCGAGGTCTATGACTGGTTGATGATTTTGAGAGTTACAGGTTGACATCTGTTCTGACTAGAACATTCAGCTTCTTGATTGGGGGATGTAGAAATTCATCCCATGGCCATAAACTTCCCATGTCTTTGCCACCATGAAGGACTTGACTTTCCAAACTGTGGGCCCAAATATAGCTTGCCTCTATTAACATTCTTCTCCATTATCTTGTCACAAATGATGAGCTTAAAAATCACATGAGGCTACACTTAGATTTAATCAATTTATTGTGCTGAGAATGAAGGTTGAAATTCAGATATTTATTCACTTAAACCTCTGCAACAATTATATCCTCCAATTCAATTCAACTTAATGTGAATAGTTACCAAGTTGTTCTCTGGATTAGTAGGCATTGCAGCCAGCTCAAAATGAGATTACATGGTTATTGGCTGGATTTTATAGATGAACTTAGATGTCACTAGTCAAAAGGCTAATTACTCACAGATGGCTTTGGTTTTAAAGGCTGTGAATTTGGGGTTTGAATTTAGGCTATCATGTGTCAGTAGGCCACATTATCGCATTACATTTTGTATTTTTCAACTAAAACACACAAAAAAACTAATATTCTGAGTATTGTTTGTTTTTCTGTCTGCACCAATTAACTCTTTAGTACATTTCTAAGTACAGATATCGGTGCTTCTGGTTGGCGATGATAGGCAACATGCAGCCTATTTTTGAGAAACAAGAGTTATCTTAATTTCATTATCTACAACTCACTTTTCTTTTTTTTTTTTTTTTTTCTTTTTTTGGTTTTTTGAGACAGGGTTTCTCTGTGTAGCTTTGCGCCTTTCCTGGAACTCACTCTGTAGACCAGGCTGGCCTCGAACTCACAGAGATCTGCCTGGCTCTGCCTCCCGAGTGCTGGGATTAAAGGCGTGCGCCACCACCGCCCGGCTACAACTCACTTTTCATTTCAACTGAAATGAAATCTATTTTATAGAAAACTATATTGCATAATTTTGCATGTGATGCCCTACTAGTTTGAAATATTTATTGTGTTTGTACATGCCAATGATAATCTATGCCCTCAAAGTAGTTGTGTGTGTGTGTGTGTGTGTGAGAGAGAGAGAGAGAGAGAGAGAGAGAGAGAGAGAGAGAGAGAGAGAGAGAGAGAGAGAGAGAAAGAGAGAGAGAGACTGAGGGAGAGAGAGAGTTTGGAGGTAAGAGGTTGACATTAGATGTCTTTATCACTCTCCATTTTATTTGTTGAGGTTCTGCTTATCACATTAGAGATGTGCACTGATGTGCATGGCTTTTCACGTAGGTTCTGGGAATTGGACTCAGGTTCTTTATACTTGCATAGCAAGCACTTTACTTACTGAGCAATCACTGAGCTTATCCCTCATGGTTTTAATTTGGATTTAAGTAATCTGGATATATTATTTTTGAGGATAACTCTAAACATATCCACTATCATTCTTACTTTTCATTCTTACAGAGATTTGTGATTATATATAATAAGGATTTTGAATGCATAAATTGGAAGAGTTATTTCAAAATATTGTTTTGCTATATTAAAAACAGAACAAAATCACTTCTTTTAGGGAAATAATAAAAAGCTCCCCAGTAATAGTGACATTGGCTTCTGTATTCTGTTTGTCCTAATTCTTTGGCTGTTACTCTGTTGACAGAAGGTGGGTTTTTTTAATGTCTGTTTGTTCAGAAATAAAGAACACAAAACACATAATCTAATCTTTGTCTTGACAGAGCCCCTACTAATTTCATACTGTTGACACAATTGGTGCAATTGTGATGAAATCTAGCAGTGAGTAGGCAAGAAATGAAATAAAAATCTCTCTCATTGACCATCTATCCATACACATTTTATTGGTTTGACAAAAATTTTTAAAATGACTTTTTGTCAAACAGAGGTTGACCTAGATCCTAGCACCTGAATTGCAAAATGTGACATACATAAAGAATGATAGATTATTGCAAGAGGTGGTAGAGATAGTATAGATATTGTCAAATGTTCCTCACTGAAAATTGAATCAAATTGCATTTTACCAGCAGTGTATATCAAAATGCAAAGTCTCAGAAACTGGCATACTTCTAGAACCAAATTTACCATCTAAGAATGTATACTTGAGAAAATTAGCATGAAAAATTTCAGTTTTAAGTTGTTCTCTGCTGTGTTTTATGCAGAGGTAAAATCATCCTTTCAGGTATATTACATTGCTAATAGAATAGATTCTAAGATGTCCAGAAAATATTTTTTTGTTCAAAATAATATAATCAAAACAAAAATTCCAAAAATTTCCTTTTTATGTGGTTTCCTCCTTGTTCATTGATTCAGTATCTGAAACATAGACTATGTTCAGCCAATAATATTCACATTGTCATAAACTAAGATCATTCCTCACTGATATTTGCATCATTATTTTGTTAGCACTATATTCAATAACATTTGCGGGAAAATGGGACTATTTGTACAGAAGCTTTGTGAGTGATTTTTTGATGGCAAATGATTACTATTTCAAGATTAATAATGTAATCAATTATCTCAGACTCATGGAAAAACTCAGGTAGAAAAGAGATTTTTATGTGACCTAAAGAAAATATATTGTTTTATTCAAAAATTGAGGAGAAAATGACTTTTTAGTCTGTAGTGAAATCGTGTACCATTACAGTTCATGTGGTTATAATGGTCTAAATCCTCTGGGCACTGAATTGCTGGAACATATTCTATTTCATCTACAATTTGTTTAGTTAATGCAAGTCTCTTGTTTTTCTTCCCAATTGAGGAGGGAAAGATAATTTCTATTTTACACATCTTTACTAATCAAGAAAAGCAGAATAGCAGATGTGGGATTCTTTAGCCATTATAGGGACAAACAGAAGATTTGCAAATTTTAAGGTTTTTTTAAAATTTTTGTTCTGACAACCCATTTCCTTGATTTTATTTAATTTCATTTTTTATAATTTTTTATTTAAATTTTTTCCTATTACATAGCAACCCCTGTTCCCCCTCCCTCCCCTTCTTCCATTGCCCCCTCACCTACTCCCATCCCACCCCATCCCCTCCTCATAGGGTTAAGGCCTCCCTTGGGTAGTCAACACAGGCTGGCATACCAAGTTGGGGCCAGACCTAGCCCCTCCCCCTGCATCAAGGCTGAGTATGGCTTTGCACCATAGAGAATGGGTTCTAAAAAGCCTATTTGTGTACCCAAGGTAAGTCCTGGTCCCATCGCCAGGTGACCCACAAACACATCAAGCCACACAAATTTCATCCACATTCAAAGGGCCTAGTTTGGTCCCATGCAGGTAGGAAGTTGTGTTGTTTTTAATGATGCCTGTGAGACATCACAGCAGAGATAGCGGTGCTGAGATACAAAATCCCAATGATAGTAGTACTATTTGAAGAAAAAGCAAATATGAGGTACTTCATTGCTATTGTACATTAATTATACGGACAGCCACATTTATGCTGTCGCCGGTTGTTATCTAGGAAGCAAGGGATTCATGCTTCCTTAGTAGTTCTTTAAATTTGTGGGAAGATTAAGTGGGGAGAATGAGATGGTTGAGAGTGGTAAGGGAGGGAATATGGAAAGCGACAACTAACACTAATGATCACTTGAGGAATCATATGCAAACCTTCTACAGTATAAGCTTCCTGACACATACATCTATGAAATGAAGCTAAACGAACTCACTAAATAACTGGGAGACAATACTCCAATAGAAATCTTTTGCCACAAAATGAAACCTCCAGTGACAGGAATAAGTTACATCTAATTCAGTCATTGGCCAATAGGGCACCATTGAAACCCTAGAACAACCCAAGATTTTGCCTAGGTTGTTGGTTGCTCTCCACAAACTGATGGTAAGACTTTATTGCTGGAGACTTACATATCTCATTTAACACACACACACACACACACACACACACACACACACACACACACACATACAATAGAGCCAGTTCCTAACTAGAGCCTTTACCTAGGATGACTTATGTGTATTGTATTGGAAGATACTCTATATGCATCCAGAGGAGAAAGGTAAGCATTAACACAGCTGCAAATCCTTTCATCTACAATGGTGACCTGACTTCAACATATGTTGGTGCAATAGAGGCACAAATATAAGGATAATCAACCACTTTTGATTTGATTTGAAATCTACTCCAGGCTATGGACCCTTCCTATCCACCTACCTACTCAGGTAGTCAAAAATCTGAGACTAGATAGGTCAAGGTCCTATGGGAAAACCAAATACTATTGTTCTGTTGAAGTAACATACCAATTAAACTATACCCAATGACCTTTTGCTGTACCCCCAAATCTGTACTTCACTTAGCCATCATCAGAGAAGCTTCTTCTTACAGTAGATGGTAAACCAACACAGAGATCCTCAAGTGGACAGTGCACGGAGTGAGAGATTTTGAAACACTGTCCTAAATAGAATGTCTTCATCAAATACCCCCTTTCAGAGCTCCAAGAGCTGTGCATAAGAAACAGCGGAAAGATTGTAGGAGACAGAAGGGATGGGTGACTCAAAGTAAAAAGCATTTTCCAGACCCAACAGAACTTTTGCACATATGAACTCCTAGAGACTATAGCAGCTAGAACAGGGCCTGTACAGCTGCAAGCAAGAAGGGGTCCCAATACTGACAGGGGACATGGACACAGGCTCATACTCCTAACCAAGAAGCCATCTGCAATTGACACCCACTTGCAAAGGAAAAGTTGGTGCTCCCCAGTGGATTTTCATTGTGTATATTAACCACACTTACTGTAGGCCCCATGCCATAGAGGGACAATACAAAATGGAGTTAATGGTATTTTTATAGACTTCTTGTCTCTTACTGCCCTTGGGTTTTAGGGGGCATTTTTGTCTTACTGGTTCTTTGCTAGTATAATTTGAGTTCCGATTTTGTGTTGTTATGTGTGTGTGTTTCTTGTATTTTCTTGTATTTTCTTCTTCTCTTGGTTTGTTTGGTTTTGGTTTGTTTGCCTCTTTATTTTCTAAAAAGAAAGAGATAAAGAAGTCATTGAACTAGACACTTGGGGTGAAGAGAGGATCTAGAAAGAGATGAGGGGAATAAACCCTGATCAGAATGTATTGGAGAAAAATATTAAAAAGTAAAAATTGTAAGAGCCAAAGGACAAAGAATTTTGATAAAATATTGTATCTCCTAAAAAGGATAGGGAAACTATACTCATGGTGTCTTGATATTATGGCTCTCCAAACAAGGGCTGAACAATAAAAATGTTAATAAACTTACTATCATGGAAAGGGGAAATCTCACAGGAACACTCCCTGCACAAAAGGCTACAGGCAACTAATGACTGCTGAGTGAGGGAGAATTAGCAACTTCCGTCAATGAGCCTTCTAATTCATTATCTAAAATAAAGTAGTCAGCCCTGAAATAATATCCACACAAGCCATGCTAAAGAGATGCAACAGCTTGAAATATCTATATCTGTCTATCTATCTATCTATCTATCTATCTATCTATCTATCTATCTATCTATCTATTTCTCTCTCTATATATAGTATATGTATAATAGTTGTATATTGTGTGTGTAATAATAATAAAAAAAGAGAGACCACCCATTTGAGAGTAAGAAGGGAGAGGTTGGAGAGTGGAAAATGTAATTATAGTTTTCTAAAAATTTATTATAATTTTTATTCAACTTTAATTATAGGTCAAAAAATAATTACCCAATATAATAGTGGTGGTCAATGAGGCAATTTTAATCTTCAACATTTAAGGTTGAATGATCAAAGTACTGACTTTCATGGAAATATATTTAAAAATTCTTGTCATTTCAGCAAATATATTTAGGTCATAAAATATTAAAGCAGAAATACTTCACCTGTGTATCTAAATGAATAATGTACACTGTGTTTATAGCATGAATGATCAAAGCCAAGGCAGGTCTGGAATATTTCTACCACAAATATTATTAGTTCTTATTCCATTTCCTAGAACCTATTTATTGACATTATTATGTGCTTTGACTTATTTTTTCAAAGCAATATTAGTGGAAAATGGGGAGTTAAGACATATACATACCACTATCAAAATCTCACAATACCAAAATCTTAGGATATAATTTGAATGATAAAGTTTCACTAATTTCTAGGCAATTTTGCCTGATAGTTATGCATGGAGACAAAAACTACACTTACATCATTATACCTGTTATACCTGTACCATGTACCACTGTTAACAAACAGAAACGATAAAGATTTAACATCATTTCAATTACCAAATGACATATTTCTGAGACTTTCTCTTTCCCTAGAATGACAATAAACAGAATCATTAAAAAATGATAGGAAGAGTTCTTTACTTCTTTCCTGTGAATTAAAATGAAGAGAACAATTTTTATGATTTAGAAGAGGTAGTCCAATCTAATAGGCTTTTCTGATACTCTAAATCCCAATAACAATAAATGAGAATATATCAAATATATTGAACTACTTCTATGCAGTGACCATCTACGTTTTCAATTCACAATTTGCCTTCCGACTTTTGGGAAAATATAAGAAAGGAAATATCTTGAAATAGTTGTACATTATTCTATAGGTGAATGTTATATTATTCCATCTCAGTATATGCTAGAAAGCTTAAAAGATAAGATTGGTTCTGTACCTTTAATATGTATAGATTTACTTTACTGTGAAACACAATTTGCTTGTCACATATAAATTTTTCTTAGAATGCAGGAATAACAGAAAATCACATAAGAAAGCATTACTTATTTTGAAAAACATATTAATTTAATTTAACATTTTTTGTGCGTGTTGACCAGAGAGAAATATGTAATATGAAACTACCACAGAACAAGTTAAAGATAGAAATTTTTCAATGTGTGTATATATCCTATAGAAAGAAAAGTATTATTTACTAATGTTTGAGTTAATCAGTTTTTTAATCAATGTGATGAAATACCTTAAATAGACAACTTAAAGAGAATAGTTATTTACTTTAGCTCTCAGTTTCAGAAAATTCAGTCCATCATTTTAGCAAGGCATATTCAAATGCATCCAGAAAGCAGAGAAAGGGAGATTCATTAGGTCAAGTTATGAGGTAGGGACACCCCCAGTGTCATACTTCTAAACAGGTACTTTTATCCCTCACCACCTGTCATCATCCTAATATGCCATCATATTATGGACTGATCACATGATTAATCCATTTGTGAAGACAGACTGCTCATGCTATTGTCCTTATATCCTTATAACTCCCACAGAGTGTTCTGAAGTATGATTCATTAGGCTCCCATGCTATATCAGTCCAGCCAACTGACAATGATAAGTAACCATTGTAGTGGGTAGCCATTTCAGCTTTGGTCTGTAAGTTCCAACGCCCATTGAGGCTTAGGTAACTATCACGCCTACAAGGCAGGGCCAAGAGAGGGCCCTGAAGACTCAAGATCAGGATGCACTCTCTCTTGGTCCCTGGACCCTGGATGCTGGAGGAGGACCAAGCAGAGTTCTCCAGAGAACACCGCCAGACTGCATTAAGTCCTTTCCAGACCCTGCGACCTACCTATTCCTTCATTTGTAAGTTACGCCATTAAATGAACCTCCCTTTTAACTTCATAGAGTGGCTTTAATAATTTCACCAATATCTGGCGCTCATGTGGGGCAAATTCCAAGGCCTGGGTGGCTCCTGCCCTCAGCTTCCTCCTCAGCTGGCGGGTGCTTGAAGCTGCAGGTTACCACCTGCAGAGTTCCGCAAAACCAGGAAAAACCTACATGGTTCCATTCCTGAAAAGGAGCTAATCCTGTCTCAGTTCCGTGGCAAGTTTAGCCCCAGACCAACGAAATCGCTGAGTGGGGCTTTGCACTGTGTTTATAGTAAGAATAACAGTAACGAGAGCTAAGATTAGAGTATCAAAGAGAACAGTTGTTTGAATAAATACACTTACTTCATATACCTATTAGAACTCCAAATTCCATGAAAAAGAAATTATTTTTCTTCACTTGCATATGATTACTCATAGAGAGGGATGAGGAGAGAGAGAAAGGAGGAGGAAGAAGAGAGAGATCGATGAAAGCACTCTTATTTACAAGCTGGTCCTCATATTATTTGAACTTTAGAGATCTACAACTTTTAAAGTTATTCAATATTTCTTTATCCTTTGTTGAATTTTTCCATGCTCACATACCCAAAGAATTACTCAATTAATCCTGATTATTTTGTCATTTCTTTTCTCTCCTAGATTTTACCAGTTCCTTAATATTTACTGGTTTAAACTCAAATATTTTTTCATTAAAATTCAATATTAAAATACATTTATTTGGTCACAAAATTGTGTCTGCTTTTGGGACATTATATGCTATTTCAATGCATATGCACTTGATAGTTTTTAAATCAAATTAAAGATGTTAATTTTAAACATCATCATTGCTTTAGAGTAGACACTTTTAAAACACTACCAGCTTTTTTCAAACATACAGTGCATTACAGAAGATCTCATACGCTATGTAAGATCCAAAACAGCCATGGGCTCGGCATTGGAGCTCAAGTTGCCACTTGAATTCTAACTTCCAGTCATATTCGTGCTTCCCTGAGACCTCCACACTTGCCAGTTTTTCCAATGCTTATATGTGGCTATTAAGTAGAGTTAGAAAAATGATTTTGTTGTGAACATGGACTCCTATCTGATAAGGAAGAGTCGGAAACAAGTCTATGATCATGGAGAGCAGAAGTGAAAGTTCAGTACCCTAGCCAAAAGCTTTTCAAATTTGTGCAAAGTGATTGCCAACCAGCCCTCTCAGATTCTGCTCTAAGTTCCTGAGGAGACCCATGAAACAAATTCTCATTTCAAAGTATCTTAGTGTACAACCCTTAGGTTTTTATAATTAACCTGGAATACCTGTAGAATCCAGGGAACTAAAACAGGGTCACCTGAGAGGGCAAACATATCTTCAGCGAGGGTGATGGGTAGTAGAACACAGGTGTAATGAGTAGAAAGGGGAATTATGGGAGGTAGGTTTTGTTGAAGAGAGAGATGGGGCATCAGGGCATAGGAGGGTGTACAAGACAGATAACTAACACTACAGGTGTTTAAAAAGAATGCTATGCAAGCTGCTAAGGAGGAGAGGCAATCATTTCTACTCCAACCTAGCTATAAAGCCTATATAATTCACGACGATGACAACACCAGTAATGGAGCCACAATTGTGAGATAGTAGCACTTTTACATTGGGAATAACTAACAGCTGTCTAATTGTACAGAAGATTCTCTTGACAGAGGGAATTAATAATTGGTATTGTTGCCGGGCGGTGGTGGCGCACGCCTTTAATCCCAGCACTCGGGAGGCAGAGCCAGGCAGATCTCTGTGAGTTTGAGGCCAGCCTGGGCTACAAAGTGAGTTCCAGGAAAGGTGCAAAGCTACACAGAGAAACCCTGTCTCAAAAAACAAAAAATAAAAAACAAACAAACAAAAAATAATAATAATTGGTATTGTTAATCAAGCCAACTACCTATAGCTGGAGAGGCCATAAACCCAAAAGAATGTACTACTGCCATTTTCCTAAATCAATAAAAATTATATCTATAAATATGTCATTATATATACAGATAAGTGTAGCTTTATCCCCCCCATCAAAGAAGTTTCTTTTTGGAACAGATGAAAACTACTGATTTCACAACAGATAGAAGTACTACTGGTAGAGGATAAAGGAATGTGGGCTTCATGGGCCCAAACAAGACATCTGCAACAGAACTCATAAATTTAAGGCTCAAGTAAAATCACAGAGGATGGGGAAAATATTTGCAAGAACAAGAGGTCCAGGAGACCTGTTGCTAGATAAGTATCATTTAGATAAGACAGGAAAAATGCACCTATGAACTGCCCCAAATGTAATTGTCTGAACAAGAACAATATAATGACAGCAGTTGACATGTCAATGTTGACAGAGGAAATTCTAGACGTTGTTACCCCAAGCTAAAGAGATACAGGTGGTCGATGGCTTCTGAATCAGCAGAAATTGCTGCCAGGAATGAACTCCCACCTAGAGTGTCCAATCTCAAGAGGTCAGCCCTGTACACATGCATATATGCTCAAAGATAAATGGATTCAGCAGGTTATTCATCCATTTGCATACAACAAACACATATAAACACATACACAGGCAAACATGTGCGTGCACACACACACACACACACACACACACACACACACACACTTCCTACTTGCTAGCTTTCTTAGGAACAAATTTTGTTATGAACTCCATGAACTATAATAATGACTGGTGTGGCAAGATGTGCCCATGGATGTAGCAAGTGGCATGAATGAATGGGGGTAAACAGTTTTCTGAATGGATTTAAGGACCGGCCCATAGGAGGAAATGCATGCCTGGTAACGTAAACCTAGTTAAGGACCCATGCTTGGGGGGGCTCAAAAACCACAGGAATGAGATTACTAACACTAATTACTATTCCACTAAATGGCATAGCAAGAAACTCTGCTTTAAATTTGTATCTCTCTTTCCATATAATATTATAGCTCTCAGACCTCATCACAGAAGTGTCTTTGTGCAGTCAAGGATGGTTAATAGAAAAATTCACAACGGGCATAAAATATGTCAGCTACAAAAGGGACATCTGTATCACCTCTCACCCCACCCTCAAGGCTCAGGGACCATCATGGAAGAGAAAGCAGAAAGATTATAGGGGCTAGAAATTTGGGAGAGCTATAGAGCAACAGGGAAATAAAAAAAAAAGCACTTTAAAATTCCTTAGCTAGAAGTTGTGTTCTGTGATTTTGGGAGGAGTTAGAGGAAAAATAATGTATTTTACATATTAGCACTCATGTCTTTCAAATTCATAGTTCAATTAATTAAAGTATTATATTGTTTTTAATGCTTGTGCTGTGTTCTTATTCAGGACAATTTATTAATAATGTTTTCCAGTCAATAACTAGTTCTTCATTTTAATGACTGAAAAATGCAATCTTATGAGCTACATGTTCATAAAAAATACCGCAGTTCATAACTTGGGTAGAAGTTGAAACTTTGTTTTTTCCCAGTGCCTTTTTCTAATTTTTTGTCCAAAATATATTAGCTTCATATAAGTAAAATGAGTAATATTTTCTCTTAATTCTTTGAATTTGTACAGCATTTGATGATTTTTGCCTTAACGGTTTATATGCATTTTTCTGTATAAATATATGGCTTTTCTTGTGCTTAGTAACAAATAAGTTTACTGTAGCCTGTTTCTGCTACTAGATTAAATAATATCTTTGTACTAAATAATATCTTTGGCCAAAAACTGAAGAATTCTGAAGCAGGCAGAGTTAGATAAGACACCATAATTTCAAGGATGTATGGAGAAATTTTCAAGGTTTTGTTTGCTTAGTTTCTTTTTTTTCTAGTGTATTTCCTCTCAAAATTTTGAGCTGAGGCTAAGAAGAAGGCTTGGTACTAGAGTGAAGCATCACATCAATAACTTGATAGCAAAATCCCATCTTTGAGCACCTGACGAGTTGAGCACAGGTAGCTGTAAATTTTTCTCTGTTTTCTCTTTTTTTTAATTTTATAATTTAATTTAATTTTACATATCAGCCATGGATTTCCCCTGTCCTCCCTCCTCCCACCCCCCCTGCCCTCCCCCAAACCACCCACCATTCATATCTCCTCCAGGGCAAGGACTCCCCTGGGGATTCATCTCAGCCTGATAGATTCAGTCCAGGCAGGTCCAGTCCCCTCCTCCCTTCACCCAGGCTGAGCAAAGTGTCCCTGCATAGGCCCTAGGCTCCAAACAGTCAGCTCATTCACTAGGGACAGGTCCTGGTCTGTCTTCTCTTTTGTGTTCTATTACTAACATCAAGTGACACCTCAGTCCTTTAGTTGTGGCAGAAGCATCAGAAAATTTAAACTCCAAGGGAATGTTAATCTTAAACAAACAAAACAACAAACAAGCAAACCACAACTAATTTTCACAGGACAGATGTGTGAATTAGACTCAACAAGACATTTTCAAAAGGTCCCTTCCTTCTATGTCAGAGCATCATTGGTAGTCTCTATTTTCCCAGGCATACGTGTAGCAGAAGAACATTACATAAAAAAAAATCTAGCCAATTTAAAATAAGAGACTAGAAAGCTGGAGTTAAAAGTTGTCAGACTGTAAATATCATGAATCTTTACATGAAGGAATCTCAAGGAGTCTATGAATAAAGTTTTTTTGAAATACTGATTGAGCTAAAAACACATGGTAAGATACCATGTCAGCAGACAAAAATGGTCCATACTTATATTGTCAGAGATTATTGATTGATAATACTTATTATAGGACTAAAAAAATGTTATGTATCCTTGTGTGGGAGTATGTACATGATCTATATTAAAATTTACCAAACTATAATAGAAAACAATAGAATAAAGAAAAACTAAACCATAGCTGTAGGTAGGAATATCTGATAAACAAAGATGAATCTCTCTAGTTGAGATACACAGCAATTGCAATCCCTAGAACAACAGTAGATCTTTGGAAACAGTAACAAACCAGTTTCAGCTATGTTTGGAAATGCAAGTGAATAGGATAGTAGAAATGATACTGCAAAAGAACAATATTGATAATTGCAACTGCCTAATTTCAGTACTAAAACACTAAAATAAATATGGTAATGATCTGAATTTTGATCAAGATAGCCAAACAGAGTTCAAAACAGACTTGTAAACAGGGTCAACAATTCATGATGTTTATAAAAATACATATACATACTATTTGTTTTGATAGTCAAATAATGATTAACCAGAGATGGAAAACAATGTGTTAAAAATGAATCAAAAAACTTAAAAGAGAGTTCTGTACAATTTACTAGAGATATCCATAAAATAACCATAAAAGGATTTGGGAAGCTGTCACATGTTCCCAATCACTATAAAGTCCACATGCATGGGAAAAGCTATACCTTTGTCCTGCCCTGCACTGTGTTCAGGATTGCCAGGAAGGTTCTAAGAGTCCATCTCTGGTTAATCTGAGACACTGTAAGCATTATTTGAAGGCAAAGATAAACTTGTAAATTTTCTCATTGAATATTAAAGATGCTCCTCAGTATGTGCATAGAGCCATTTGACCAAACACTGGCAAAAAAGTGGTTAACATTCTAAGGAAGTTTGTCCAATCATTATTTGACTAATTGGCTGTTGCAGAACTTAGGAGAACAGAATTAATGCAAAGACTAGAAGTGTCCATCTTCTTATTAATATTTATATTTTTTTTTTACTTAATCAATGCTTCCTGGATTGCAACATGTGGTTAGTCAATTTACAGAAATCTGATGAAGATAACTGCCTAATTTCAGTCATGTTCTTTACTTGATCTGATGCAGAACTTCTTTTCCTTAAGGATGTGTGTGACAATCAATTGTTAACCACAATTAAATTGCTGATTTATGAAGGAAGCAGAGAGATACAATAGTACAAGCCTTCACAAATGAAGTATTAGAGGAATCCCAACCCCTTTGTTTACTCAAATGTTTGCATGATTTGTTGACATTGCTCTGTTTGGTTTTCATGGCTGTTGCAGAACTCAGGAGAACAGAATGAATGCAAAGACACTAGAAGTATCCCTGTTTTTATTAATATTTAGGTTTTTTTTTACTTAATCAATGCTTCCTGGAATGCAACATGTGTTTAGTCAATTTACAGAAATCTGATGAAGTTAGTTCTGAAACTCTACACCCTTGTTTTTATTGCTTTACTGTGGGAGTATATTTGAAAGCCTGTGGTCCACAATTTTCTTTGATGTCATTCTTTCTTTTATCTTTCCTGTATTGATCAGGTTTGCTTCCCTCTTTTACTATTTTATTAGCTGTATAATGGAGATTCCAAGAGTTACATTTTAGGTAGAAGATGAATTGAATTTATGCTTAGAATTTTATTTTATCTCTGGACAATAGAAAGTAACTTGAAGTGCTCACTTTGAAGTTTCATTTTTATTTTATTTTTTAATAACTCTGGAGATGAGAGAAGCATATGGCTGTTTCCTTATCAAATGACTGATAAGGAACTGAATATGAACTACACATTTGCTAATATTTCTATCATTTCCCTCCAAGTCAGATACGAAAGTTGATGTAGATAGTCCTATAAGACTATATAAAACATGGCAAAGTTCTTACTTTTAGGATGTACTGGGTGTTAGACACACCTCATTTCTTGTTAAAAGAACTCATTCATATAACAAGTTACGCATAATGAAAGTTTCTAGTGCCCACAATATAAATGTGTGATTATGAGACATAAAAGTACCCGAGTAGATATATGGAAGTTTTAAACTTCTCTTCCAAACATTTACATGCCAATACTCACAGATAATTATTGTTCTTTTCAGAAACCATGCTGTATTCACTGTGTAATCAAGTTCAAATGCTCAGAATGGTAGATAAGGGTTTATGTACAGCTCAGTGTGTCTTCTGTCTTATTTTATGATACATTTAAAGGAAAACATTAATCTTTATATTGTGTAATAGAAAATTCATCTCACAAAGTAACAAATTCCCAGCAGAAAAAAAAATGTAACAACACCCCCACAACAACACACAGACATGCACACACACACACACACACACACACACACACACACACACACACCAAAGTGACTATCCAAGAAAAGTTAGTTATTCTTGTTTTTGTACTCCTAAATAAAAGCAGGTTAATATTGAGGTTTATATCTTTAACTCTGGGGCACACTAGTATGACATTCATTTCTATTCATTTGCTCTTTGAATAATTGCCTCTAAGGGTCTCTTGTAATTGGAAAAGAAACTGCTTATGACAATAAAGCTAGAGTGTGTGTACATGACAATCCAAAGTTCCTATCTAGCAAGTGCCCTAGTAAGATTGCATTCTAATTACTACTTTACATAAGGCAAATAGGATGTGTATCTTTAAAACATTTAGTATCATATACTTAATATATTTGCTATTATAAAAGCCAGAAATAAACATTTAATTAATAGTTAAAATATAGAACTACTTTTGTCTTCACTATAAAATGATAATGAACTTCTTAGAATCAATCTATTTGAAATATCAATAATCTCATATAGGGCCAGGAGAATGACAAATACATGGTTTAGAGAACCTTAAAATGAATAGTGTTCACAGAAAAGCTGAAAGCACCAATACTTGAGTCATGAATCATGGTAATATCAAGCTGGTATTCAGTTATAAGTATCATCCCTAGCTTTCATCATGCTGCAAGGAACTATGCATGATACAGGAAGTTAAAATTTACCAACTCTCTCACCTACCTGTGAACCTTCCAACCTAAAATAATGGCTGGCTTGGGAAGATATGCCCATTGCTATAATGGTAGCATGAATGTTAATGGAAGTAACCAATTAGTTTTTGCTGGGAACTAAAGCTCACTCCCTAAGATGGAACCCCTAACTGGTACAGTAAATGGTGCCAAGAGTATGTGATCAGGTAGATCATAAGCCTTAGAGGACAGTCTATTACTATTATTCTGCTATATGGACATAATATTAAAATTATTCCTAATTACATATTGCCAATATCCATATGTTAATGTGTCTCTCTAGCCTCATCAAATCTGTTTCTTCTTGCAGTAGATGTTATTTAATACAGAAACTCTCAACTTGTCACTGTGCAGAGAGAAGGGCCTGTGGAGTACGCAATCACTTCCCAAAAGGTGGAGTGCTTATGGGTGAGAAAATTCCACCTTGGAAGAGGGAAGGCTGGCACACTATCCTATGGACATTCTATAGTTGCTGTGAAAGGGAGATTCAATTTTGGAAACATTCCAAAACAGACTCTACTCCCAAAAGTAGGTGTACAAAAGACGTTGGAATGGATTAAAAAAAATAGAAAACTTGAGGTTGTGTAGATAGGGACAGAAGGGTAAAAAGGATGGATCTGGGAGAAAATGAGTGAGAAAGTGTGAATACCAAATATCAAAATACATTGAATGAAATTTTTAAAGAATTAATAAATTATTAATTTAAAAAGTAAACAAACTAGAGTTCATAGCATGTTAAGGTGGCACCTGCATATAATCTTAGTCCTTAGATAATGGTGACAAAGGAATACAAGTTCCAGGCCAGCCTGACTGCATGATGAGGCATTGTTTAAAAAAATATATAATCAACAACAGCAAATAAGTTAACTGAAATATTTTCATACTGTTTTGGGCTGATTTTTAATAACTTAAGACTACATTCAATAAAGTAGTTTTCAAAAATCTGTGTTCTGATGAGGAGTTTTTTGTCTCTTTTTTTTTTTTTTTCCGGAGCTGAGGACTGAACCCAGGGCCTTGCGCTTGTTAGGCAAGCACTCTACCACTGAGCTAAATCTCCAACCCCCTGATGAGGAGGTTTATGAGCTCATAACTGCTTTTAGTTTGTTCTTTCTTCATATTTGTTGTAGATGTGAGCTTTCAGCTTCCTGCTGTCATGTATACATGCACTGGTCGACTTATTCTTCTGGAACCATAAACCCCACAAGCCCTTCCTTCTGTGTGTTGCCTTGGTCATGTGTTTTATCAAAGGTACAAAGAAAGGTACAAAGAAACGTAATGAAAATATTTGATTTGAGTACATAAAAATAGTATAGACTCTCCGTGTGAAATGATAGAATTAAAAGGTATACTAATATTCTGATCTGATAGATTAATTAGAGAATTACACTATAAAAAAATCCAAGGGATGATACATTTATTAATTAGAAGGCCTCTGAAAGTAATTACTATCTCTTCATAAGTTCAACAGTATTGTGGTTGATCTTCCACCTAATAAATTTTTGTTTCATAAGAAAGAAGACCTATGACCAACAGAATACACCCAGTGATGGAAAAGCAGCTTATATGCTAAAAATAATCTTCTTACAGCCACTCACTAGACTTTCAAACTAAAATTGAAAATTCTAGGTTGGGGTTAATGGCCACTGGATTACATACGACTACTGTCCATTTATATTTGTGACCGACTATGTTTGTACAGCAACTTAAGGGCCTTGGAACAGGTATATAGAGAGAAATTTGCTTAGGAAGGCCCTGGCATAGTAACTTTGGAATATATTTTCTGTTAAGATACCTCCATATAGCTATACAAATAAAATATTTACAGAAAGAACTAGAATCAGCATTTTGAATTTTTCTTAGCACTTCAGTATGCTACAGTTATATTCAATAATAACAGTTATTACCAATACAGGCAGACATCAACTCTAAAATGTTCATTTAGTCTAAGAAATCATTGTTACTAAGGCTTGCTTTTCAAGTTATGGTTCATTGTTCCATAAAACTTCTCAGTAGATTAGTGTTTGGGATTGCAGATAGCAGCCCAAACCTTATTTAAACTCAATATACTTGAGGTGCTATGGCAATAGTATTATTTCAGTTATTTATAACAGCTATTTGAAAATGGTTTCTATTTGCAACTGAATTTTGAGTTCCATATCAAGAAGCCATGAACATTGCACAACACTTAGAATTTAATAACAACGAAAGCACTCCACATCAAAATTTGTGTGATACAGCTAAAATAGTACTTGGGAAAATGGGAAGCCTTGAGCACAACTGTCACAAAACAAGAAAGAGTGGAAACAATTGAACTACCACAGCATGCAGTTGTTGAAGCATCAATAATGTAAAACTCCTTCTGTTTTGTGCTGATGAGACTAAGTATAAACAGTCTCCAATAAGCTAATGAAATACTTGTACAAAGTCCAATTTTCTTTTTCAAATGTCTATCTCAGTGGACACATTGGCTACAAGCATGAGTGACATGTAGATTTTCCAAGTATAATATCCCGAGTGCTTCAGCCAACATCTTGAAAGACTGTGATACAAACTTTCAGAAATCCGTGTAATTATGTAATAATATATGTCTGCTTTCTTATTATACCTCTGTCCTCTGAGCTGAAAGAACTGGGATTTGAATACTAAGCAAAAATTTTCCTCACAAAAACAAGGTATACAACTGATTATTATGTTTTCTGTGTCTGAATTTTATAGATTCTTAGGGTTTAGGGGAAGGCTACTTAGGATTTTGAAGGCTTTTCAGAATCAGAGAACCCATTTTAGATATTATCTAGACAAGTTTGTGATGGAAAGAATGGTTGTCAAGATAACAGACATTTATGCCACTTTCCTTTTGGACAACTGTTAACATAAAAAATTAACAAAAGATCAATTCCGTCTCTAATGTTTTATCTAAATTTCATCCAAATTCACATCTATTGACTCAATAAGGTAATATTCTTCAAGGTAATAGCTGTAATTATTTTGGATTATCTTAGGGATACTGTTAAGAGAAATATTGAACATCTTTACATTAAATTAGAATATAAAAACAACTTTCTTGGTAAAATATATAGAAAGAATTTTCTGTCCACTTATTTCAGAGAAAATGAAATTGTTGAAAAGTATCATTTTATCTCAAATCCCTAAAGACAAGTAATCAGGCTCATTCTACAGCACTTTTCTTCCATGTAAGCAACCAACATTAGTATAAGTAGAAAATTGTTTTTAATACACATTATTCAAATAGTTTCTAACTTTTAATCTTGAATTATGTAATTAAATACTGCATATAAAGTGACCAACAACTATATTTGGAGCCTCAAATGCTACTTTTTAAAAATATCTTATTTGCTTTTGTATGTACTTTCCACAGTATAACACTGTTTTCTGAAACATGAATGAATGTCTTCTGACTTCTTCTTCTTCTTCTTCTTCTTCTTCTTCTTCTTCTTCTTCTTCTTCTTCTTCATCTTCATCTTCTTCTTTTGTTTGTTTGTTTGTTTTTTGAGACAGAGTTTCTCCATGTAGTTTTTGGTGCATGTCTTGGATCTCACTCTGTAGACCAGGCTGGCCTCAAACTCATAGAGAACTGCCTGGCTCTGCCTTCTGAGTGCGGGGATTAAAGGCATGCACCAATACTACCCGGCCCTGATCTACCTACTTCTTAAAATGTACTGGAATAGACTTTTGAGGGAATATAATTTGAAGCTTCATAATGGCTGGAAGATTCTGAATTCTCTCTGATGTGTATTTGTATTGGGGAAATTTATTTTATTTTATTTTTTTAGGCATTTCTGATGAAGTAGACATTGTGCTTTGAAATATGAATATGCAAGAAGGAAGGAGGATCTAAGATCAAATTTTCATCTTGGAAATACAGTTATAGAGTTCAAGGACTCTATAATACTCAGAGCATGCAGATATCCACGTAGAATGCTGGACTACTGAACGATGTTGACCTTCCTAAAGACTTAACCTCAGGTTTGGTTTCCTTGGCATAGAGACCACTGTTTTTCAAATACCATATAAACAGATTTTTTTTAATCAAGTGGTATGTACTTTTTATGAGATGTTGTTGATGCTTATAAATCGATATGTGGGATTCTTGGTAATTCAGTAATTATAACCAGGGTTTTCTCTTTAGAAGAACAGTTAGATCACATTAGTAGTAAATGATTTCTGGTGTAGTTATTTCTCTGGTCAAAGATAATTTGATTGTAGTTACTAGACTCTAGCTAATGATGTTTACTAATCTGTTTGTTGCAAATGATAGACCAAGGGAAATAATGCTGACAGAAAGATATAAGGGCAAATTATGAGAAGCCAATGTACCATACAACCCAGCCTCAGCTCTTTTTCTTTTCTCTTAATAGAGGAGGAAGATTCAATAATACAGCATGAACCATGGTTGATCTTTGAACATATTATAGAGTTTAGTTCACCACACATCATGCACATTATATCGGATAACATTCATTGCCACTTCTTGAAGTGGATTAGTATTTACACATGAATTAGCAATTAGAATTGGAGGGAGAGGCATTGAGTCTGAAACCAGCTATCCAAGGACTCCTAATAGATAAGCATTCCTGCCATCCAGAAATACTGAACAATAACAAGCATAATATCCAAAGCTCCCCTCCTCTCCAATTAGAATTTTGGCTCTTTTAAATCTGACTCATTAAAAACAGGCTCAAATTGACCTGCTGCGTTTTTCAGTGTTTCTAATATGACATGGATCCTGATGCAAGTGCTACCAAACACAGTGGGAAATAGAAGCCTTGGAATAAAGTACACATTGGTTAATCTATAAACTAAAATACAGAGTAAAATTTCACAAAGTGCATTGCTGTGGGGAATAGGCATACAGCATCTCAATATGCAAGAAGGAAATCCATTTTGGATGTAGGCAGTGAATATAGGCAGGGGATAGGATGTGAAGTCCTTCCCCCAAAGCTCATGTGTTGAAAAATACAGTCACTGACAGGGCCGTGGTGGCACATGCCTTTAATCTCAGCACTCAGGAGGCAGAGCCAGATGGATTTCAGTGAGTTCGAGGCCAGCCTGATCTACACAGCGAGATCCAGGACAGGCACCAAAACTACACAACAAAACTACAGACAAATCTTGTCTCGAAAAAAACAAAAAAGAAAAATAGAGTCACAGCTTGAAGTAGTATTGAGATGTTCTTAGATCATGAGGATGTTAATTCATTAATGAATTAATTCTTTTATGAATATTTGCTGAATAATAATGATTACTTTTGAAAGGACATGGTTACTGTCTTAGTTAGCACGTCTATTGGTGTGATAAAACATGAAGGCCAAAAGCAACTTGGGTGCAAGTATCTTATCTTGTAGCTTTGAGTACAACATCCAGGGAATTCAGAACAGGAACTCAAGGCAGGAATCTGGAGTAAGGAACTGAAGCAGAGATCATGGAGGAACACTGCTTAGTAGTTTCTTTCCATGGTTTCCTTGACCTGTTTTTCTATACCCTTCAGGACCACCTGCCTGGGGATGGCACTACTCACAGTGGACTGAACCTGTGCAAATCAGTGATTAATCAGGAAACACATGAGAGGCTTGCTCACAACCCAGTGTAATGTGGACACTTTCTGACTGGAGATTCTCTCTTCTCAAATTAGTCTAGCTCAAATCAAATGGGCAAAAAACCAAAACCAAACAAACAAAACAACAACAACTAACCAGGATAGAACATTTGCTTTATTCCTGCAATCTTCTACCCAAAACCTGGCACCTGTTTTCCACCATGATAGGCTCATAAGATCAGATGCTACATATAAAGAATTGGGTATAAAAATGGCTGTCATGTGTCTTAGAGCAAAGGACATGTCAGTCTTCAATCATTCACATTCCCTTGCCTATTTCCTGATTCACATTCCTCCTTAGAGTGGAAAGTGCACTCATGAGGCTGAAACATGAAGATTACCAAGAATTCGAAAGCACCTTGCATTACATAAAGAGTTCTAAGCCAGGCTGGCTGAAAAAAAATAGTTTTTCATGAGTAAATATGCAATCAGTTATGTATTCAGCCTAATCATATGGCCTGTATCTTATTTCTAGGCATCAAACCAGAAACTGCATTTAAGTAAAACACATGCCCTAACCTCCTTGTACAACATTCGTGATTCAATCCTGTCTTCTCAGATTGTATTCCATGCAAAGAACCTCGGTGTAGTGATAAAAGTTTGAGAAGGCACAAAATTCTGGCTTTGTAAGTTATCAGAATTTCCTATAACAAATGTAATCCAAGCATCAGGACAAGGAGATATCATTAGGTTCAACCAAGAGCTTGAGTAGACTCCTCTGGTTTGAATAATTCCATGTTTAAAGATTTCATACATACAACAAAGTTATAAGAAAGTAACTAGAATAGGAATGATGCAAAGCATCATAGAAAATAACAATAGCTTTACATTCTCATTTGGGTCTCATAGAGCATAATATGTACTAACTGTCCCTACATGTCAGGGAGAGGAAATAATTTGCACATATATCTTGCCCCTGCTTGATGTAATTCTAGTAATGTTCATCTCTTCCTCAACAGTAAGTATGTCCATAAACTACAACATAAAAAAGAAATAAAGAATTCAGGAAGGGCATGTAAATCAAAGACTGCCTTTTGGTAAATGTCTCCAACATCTACAAAAAGACCTAAGGCATACACGTTAGAAGAGAAAATACTATGCTGTATAATGACATCAGGAAAGTGGGGCAATAACAATCATTCCTTCAGTTTGATACAAGTATCAAATAAAAAGGTCTTATGTTGGTGTTCTAGTAAACATTTAACAATTGTGTCTAGGGAAACAAGATGGGATTAGCCTTGATTTGTAATCATTACTTATTTCTGCTGTGCAAGTCTCAGCTGTATCCAATTTAAAGCTCCAAATTTGCATTATTACATATGGTATTAAAAGAACTGCCATTTGATATAATTATTGTTTATATACTGAATTTTTCCAAATGTTGTTACAATTATTTGGTGCCTGTGTGTTTATGTGTTTGTGGTATATAGGGAGGGGTGCATGTATGCCTTGGCATGTGCTTGGAGGCTAGAGAATAACTTACTGGAGTCAGTTCTCTTTTTACCATGCGGATCCCAGAGATCAACTCAGATCCTCAGGTTTGGCGGCAAATGCTTCTACCTACTGGACCTTGCTACACCCATGATTTTGATCTTAACAGTAAATTGCGAGCCCCTTCCACTGGACTCCACATTAGGGCCCACAGCCTAGGCAGATTTACCAGAGGCCAGAGTGGTCCTAGGAACCCCAGGGAAGAAAACACTTACCAACCACCAAACTCTCTTTATCCTGTCAAAGAACCCCAGATTGCACCTCCACCCCTGGGCTTCATATCCCAGCCGACTATTTTGGAAGAAGTCTTTGGCTTCACCTGAGGCCAGGCATAAAAAAGGAATTCCAGGTATGACACTGCCCACAACCAGCTAGCACTCCTTAAGGTCGGCCCAGCAAACCCAGACTGTACCCCCTTCCCTGAATTCTATACTAGGGTCCACAGCCCAGGAAGCTTTACAGGAGGCCTTATAGTAAGACTACCCACTGCCCACAACACCCCTTTAAGCTTGCCCAAAATCCCCAGACAGAACACAACATACACACACACACACACACACACACACACACACACACACACACCAGGACTCCATATCCTGGTCTACAATTCTGAAAGAAGACTTTGGCTTTACCAGAGGCCAGGCTGGATCTAGGGACCTCTAGCCCCCAAAATCCCCAGAGGGGACACCCTACTGGGCCTGAAGATATGCTGGTCACCAGAACTCCTGGTCATTTAGGCCAGAAGACCAGAGAGGAAAGAAAAACTGAGGAGTAAAACATCCATCCAACAAAGACAAATGCATGAATCAACACCTAGACCTATAATAATTCTAAATCCAAATGCCTAAACACCAGCATAAGAAACAGTAACAGAAAAGGCAATATGGCATCATCACCAGAATTCAGTTATCCTACAACAGCAATACTTGAACAGTTCAACACAGCTAAAGCACAAGAAAATGACCTTAAAAATGACTTTAAGAAGATAATAGAGATCCTTAAAGAGGATATGAAAAAAAAAATCTTAAAGAAATTGAAGAAAAACCAAACAAAAAATTGGAAGACATCAATAAGTTCTCAAAAGAAAGCTAAGGGAAAAGAAACAAATAAATTTAGAGCAAATACAAATACACTCAAAAAAAAAAAAAAGAGAATTACAGACCAATTTAGTTCATGAACATTGATGAAAAAATACTCAATAAAATACTGGTAAACCGAATCCAAAAACACATCACAAATATCATCCACCATGACCAAGTATGCTTTAACCCAGAGATGCAGTTCAACATAACTGTCAAACTGTCAAAGTAATCCGCCATATAGAAAATTGAAAGAAAAAAAAACACATTATCATCTCGTTTGATGTAGAAAAAGCCTTTGACAAAATCCAACACCCCTTCATGATAAAAGTCTTGGACAGATCAGGGATATAAGCAATATACCTAAATATAATGAAAGTAATATACAGCAAGCCCATTGCCAACATCAAATTAAATGAAGGGAAACTCAAAGCAATTAAATCAGGAACAAGATAAGGCTGTCCACTGTCTCCATACCTATGCAATATAGTACTTGAAGTTCTAGCTGGAGCAATAAGACAACTAAATGAAATCAAAGTAATACAAATTAGAAGGAGTAACTCAAAATATAATTATTCCCAGATATGAGAGTATATATAAGAGACCCCAAAACTTTACCAGGGAACTCTGGCAGCAGATAAACACCTTTAGTCCAGTGGCTGTATACAAGATTAATTTTAAAAAATCAGTACCCTCCTATATATAAATGATAAATGGGTTGACAAAGAAATCAGAGAACAACACCCATTACAAACAACCTCAAATAATACAAAATATCTTGATGTAACCATAATCAAACAAGTGAAAGACCTGTATGACAAGAACTTCAAATATTTGAAGAAAGAAGTAGAAAATATTAGAAGATAAAAATACCTCCCCTGCTCTTGGATTGGTAGGATAAACATAGTAAAACTGACCATCTTATCAAAAGCAAACTACAGATTGAATGCAATCCTCATTAAAATCCCAACACAATTCTTTATAGACCTTGAAATAACAATACTCAAATTTATATGGAAAAAAAATCCAAGATAGCTAAGCCAGTCCTGTACAATAAAAGAACTTCTAGAGGTATCACCATCCTTGATTTCAAACCCTAATACAGAGCTATAGTAATAAAAACAGGATGGTATTTTGCATAAAACAAACAGCTGTATCAATAGAATCAGATGGAAGACCTAGACTTAAATCTACATAGTTATGGATACCTATTTTTTGACAAAGAATCCAAAATTGTACAAGGGAAAAATGAAAACATTTTCAACAAATGGTGCTGATCAAACTGAATGTCAGCAAGTAGAAGAATACAAATAGACACATATCTATCACCCTGCACAAAACTCAAGTTCAAGTGAATCAAAGACCTCAACATAATCCAGATATATTTAACCTGATAGAAGAGAAAGTGGGGAATAGTCTTGAACACATTGGAACAGGAGACAACTTCCTGAGAAGAATACCAATAGCATAGGCACTAAGATTGACAAATAATAAATAGAACATCATGAAACTGAAAAGTTAATTGATGCAAAGGACAGCATTAATAGGATAAAATGGTAGCCTACAGAATTGGAAAAGATCTTCACTAACCCCACATCTGACAGAGGGCTAATTTCCAAAATATATAATAAACTCAAGAAACTGGATATCAACAAAACAAATAATCCAATTAAAAAATTAGTACAGATCTAAATAGAGAATTCTCAACAGAAGAATCTCTAATGGCTGAGAAACACTTGAGGAGATTTTCAGCATCCTTAGCCATCAAGGAAAAGCAAACCAATAGTACTCTGAGATTTCATCTTACACCTGTCAGAATGGCTAAGATCAAAAACACAAGCTACAACTCATGCCGAAGAGGATGTGGAGCAAGTGGAACATTCCTTCGTTTCTGGTGGAAGTGCAAACTTGTACAGCCACTTTGGAAATCAGTGCGACAGTTTCTCAGAAAACAGAGAAGCAATCTACACAAGACTCAGCTAATATCACTCTTGGGCATAAACTAAAAGGATGCTCAATCATACCACAAGGACACTTGCTCAACTATATTTAGAACAGCTTTATTTGGAATAGCCAGAATCTGGAAACAACCCAGACATCCCTCAGCCAAGGACTTGATGAAGAAAATTTGGTACCTGTACACACGGAGTATTACTCAACTGCTAAAAACAAGGACATCAGGAAACCTGAAGGCAAATGGATGGAACTAGAAAAATTCATCCTGAGTGAGGTAACCAAGACTTACAAAGACAAAGATGGTATGTTCTCACTCATAGTTGGATATTGGCTGTAAAAGAAAGGATAACTATGCTACAATCCACAGACCCAGAGAGACTAGGTAGCAAGGAGGGCTCATGTGGGGATGCATGGATCTCCCTGGGAAGAGGAAATAGAAGTGATTTCTTGTGAGTGGACTGAGAGCAGGTGGGGATAGGAACATGAGGGATCAGGTTAGGGAGGGGATAGAGTTGGAGGGTACTGAAAAAACCTGGAAAGGTGGGCATTTTTGGGTTAAGTAAAAACCTGGGCCAATGGTATCTCCCAGGAATTAACAAGGACGACCCCAGCTAAGATTCCTTTCAATAACAGATATGTAGCCTGAACTGGTCATATTCTGTGACCAGGTTGGTACCTAACCCATTTGTCATCAGACAGGCTTCATCCAGTGACTAGTGGAAAGAGATGCAGACCTACAATCAAACATTAGGCTTATTTGAGGAATCCCACAGAAGAGGGTCAGAAAGGATTGTAAGAGCCAGAGGGGTCAAGGACACCACCAGAAAACTCACAGAATCAACTAGCCTGAGATCAAAGGGGCTCACATAAGCTGAACTGACAAACAGGGAGCCTGAAAGGTGACTAACCTAGGCCTTCTGCACAAATGTTACAGTTGTGTACCTTGGTCCTCTTGTGGGACTCCTAACAGTGGGAACAGTCTCTGACTCTTTTACTGGCTTTCATGACCCTACTCCTCATACTGGGTCATCTTGCCCAGCCTTAATATATGGGTGGGTGCTTAGTCCTACTGCAACTTGATATGCCATGTTTTATTGATACTCATGGGAGACCTACCCTTTCCTGAACAGAAATGGAGAAGGAATGGCATGGGGTCTGGGAACAGAGGGAGTGTTGGGGAGAGAGACTAGGAAGAGAGAAGGGAGAGGGAACTGCAGCAATTATGTACAATAAATGAATGCCTGTATTTAAAAAAAAAGTAAGTTGCACTTAAGAATAGGTTGTTACCCCAAATTCCATTGAAAATATTCAATAGCCATATACAATATCAATAATATAGCTATTATTAATATACCATAAAATAATTAGGGTGAAATTAATTTTGTACTTTTACCTTTCTATCAGTACAAGTTAATTATATGCATTGTTTAATATCTACAATATCATGAGAAGCAATGTAAAATACTTTTAGTGTATTAAGTAACAAATTAAGTTTTATGGAATTTATTTTCTGCAATGCTCATGTTTGGTAGGTGAGACATGCCATTGATAATTGTAGAATAGTTGTCTTTTGCAAATATACAAAAGCCAGTTCTAATATTCCAGTGATACAATTTGAGATTATTATTATTTTAAAAAGTAAATAAGAAAGTAAATACAAGTACAGATTCAGAAAGCATTCAAATAAGCAACCTCTCTAGCAGTAGATCAAAACTTAAACTTGAGGAAGAGTGAGTGAAAAGAACCAAAGCCAGTAGATAAAGAGGAGAGCAATGAAATGCTGGCATTTGGACATGGCATGGCTGTGTCAGATGAGTTTGCAGCATCTGTGGTTATCTGCACAAGATCAAGCCAGTTGAAATGAAAGCATGGCTGAAGCATCAGCCCTGAGGCTCTACCTCTGTCAAAGAAGCTATTGACATCTGATGGCTGCTAAGAGAAAGAAAGTCATTCTTCTTTAGGCCTGTGGATGCTGACAGGGTGCCCTGCCATAGTGGGTAACAAACTGTCCATTTGCATATGGGAAGTAATAATTAGGCTTACAGTTTTACTAATAAAAAATAAATAAAAAGATTTGGAGAGATGTAGCTATGGATGAAAATGTTTGATTTGCATTGAATAATGTATGGGATACTAATAAATAATATTTGAAATGATTGGAAATATGGTTCTCCATCCCTGGTCTATGGGAGTACTAGATACTTGCATAAGTCATGTGACAATAAATAATATCAGAAGATAGTGCTTGAGAAATGACTCTGTGGCTAAGTCTGGTTTTTTTTTTTGTTTGTTTGTTTTTGTTTTTTCTCTTGCAGAGGTCCTAAATTAGGTTTCCAGCACCAATATGGGACACCACACAACCACATGTAATTCCAGCTTCAGGGTATCAGACACACTCTTATAGCATCTTGGGACACTTGCACACACTGATGCACATACAGTCAAAACTGAATACATGCATAAACATAAAATAAAAATAAAATGCTATTAAAACTAATTAACAGAAACTCAGTAGAGGAGCTAATGGATAGAAATGTCTGTCTTTTAGCACATGTTTCTTACTTTGAAGACGATTATTTTGGTATTTGGGGCTGTTTTGTTTTCTTTCAACATCTCTAACCACCCCAAAGAAGGAGAATAGGGAAAAGGTATATTTAGACATAGGAATTATTTTCTAAAACACCATGCTTTTGCTGTAGTATGTCACAAATAGACAAGAAGTAAGTGATTACTTTCCCAAGATCTGGCAGCCACAGCACAGTCTGAACTACTGTGTGTTTTTTAAATAAAGGCAGTTTAGTTTGACTCACTAATTTTCAAAAGAGAGAAATCTATTTTGAGAACAATTATCAGGGAAAAGAATGCTCTAATGGTCAAGTTACATTCTTTCCCAGAGTTTAATAGACTTTAAAAGAATGAACATCTTTCCATCTCAACAATCCATTCTATTCTCTTTTATTAACAACATTCCTCATTTTTAAATAAGTGTCCCAATCATGAGGATAAGTAATGAAAATGTACTCAATGATTTCCTCAAAGACAGCTAGTCTCCACCAATCCTATGGATTTGAAAGCTGGATTCCCAGATGAAGTAGCTCTCAGTGTATAGTATGCAACTTGTTTATACTAAGGATTAGGTTTGGTTAGCATAAGAAAAAGAGAGCAATTTTGCAGGTGGGGGACAGTAGAAGGGTCAGAGTATAATACACATATAAAAAATGTTATAACTAAAACATTGAAAGCATCAGAGCTTAGAATTGTCTCTTAAAAGTAGTCCCAAATTGGGCCAAGATGTACTGCTATTATTTTCCCTCACTGATCTTTCAGTGCTAATGTGACCTCGAACAAGATGGCTCTCTGCAATAGAAACATCTCTCAAGGTCTCTTATAGCAGAAAGAGGTTGTCTGGCAGAGCTCACTCAAAACAGGCACAGGTCCTTCAATAAGGAGACCTGGTACCAAGGCACTATCCACCACATAATGGTTATTATTTAACACAGAGCCTGCAGAAGACATTTCAGCTTACCTGTGTCTTTAGTGGGCAAACCTATCATTTCTTGTTCCTCTAAGAATGTGCATCCTTTACAGGGATGCCTTTTTTTTAATCAGTTCCCATTCCACCAAACTTTTTTCTTCTTTACCACATCCCATTAAGAAAGCAACTATTAGTCTCAAGATGTGTACCTGATGTTTCAAGTCCACTTAGATATTTTAAAGATTCAGTGAAAAATTAGACTCTGTATTATCAATCACCCTCACATGACAAGTTATGGAAATTATTTTACCATGCATAGTAATTTATTAAATGCATGGCAATGAAATCAGACTTGGTTTACCTTATATAAAATGTTTATATGAATCTATATATATCTGCGTATGTACACACACACATATATGCACATCAAGTGACAACTGAAATAAAGAGCACTTTGAACACAATATTTGTTGGGTCCCTAACTGTAAAATATGGCCATTATACTTCATAAAATATTATGAGTAAATAATTATGCATATACATTATTAAGTTATATTTACTACATGTATTCAATACCAATTTTCCAATAAATATAGATTCGAAATCACTTTGAGGAGAAGACATTTTTATATACATTGTTTATAGCTAAGTAACTCCTAGAATATTAATGGACCTCTCAGAAAAATTAAAATAATTTCTTGATAAATTCACCAATATTTCATTAGGATGAGAAAGTGGCACAGCTGAGATGCTGTATGTTCACATGAAAGGATTCCTAAGGGGCAGAGCCCCCAAGGGAGTGTTCTGATTGTTTTCTTAACAGTCGGTGTGATTCTGAAAAGATCACCCACTGGGCCACCTTCTGAGTATTTTAGAGAGGGAGTATATCTCAAAGAGAGAGTGCCAATGCATTTCATATATATTAGCAAGAATCTTCTCAGAAGAAATAGACTTGTGTTCCTGTGACTGCTACAATGACAGGGTTTGCTCATAATGCCAGCAGGGGATTAAATGTCATGTTCCCTGGGGAAGAACCCTCTCTATATTTCAATATGCAGCACATCATCTACTTGGAAGGCCTCAGGAAGATGACACACCTTGGAATTATGCTCACTCTTTTGCCCTCTTTTAACACAGACCAATTTCTGACAGAAGACAAAGGAGAAAAAGGAGTTCTCACAATTTCTTCAGTTCTAAAGATGAAAGTATCTACTATCCCAATTATTTTCTGACAAACGTATGTCAAAAATTATACAGCCATCCAGTGTGCTGAAAAATGTGTGAAAAATTTCATCTTTTCTGATACTATACTATTATGAAGGATATATGATATTTTAAATGATTCATTTTTCATAGTTTAACAATTTTTTATAGACTTAATATATTTCAAACTCTATTAATTATTTTTCTAGTCACTGAACAAAAGAGGTAACAAAAGCCATGTAAGGAATGAAGAAATTATTCTAACTGAGGGTTTGAGAAGATCTATGCCATCACGCCTAGGAAGGAGTCACGGTAGAAACAACTGCCTTTGGTGGCAAGTGCCTGTAATGTGACTTGCTTTATCTTGACAGACTAGGAAGCAGCAAGATTGGCTGTAATTAGAAACTGATCTTACAGTCAAGGCCCACCCACTCTGATAGAGAGGCCACAAACCCAAGGGGCTCATCTTCCCCCTAAACTACACAGTTCTCTGGGGACCAAGCATTCACATAAAAAACATTGACTGTGTATTTTTCATGTGATTACTTTGTTTAAAGACACATGCTTAATATGTAACTCAAGAATCTTGTGTTGTGTATGAACACTAGAGTTGAAATGCAACAAATGAGCCTGTGAATGATTCCAAATCTATTTTAAAGTGGAAGCCTGTATTTTTCTCTATAGAGAGAAAGAAATGGGGTGAATCAGAATGTTCAGAGGGTTGGAGAAGTGTGAGTATTAGAAGAAAGGAAAAAAATAAAAAAAAATAAGTTTCCTTTTTTTTTTTTTTGTTTTTTTCGAGACAGGGTTTCTCTGTGTAGCTTTGTGCCTTTCCTGGATCTCGCTCTGTAGACCAGGCTGGCCTCGAACTCACAAAGATCTGCCTGTCTCTGCCTCCCGAGTGCTGGGATTAAAGGCGTGCGCCACCACCACCCGGCAGAAAAATAAAAAAATAAGTTTAAAGACAAAAGACATGTGGGCAGTATGCCTCCTCTCAAAGTGTTTTGTGACCTAGGGGATGTGAGAGTTACACATACTCATTATATAGCCTAAAAAGTTAACAGAGTGTCTCTGAAAGCTTAACAGTATGAAGGAAAAATACTAGGATACATTTCAACAGAGTCTGGAGTCACCTTTGAGAAACCTGTAGTCAAATCCTCTGAAAGAGAAAAAGGAAAAAAGATACCAGAACAGGAAATCATCTTCCTTTCCATGGCAAACTAGAAAATAATTACCTGTCTCTGCTATATGCACTCAAATTCCAATTTGCTTTTAGAATTAAGTTAATTAAATATGTTAAGACTAAATATTAGAGAATTTTTTTAAATTGTATTTTATGGATTTTGAAATGAAGATAGTTATTTTATATTTTTAAATTTGTTCTTCTCTCATATAATACATTCTGATTGCAGTTGCCCCTCCCTCCACTCCTCCCAGCCCCATTACAACTTCCCCTCTCCTCCAGATACATTCTTCCTCCATTTCCCTTCAGATAAAGAGCAGGCTGACTAGGGTTATCAACAAAACACAGCATAACAGGATACAATAAGAGTAGGTGCAAACCTTCATATCA
The DNA here is from genome assembly GCF_949786415.1 of Peromyscus eremicus. NCBI lineage: Eukaryota > Metazoa > Chordata > Mammalia > Rodentia > Cricetidae > Peromyscus > Peromyscus eremicus. The sequence goes on along the minus strand of NC_081420.1, from coordinate 110,556,585 downwards.
GGGCTGGGCAAGGCAACCCAGTGGGAGGAAAAGGGTTCCCAAGAACAGGTGAAAGAGTCAGAGACACCCCCCACTACCATTATTAGGAGTCACACAAGAACACCAAGCTAACAAACATAACATACATGCAGACAGCCTAGCACAGACTTTTGCAGGCCCTGTGATTTCTGCTTAAGTCTCTGTGAGTCCTTGTGAGCCCTGCTTAGTTGATTCTGTGGGCTGTATTCACCTGGCATCCTAAGAAAGCTCTGGCTCCTACAACTCTTCCTCCCTGTCTTCCTCAGGAGTGCTGGAGCTCCAAGGGGAAGGACCCAGTGGAGATCTCTAATTTGGGAGCTTTCTCTGCCTAAGGTTTGGCTGTGGATTTCTGTGTCTGTGCCCATCATCTTCTGGGAAAAGCCTCTCTGATGACAATTGGGCTAGGCACTGATGTATGAGAATAGCACAGTATCATTAGGAATCAGAAAATGAAGACATTTAAAACAATGCAATGATTGAGTATTTAATTAAATTTAAAAATTACAATAAAAAATATACTTTGCACATAAGAATTAAACTAGTCTTAAGATTTTTTCATCTTCATTAATTATGAGATTATTGATCAACCTATTTGTCAACTGTTGCCTTATTAGTCATTATTCTTAAAACAATAATATCTGTTATTAAAGAGATTGATCTGAATTATCATTTTTATAGCTCTTTCAAAATTAGCTCAAGGATAAGCAGCTTGAATATTAAGCAGTTTTTAAAGCTTTTCCTTTCATTTCTTTTTTATTCTATTTTTAAGTTACTACAAATCATTATTAGCCTTCTACATTAGAAGTTTGTTAAGTCTGTTGTTTATCTCTTATCAACCTCATAGTCTCCAAGATTCTGACTTATTCTTTGGATGTGGTAGGAAGACATGCTGAATTTCAGTTCTGAAAGGTTTAAAAACACACTGGCATACCTATCCCTACCCCTTTCTCTCTGATTTCATATTAAATGAAAGGGGTTCCATAGATCTGACAAGCTGTATTATTGGTCTTGACATGGCAGCATATTTGCAGATAAGCTGCTTAATATTATAATATACAAAATCATATTTTTAGGTGGCCAGGAAATGAGAGAAATAATAGAGTAAGATTCAAATGCTTAATTATAACTTGAAATGATGTGGCATATCTATAAGAATTCCATTAACATTTTAACCATTTCAAGCAGGGGAAATCCAGACAAAGAAAAGCATATATGAAGAATGAGGGAAATGTTATTTATAAGATGAATATTAGAAAAAGAAGCAATGGATATTTTCATGAATTAATATTGCTACTGAAAACATTTAAAGTGACTCAAAGAGCCTAATTCTAACTTAGGCATTAATTTTTTCCTCTGACTGAGAAAGAGATGTTTCTGAAGTATTAGTCCCAGTAAAACATTCTTTGAATACATAAACAGAGTTCAACATTTGGTAAGGAATCACATGATATAGTAAATGAACACAATAACCACATTAACTGATTTGGCTCAACAGTCAATGGTTCTGAGTTGGCTTTTTACATCTATCTTGGGTATCTAGCTTAGCAACCAAACCAGAAAACACAGATACATTCACTGCTTTATGTAGTCTCATGTTTAATTAGTTCATCTGTTTTGCCACCTTTCAGTAACTATGACAAAATTCACTATTAGTAGATAAACAACTTGTGGTCCCTTGAATTAGATATATCCATGTCTCAAGAACTTGAGTACTAGGATAGTGACTTTCTGGGAATGATTTGGAATTGCATCCTTACTGGAGAAAATATGTCAATGGGGGAGGTTTTTGAGGTTTTTAAATGACTCTCATCATTTCCTATATTGTCTCTGTTTCTTGTTTGTGGTGGAAACGTGAGTGCTCAAATTTCAGCATGGCCTCTGACCTCCAGGTATGCCATTTGATGTCTATACCATTAAGGACACTGTAGCTAAAGTTTTCTTATGTCCCACCTGGCCCATGATCAAGACAAATCTCTCTCACCCACCAGTCCTGCAGCCACTTGGACCCAAGTAAACACACTGAGGCTTATATTAATTAAAGCTGCTTGGCCATTAGCTCAGGCTAACTATTGACTAGCTCTTATACTTAAATTAACCAATAATTTTTATTTATGTTTAGCCACATGGCTTGGTAACTTTGCTCAGTTGTGTCTTCACATCTTGCTTCCTCTGTGTCTGGCTGGGAACTCTTGGTCAGCCTTTCATTTCCAAGAATTCTCCTCTCTGCTTATCCCATCTGTACTATACTTCCTCCCTGGCTACTGGCCAATCAGCATTTTATTTATCAATCAATCAGAGCAACACATTCACAGCATACAGAAAGACATCTCCAACAGGACACCAATCATCCAGAACCTTAAGCCCAAAATACATCCTTCCTTCTTTAAGTTTTCTTGATCAGTGTGTCTTATCACAATAGTGGGGAATTAGCTAACACACAGATTAAAGGGAGCTAGTTAGCTTTTGAATCATGTTTCCAGGTTTATCTGTTATTAATCATTTAGTTCCAATTAGTTTGGCCAATCAGTGAATTCAAACATCATTGCAGGAAGTACCTGGTAGAACTTCTTTGGCAATAAATACACAGAGAGAAATATAAAGGTGCACACAGTTGCTAATTTTCAGCCACTAGGCCCCAATTCAAAGATTCAACCAACTTCTGATAGTGCCACAGATTTATAACAAAGCACTTAGTGTAAGAGACTTCAAAAGACATTTAAGACAAAATCATGAAGTCTACATCACAGGGGTGTCACACTTTGGAGTTTGGGTTTGATGAAGAAAACAAGGAAATGGACAAAATGCAATTAGCATATTACCCAATGAATGGAGATCAGTGAATGTTACGTTTTATGAGCTTTCATTTCAATATAACTATTAATTACTAAAATTAATGGAAGGTATCTCTTAGCAATTGCTCTTGAAGAGATAGCCACACCCCAGAAATATTCAGTCCTAGTGGATGCCCATGAAATGTAAAATCAACCACAGTAATAGCACCATTTAATCTAAGGTTTCAAATCTTCATATTTTTTCATGTGTAATTTGATGTGCAAAATGTAAAATCATACTCTGTAAACAAGAAAAATGTAACTGCAAGATATTCTTAAAAAACACACAAATTTTTTATTTTTGTTTTTCAGTTTTTAGAAACTTTGACTTCTACCATCTTTCCATTTTCTACATGCATATAGAACAGCTCTTGACCACATAGCAGTAGATGCAAACCATTTGGTGGCCTATGCAGTGGGAATTTCAGACCCATCCTCAGTAGCTAGCTTGAAACCTGGAGTTCCTTACTTCTTCACTAGGGAACTGAAAAACAATGAATACAGGAGCTGGTGATGTCCATTTACCTGAAATTCTGACATGGTCTTTCCCTTATCAGTAGCAGCCTGCTCTTTCTTCTCCATCTTTTCCAGGTCTCTGTAGAAATAGAGATCACACATAGCCTCCCATGGGTGCCCACTGAAGATGATGCCACACATTTGGAAAAAGTACTGGAACAGCATCTCCCACAACAGACCTACTGGGTGAGCTACCTTGCTGTTGATTGGGTGGCAGTGTCTACATAGCACAAAGGAGAATTTGTTACACACAGAAACGGTTGGCAGATTGATACAAAATGTCTATGTAAGGGCCTGGTGGTCAGCTTTGGAACTGTCCACCATTAGAAAGTGTGGCTCCTTGAAGGCTGCTGGATTTGGTTTAATGAAGGCACCAGGAATGAGATAGCCAGTATTCAAAGTGGCCCCAGGGGCAGTACCAAAGATCAATACAGATCACTGGCCACTTCTGGGGATGATGACACTGACATCCACAGTGTTCTCAATGACAAGCATGACTTGAGCTGTGAGTAACAGTTTCTTCCTCTTCAGATTTCTTGTATAGAAACCATCACTTTTACAGATAAACTGTTTCCTTTTATAGATAAACTGTTCCATCTGGAAATCAAGCTTGGTGGCATCTAAGTGGTTTCCTGTGGCAAGGAACTTGAGGACATCCTCATCTGTCATCTGCAGGACATTAAAGCCTCAGGACATCATATGAGCTTCCCTTTAAGTTTTTACAGGAATGAAGAACAAGACAATATGGAACAGTTCTTGGCCTGGACAGAAAAAGTTCAAAGTGATTTTATTTACTGTTTCCTTGATGGCTAAAGATGGTGAGGATTTAAAAAATATTTTCTACTTTGCATTTCTTCCTTTGAAAACCTGTCTCTAATTAGAATGACTAGACAGACAGATAGATAGATAGATAGATAGATAGATAGATAGATAGATAGATAGATAGATAGATAGACTTAAGGAATTGACAAGTACTTATGTGGGTAAGGGGAAAGAAGAACATTTATTCATAGTTAGTTGGAGTGCAAACTGGTACAACCACCAGGGAACTCAGTGTGAAGATTCCTCAAAAAAGCTATAAATACATTTATCTTATGACCCAGCTATACTTCCAGCAGGCACATTGGCCAAGTGGTAAGGCATTGGTCTCCCAAGGCATCCTAATATTGACTCTGCCACGTGGTTATTAGAAATTACTTGTATTCAGAACTACAATGAAAATGAATAAGTATGCCAAAAATAAAAGCAAAATTTACAATTTGGAGAGAAAAAGAACAACAGAAATTTTTTATGGGTATAAGTGCCTTTATTTCAAGGATTATTCTTTAGTTTAATAAATGTTCATAGGATTACAACTGGGCATGGTCGTGTACACCTTTTTTTTTTTCTTTCTTTCTTTTTTTTTAATTTTGCAATACAATTCAGTTCTACATATCAGCCACGGATTCTCTTGTTCTCCCCTCTCCCACCCCCCTCATCTTCCCCCCCCCCCGTCCACCCTCCATTCCCACCTCCTCCAGGGCAAAGCCTCCCACGAGGACTGAGATCAACCTGGTAGACTCAGTCCAGGCAGGTCCAGTCCCCTCCTCCCAGGCCGAGCCAAGCGACCCTGCATAGGCCCCAGGTTTCAAACAGCCAACTCATGCAATGAGCACAGGACCCGGTCCCACTGCCTGGATGCCTCCCAAACAGATCAAGCCAATCAACTGTCTCACCTATTCAGAGGGTCTGATCCAGTTGAGGACCCCTCAGCCATTGGTTCATAGTTCATGTGTTTCCATTCGAGAAGAACAGAAAATTTAATGTCAAAGCCAAGATAAAAAAAAAAAAAAAACGTGGTACATTTACACAGTGGAGTATTACTCTGCTATTAAAAATTGACATTATGAAATTTGTAGGCAAGTGGATGGAACTAGAAAAAAAATAATCCTGAGTGAGTTAACCCATACACAGAAAGACAAACATGGTATGCACACACTTATAAGTAGATATTAGCTGTAAAGTACAGGGTAATCATGCTACAATCCAAAGATCCAGACAGACTAACAAAGAGGTCTTAAGGGATTGGGGACACAAGGATCTCCCTGGGAAGGGGAAACAGAATAGATTTTTCAAGTGGACTTTGGGAAGGCGGAGATGGCAACAGGAGGGATCAGGTGGTGGTGGTGGTAGAGGAAGAGATGACTGGAATTGGGGAGACATATTTCAGGAATGAAGTAAAAACCCAGATCAATGGAAACTCCCTGAAATCCATTAGAGTGACCCTAGCAAAGACATTGGAAAAATCCCTGAAATCTATGAGAGTGAACCTAGCAAAGACAATGGAAACTCCCTGAAATCCACAAGAGTGACCCTAGCAAAGACAATGGAAAATCTCTGGAATCTATGAGAGTGAACCTAGCAAAGATTCCTATTAATATTGGCTACATAACCTGAACAATGCAAGGCTTCCAGTGGAGAGATTGGGACACCAACCCAGTCACAAAACTTCCAATCTATAATTTGTTTTTTGCCTGCAAGATGTGCTGGAGTAAAGGGGATAGAGAAATTCTATGAGTGGCCAACCACTGACTGGTCAAACTTGAGACCAATGACAGGAGAGGGGCCCATACCAGATAGTGCCTGGAGGGCCAGGCACCAGATGCTAGATAGGCTAGATGCTAGAAGAGACCCAAATATGACTGAAAAAAGGGGTCAATGAAATGACTTTTAACCCTATTCTTCTACACTCCTAGTTGGGACCCTAGCATAATCATCATCAGAGAGACTTCACCCGGCAACTGATAGGAGCAGAAACAGAGATCCACAGCCAAACAATAAGAGGTGTTCAAGGAGGAGGGATTTTAGGAACTAGAGGGATCAAGGATAACACAAGAAGACAGCCAAGAGAATAAATTAACCAAGGCTTTAAGTGGCTCACAGAAACAGAACAGTCAGGAAGTCTGTACAGGACTGACCTAGATCCTCTGCATATATGTTATGGTTGTATAGCCTGGCATTATTGTGGGATTTGTAACAGTGGGAGTGGAGTGTCTCTGACTCTTTCCTGCTGTTGGGACCCTTTTCCTCCTATTGGGTTGCCTTGCCAAGGGCTTGATAATAGGAGATGTACCTAGATTTATTGTAAATTTTTATGCCATGTTTGGTTGCTATCCCTGGGAGGCCTGCTCTTTTCAGAAGGGAAATGGAGGAGGAGTGATTCTGGAGGTAAGAGGAAGCAGGGGGAAGTGATGGGGAGAAGAAAAGGGAGGGGAAACTTGAATGTAATATATGAAAGAAGAATAAAAAGAAAGAAAGGAAAACCTACCGATCAAAACTGCTAGAAATGTGATTCCAGAAGAGGTTAATTCTAGTAGTGTTGTCCACATGGTGCTCTGGATTTAGAAAGATGGAGGATAAGCGAGAAAAGGAATTGAAAACTCTTACTCCATGAACATGAAAACCTGCTGAGGCCAGGGACTTGGCAGAGAAGTCTATACATGTAGGTCCTGAGAGATCATTGTGTGAAACTGTGACTGTGAATTCTCATTTACACTAGAGACAGCAAGAAATTAGAGGTGCTAGAACCAAGGGAAATCTGCCCAAGATAGCTGTGCACTGTGAGTGGAACAGCCTGAGAGAAAGCCATATCTTCAGGGGATAATGGTGAAAGGGTAGAGTTATCTAAGACTTTTGACATTGGACTTTGGGCTACAGTGTTTGTAGTTTTTCCTTCTGGATTTGCTCTTAATTTGTTACAGTACTTCCTCACTATATCCTAACTACTGCCCTTTGAATAGTAATGTATATTGTATGCCTTTTTCTATTGGAAGTATGTAAGTTGCCTTTTGATTTTACAGGCAATTTCAATTAAGAGATTCCCTTAAGTCTCAGAAAAGATTTTCAACTTTGGACTTTTAAATATTATTGAGACTGAAAGACTAGGGGATTTTAAAAGTTAGGCTGATTTTTTTTCATTATAATATGACCAGAAGACTATGGGGACCAGGGAGTGAAATGCAGGGGTTTGAGTAAGATGTCCACCATAAGTCTATGGCATTTGAATAATTGGTCCCCAGCTGTTTGGGGAGGACTGGGAGGTATGGTGTTGATGGAGGAAGCACACTACTGAAATCAGGCTTTGGAGTTTCAAAGAACTCCCTCCATTTTTGAGTCAGCACACTCTGCTTCTAAATTGTAGAATGAGATGTGAGCTTCCAGCTGCTGCTTTAGCTACCTGCTGCTTGCTAGGAATAGCTGGCGAAAATAGAACACCTCTATTTAGCCATCATGAACTCTTTGTCCCTCTGTAATCACGAGTCAAATAAATCTTTTCTTTCTGTAACTTGTCTTGGTCATACTATTTGTAACATCAACTGAAAACTAAGACATACATGTTCTTTCTCATATGTGGGTGGCAGCCTGGAGTCTTTAGATACATGTGACTAAATTGAAGTACTGAGAAAAGTCAGGAGACAAGTAAATAACCATGGCAGTGGGGTATTTCAAGGAAAGATGGATAGAAAATGTGTAACAGGAGGGAAGAAATGGAATAATGGAAGAAAAAGAGTTAAATTCATAGTGATGGGAAGGTCAGGCAGAGGAGGGTATATTGAGAGGCACAGTGAAGACTGAAGTTCTCTGAAATGGTCACATGATAACTTACTACGGAAACTTCTAAATGCACATATGCACACATATACACATTCATGTATACATAAATGTATATATGAATACATATATACATTCACACATGCATATACAGAGTTGAAATTGAGTTATCTTATTGTTGTAGTTTGAATTAAGGTTATATGAGGATATAATAAATTTGGTGACATGTGCATAGGTACATCTAATGTTGATATTTCTCAAAAAGGGAATTTGGAATGGCAACTAATGCTGTAAAGAACAGAAGAAAAAAATGAATGCCTGAAAACTTCTTCAACCACAAGAGAATAATTAGGACAAATGATAATTCCATGCCTGGGATGCTTTTGAAGACAAATTGTTGTATTTTCTGTAACCTTGACCATGCATGCCTGTGAAGTAGTCTTCTCTTCTGAAATGTAAACTTGTAACTCTTTTATCAAAGGAACTTTAGCAATAAAAATGAGGCAGCTGATACAGTTTGCACTCCTGTGCTCACTTGCCTTGGTTTACAGTTTCAGTTCTTAGGGATCAATCAGGAGATGTGATTTGGTTGTCCTCTCACACCCCATAATTGGTAAAGGGCCAAGACTTCTTTCCCAGACATCATAGGCTCTAAAATATTGAAAAACAAAACAAACAAACAAAAAACAGGTGTGAGTTACCTTTTCATGGTCTGTGGAGTGTTAGAGATACTCCAAACATTGCTACTATTTATCTATTCTCCTCCAGAGTTTGATGTTAAGAGTCTATTAGTAAAGACACCACACACTTGAGTGATAGGACCAAAAAAAAAAAAATCAAGATGGTACTCAACTTCAAGATTCATCCCTACTGCCTATCTTTTCCAGTGATAGAAAGTGCCACACATTCTACCAGACTGGATATGACTGTGATTATTCAAACTCCAGTAATAGCCTCTGTAGCAAAATAAGTCCACTAGTCAACAGCAACATCAATGCCACGGGAGTAACAGGATGTTATGTTTGGATTTAAAGTCTGCTCCATTAGACGAAATGTTGGAACCCACAGAGGCTTCCTAGTAAGAACTTATTCAGGGTCAGAGAATCTGAGCTTGCTTTATCCAGCATGGCTGCATAAGGAGATGATTTCACCATGGCCATTTTTCCAGGTGTTTGGAAGGGTCTACACTTGGCTGTACAGTGTGCTTTGATCTTGTAAGGGGGAGGTCTTTTGCCCTTCTCCTTGGCATATTATAAGAAGCCCTTTTGAATAAATGAAGAGGCCATTGGGTATTGACCCAGGCCCTCCTGAAGCTATCCTGTTTCTGTCTTTCTTCTCATTATTTAGGTCTCTCTATCTGATATTTTCTTATCCCTCTCTCCTCCACCTAAGAACCCTTTGAAAGGTAGGAGGAGTTCAGAGCTGGTCTTCCACAGATGGAGATCTGAATGTGGAATTTAGGTACAGAGGATAAAAGAGAGGGGACACCATGGGTTAAGGGGCATGACCAGTAATGAATTAAAGGCTGTGATATTTGATTTTTCAGGAATAAAATTGTAAATATAAAGTAGAATAGTTAAAGTTAAGCTGCAGCAAGTAGTTCAAGTTAGGCTACAACAAGTATCTCACTGTTTCTGTTTCTGTCTCTGTCTCTTTTTCTCTCTATTAAAGTTAGTCATAGAAGTTTTGTGAAGTTTAGTTTGAGAAATGTAGGCTTAGGCATATTAGGATAGAATAGGATTTTGGTGAAGGGATATTGTGAAGGCTTTAGGTATAATAGAAACTTAGGGTTAGAGTAATTTTTCCACCAAGCATGGACAGGACCTGGGACACAGAAAGCAGTATCCAGGAATGAACAGATGAGCAGACATTCTGAACCTGCCAGTCTGAAAACAAAAACCTGCTTCAGAGACTGCCAGCTTCAGAAAGCAGCAGCAGCAGAGCATGCGCAGCTGCTTCAGCCAGGCATCATCGGCTGAGACTCTTGGGGGGGGCATCATTCCAGAGGCAGCAGACACCTAGAGCCAGTGTGCACCCAGGGGTTCTGCATACTTTCTGCCATGGTAGGTCTGCAGCAAAAAAAGCACAGTCATCCAGGGTGCTTGTCAGAGCCCTGGAGAGACATGGCTTGGGACTGCATGAAACATCAATCTTAAAAGGGCTTATAGTAAAAAACCCATAGCTAGATATTGGGGTGAAAGCTGAATGATCAGAAAAGCAAAACACCCAGCCACTAGCTTACCTCTACAAAATTCTAAGCTTAAAGAGAGTGAGTTCCTGTTCCTTCCTGCTTTATATACCTTTCTCTGCCCAGACATCACTTCCTGGAATTAAACGCATGCTTGCTTCCCAGTACTGGGATTAAAGGTGTGTGCCACTACTGCCTGACCTGTTTCTCTCATGCAGCATAATGTGGCCTTGAACTCACCCAGATCCACATGTATCTCTGCCTCTGGAGATAAGATTAAAGGTGTGTACCACCACTGCCTGACCTCTATGTCAAATTTAGTGGCTGGCTCTGTCCTCTGATGTCCAAATAAGCATTATTGGGGTACACAATAAGCAGAGGTAGCAATCTGATGAGCAGCTGAGACATGCCCCAGCGTGGAAAGGCAGGCATGGGAACTGCTGAGTAAGGCATAGCTGTGCTACGGGCTGAATGGCAGAGATTCGCTGGAAACCAAGAGCATCCCGAGTGTCCAGTAGCAGGATGTGGCTGAGCCATGGAGCTGCCCTGGGGGCAGCATTCGGCAATGCAATTAGGGCAGAGCATGAAGGACCTTCAGCAAAGCAGGTAAAGGAGCTGGGGTGCAGTGGCTATGACTAGCTTAGGCTGGGTTTCCTCCTGGACTGAGTTGCTGCTTGAAAGCCATAGGCCATAGGATCAGGGTAGCATTCAATTGTTCAACTCCATGCAGGCAGGAACCCTCAGAGCCTCAGGCCACAGGAGTCCTGGGCAGATGGTTATGGGAGGCACAGGTAGACCTGGACTGTGGAAGCTGAATGGAGCCAGTAGCAAAACCTGTGCTGTTTATTTACTGGCAGTTCATGCTACCTCTAGGTCTTCCCCAGCCACCTAGCATCTTTTGCCCTAGAGCAGACTGCCTAGGGGAAAGTTAACACAATCTGCCTCTGTAGCTGAGAGGGGGGCTTCAGAGACACTTTTTTGAACTGGGTGGCACTCAAGGGAACTGCAAAAAGTTTTTGGTTGTGGATTTCTTCCTATTTTGAACTTTAAGACTAGAATCAGAAAGCTGTCAGTGGAACGTTAAGACTGGTATCACAATTGACTTTTTGATCTTTTCAGACTTAAGAAATGGGATGGGCAGGTGTGGTTCAATTGTAATGGAATTGGTCTGTGTACACATACATATTTTATTAACTGTGGTGACTCATGAACTATTTGGAATAGAGCTGTTTATGGAATTGTTTTGTTGTAGAAATAGAAAGATGTGCTTTTTTCTACCCAGGTTCAAGACAGGTAACATTCCTTAGTTTCATTAATTTTTTTTTAATTTCTTTTACCCTTGAGTGGATTGATGTTAATTTGTGCTAGTGCACCCTATGTTTTGTTAGCAAAAAGTGTAAATAGTTCTATTAAGAAATTGCTTTTGGATATTTGCTAAAGTTTGTAAATTATAAATAGCTCTATTTTTGGATGTAAGTTTATAAGAATTATAATTGTGTATAGTAAAATTCATGCTAGAATTAGGATGTTAACCTGTTAATGTTAGTGGTGATGCTAAGGAATCTTTAGATTTGATGTGATTGCATCAGAAGTTCACTGATTTATATGATGCATTTGTATCAAGAGTTTATCATTTTAAAAGGGGCTTAGTGCAGCTAAGACTGTTATAGACATCTTAGACCCATTCAAAAAGGCCATTCCATCTTTATCATCCTCTACTCCTTTACTAGGAGGCATAGCAGCTGTAAGGAGCAAGAGTGTTGCTATAATTATTCTAGCTATTTGCAAGCGCTTAGTGGAAAAGCAGCTTCAGAGCTGCATAGAGTTAAGCTCTGCATCCTCCTCTGCCAGAGGCTGATAGAGACTGGTAAATCCTTCTTGCTAGCTGTCAACCTAAGGCAGAGTACACTTGGTGGAAAGTGTATCTCAAAGATGGGTAAGGCTGTGTAGTGAAGAAGGAGACCTAAGACAGTCACAGTCCAGGAGTCTGAGGGGGCCTTTACATTATTAAGAAGAGGGACCTGTGGGAGCCCACAGAAGCTTCCTAGTGAGAGCTTACTCAGGGTCAGAGAATCTGAGCTTGTTTTACCCAGCAGGGCTGCATAAGGAGATGATTTCACCATGGGCATAATAAAATAAACAATGCATTCTCAACAAGAGACTGATTTGAAGCCACTAGACCTGGCTCCAGTATATGCTTCTGGGTTTTACATGTAGAACTGCAAAGTCACATTGATGGTGCCCATTGAGTGTGGGAGAAGCACTCAAAAGAACTGTTAAGGGGGAGAGTCTCCTTCCCTAGCCTCTACCTTGGTTCCTTATCACACAGCTGCAGTGTTGGGTAGGGAATGTTAGAAGTAACTTTTTTTTAAAAAAAGGTTAAATATCTGAAGTTGTTTGACTGTATCTTGAATGTTTTGATTTTTTTAATTTCTAATTTGGCTCACAACTATGCTGACTGATTGTGTTCATAAAATAGGACTCTTAATAAGGGATTAAAATGAAAATCCTATTTTGGTTCCAAGTGAAATGGGTTTTTACACTAATTAGGCCATTTTAGAAAGTTTTAATTTTTCTTCTCTGTAGGTGTTTCTTTAATGCTGCCATTATGAGAAGTGGAAGCTTGGTGATATTATTCAAGAATTTCCCAGAACCCTCAATTGCAACAGATTTATACATAGTAAACACTAGCAACTCACACACTTAGCCACTTACTAACACATTCTGACACACTCACTGGTGTACTGAATTTTATAACGTAACCGATTAGTGGAGACACATGATTTGTTAAATCACGTGTGATAAGGCCTCAGATATCAATTGTACACTGGGCATAAACTGGGGAACATAATATAAAGAGTAGACTATTCATTATGAATTCTAACTCCACTCATTGTAGAATCTTTGAGTATGTCTGATTTCCAGTTGTCTTGGCAGTTAATTCAGAAAGAAAGAAAGAAAGAAAGAAAGAAAGAAAGAAAGAAAGAAAGAAAGAAAGAAAGAAAGAAAGAAAGGAAGAAAGAAAGAAAGGAAGAAAGAAAGAAAAAGAATTTTTTCTTGGAGTATTTCAATGCAATTCATCAAGCAGGAAACATCTTTTAGAATAGATTTTGATAAGTGAGATTGCTGGTCAGGAGTGCTGCACCATTACATTTTGATTGCAGATTAAAAATAAAAGCATCATATGTGTACATAGAGATATGTTATGCTACCTTTAATATATACAAAACTGTGTCTGACAATTGCAGGCAGGCACATAATTGTGTAAAGGAAGAGGATTCTAATAGTTAATAATATTCCATAACAAATTGCATGGTATGTGTTGGCTAGTAAGTATTCAAGCATAGAGCAGATGGTGAGAACTCTGTCGAGGGCATTGCAATGCTAAATATCAGCAGAGGAGCTGACATATAAGGAATCTCTGAGATTTAATCTTAGAGAATAACCAGGACCTCGTCCAACATGGCAAAACTTTTGAATTGTGATGAATATAGTGAAGTATTCAGGGCTACATTCATCACAATTCAAAATACCTCCTAATTCAAAGCATTTTGCATGTGAATTTTAGAGGTGCTGATTCGGTCACTCAGAAGTTTGCAAAAGATTCCATTGGGCTATTGTCCTCAATTTTAAACACAACCATTCTAACAAACAGCAGCACATGCAGCTTGAAATAATCTCCTAGTGCTATCAGGAGGCAAATGAGGTTTTAATTCCAACAACTAGAGCTTTTGAATACAGCTGAAAGGTGAAAAGAGCCTCCAGTTTGGGGAAAAGCTCCTATTTTGCTAAGTTTCATGGTTGAATAATTTTACTAATTAAAGTGGAAACAAGCTAACTCTAAGGTATTTTGAAGATTTCAGCCCTCTTATTTAGATGCCACAATCTTGGTTTTGATTATTCTTTACTTGTTGGGCTACTCTATCTAGCAATGTGATAGCTTAGCTTAGTCTAAAGGATATATCCAAAGATGGAAAGCCTAAAGTTACTATACAGACTTGGCTATTCATGAGGATCACATTTACTTTTACATTTGGTCAATTTGTTAGCAAGGATCAGTGTAAACATGGACATCTCTTATAGAGTTGCCATTATGGTCTTCCATGGAGGTATTAAACATGCCCACTACACACATTCACTGGGGCATGTAAAACAATAATAGGATTGCTGTCAAGTGTTTCTATGAAATTATATTTTCATGACTCTTTTACCCCTTTCTTTCCTCCCTTCACATAGTTTCTGTGTTCCATGTTTTAGGGACCTGAGAATAAAAACAGGAGATAAATGAGTAACTGTGGATGACATGAGGCATTTATAGTCTGGACTCAGGTGTATTCTCTAGGCTAAGATGAGAGATGCCAGGAAGGGACTTTCTCTGTGTCCAGTATCTTCATTCACTGTCATTCCAGAATGAGCTGTCAACTGGTATGCTATATCATTTCTCTCAAGCTTCTATATCTTCTAGAATGTCCCAAGGATTAAGAGGTAGGTAGCAAGGCTAAATCTCTCACTATGAAATAAAACAACAAGCTAGACAAGAGGATGCTGTTTTGAAAGTTTTTATTTATTACTAGTATGTAAGTGGGCATAGCACACTCAGAGAGATCCATACACTGTTTGGGTCTGTAAGGTCATGCGTATGCTTCTAAGTATATGATACAGAGGACCAGTTGGTACTTGATTCTCTTCCTCCAGCTTTGGGTTTGGTCCAGGGATCCAATTTATGTCACCAAGTTTGCATGACAGACACCATTGAGCCATGAGTGTCTTAACATCCTAAGTGGTTACCAGTGCCTTTCCCTTCTTATAATCTCCATCAGTGATCAAGTTCATAGCAAAGAATGAAGGCAGTGCATTCCTTTAGAAGCCCTCTATGAAATTAGGGATAAGAATAGAAAGTTTCTGTGGGACATTTGTGTGGTTGTTATATTAAACACCCCAATAAACTTATCTGGGTGTCAGAGAACAGAACAGCCACTATATTAAACATAGAGGTTAGGCAGTAGTAGCATTTCAGATCTCTGTGAGTTCAAGAACACATTGGGAACAGAACCAGTCATGATGGTACACACCTTTTTTTTTTTTTTTTACTTGTACAGGAGGCTTTATTTGTTGGCACATCATTTCAAGTTTGTGTATTTGCTACACCATCACATAGTAAAGACATTTAAATTGTTTTTAGATATACACATGTTTTAATAAGCTTCTACAGAAGTACAGTTGTCTATGTTTCTTCAAAAGATTTCTCTGTGGCCCAGAGACAAAAAAATAATTCCCTACAAATCTGATTACCATACCAGAGTTCAATCACCAGGACACAGAGAGTGGAAAGATTTTTCTGAAAACTAGATGGTACACACCTTTAATCACAGGACTTGAGATCTCATGTTTTTGCTTGAAAAAACCACATACCTTTAATCAATGGAAGTGATGGCAAGAAACAGAAAGGTTTATAAGGAGTGAGAACCATGAACTAGAGGCTTTGGGGGCTTTTTAAGCTTTTAGGCTTTGAGCAGCAGTTCAGCAGTTCATTTATTTTGGATGAGGACTCTGAGGCTTCCAGTTTGAGGAAACTGAGAAGTTGTCAAGGTGAGATTGGATGTGGCTTGTTCTATTTCTCTGATTTTTCAGCATTCACCCCAATACCTGGCTCCGGGTTTGTTTTTATTAATAAAACCTTTTAAGATTCGTGCTACACATTTGACCCAATGCATTTATTTATTTATTTATTTATTTATTTATTTATTTATTTATTTATTTATTTATTTATTTATTTGGTTGTTTGATTGTTTGTTTGTTGTTGCTGTTTTTGAGACAGGGTTTCTCTGTGTAGTTTTGGTGCCAATCCTGGATCTTGCTCTGTAGACCAGGCTGGCCTCGAACTCACAGAGATCCACCTGGCTCTGCCTCCCAAGTGCTGTGATTAAAGGCATGCACTACCACCGTCCGGGTTGGCCCAATATATTTTAAAAAGAAACAAATTTAAATTTTGGAAGGGGCAGTGTTGGGTGCATCATAGCAATAGGAGTTCAAAATGCAAGTAACCTAGGCTATCAACTGGGCCAAGTCCCCTCTAGTCAATTCAAAAAGTAATGGGCCAAGTTTTCTTTTTTTCCATTATTTGGAAAGTGTAAAAATATATTCTTGGTGGTGAGTACATTGTTTTACTTATTTTCCATAAGCCAATTGTTTCCCTTCCTCAGTGTGCAATTATTTATAAAACGGTGAATCTATTTTAAAACTAGTAGACAATTTTGATACTATATATAGAGAGAGTCTGATGATAACTACTTCATTTAAATTAACTCCACTTTCTCCAATTGACAACATTGTGTGCACGAAAGTCAAATAGATGCCTTCCTTTCACTTTTCCCCTCTGTTTGTGTTCACTTTAGTTTACATTCCGTCTCAGCCCCGATCAGTTGGAGGATTTTGAGCAAATGATTGTCAGTCAAAACAAGTCCAGGTAAAATTGACAAGCAGTGCATCTGGCAGGTTCCTTCTGCTTTCTTCCACACAATGGCATTGTATACTTATCAGAGCAAGGGTTCTGGAATCAGGCAACATACATTCAAATCTGATTTCTGGTCTGCTTAGTTATGGGATGTCAGGGATCCCTGAGCTAAATTATCCTTACCTTTCATATCGACATAATGACATCTTATTTCAAAGCTTTGCTGTGAAAATTCAATGTGTCACTACAGAAAAATTGCGAAGTTTGGAAATTGATGTGGAATACATTGTCAATTGATTGTAGTTGTTCTTATGAATGGAGTGAATATTACCTCCAAAAACTCACCAAATGAGGCAACAAATGGACAGGTTCTGATTGATCAGCTCTTGAAATTATCAAAGTTGTTAGATATTCCTAATGTTTTCAGTGCATATGTATAGGTAAAAACAGAGTTATTGTGACAAAACCCTCTCCCTGGAAGAGCAGAAGTCCTTTGGGAAAAACAACTTGAATGTAGAGCACAGAATAAATGTTGCCCTGTTCAGTGGGGCAGGTGATCTTTTGCTTCACTCTCAGGATTTCTGCACACGTATAGCTAAGAGAGGACAGAACACAGCAGGCATTTTTATAAGGGCCCAAGGGAGAGGAAGGGGAAGTAGTGGAAACAGTCAGTGAACTGGGCACTCAAGAATCAAAGCAGGGAGCAAATTTCCAACTGAGCTTTGAGTTGCTATCTCAGTAGGGAGTCTGGAATGAAAGATGAGGTAAGAAGGCTGAACTCCTGATGAGCTTTTAGGATCTTTGCAGCCTGGCCATGCTGACTTTTTCCTATTTCACCACATTTACATTCGCAGACCTTTTGCAATGTTCTGAAGTTTGAGCCTATATCTACTCCAATGCCCGTACAGAAATATTTATGATAAAAGGCCATCCCTAATGTGAAGGTACTGGAATGTGTGGCTTTGGGAGGTGCTTATGACACACAACAGAAGTTTGGCCTTCATGAATTAGTGCCCTTCAAAAACTGTGCTCACATGTGAGGCAACACTGAGCAGTCATACATGAATTGGGAAGCAGGCCTGTTACAGATACAGACTCCATTGTCATATTGACATTGCACTTCTCAGATACCAGATAACAGAGAGTACAATTCCTAACTCTCAATTTAGGATATGTTCTCATAGGAGTGCAACTGGATTAAGGCCACTTATTTGTTTAGATGCTTCTGGATGTGGTATTAAAATGAACCCTAGGGGGCTGGAGAGATGGCTCAGCGGTTAAGAGCACTGGCTGCTCTTCCAGAGGTCCTGAGTTCAATTCCCAGCAACCACGTGGTGGCTCACAACCATCTGTAATGAGATCTGATGCCCTCTTCTGGCCTGCAGGCATACATGCAGGCAGAACACAGTATACATAATAAATAAATCTTTATAAAAAAAAAATGAACCCTAGGTACTTTTCTCTATATATATAGTGAATGCCTTAACCCTCAAGAAGCTCTTTCCTGCAGTTGGTAGTGATTCATTAATAGAGACACTCACAATTGGTCAATACACATGTACCCAGAGAATGTAGAGTGTGAAACCATAAATGATAAATCTATATCAAAGCCCCTCCTTCTGAGGCTCAAGTATCACCATGGAAGAAGAAGGAGTGATTTTAAGAGCCATAGGTAGTTGATGAGTGCAATGAAATTGTGTTTATGGGTGTGATAGCGCTATTGCACATACGAGCTCACAGTGGCTGTGACTGCATGTACAAGAACTGTACAAGACGAAGACAGACACAATTCCATCATGAACAGGAGAGGGAGGCATAAAGTTCCTACCTAGATGAGGACATATTCTTGCTTGTTAGCTGCAGAGAGAAGGACAGTCCCTTTACTTCAGGGGTTCAGTCCCTTCTCTTGCTTTACAGATTGCTTTACACACCTCCCCTGACACACACACACACACACACACACACACACACACACACACACACATTGGACAACGCATTAAATGGCCTCAGGGCAGAGGGAGGCTCTATAAAAGACAACATAAAGTTTGGAGAGAAAAGAGGTGGGTGGGTACAGGAAAGGAATTGGAGAAAAGGGAATGGATTCTAGATTTGATAAAACCATACTATATGAATATATGGAATTCTCAAATAATACATTAAAAACAGGATAATGGTTTTTGCCTAGTCTTACTAGTCTTACTGCATCTTGTAAGACATGCTCAGTTGATACCACTGGGAGGCCTGTTCCTTTTTAAAGGAAACAGAAGACCAGTGGATCTGAGGGAGAGGGGAGATTAGAGGAGACTGTGGAGTGGGGAGGTAGGGGAGGGTGTGGTTGGGATGTATTGTATGAGATAAAAATAAAGAAAAGAAAAATTGAAAACAAGATAAACCAGCTCAAAAACAAACAAATAAACAAAAAAAACATGACTTTTTTCTAAAGTATAATATTTCCTAAGTATATCTGACATCCTGGGTTAGTTTGTCAGCTTCCTGGTACACACACACACACACACACACACACACACACACACACACACACACTTCATAGCATGCACAGGGGATGCTATTCTTTTCTCAGAAGATATATATGAGAGGGTGATACGTAACTGAATTACACAGTACGAGGAAATTATCTAAGAGTGGCATCCATATATGCAGAAGCAAAACAGAGATGTTGGACATGCACTTTGTGTCAGAGAAAATGTAATTGTATTTAAAAACAAGAGATGAGTGAGGATGAATTGAAAAACTATAGGAGAATGAGAAGAGCAGGGAGCCTCAGCCCCTGGAAGATGGTTTAAACTTCTTACCAGCAGAGACACAAGAATTCCAACATAATTAACAATGGTTGCTTGAGGCAATTTTTCCATGCCAACTGTAAACCGAAAACTTCCTAGGAATTTCACCAGAAGTCACAGTTACAGCAAAAGTCATATCCCAAATAACCTGCACAATGACGATGGCTCCCAGATTGATTTGGCAAATTATAATCACATCAAAGATACCTGCAGACCCATCCTGTTGGACCATTTAGAAATAAGAGAGAAAGACATTATCTTTGCACCATTTTGAGATGTAATTTTCAGGGTATCAAAATTTTATATGTGGCCAATGCTTAGACATTTAATTGCAACTCTTCTTAAGAAGTCTATAGGCACACTTGGTTATATCTTCATTATTTCTCTGAGCACATTCCTACCTATTTTCAATGAATTCAAATCATTCATCTTACTGGTTGACCTTGAACTTCTCTTGATTTTGAAAGCCATAAATCTAGTTTTACCTGAGTTGAGTTCACCAAAAATCAAAGGAACCTTCCACACTACTGAAGATGTCAGTATAGAGCTCTGTCTACATCCCTGACACCACCCACAGAAACAACCAAAACTTGAGGCACAATAGATATTTAAGAATGAGGAAATAAGCCAGGTGGCAGTGGTGCATGCCTTTAATCCCAGCACTCGGGAGGCAGAGCCAGGGGGATCTTTGTGACTTCGAGGCCAGCCTGGTCTACAGACCGAGATCCAGGACAGGCACCAAAACTACATGGAGAAACTCTGTCTCGAAAAGCAAAAATAAATAAAATTAAATTAAAATTAAAAAATTAGGAAACAGCACAGCAAAATGCCAAAGATGGCGGTGATCCTTAAAACATCAGCCAAATCATGGCAGAATCCCATATAAGAACTAACAATGTGTAAAACACAAGACTGGCGTGTTTTGAGAACTTTAGATATCTTATTAAGGAGCTTAATTCACCCTAAGTATCAGGGGTCATTGAAAGAGGTATAATACTCAATCTGGATGTACTGAGGAAAATTCTGGCTCCCATGTATACAGGAATTGGACTGAGGTAAATGTTAAGTAAGGGGGAGTTAAAGCCTTCATAAACAACAGTAAGGTGCTGGCAGTAACTAGAACACAAAGAAGGAATGTTTGTACAGATTGTTGGAAGACACATGGCCAGAGTAACTGAGAAAAGCTTCAATGTAAGAACTGTGGATTACAGCACAAAGCAATGTATATTAAGTAGAAATCAAAGAACTGGAGATGGGAGATAGATAAACCGTATTGTAAAGTCATGGTGAATGTTGCCAATTCCAAACCAACAGGAAGACTCAAATTCCTTTTCCTCCTTCTCTTCTCTTCCTCCCTTCTCTCTCTTCTCCTTCTCCTTCCTCTCCTTCTCTTCCCCCTTCTTACCTTACCTTCCTTTATATTCTTTCACATCTTATCCTCTGCTTCTCTCTTTCCCTTTCCCCCTTCCCTGCTCTCCTCTCCTCCCTTCTCCCTTTCCCCTCTCCTCCTTCTCACCTTCTTTCCCCTCTCGTGCTCTCTCTCTCCCTCCCCTTATCTGCTTTTATAAATTTTGTTTGCCTTCCTTATCTTCACCCTTTCTTTGCCCTCACTTATTTATTTTTCTGTTATAATCTTCAATATATCTTGAAGGTCTCAGAATTTCTAACACCTTTAAAACAAATGGCTCAAAAACCATTTGTCACTTAGGGAGAAACATACTTTGTCACTTCAGTCATTTGTGATTCATTCTCAGAAGTTAAGTGAAATGTGTTTAAATCCTAAGGAAGGCAAAAGAAATTGTCCTTTTGATGTATTACGGAAACATTAATACATTATCATTTCTGAGCATCAATGATAGAAATGAACAACATTCAGTTTCTTATTGGCTAGAAACTTATTTTTATGCCTATAGGTTCTTTATTGAGGACTCCAGTCACTTTTTGTTTAGAAAAGAACACAACAAATGTTCTTATCCCATCTGACATTCACCTTTGTAGAAATGTGTGACTTTGGATAATATGCTGGATATATCTAAGGTTTGAATTCCTTCCTTCCAGGTTAAGAAGTAGACCAGTAGCTCTCAAGGTTGCAAATAAAACTGCATATAATTTCATATCCTATGCAAAGCTTAATCATGGATGTGTGTAATAATTGCTCAATGAATAGTAACTATCACTTTGTAATTATCTAGGCTGATTTTTTTTGAAAGCTTACCTAATGGTATGGAAACATTGAAAGAAAATTCCTTTCCTACAAGCCATTTTAAATGAAAACACTTTCGAAGTTTTACAGATTTCCTTTGTTATACTAGCTGAGGTTAATGCCAGTGGATGAAAAAGAAAATAATGACTTTAGGTTTGTGTAGCTCCCTGGTGACACAAAATCAATCAGTCAGCTGTTTGAATGGAGTCTTTCACCTGCTCATTATACATACTGGTAGAGCAAGACAGCCATTAAAATCTATTAACCTGATATTTCTCTTTAAATTGAGAAATGTGTCTAGAATGGAGGATAAAAATATTTAAGAAGAAACCATAGCAGAGTTCAGATGGCCACTTTCTTCTGTTTCTTCCTCTCACTGGGAGATGTTTCTTTCATTGACATATTAAGCAGTGCCTCCAGGAGAGCAGTGAATTAATTGTGGTTTCCTCAGTGAATGGCGTGCTCTGGAGTCTGGAGCTCCTCAATGTAGTTTAAATGTTCCTCTGGGTGATGTCCTCCAATTAAAATAAGTTGTTTAGAGAGTTCATCTGAAACAGTTATTTATTTTTTTAAAAATTTCCCATAGCAAGGGCCTCTTGGGATTCAGAAATTGAATTTGAAGAAATGCGTGTATAAAAAGCTCTTCTTACTGTAGAGTTGTACTCTAGTATCACTCACTTGGTGAAATTGGTGGAATTTGTCCCTATCTATTATCAACAACCACATCTTCTCAGATACGACATTGGTACAATTTGTTATGATAGATCATAATGGAACAGTTTTGTTGTGGATGACTCTGTACTTCAGACTTAATTGAGAATCACTCTATGATGCCGGGCAGTAATGTCATTGTGCTACAGTGCAGAGCAGGAGTGGGCTTGCTTGCGATAATCAAAAGAATAAAAGTACATTTTCGTTTGGAAATTGATGGAGCTTAGAGGTGTTAAAATGGATGCAGAGGGAAGTGATTCTTAGTAGTAGGGGCAATGAAATATAAAACCTTAAGGTGACTGTGATAACATAGCAGAGAGGATCAAAAAGAAAGAAACTCTCATGGGTGTGGGAAGGAAGTGCAAGAGGTCACCATGTAAGAAATCTAACCTTCTTTACACTTTCCACCTCATACTCAAGTATATATTTGAATCAAAATGTAATTTTATTGCTTGACAATGAAAGAAAAACAAAACAAAAAATTACTAAAAATCACACATGACGAAATTTCATAAATACTATGCTTAGCAAAAAGCCAGACATAGAAAAACACAAATGCTTTGATTTCAATTATAAGGTTTATACAGAAAAGACAAGGGTAATTAATTATTGATGGCAGAATCTAGAATAGTAGCTGCCCCTGAAACTAAGGGGAATATCGTCCTCCTTGTTGTCTGCTGGGTGTACTGAACTAGAGCTTTCTGGGATGTTTGAAAGATCTTCAAAACTCAACATCTATGTTTGCAATATGACTTAGTGAGTAAAGGAACCTACTACCAAGCATGATGACCTGAGCTGAATCCCCAACCTATATGGTTAAAGGAGAATAGCAACTCCTGCAAGGTGTCCTTTGATCTCTACAAGCACACTGTTTCATGCATTTGCACACACTCACTCATATACACAAACAAACATAAACACACATGCACTTACATACAAACACACATACACTCACACACATGCACATATGAACACACATGCATCAAATTAAAATATGAATATAGAATCAGGATCTGTCAGTGAATTATGAATGGCTGACTACAGAGAAATTCTTCAATTTGCATACTTAAGAGCTTTCACCCTATTCTCTGAACTTTGTACAATATTTCTTGAAGAACAAAATTATACATTTACCTGTGGTGGTTAGAATAAGAATGGCCTCATAGGCTTATATAATTGAATGCTTGGTCATTAGGGAGTGGTGCTACCTGACAGGGACTAGAAGGTGTGCCTTGTTGGATTAGTTGTGGTTTTGTTAGAGCTTTGGCATTTCAAATGCTCAATCCAGGCCCAATGTCTTGCTCTTCCTTCTGCCTTTGGATTTGGATTTAGAACTCTCAGCTACTCTCCAGCATTATGTTTGCCTGAGTGCCACCTGTAGCTAGAGTTTTCCTGCCTGGTCCACAGTCAGGACAAATCTCTCTCACCTGCCAGTCCCACAGCCGCTCAGACCCGACCAAGTAAACACAGAGACTTATATTGGTTACAAACTGTATGGCCGTGGCAGGCTTCTTGCTAACTTTTCTTACAGCTTAAATTAATCCATTTCTATAAACCTATACCTTGCCACGTGGCTCGTGGCTTACCGGCATCTTCACATGCTGTTTCTCATCATGGAGGCTGGCAGTGTCTCTGACTCAGCCTTCCACTTCCCAGCTTTATTCTCCTCCTTGTCCCACCTATGCTTCTTGCCTGGCCACTGGCCAATCAGTGATTTATTTATTGACCAATCAGCAACACACTTGACATACAGACCATCCCACAGCAGCCACCATGATCCCTACCATGAAGTTAATGAACTATACTTCTGAAATTATAAGACAGCCCCAATTAAATGCTTTTTTTTATAAGAGTTGTCATGTTATGGTGTCTCTTCACAGCAATAAAAGACCAAGACATACCTAATCTAATTTTCAGCAAGGTATGTATTTTCTGCTTGGAGTGTTACCTAAACTCATACAGTTTTCTCACATCTTTATACAAAAACAAACTTTCCAACTATCTAGAACTATCCCCACTCCGTGTGTGTGTGTGTTTGTGTGTGTGTGTGTGTGTAACTTTTGATATTAAAGTGGAAGAACAGAAAATGAACAAATATTTATTACCTAACAAGTATTTCTTTTCTTATTCATTATAACTGTAGGATAAAATGGATCATGCAAACTTTGTTCTGAAAGAAAAACTGCGAAATAAACTTTCTGACGCACTGAGTAGGGTACTTATGATGGCTTGTATGGATTAACAATTTGATAGGACCTATAATTCTCCAGGAGAAGAAGTCTGTAAGGATTTATCCAGATGGGGTTGTTTTTGAGTAAGTCACTGAGAGATTTTCTCATTTAGGTTGATTGACATAAGGAGACCCTTTTTTAATGGACTCACCAATACATGGCTGTGCTTGTGGAGTGCATACAAATGAGTAACAGACCAGAGCAGCAGTACTGCTCATCACCTGTAATCCTAACTTTGGATGCAATGTGACCTGCTATCTCAGACTGGGGGTGGGTCTCCTGCCATAATAAACTGTGCCCTAAAATTCTGAGACAAAGTAAGCCCCCTTAAGTTATTTTTGTCAGGATTTATTTCAATCGTAGTAGGAAGAGAATGTAATGCAATTCCCTTATCTTGTGGGTTAGTTGGAGTTAGAAATAATAATAATACTTATAAATGTAAATAGTTCCTTCAGTCCTATGAAGAGTATATCAGTCAAAAACTTTAAAATACTAAAAGTTTGTATAAAGCAAATGATTCCATTTCAGTTTCTTCATAGATAGAAATATTGAAGATTTTTAAGTTTGCCTGCTTACTTATGCTTTGTTTATGTTACCTTAAAAATTATTTTGGGCAAGTAGATTTTTAAGGAAGTTACTTTGGAATCCCTTGTACCTAATGATGTGTTGTAGTATATTTTTTATGGCTTACAGAGACTTGTGCTCACTCTGTAGTCTAGCCTGCTCTGTTTAGAAATTCCAGACTACTCTCAAACTTTTGATGCTCCTACATCAGCTTTCATAGTGCCGGGACTTATAACATTTCTTAATATGTATTACTCCTGGTTAAAACTCTTAATTATGTTTTTAGTCTACTGAGCAAAAAGGCATAAAAGACTGCCTTCATCCCTTGCACATACTTCTGAAGTTGGAATTTATACTTATTTGATTTTCTATCAGTCAAAGGGAGGAACAGAAGGAAGAGGAGAATGAATCATACTAAAATGCATGAGAGAAGCCTTGATTAATGTGTAAGACAGGCAAGGGAGTGGTGTGCAATTCAGAATGGAATAAAAAGTTTCTTCTAATAGAAATCTCTTCCTTTTGAACCCAAAATATTTTAACCTTTCCTTGGAACATCTGTATTCTGAACTTCATTACAGTTCCCAAGGCATCCAAATTGACCCACCTCAATTCTCCTTAAGATAGTGTTTCATTTTTCTCTTGAAGTCATTGAAACCTGGGTGGCCTATGTCGGAGGACATGGAGTGCCCATTCACTAACAGTTAGATCAGTGAGGAGGGAATTCTTCTTCACAGGTTCCCCAGTGGTGATTTAAGAAGCATCAAACAACTTGAGTTTAAATTTTTTTTTTTTTTTAGTTATATTCACCTTAGATATATGTACTGGATAGGCAGAAGGCATACATTTCATATCATTCTGCCAGTGCTATTCTTTTGTAAAAAATGGTTAGGAAAGCTGTATCCTGACCTTTTTATTGTGCCTTTCTTAAGGATAAGTCACCTCCAGCTCAATCACATAAGCTCTAAAATTAAAAAGTTAGTTTATTTTTTCTAATTGATTTAAGAATACCACAAATATCCTCAGAGAAGTCTCATTCTACTGCTTGTGGTGTATTAGCAATATCGTATGTTCTAATCTTTATGTGCACTTTCCATTAGTAAACAGAATTTATAAAGAATTTTTACATTATTGTCATAGGAGGAAGGGGTCAAATTATAGATCTGGAATTTATACGTGAGTGTGTGTTTGTGTGTGTGTGTGTGTGTGTGTGGTGTGTAGGGTGGTGTGTATGAAATAGTATGTGCTGCAAGAGCATTCATTAAGTGTGTGTGAAATAGTAAGTGCTGCAAGAGAATTCATTAAATTAAAAAAAATCTTATGATACCTCAAAAATAAATTTATTTGTTGAAAATGAAGATGGCAGTGATGGCATCATTTTCTCACAATACCTTAGGCCGCTATGCATATATTAGTGAGAGTTTCCAATAATAGAAGGTCTTACTGGTCTGTATCAAGATCTAAAGTTATTTTCTGTGTGGTATACTTGACTTCTTCAGGATGTAGAATTTTGAGAAGGATCTGACTTCCAGTATTAGAATTTCTATAATGGATTAATTCGGAATCAGAGAAAAAAAACCCTCCTGAGATTTTAGCAGTCAGGCAACAATGACAATAGTGGTTTTTTTTTTTTTATGAAAAAATTCAGAAGCTGATATCAAACAACAAAAACAGAAATTGATGTACATCACCAATACACTGATGCACAACAACACTATCTGAAGAAATATATGACAAATACAAAATGAAATACAAAAGGTAAATGCCACTAATAATAACAACATAATTTAGTGGTAATTTTTAATACTTGAGTTTAGATGATGCTATATGTTATGATAATTAGCATTGCATTGGAGAGGTTTTCCTTTTACAGGCTGAAAAAAGGAAATAAATCAAAATATATTTACATTCAAATGCTTTCATATACTCTCCTACCAACCCCCATCACAAGCAGTGTGATTCTTTTCTTGGGGAAAAATATCAGAAAAAAAAAATGGCTTGACACGGCAGAGTCCTTACAGCTACAGCTGCTCATAGAAAAGACAAATTATTTTGTGTTGAATATTCTCACGGTTTGTATGCATGTGTTGGTGTTTCTAGCATAAGGTATCAACAAACACTGACCTTATTTATTCTCTGTCAAAATTCAGAATGTGTGTTCTGTCATATGATGTGTAAACATTGTTAACACACGCAGCATGATTCAAGGGGAAACAAAACAATATTTCAGCTAGATAAAACATAGAAGCTTTCATTTCGTTGAAAAATCACCATGAGAAATTGAATAATCAAAAAGCAGTGATCTGGGTATCTTGTGTATTGTGGACTGCATGTTGCTTCCTGCCTAGGAGTCTCATGTAGCATCCTGTCTAATCTGAAGCACAGAACACATGAGTGTCCTGAAGAAGCCATGCATGGAAGTACTTGGCAGAGTCTGTAGAAGAGGAAGTGTTGGAGGAAAGCCTCTTTTAACTCATCTGGCAAGAACACAGAAAGTGCTTTCAGAGACTGAGAACTACTGTGTTTCATTTTCTTTTCCTCATTGACCACACCTCATGGTCAAAGGTACAGTCTAGTACGGAAATGACTCACTCTTCCATTCTCTAAAGGGTTTGATTCTCATTTTTCAACTTACTAATTGTTATTTCTTATGGAAAATAGTTTAATAAAGACAAATATTTTAAAATATTTTATTGATGCAAAGATCACAGCACATCTAATTGCTTTCTTTTCCAGTCATTTCTTTTATTTTTTCTGATATATTTCTTATACTCCATGGTAGACTCCACTACCAAGAATAGTTAGCCAACACAAACTGGACTTCATGGGTTTTAATAGAGAGAGAGTGAAAACCTATGCCTCATTCTTCTTCCATCATTTGGAAGACTTTTCTGTGTGAGAGGAGAATCAGAATGTTATTTATAAACAAACACAAAGAAGAAATGCAAAATGAAAGAGACATGGCTTTATTTAGATGTAATGAGGCTTCAGACTGCTCTCTCTTTTCTTCTTGTCTTTTATGTATGTAAACTGTGCATCCCTGGGGTATTAATGCTTAAGATCACAGAAGTTTCCTTGAGATTCAAATGAAGTTTTAGCTGGGTGGATTTTAGCTAGTTCTTATGTCTAAATAATTTTATTTGTTATGGTGAAGATAAACACACACATTTTTGTTTAAAAATGCATAAACTTTACTAATGGGAGCAAATGTCAATTTAATTTAGATTGGTATTATTACTTTTCGGATAAAAACTTTTGTGCAGTGCTGAACTAGGAACTAAGGAAGAAGAAGGGATCTGGAGGTTATCACATGGTCTTCAAAGCTTTAGTTAACAAATCAAGGTAAATAAACAAAATGGGGAAATTTGAAGCAAAATCTGAAGACACTGGACATTCTTTTGCATAAATAAATTATAAAGGAGATTTAACAGAAAGGCTTGAAAAATTAATGATGGCCTGCGTGATCAAGATGTCTGTGATCTGATGTCGACCTATTTAATTCTCTTCATATTAAAGGTGTAACCATTTATGTTACCACAGAGTATCTGATAACAGTCTTGGAGAGCAGTATCACTACATACCACCCATATTTTTAGCATATTTTGCCAACTATACCTCAGTGGATAATAGGTAAATACATTTCTTCTAAAATAGATAACTTGATAGATAACATTTTAATAGATGAACTATTAAAAAGACTTTCTTATCATCTTTACAGTTTTTAATTCCTCTAAACTGATAATTAAAAAAAAAGTCTTAGTATAGAAAATGTCAGTGCAAATTTTCTACTGAAAGCAAATGAAATAAAACCTTGTAGATGTGGAGGCTGGAAAGACAGCTCAGCACACACATGGTGGCCCTCAACCATCTGTCACTTGAGTTCTAAAGGATCTGATGTGTCCTTGGGCACCAGGCATACACATTGTGTACATACATATATTTAGGCAAAACATTCACACTTGTAAAATAAAATAAATACACTTTAAAAAAGAGAAAATGTGTAGAGTTATATCCCTAGTCTCTTGAAGACATTTTTCCAAAGGGTTGTTGGATTCTTTCAAAGGCCTTTTCTGCATCTAGAGAGATGATAAGCTGGTTTTGTATTTTAGTTTGTAGATGAATAGTATTTGCTAATCTAAAATTGCCTGGTGCTAGTTGTAGTTTTGATAGAGAGGTGATCATATGGCATGGGACCTACTCCTGTTCTGTCCTAGTACAGAGTCACAAGATGAATGTAGAAACTTTCTTGGAACGAATATGAACACTCATGCCAATCTGGCATCATGATGAGAATAAGTAATGTTGTTGAGTCAGTGTGGAAAACCTCTGTGATGAGTATTTGGTGATTATGCCTGAACTTTCACCTAGTAAGTTCTTTCCTTGTGTAAGCCTACTAAGGTATCCACAGCTACAATTGTCTTTTGAGCCAATTTAGTGAGATAAAATGAAGAAAAGAATCGAGTTCAAGGCCCTGCTAGACGTTTGAGAGTGAAAATTATGAGTTAGATTACAGGACTCCAACTATCAGTAAAGGACTGTAGCAAATTAAAACTTAAGGATCAAAGCCCAGATTCAGTGATAAGAAATTATACTAGTATACAGAGGAGGTAAAGTATACTCAGTACTCTTAGAGAAAATATAAACAAGGATAGACATCAGCTTTGAGGTCAGAATAAACGTAGCCAATTATAATTCATTTGGGTTCTAATAAAAATTGTTTAGAAAAGGCAGGATGTGGTAAGGTTTTATAATAAGTATTGTGAGAGAAGGGAAAGAGTGGATAAGGTAGTCAGTTGACAATTGAATATGGAAGTGTCTCTTATTTGACTATGATGGTGAAAAAAATGTTGAAATTTTTTTTTTGCATAGGTCAGTTTTATAGTTTTATGTTTTGGTTTGAACAATTGCTATGTTTGATTGAACACTCTCAAGAATGAAAAGTAAGAACACAGAGTGAATTGCTGTGTACCTGTCCAAACATTGTATTTTTGATCATGCTTTGATATTGAAAATAAATAAGTCAAATCCATTTGTCTCTCTGGTCTATCTCTTGAATTCCAACTATTTCATTTCTCAGCTGTCTCGAATGAGAATTAATTTTTACTCTGCCTTCCCATAGACTGGGGATAGAGTATCTTCATGCATGAAATTTCTTCAATTTTTTCCAGATTCTCCATCTTATTGCTTTTCAGTTCCTAAAGCTTTGAAGGAAGGAAAAGAATGTTACGAAATCAGCAGAGACTCCAGCAAGGGAAACTCTGGGATTTTTGTGTCTTCTTTCAGAAAAGAAACAATGATTTTGTTACCATGGTTAGCTTAGGTGGGAAGAGTCCATTTCACTTCCATTATCTTCAAAGTCCCTGAGAATGTGAATATTATATAAAAACCATATAAAAGAAAGTTCAACAGTTCAAATAAATAATTATTTGCCCTTTCTTCCTAGACTGCATCTTTTTGTGAAATATTTTTATATATAAAGCAGTATTTTCTATCTCAGCAGATTTTTAAAAATATATCTCGTAAGAGTTCCACTATGCCATCAGAAAGAGGAAAATTTAAAATGGGAATCAGAATTTAGTAGTCATTGTGTCTGCTTGAAAATTTTGTGATTATCAAATAAGATAATGTGTATAGGCTTATCTACAATTTCCTATAGAACCAGCTGTCAGAGTACTTGATGTTCTGATCAGTCAAATGGGGATAAAAGGCTTATATAGTCTTGCCCCTAATATATTAAAAACAGCAGATTAGAACATAGAGTTTCCCTCTTGTTCTCATGTCCTTTTGTACTGGTAGCTCAAAGTTGGGGCTGCATATCAAAGAGTAAATTAAAAACAAAAGTAGCAGAATTGTCAAGGAGTAGTGAGCCCTGAGGAAAGTAAGTTACATTATTATATCAAAGTGAAAACTTTAGGTCCAGTCCAATAAGAATCCATTAATGACAGTCTTGATGCAGAGGTATGCTGTCATACATTCCAGGATTCCTTAGAAAAAGAAGAGAGTGGGGTAGGATCACTTGAAAACAATCTCACAGCTCCCATTCAGTTATAGACTGCACCAGAATGCTGATATGGGAAGACACGGTGATAGCATGGGCTTCTTTCACATAAGAGGTCAAAATCCTCTAGTGACCTAGAGAAAAGGGATGATGTAACGTGTATACAAGGACAGAGAGGAGTATGTCATATGTTAGAACTGATCCTGAAGAAAGGTTCAGTAGTGACTACCAAAAGCAAGTGTTCTCAAACTGTATCCTGAGACACTCATCATGAACACCACCTCAAAATCTCTAGGGTTACAGTATCTTTCAACACATCTGCTACCTTCAAACTCTGATAATCCTGGGTTCTGTCTGGCTCTTTCGTGGTTTTGAGTGAGAAAAACATTGAAAACTGCTAGGACAACTAGAATAACAGTTATCAGTCAAGGTCAGCATTGTTCAATGGGAGATGTATGGCCATGTCTGGAGATATAATTTCATTCAGAATCCCTTCTCTCTTTGTAGGGTCTGCAATACAATGATGGTGGAATTATAAAATTAGTACACCTGTTTAGGAGATGCCTCAAATAATTAGAAACAAAATTATTATCTGTATGATTTAGCAATCCTTTGTCAGCTACCCTAATTTGATCATCACTTATGGTATACATGTATTGAAATGACATGTTGTATCCAAGTGGAATAGGTAATCACTATGTCAAAAATAAGCATATATACATTTTTAAATATGCATTGCCTTTGAGAAAATAA
The DNA here is from genome assembly GCF_949786415.1 of Peromyscus eremicus. Lineage (NCBI taxonomy): Eukaryota > Metazoa > Chordata > Mammalia > Rodentia > Cricetidae > Peromyscus > Peromyscus eremicus. The sequence goes on along the minus strand of NC_081420.1, from coordinate 110,524,730 downwards.
CAATTTTAAGCCAATAAAAATATTTTCTATTTTACGTTTTTGCCACACATAAACATTCCCCACAGTCATATTACATTCTAATCTTTCTTTCAAAGATGAAAAGTGAAGATAATACTAATGATCTCTACAGAATGCAACTTTTAAGTTCAATAAGCCATTTTAAAGTTCCAGGGCTTAGTGAACTTTCTTCTTCCCTTCCAACTGTTCTGTTCCTCTTCGAATGTAAATGTTATTTGAAACATATGCACGTGTATGAGAGAGATATATAACATGAAAAGAATGTTACAGGATTCTAATCAGTAAAGACATTGGTGCCTTAGGATAAATAGCATGTTCCTGAATATGTGTGTAACTTTTGAAATAAGTTAGATAAAATGCCTTAGTCTCTGGTAGAAGAAAACATGTGGTAGAATTTCAGACATTCGTCACAACCTCTGTACGAACAAGGATGAATTTTGACTCTGGACTAACGAAAAGTATGGATGTTGCTGCTAAAAATGTGTGGAAAACACTAATATATAAATCTGCCACCTGATTACTGTTTCACAGACATCGTTTTCCAAATCTAAGAATATTCTATGAAGATGTTTTTGATATTTTCCCAAGAAGAGTTAAAGACTCAAGGAGACGACATACTAAGATTATGGAAGCAGTGAGTGTGAGAGCCCGGGTTTGATTTCACAGATACCTACTCAGTGATCATTCAAAAAAAGCCTTAAAAACTCATATCTTCTCACATGGAAAGGCTAGGGCAGGTGTATCTAAGAAGAAGCAAGAAGGTTAGAAAGGATATGAGGGCTTAATAATATGTGTTGGCTGGGCTGCGGTGGTGCACAACTTTAATTCCAGCACTTGTAAGGCAGAGACAGGTAGATATCTGTGAATTTGAAGCCAACCTGGTCTACAAAGTGAGTTCAGGAAAGAAAAGACTTAACACTGAGAAACCTTGTCTTGAATAACAAAACAAAACAAAACAACCCCCCAAATCCAAATCAAACCAACCAACCAAACAAACAAAGAAATATGTGTTTAGAAGAAACTTTGACTCCTACATGATATATCTATTTTATCAATTCTAGGAGAACATTAATAGTTGATATTATTTCTGACCATCTAGAAAGTTTGTCCCCGGTGCTTTCCTCCTATGTAATCAATAATGGAATCAGTTTAGTTGGAGGACTTTTATGTTACTTTTCTAATTATTTTATATGAATTTTCACCATTAGTGGTCTAGACCATAATGTCTTCCTTGAAACCAAAGTCCTTCACATAAACAACTTTGCTAGCCTTTGTCTGATCTTTGACTCCATTGCCATGAATCAATGTTCTATTTTCTTTCTAAACTGAGTCATTGTTTCATCAGCTCCTGCACACACTCAACTACAACGTTTGTACAGCAATAGAAATTACTTCAATTTTCTGCCTTCCAATTTTGGGGAATTAATGATTTTGTAAAAAAGATTTTGAAAATTGCTGGGCTTGAGTCTCTTCTTGTTCTGATATGGTTGGACGGTTGTGCACTAGCCTGAAAGAGGGCAGAGAGAAGGATAGCTGTTTTTAAAAAAGGGGCAGGGAGTAGTTATACTTCCAGAAGAATAGCCAGTTGGATTCATGCAGTGGTATGTTATTGGTTGGGGCAAGAACATCCTGGGTGCTTTATTTGTATACTCAGGAGCAGCAGGGGTCAGGGGAAGGAACTTTATAAGGTCATATAGAAAAGAAAGGAAGTCATGCCTGGGATATTTCAGGGGTCAAATAAGGCATCTCTTAGCCTTGGAGATGCATGAGCTTATCAGTTGTTACATGCACCAGGGCATATGCACCCCAGGGAAGCCTACCTTCAGGTGTCTGTTGATGCCCAAGGTGGGGGAGCAGCCACACTCCTGATGCTCTCAGGATGAGGAAATCTGATATGTTAGGAATGCTTAGACCCTTTCAGCCCTGTAGAAAATAAATAAAATAACACAATTGATTGTTCATTATTAGATTCAATGTATATATTAATGTTCAGCTAAGACAGTTATAAAATTTCTCAAGTTCTTACTTTTAAATTTGATACTTATCTTGTGATGAATTGGTAACAAATACTAATAGGGTTTCTTCCTCCACTTCCCCCCCCCGACCCCCATTAACAGGTTTCTCGGCCAACTCAATAAGCCAAATCAAGACAAGTTGAAAAAGTGCGAAAGCAGATTTATTGAGCAAGACAACTCCAGGGCCGGCTCTCCAGTCCCGGAGATCAAGGCTGGAGAAGCTGCATCCATAAGTGAAAGCAGGGACACTACATAGGTTGTAGGTGAGGGGTGATGACGTGTCCACCACAAGCTGGGTTTATGCCTAAGCACTGTCAAAAGCTGAACACTTTAGGTGAGGACTTGGATGGATGGCAACTTCAGGGGAGGAAGCTGGAGTGGCTGCCAAGGATGTGGAACTTGGCTTTTTGGTGCCTTCCCTTTGTTCAGCAAATTCTCTGAGTGGGCATGGTTTGGAGAGACAGGAATAAGCCTTCTAAGACCATTCAGAAAAGCACTGGAGGTTCCAACCAAACAAACACAGGACTAGCATTAATTTCTACACCCAACCTAATTAGCACTGATTTTTATAGCACTAATAATTTCTTAAGTCTATACCACCTGGATAGCACTGTGTGAAGGAATATGACTTTGAACTTCAGAAGAAGATAAGTCAGACATATAGGGACATTAGGAGCAGGATATGCTTACAAATAACTAAGTGATACTTTATCCTTTGCTATGTGAATGAATACAATGTTAGAATTCCCATTTCACCTAGTATTTTTGTCACTTGAATACAGTTTAGTCTACAGAAATTATTTCATAAAATATACATACAATGCATAATCGTTCTGCCTTGTTATCATAAAGAGGTCAATTTTATATTATGTGAACCCTGGACCAATTAAATAAACAAACATGCAAACCAGTGATTAGAAAAAAAAAGTTCCATATAGGCTTTGCCCGCAGTGTTATGATAAAATAATGACAAGTAAATTTTACATATAATTGACTTAGAAAAGTATAATTTCATTAAAAGGAGTAACAAATATACAGATCATATTTCTTGTTAAGATTCAGAAAATACTTTTCAGATTAACTTTTTATTTGTTTCCAGACAAGTGTCTGCTTCTTTGAAAGATTTCACACTTTAGGGCAATAAAACAAAACTCACATATTGAATATTTCAGTGTGATTGAATGTAAGCAAGGGAGCACCAACATCGATCAAAATATCAAAATGTATATGGAATATTTTGACAAATAACAGATGAGTCAAATGAAAATGATCCAAACATCAAAAAATTTTTTCCTTGCCTTGCACATTTCAAAGACATAGAAATAAATATATAAATAATTCATATCTTATTATAATAGTATGTCTATATATGCAATAATGGAGGAGAAATAAACTGTTACTAGCAGAAAAAGTCATAGTTTTCATATAAAAAATGAGTGAATATTAAATGAATAGCAATATTTAGTTAGTTGCAGTATCAACCAGATTCTTCACGCATTCACACATAGTTGCCAGAAAATGACGTATGTTGAGCATCCAAAGGGATTATCTTCATCATTCCTGAAGACATATTATGGTATATTACCACCATCAAATTATCCATGAAGAGATATGTGACAGTAAAACACATGTAAAGTCATAAATACTTGCCTTGGTTTATAGTATACCAGTCTATTTTAACACCAAAAGAATGAAGAAACAAAAAAAGAAGGAATAATACTTTGTTCATTCATAATTTGTGCAGTGAAAATAAATAATAACTAATGGTCTGACAGGTAAAGAATCAAACTGGTACACTAGAACAGCCATTTGTTTTTCTGTAACCTTGGTCAGTTCCGGCATTCCTTTTAAGTCTAAAATTTCTTGGTTTTAAACAGGATAATGGGGTTGATTTGGCAGGATTATTTTTAGATTTGCAATTTAGATCCACATTAGATAAAATGTATTGGTCCCTTTAGTTCTTTTCAATTCAACAGTCAATGTATTTAAGATCTTTAAACTAATCATTTAACAATTTTAATGTATTTCTTCTTAATTCTTTTTCTTTCAATCATCAGTAGCATCAAGCTTTATCATTTAAGTGGATAGAAGGCAAGCCTTCCCTAAAGGGGATTGCAGTCTTTTTAGATGCTTTGTTTAATAATGATGGGTTATTACTACATAAAGGTTAACTGGGATGATGGAAGATATTGGCTTTCACTGGAGCTTCCAAGAAACTGTAAGTATATAGTGATTATGACTGGTTTTCATCTCATGTCATAGAAATCCTTTGACATTTGATGGCGCACTTGTTTTATGTGGTTTTTCATTTACTTATTAAAGTAGTATGCACCATTATCTTGATCTGCTAGATAGTTGGCAACAAAATAAGTTGCCTGTGCATGGTCTCTGGAGTCCTACCAGAAGCCCAGCTGGCAAGCCTAATTTCCTGTTATATTTGAAATTTTTTATGTAAAAGACATATTAGTTCTTTTTGTCCTGTTCTATTCCTCTGTTTCTTCTGCTGACAATGATAAATGAAGAAACTAATGAAGAATAATGTGTGTGAATAATTTGTACAATAACATGATTTAATGTATGGTCTTTGGCTTCAAATATCCAATTGATAATTATCCATTAAAAGTCATCAAACATACCAGGAAAGCTTATATTAAATGACTTATTTGATATTTTATATAGTTTTGTATGTATATGTGATATTATAACTTCACAATTCACAGTTTTTGTTCAAAGACAATATATCACCCTGAAAAGATATAAGAACACCACACCTGACCTCAACTTGCCAGTTTCTCAGCTGATCTTGTTTCCTCAAACTGGAAGCCTCTGAGTCCTCACTTAAATGAATCTCAGCTGAGCTGCTCCTCAAAAGTCTACAAGTTTAAAAAGCCTCTAGTTCCTAGTCCTCATGCCTTATATACCTTTCTGATTCCTGCCATCACTTCCTGCAATTAAAGGCATGTGTCTTTCCTAAGCAATCCTAGGATCTCAAGTCCTAGGATTAAAGGTGTTTGCCACCATACCTAGCTTCTATGTCTATCTAGTGGTTGTTCTGTTCTCTGACCCCAGATAAGTTTATTGGGGTGCACAATATATATCAACCACAACCTTTGAGACCTGGAAAAGTTTCAATGTTAGCTTTTATTTCTGTTATTCATGGTGGGACTCTTCAATTCTATCTGTGATTATGATGAGTTATAGGGGGTTCCTAGACAGTTTCAGGATGTGAGGCAAGTGAAAATGACTAATTGTGTGATTAAAAGATAGGCTCTCTAAGACAAGTGATAGACTGACTTGAGGAGGAGAGGAAGCAGTAGACTGAGTTCAGTCACTTAGCCACTAACTCATTCAGTTATACCTATATGACAAAACCTCAGTACAAATATTGAAAGCAGGTATCTTGGGTATATATCATGGTTGATGACCACATTAATAGTTGTGTGTGATAAGAATCTGATTCCAAAAGAAGAGGAAACTTACAAATAATACCATGAACTCTCAGAACCATGGACTAAACACTTTTTGGTGATCCTGGTTGTATGCCTTATAACATAATCTGTAATTACAGGCATAGTATGTTCTTGAAAACAGTGATATTCTAATGAATGCAAGAGTCTGTTTTGCATTTAGGAGGCTATGACCAGTTGAATAGTGGGAAGGGTCTTTAGATCTTTGAAAAATTAGCTGGTAGCTCAATTGATGGAAGATTTGTTTGGTCTTATTGTAAAGATTTGGTCCTTAATTACGTCATCAGCCTTGGATGGTGTCCCAGCCTAAAAATTGGGTGGGCTCTCTGTCCCCTCTCCTTTCTACTCCTTCCTCCCGTCAGCCCCCCTCTTTCACTCCCCCCTGTGTCTGTCTCTGTCTCTCTCTGTCTCTCCCCCCCCAATAAAGCTCTAAAAACGTAACCATGGCTATAATGCTTTTAATCAGCACGCTCCTCCGCCAGCATTGCCGCCGCGGGTGGCGACCAGCCACGAGGAGGGCAGCGCTGCAGAATAACCAACACTTATGCCTTTATCATGAAGTTATCACCTACTTCTGAATACTTCACACTGTAATGACTAGTAATATTTTATATTACTTAAAATTATTTCTGAAGGTTGAGTTCCTCAGTACAAATATCTGGTAAAAAAAAATTCAGCAGATGACAACTTATTTTATTTTAATATTTATTAAATGCCCTGATATATTTTTGAAAATACAGAAAAGTAAGTTTTTTTTTCCTATTTCTTTACTTTGTTCCATACAAAAGCAAGTGATTGTCTCCTCCACCACTTTTGACCTTCCATGTGCCAGAACATCAGTTAGTAGTCAGTTCAATCAGAACTTGCATTATTCAATAAATACAAACATGTGCGATGGGGCCTAGGTACTAGGAATACACTAGAAAACGAAGGAAACAAGGAGTCACAAGTAAATAGAGAAAAAGCTGTGAGGCTATCACCTATTCCTCTGAGCCCTAGGTGTGAAATGGTGGGCATTAAGGATAGTAGTTAGCAAAGACCTCTGAGAATGAGTGGGGCTTCAGTTAGGCCAGACTATTAAGAAAAAGCTCTGCATGAAAAGGGCCATAGCAAAGGTCTTTCTAGGTATTAAAAAACAATAGTTGTTATATCTCTGCGTTACTAATTTTTCCTGTCGGAAAAAATAATCAACAACAAAGTAACAAAATGAGAAACCATTAATTCTCTAGAGCTTTCTGACCTATAAAATAAGGCTTTCTTAATCTCTGGATATTCCAGATTTATAAAGAAAACTACTGGATTTACATTAAAACAGCAACAAACAATATTCATTTACTATAGAGCTGTTTGAATTTTTCTTTTCCTAAAAATGAAGGATGGGAGAGAAGAGGAAAGTACCCGATACACAGAATTCTTTCACTTGTAAGTACCTCTAGGTACTTACAGAGAGATTTAGAAAGGCCAGAAAATCACACAAACACAAAAATGTTAACAGGATAGCAAGCATGGCAATTCTTGGTGCTTGCTGAGACGTAACTCCTAGACTGTACTCTTTGAAATGTGCAGCAGCAGCATATCCAATTCACATTCCTCCTCAGGTCTATGCTCTTCTTCTGTTTTGTATAGATAAATTTAAATTTTTCCAAGATAAGGTTTGGCTCTAAGCTTCTAAATGTTCATCAAAGATAACATCAAAAAATTCAATTATGCTACCTTTTTTTTTTTGCCCCAAAAGGAAGAAAACCTTGCCATAATCAGTGAAGCTATTTTTAAATTGCAGGAGGGCACAGATGAAGGTACAAATTAATGAGCTGATGTCATATTAATGTAGTCTTTTTGATCTTGTAATCATGAGCTCTTTACAAATCATGTTTGGTTTCAAGATTATGATTCGAGACTCCTGGTTGCAGACGTATAATTTAAATACCATTAAAGAAAACTCCAGATGTTTCAAGGAAACATTTCTTGTATTTAAGAATGAAGGCACATTTAAAAGTGGTCTTAAAAAAAATCTGACTAAGTGTGCTTTCATGGGCAGTGTGCTTCAAATTTCAAAATCATAGTTAGATGCTCTGAATTTGATTGGTAGATTTCTGATCCTCCTTCAATCTTGGTATAATAGAAAAATTATACGTGGTTGATATATCTAGAAAAGTAAGTTATAAAATAAACAATCTCAGAAAAAGGTGAGGTGATAAATCCTGAACTCTTAATATAAACAACAAGGTTGAGATTGCATTTTTATTTTTCCTGTAGAGCCCAAGTCTTTTCTTTCTGTATCAGTTGCCATGAGTTCCATGCTAATTAGACTTCAGAGTTCACAGCATAGGTCCTGAATCTCTGTGATGAGCCTGCATTGACAGCTTCTCTGACCACTCCTCCTCAACTCTCAGGATCCCTTGAATATGTGGGTCAGGATTTTAAACAAAGCATGTTTTGCTAAATGTAGAAAAATAGAGACATAAGAAAGGGAAAAGAGCCTGGTACATTCCACTGAGGCAGGTCCAAGCCCTTGCCCCCGCATCAAGGCTGTGCAAGGTGTCCCCCTATAGGTAATGGGCTCCAAGAAGCCAGCTCAGGCACCAGGGATGGATCCCAATTTTACTGCCAGGGGTCCTCTTAAGTAGCTCAAGCTACGCAACTGTCTCCCTTATGCAGAAGGCCTACCTCAACTGAATGTACAAGACTTTGTCAACCTTTCATGAGAGGCCTTACCTTTTTGGAGGAGGGACTAGGAGTGGGTGGGTTGGGGGAGAAGGCTTGGGGTGGCAGGAGGAGGAAAGAGAGGGGGATCTGTTACTGGTATGTAAAATGAAAAAAAAAATCTTAATTAAAAAAAAGAAAGGAAAAATAACCTGAAAACAAAAAAAACTTGACATTTGAAAATAGTCTCCAAAAAAGTAAAATCATAAAAATCAAAATTATACAAACACTGGATTAAATAATGCTACAGTCAGATACTGTTTCCACTCTTTTCCTTTAAAAAAAAAAAAGAATGTTTTGTTCTTCTCTGAAGCTTCCTCATTAGGTAAACACTATTTATTTATTGAAGGTCAGGACTTTTAGCTCAAGTGGTAGAACAATTGCCTGGAACACACATTGTTGTTTCTTCAAGGACCACTCAAGGAATTTTCCCTCCTCTGCGAATACTTTTCATGGTGTTTTTTTTTTGGACAGATGTGTGGTTATGAATATTTATAATAGTGCCAAATGTGAAAATAAAATGTTTTGTTGCAGCCCTAGAAATGCATCTGTTTTTGGAGAAAGCATAGAGGTAAGATGAAGACCTAATCATCCTTGAGTCTTCCATACACAATGTTTACTTGCAGCTCTTCCAGCAGTACTCCTTTGAGAATTTAGGAATATGCAGGTTTCATTCATTCTCTCTCTCTCTCTCTCTCTCTCTCTCTCTCTCTCTCTCTCTCTCTCTCTCTCTCTCTCTTCATCTCTGTTTTTATAACCCTCACACCTTTACTTATCCTTGAAATATTTATATTTAGTAGTGAAGACTACGGTTTCTTTTATACGTAGTGTATTAAAATTTAGAGGCAATGGTCTGATCTTACTGCCAAATAGAATTACTTACATTTAAAAAATAAATAAAGCAAGAAGTATACAATGTAAATTATTAGAAAGAATCTGATAATAGATCTACTGACTTGCAACTTCCAAAATAAAAAAACACAGGTTTTGCCCACACTTTTATTCTTTTATTGAGCAAAACACCATGATTGTCAGCAACCCCTTCTACAAGAGTTAATAATATTTCTGATAAATAAATATATGTATATATGTATATATATATATATATATATATATATATATATATATATATATATAGAAACACAACCTGTTGTAAGTGAAATTTTTTAAAGAAATTCTTTTCCACTTGAGGAAATGAGAATTAATCCTTTAAATCCTTCATAACCCAGCTATAACTGCAGAATCATGGAAATTAGGCATAGAATAAGGAGCCGGGGGACATCTCTTGTTACCAAATGACTCTTCCAATACCACAATTGGATTACATCAATTTTGAATTGTTTGTTAAAGAGGTCCCATGGGAACTCCCAAACAACCTCGGCTGTTGCTAAGACTATAAGTTTCTCTTTACAAACTGACTGAAAGGCCCTGCAACACCTACTCAACTCAATGAAAATGGAGAAGTTGACCTTGTGATTACCTGGTGTTTCACCTGTATGTGCCAGGGTCTTTGGTACAGGGAGGTACTCTGTATGCTAACAAACAAGAAACATAAACACCAACCCTGCCACAAATCCTATGCTCTACAATGCTGTCCTGCTTGAAGATATGCTTAGAGTGGTGGCACAAAGCTTATGGGAGTAACCAACCAATTTCTGATTTGGCTTAAGACTTACTCCTAGAGTTGGAACCTGTGTTTGACACTGCACAGGTGACCAAGAACCTGAGACTGGCTAGGTCAGGGTACTAGGGGAAAAGCAAATTCTATCGTTCCAAGCACTAGGAAAGAAGTAAGATGGCAGGACACAGAAAGGTGTATAAGGCATGAGGAAACAGGAAGTCTCTCTCTTTAGAATGAGGGTTTTGTAGAGGTAAGCTAGTGGCAAAGCGGTTCAACTGAGACCCTCAGTGGTGAAGACTCAGAGGCTTCCAGTCTGAGGATTCAGGCTCTGATTTTTGCTTGTTTGTTTGTTTTTTTAATTAATAAGACCTTTTAAGATTGGTATTACATGTGTTAGTTTTTATTTTATTTTATTTTATTATTATCCTTTAGAAGCCTGTTTTCTAATGGGAAGCAGAAAGGGAGTTGATCCAGATTTGAGAGAAGATGAGGAAGAATCAGGAAGAGTAGAGCAAGAGGAACATGTAATCAGGAAATATTATGTGAAAAAAAAATCTATTTTCAATAAAAGGGGAAAAGAAATCAGAAGTCCTCATAGTAAATTCTTCAACAATTTATACTTACTAATACCCAATAATTGTCATCTACCTTTTTCAAGTTTGAAATTCCACTTTTTATAAAATGTTATCTAATGAAAAAGAGTAAACAACATCTTTACTTTGATAACACAACGGCAAGCATCTTGCTTGTTTATCGGTTGTGGTAAAAAAAAAAATATCCAACACCTTTCTTGAAGTCAGTGACATGAGCAGACACCCGTCATCATTATATTATCCATTTTTTTCAGTATTTCAGACTATCACCAACAAAAAAAATGAGAAATATAAATTGGGGAAAGGTAAATAATAACACTTCCCTTACTTAAAGATGACACAATGATGCATGTGTTTCCTAAAATCTAAAAGAATCTTCAGCGAAATGTGGTAACATAGACCTGAAATCTTTGAATTTGTAAGTCTGATTCAGGAGGATTGCAAATACAAGGGCAGCCTGGGCATGATGATTAAAACTGTGTCAAAATGAAAAGCAACTACACACGCATTTGAAGGAGAGAGACAGAAAGACAGAGAAAGAACATTCAAATAGAAAACAAAATTAATGCCTTTTTATTTTGTTTTTTAAGATTATAATATATTTACATCATTTCTCCCTTCCTTTTTCTTCCTCCAAACCTTCCCATACATCCTTCTTGCTCTTTTTCAAATTTATGGCCCATATTATTTTACTATAATATTTTCATTAGTTGTTTTTACATGCATATATGCTTATTCATACAAACATATATTCCTAAATATGGTCTTCTCAGCATGTATAATGTTACTTGTATGTGCATTATTTCAAGGATGACCATTTGGTATATAATAATCAAGTGGTGTTCTCTTCCTTAAAACTTATGATTCCTTAGTTGTCTGAAGTTCTTTGTCAAGGCTTGAGGCCTCATGGGCTTTTTCCTGTCCAATTTGCTTTGTCTACTCATTTTCTGTTTGTTCACTTCATATTCATAAGCATTAATACTCAATAGTTTATCCCAGTTAGCCATTGTACAATATTGTTTTCATTTGCATTGTACATGATACCTTGTCAGTTTATTAATTTAATTAATTCTTACCTTTTATTTAAGGTAACATACAAATACATGAGCTGTCAAATTTATAGCAGCATGAGAATCACAGCTATTGGGGGAATTCGCACCACCCTAAATAATAATACTAAACACGAGAAGTTTTGGATTTTTCTCTTTCTCTGGTTCTTCCTTCTTCACCTTATTTTCAATTTTAAAGGTGAGTAATATTTTACTATGCTCATTATTCTTCTGTTACTTAGTCATAGTTTTTCAATGCTTTGAAATAGAGAATTTTACTAGTAAATATGTCATTAAATCATTTTGTGTCTATAAGAACAATACTTGTGTGCCACCCTCACACATTTATTCAGTTAGCCCTGAATTTATGACATGAAACTGCCACAGAAATAGCCCTCCTTCAACACATAGGCAATTTACAATTTAATTAAAATTCTGACAGCACCAAGTTATCAGAAAGTGAAAATGTAATCTCAGCTAAGACAAAAAACAATATTTACCTGAATTTACTTGAAAGACGTCTTCCAAAGAAACTGTTAAAGTCTGTCATTGTAAAGATTTCCAGAGCTAGTCTGATTTCCCAGGAGGAAATAATTTTTACTAATCTGGGCCAGTAGAGAATAAAGGGATAACATTATGCATTGGTAGTAATCATTCCAATAATCTCTCTGTTACTCTTATTTGTTTTAAAGTGAAATTTGATGAGAAAAATACTGAGGAAGAGAGGTGGAAAATTACTTATATGGAAGCACACTGGGCTATTGCTTACATAATCTTCTTGAGGGGCTGTGTCACACTGAGCTCTAGGCAGGGACATTGCCACACCTGGACCCTTCTTTACTGTGATCCCTGCCTTAATGGGGTATATCTCGTGACTATTTTTTATTTTTAAAATTAAAATGAAATTTTATATTGTTATCTCCTTCACTTTCCTTCCTCCAAATCCTCCCATTTACACTTCAACCCCTTTTCACGTTTTGGTTTTAATCATATGAAGTCATGTTCCTTTGTGATTACTATTACATTGTAAAGAATCTGGATCTAAGTTTTATTGCCCTTTCTTAGAAAGAACTATATCACATACTCTATTCAATACTTTGTTCCTTCTTTTACACTCTTACAGATGAATAAGTTTTTAAGGGAAATATGATTGGAAACATTAAAAAAATAACAAAACAGAAAACTTTTTTTTAAGGATCAGGAGACTTGGTTTCAGAAGAAACTTCCCAGAATCCCCCATTGTCTGTTTATCTGAATCCTGAAGTTTCCGCACAACATACCAGTGTTACTTTTGGACCATAAGACCAAACTAGCAATTCTACTGTCAGTTTCACACTTTGGGGGGGAGTATTGGGGGGGAGAGGGAGAAGTCTAAAGTCCATGAAATGTGTAAACCTTCTTCAACTCCATCCTTGAAATCATCAGGTATGTGTTTTACCCCAGTTAGATCCACCATTTAATCTCTACTATAAAATGCAGACAAAGAGAGATTTCAATTATTTTCATAACAACAACAACAAAATGTTAAAACCTATTATACCTCATTTAACTCATAATTAAAAAAAATCCATAGTGAGTGAAACTTCATTACTCAGGACCTTTCAATATCATTTGTAAAATATATATAATCCTTTTATCACTGCATTTCCCTTCACTTTAACCATTACTTTTTTTTTTTACTTTAAAAGTTCTGAAATGGAAACTTCACTATTTTTATGAAAATGTCATGAAGTAAAGAATTTTACTCAACCTGTCTTTTAAATCATATGTTCACACACACACACACACACACACACACACACACACACACACACACACACACATAAACACATATACCAGATAAATGATAGAGATAGACTTATATATCTATATATAGGTATCCATGCAATATAAATGATATGGACATTAGTATTTATTAGGTTTAAGTTTACTTCCTATGAGGAGCTAAGCAAAGTCAACAAAAGTATTTTTGAGTCTTAAACATTTACTGCTGAGGGCCATGGGATTATACAGCAGGTGACAACTAGTGTTTGACAAGTCGACCCTCCCGATGTTTAACTCCCTGATGGGGAGCCCCACCTGGCAAAGCCGTGGGGTCACTGGCTGTGGAAACTGGTTGTTTTCTGTCTGTATCTTTCTCAGGTGCTACTGTTATGCCTCCCTGTAAGAACAGTGTTGGGTGCTTTCCACAGCCCTTTGGTAGTGTGTTTTACATCCTTGGGCACACTTATAGTTGTGAATGGTCAGGTTATGATTTCTGTTTAAGCTGTATAATTCTGATGGACAGAAATATTACCAGAATATTCTTTTTTTGACTGTAAAACATTTTTTATTGTATTATTTTTATTTTTATTTTTATTTTGCAATACAATTCAGTTCTACATATCAGCCACGGATTCCCTTGTTCTTCCCCCTCCTGCTCCCCTCACCTTCCCCCCAGCCCACCCCCCATTCCCACCTCCTCCAGGGCAAAGCCTCCCCCTCGGACTGAGATCAACCTGGTAGACTCAGTCCAGGTAGGTCCAGTCCCCTCCTCCCAGGCCGAGCCAAGCCACCCTGCATAGGCCTCAGGTTTCAAACAGCCAACTCATGCAATGAGCACAGGACCCAGTCCCACTGCCTGGATGCCTCCCAAACAGATCAAGCCAATCAACTGTCTCACCCATTCAGAGGGCCTGATCCAGTTGGGGACACCTCAGCCATTGGTTCATATTTCATGTGTTTCCATTCATTTGGCTATTTGTCCCTGTGCTTTATCCAACCTTGGTCTCAACAATTCTCGCTCATAGAAACCCTCCTCATTCTCACTAATTGGACTCCCAGAGATCCACCCGGGGCCTAGTCATGGATCTCTGCATCCAGACCCCTCAGTAGTTGGATGAGGTTTCTAGCATGACAATTAGGGTGTTTGGCCATCCCATCACCAGAGTAGGTCAGTTCGGGCTGTCTCTCGACCATTGCCAGCAGTCTGTTGTGGGGGTATCTTTGTGGATTTCTGTGGGCCTCTCTAGCACTTTGCTTCTTCCTATTCTCATGTGGTCTTCATTTACCATGGTCTCCTATTCCTTGTTCTCCCTCTCTGTTGTTGATCCAGCTGGGATCTCCCGCTCCCCCAACCTCTCTTTCCCTTGGCCCTAGCCCTTCACTACCCCCACTCATGTCCAGGCTGTTCAGGTAGACCTCTTCCATTTCTCTGTCATTGGGCGATCCCCGTGTCTTTCTTGGGGTCCTGTTTTCCAGGTAGCCTCCCTGGTGATGTGAGTAGCAGTCCAGTTATCCTTGTTCCACATCTAGTATCCTTCTATGAGTGAGTACATACCATGTTTGTCTTTCCGAGTCTGGGTTACCTCACTCAGGATGATTTTTTCTAGATCCATCCATTTGTCTGCAAACCTCATGATGTCATTGTTTTTCTCTGCTGAGTAGTATTCCATTGTGTATATGTACCACATTTTGTTTATCCATTCTTCAGTTGAAGGGCATCTAGGTTGTTTCCAGGTTCTGGCTATTACAAACAATGCTGATATGAACATAGCTGAGCAAGTAAAATGATTTTGTGAGGTTTCTTTTTTCTTTCTTTTTTTGTTTTTTTTGAGACAGGAAAGTAACAGTATTCTCAGTCTCAAAGACAGCCTTTCACACATTTTGCAAAGATCTTAGAACTAATCCAAAACAGACTGAGCTACCCCTACAGAATATACAGGAAGACTAATTCCCAGGTGTTGTTTATTGCTAAATCAAGGCCAGGCTGTTAAAACTGAAACACAGCTACTTGCAGTAGCTCTCTTTGTGCATATACCTTCACTCCTCAAGATTCAGCCAATTGTATAGTATCTGGGAACCCTTACCTACTTAGAGTTATGTGCGTGGGTCAATGTGACATTACTAGCCTAAGAGAAACTACGTGACTTATCTTGTGATTTGAGAATGGATAGGACCCTAAAATGTAATTTATAATTGTCCAGAATTTGGCTATCAGAGAGCAGAGGCGGTATGGAGAGAGATAGCTGTGTGGAGCTATGTGAGGGCTGCTGCAGAATGTGAACTGAGTGTGAGAGAGAGTGAGAGATGAGAACAGTGGCAATGTGGAGGAGGAAGCTATGCAGAATATGAGTGAAGTGTATGTGTGCTGAGAGAGATGAAGAAAAAGAAGCATGAAGGAGAAGAAGCAGGAGAGAAGTGTGAGGAAGGGAGTGGGTAGAAGAATGAGTAAAGAGTAAGGAAATAATGTGGAAGTATGTGTGTGAGAAGTAGAGAGAGAGAGAGAACTACGGGAAAGAACTGTTGCTACGTAGAGGAGCTGTGCCTAAGAACTGTGTAAAGTGCTCTGTGGTGAGAGAGCCATGTAAATGAGATGTTTAGCCATGGCTGTGTGGAGATTTGCGACTGTGTGGAGGCAAGGAAGATGAAGTTGTATAGAAAAGAGACGTAGAAGAGAAATGTATGTAAAAGATAGATGTGTAGACATGTGAAATCAGATGTGACTGTGTATAGAAATGTACGGCCATTTGTATGTGAAGACAGATCTTTAGCTGTATGTATAAAATGTAGCAGTGTGGAGATATGTAGCAATGTGGAGACAGAAAGAGTCAGAGACCATTCTTAAGATGAAGGAAAATAAAAAGTTAACATCAGAAAGCATGTGTGTTTTCTTATTTTACCAGTCAGATTGATAGAAACTTATTTTTGAATACCCTCAGATAAAAAAGGTCTAGCCCTCGCTGCCTTCAGGGATTTTCTTGCATTACCCTGGATGTGGCCTTGGAGCAGGCTCTCCATAAGGCCCCTGGTAATTTACAAAACCCAGTTGTGCGTGCGTGGGGGTGGGTGGGTGGGGTGAGGTATGTAATGTAAGGGGAGGCATACTTTTAGTCATTTTTTTCCATCTCTGCATAAATAATAATATATTGATGAATGGTTTGAAAAGAAATAGACGATAAAGGAGACACACAGAGAGAGACAGAGACAGAGAGAGATAAATCTTTTCCTTCCCAGACAACAGAGATGCTCCTAAAGTCTTTAGGAGACTAAATGTTTAAAAGGTACCAGAAGCCATTGTCTCCCCTTTCAGCTGGATCTTGGACGTCCAGCTTTTTCATAAGAGAAGGAAAAAAAAATTGGTATCAGAAAGGAAACAACAATAACACCATCAATAGAAAACTACTTTTTTTCCCTGAGGTTCTGGTTTCCATGCAGATAATCCAAGGTGTCTCTTCGAAATGCCGATTCTGAACTGCATTGGCACAGGTCAGACAATGCAGCTCACACTGGAACTGTAAATGTACACATAGCTGGCTACAGTCCTTAGGCAGGTTTGGCTTGTAGAAGCTAATAAGGTCCCCATGCTTGAGATCAAATACTGGCAACTGCTTATGTGGTCATCAGCATTGTATTTAAGTAATCGAGCTTTTCCAGGAGTACTTCTAAACTCTGCCCTCGTTGCAATGTCTCATATTGTGGTAATATGTGGCCATCATTTTTGGTACTTTTCCAAGAAGGATTTATGTCAATTTGTTCAATATACTTAATCCAAGAATAAGAATCTTTATTAAAAAAAATCTTAACATTCTTGTTCTGTCTGCTGTTCCAAATAATCAGAAAGATAACTATGTACTTGAATTACTAAACTGTTAACCCTGGTAAAGGGAAAAAATGGATAAATTGATCTACACACAGCCTCCTATGATTGATTATTGGTAAGAGATTGCTCAATTCATCTCCTCCCTGTATCTTTTCCTCATTTCTATGTAACTGAAGTATTTTTGATTAAGATGTGGCATGCATTTCCTCACTCATTAATTTTTTTGACTTATAAGGACTTGTTTTGATGCATTAATTATAGTGTTCAGGACATTGTGAAAATACCAGAATTCTTTTTTCCCCACAGAGGACTTATGTATAGAGTGAGCAGGGCCATCAACCTAACCTTTGATTGGCACACACACTTGCAGGAACTTTTTGTGAGAAGAGAAACATGACTGACAAAAATCTAAATTTCCAGTTCACAAAAAAGAAACCTAGTTATTTCAACTCATTTTCTTTCATCTTTCTAGAAATACAATAAAATACGTAACTGATATAAATCTCTACTCTACTTTCCAATAAGATTTTCTTTTCAATTGGCTTAGATATTTAAACAAATACAATTTTGAAACCTAGCAAACCTCTGTTGTTTATTGACTTTCAACAAATTTCCTTAACCCCTGCATGTTTTTGCTCTGTCATTAAGTCAACAGATAAATAACTAAATTTCTACCTGGCATCTGTCACTGTGTGAGGAGCTTTGAGCAGGGAAATGACCAAAGAAAATTACACATCATTTATAATGTTTTCACTCTAGGAAATTTGTCATGTGTAATTTTAGGGCTACTAATAAGTTGATAAATATCTAGCTATAACACACAAGCATTTGCATATTGTTTCACTGCCGCTCTACAGCTCTGTGGTCTCATACAACAAAAAGGACCTTTTTAATAATAAATTATCTCTCATACAGGTTTATAACAACACCATATAATGAATTTTAAAAGTAATCTCAGCATCATTGTAATGGAGATCTTGGATTCTATTGTTATCATCTATTAGCATTCAGCAATCTGTTTTAACTAGTTGCATGTTATATATATGCACATGGAAAATATTTGAAAAAAGTTGTATATACACTAAACATGTACAAATATTTTCTCTAACATTTCTCTTAAAGACATCGGATGAGGTATTTATATAGCATTATTTTGTGTGTTGTAAATAATACAAATATGATTAAAATATATAGGTTACAAAGTACATGAAAATACAACTCTAATTTGTATAATGACCATGAAGTTTTATGAATTTTAATTTCTAGAAGTGGTCTTGGAAACAAATTCCATGTACAGCATGCAATGGGTAAACATTCCTCTTCAAATTTTTTGTACATAATTTTACTGAAATAGTACTTCTAAAATTTTTTATTAGTGTAAGCCATGCCACTTGTCTCCAGGTTAATCATTTAAGATGACTTTGGTATTGTGTTATCATGGCAGACATTACCAGTTTCAATCAACTAACCTTTTAGGAAACTGAATTGCAAATGGAAGATGGTAATGAAATCATTCTTAATATTGTTGCAGTCAAGGTTTGTAGATACATCTGAAATCGCCTCCTTTCTGGAGCTGTGAGCCAGTCCCCACGTGAATTTCACAGATTGCTAGCTTGAGCTGGGACATGAGTAGAACATCCAGGAACTTCAGCTCATTAGTCATTTCATGGGGGGAAGCAGATGGCTTCCCTAGAAGAGGGAGTTTTCACCTCCCACAGAATTTGGACACCAGTACCCAAAAAGGCCTCATTGTTCACAAAAGCATGTGAGTGCAACTTTCAGACTGAATCTACTGTAACTCCCTTTCCTCTCATGATGTACACATGCCTACATAAAATGTACTTCCACACAATGGCTCCCAACTGGAGAACCATTATATCATCAATGAGGGCTGTTTTCTCATTATTTGCTAATCAGAGTTTGATAGTATGCAAATTACTCAATATGTGTGGTTCTCAGGAAACATTCTACTGAAAAACAGTTTGTATCACAGACACTCACCGTCACAACTAGCTTCTTGATCTTTGAAATGATTGATATTTCAGCTTCAATGATTATTTGATAAGAGAGGCTGCCTGTCACATTGTGATAGGTTTGCAGCACTCAGGACCTCTTCCTATAAATGCAAGTAACACTTCCTCATTTGTGGAAATGATAAACATCTCCAAGTATTGCCAAGCTGTTCATTTGTTGTCCTTGGTTAAGAACTATTAATATAAAGGCATATCAATGTCAAAAAGGAAAAGAACATGAGCTCAAACTGAGCATAACTTAAGAAAAGGGTGAGACTTGGGGCCATTGTGTCATCCAGGCCGGAGATGCTGCCAGGGTCTGAGTTAACATCCGTGACTCCTGTTGTGACTGAGGGCTGTGTGATTGCCTGTGGTCTGGCAACACCATGAGACCATGTTGGTGTTCAAGGGTCATGCTGAAGTCTGGGACATACAGATCTGTGCTGCTACCCAGTGCCATAGTGACATCTGGATCAGAGCTGCAACTGAGGGCTATGTCTGGGTCCATAAGCACTACCGTCACCATGGTCTGTGTTTAGGTCTGTGACTCCTGTTATCATTGGAGGCCATGTGGATACCTGGAGATTGGGCTTCCAACTAGGACCACATTGGTGTCCAATCTGAATGACCTGAACTGCCACTTAGGGCCATGGTGACATTCAGGCTCAGGCTGCTTCCAAGGACTATGTCTGGAACCACAAGTCAGGGTCTGTGTTGAAGTCCATGGCCTGTGTAGCCACCAAAGGCCACAAGGAAGCATTGGGTCTGGGCTGCAACCTGTGGCTTTTTGGTGTCCAAGGGCCATGCCTGCACCAGGGTCATGCTGATCTGAGTGGCCTGTGCTCTGACCTGGAATCATGGTGTCATCTTAACCAAGCTGTTGCCAAGGTCCATGGTCTTACTGCAGCTGGGGTATGATTTGATGTCTGTGGCCTATATTACCATAGGAGGCCATAGGAATCCCACCTAATGAAATCAGATGGCCATTCTGATCTGGTCCTGTCCTTTGCTGGCTGTGGGAAAGCTGGCCTTGCTCCTACCTTGACACTGCAGCAAGAGAGTTGGCCCAGTCCCTCATGGGAGAGCTACTTCCCCCTCCTAACACCTCACTCTGGAGGGATGGCTCCACCCCTCACCATATGGTGTGGGAGAACTGACCCTGATAGCATGGGCATAGGAGAACTATGGCTTTGTCCCTCACCTGGAGGGAGTGGCCCCAGTGGCCTGGACTGACCAGCTCAGCTACTACCCAGGCTCACATCCAGGGCCTTGGGTTGACCTATCCTAACATCTGCCCCATCTATGGCATGCTGGAAAGGCAGGAAAGACAGAGGAGCAAAGAGATTTTTGTTTGGTTGGCTTTTTCAGAATGAGTAGAATTTAAGTGCATGATGTGAAATTCCCATAGAATCAATAAAGAAATACGTCAAATAAAAAAAGGAAAAGGAAAAAAAAAGAAAGAAAAGGGTGAGAGCAAATATAGGACCAAAGTTCATTTTCTACATATATATATATATATATATATATATATATATATATATATATATATCCTTTATTAGCCACTCACTTATTTCTGTGTACCAGCTGCCAGGATGAGATCAGGAAGGAATGCCAAATCTTAGTTTTACCACCCAGATGAACTTAACATCTCAAGATATGTCATCAAATATGAATTGTTCCTGTTTTGTAATACAACACCAAAAGTAGTATAGAAAACAAATAAAGAAATGAAAAACAAACACAAACAAACAAACAAACTAGGTGCTGGGTTTAAAGGGACTGTGAATTTGCCAATTTGTATTGGTATAGTTTGGTATAGTAAATGGTACTATGAAATGGATTGTTAGTTCTAACTCCTGACATTTATCGCTGTAACAGTGAGTGATATTGGAAAGTGTATGTCACACTGTGTTGGTTTTCAAGACAACCATTACAAAGTGTCATGGATTGTGTGGGTAAACAAGAGGAATGATTTTTTTTTCTAGAATCTTAAAGCCTAAGAGTCCAAGATGAAGTTTGGATGGGTTGTTTTCTTTGGGGCCCTGTCTTGATTAACCCTGTCTTCACACCATCTTCATTTTCGGTCCCTGTCCCCTAATCTTTTGTTATAGAACACCAGTTTGTCTATCATTAGGATGTTCTGTGATATTAATCACCAAAAATAAAGATCCTGTCTCCAAAAATAGTCACAATG
Source organism: Peromyscus eremicus (assembly GCF_949786415.1). Lineage (NCBI taxonomy): Eukaryota > Metazoa > Chordata > Mammalia > Rodentia > Cricetidae > Peromyscus > Peromyscus eremicus. Next base: position 110,503,477 of record NC_081420.1, on the reverse strand, counting down.
TGAGATAATCAGCATTACAATGCTAACATACAAATATATACATCTGGAACACGATTCAGTTTTTAATGCCCCCTGCCTAGCTCTCTTCTCTGTCTCAGGAACAAGGAGTGCCACAATGCATTCTTAATATGGAATTACTGTGACATAAACTTAGGTGAACCACTCTGTCTTGCTCTTTCCTTCGTCATTGAATTATTTTAGTGATCCAAATGAAACAAATCTACAACCACACAATTATAATAATAAAACAGCAATTCCTTTTTTCTGAGTAAGTTAAGAATATTAATAAGAAAAAGCACTCACTTTCGGGGATGGATGGGGCTGGAATTCTGACACAGATAGGAAGGTCCTGCAAGTGAGATGGCATGTGATCTGGAAAAGGGGCTACAAGCAATGCACTAAGGTACATTGGGGAAGTAAATAATATTTTTATTGATTCTAATATTAATACTTTCTAAGATTTACAAATAAGTCTTAACTTTTTTCTCATATTTATATTCACTGAAAGCTGTCTTTAGAAGTTCCTCTCACTTAAAAAGGTTATTAGGCAATTTTGTTCTACCATCAGTTATATGTTTTGATATTTATATGATGGAATGTCACCTAAAATACCAAGAACCTGTGGCAATAAACGTAGGAAGTGAGCAGAAGGCATGATGTGATAGGGGCTTCCATGATGTAGATTTCCTGTTCTTTATAACACATAAGATGTTTTTCTGTCCCTAAGTGATTTGAGAAATAGAGGAGATAAAACTAGAGAAGACTCTTTAAGGAAGGGAGGAGCTGACCTCAGGAAGACAGTAATAAACAAATAGAGTGGACAAATGAATATATGCACCAGAGAACACATATTGTTGGTCCTAGATCTTTGCCCTCCCCCTTGGAACTGAGGAGATAGGGCTGCTGACATGGCAGTGAGAGTACAATGCCCTTCTTCATTCTTGGCCTCTTTATTGACTGCCAGAAGAATTGCTTAAATTATATACAAGGAAGGTTCAATTTGTTGATTTGCTATAAGCCTAACATTTTATATGTGCACATGTGTATTTATATTCAAGTACATTATCTCATACGATGCATGAGAGTTGATGTCTGGAACTTATGTCAAAGGAAGCTTCATGATTGTTTACTAGTAAATCACTAGTTAACTAATAAAGATACTTATTAAAGTAATATTATATAGATTAAAAATCACAACAAGGAACTACAAAGAAACTATTTTCTAAAAGTCTTTTAAAGTCAAGTCTTTTCCATCCCTCCCACCCCTTGTTCCACCCCCTCCCCATATGCATGCATTGACTCTTATCTGGATTTTGCTTGCATACTTGGCTGTTTTGGCTTTAGGATGGGATCATGCTGTATAGTGTAGTATTGTCTGAAACTTGCTATATAGGCTAGTCTTCTTTGTAGTTGTGATTTTCCAGCATCAGTCTTCTAAGTGCTGAGATTCTAAAGAATACGTCACCTTACTGGATATAGTGCTTATTATAATTCATATTTTGTTGCTCCCATGAACTCCATGCTTTTATTAGTTTGGTAATATTGACTGAATCAAATAAGTGTGACATAAACATTCATATGGTTTCATAAACATTACACCCCTCTGATCCCATTACTCAGACAACAGATATATGTGAGTTTGAGGCCAGTCTGGTTTTCATATACATATCAGCTTCCAGGATAAGAGTACTGCACAGTGAAGCTTTGTCTCAAAATCATAATAACTAAAAATAATTCTTCCTTTTTGACATGTTAACCAATGAAGTACACCAGACAACCCTCCTCCAAAAAATCATAGGCTATTGCCATTGCTTATTATTTATTCCCCTCCAGAAATGGCCAGTAAGACCCTATTGCTGAGGGCACCAATTGTTTGTATCCTAGGACATGATGATACAAATCTGGCACAGTATGGAAGCGTCATCCATAGTAGCTAGCCTTCATATTGCTGGAAGGTGCAATGCAAACCAATGGAAGAAAAAAGTCATTGCAAATCATACCTACTGGTGAACCATGCAAGCTACAACAGTGGTTGAACTGCCAAGGCATGTCCTTGTAAAACAATGGCAGGAACCTCATGAGAGAAACCAGACACTTTATGATTAGATTTACATCAGATTCACCATATGAAACCTGTCACCATTATTGGGCCAACAACCTATGGAAATATGATATAGGTGCTGGGGCATATCCTACTTTTACTAAACTTTTAGGTGAACATAAAATTAAGATGTCTATGGATTACCTCATTATATCCATGGATAGGGCATCTCCCAACTCTCATCTGAGAAGCTTGTATGTACCATAGATGATGACTGACACAGAGATCAACAACAGGCCAAAAGTCAGAGAGTAATACTATTGAATGTTCATGTCTGGAATGTATGCCATACACCTCCCTAAAAGCTTAGAGATAATTGCAGAAGAAGAGATATAAACAGTGAAGAAAACATCTTCTGGACATAGCAGAAGGGCAACACATATACATACACAACAAATACAATATCATGGAAAAAAACTAAACAAGCACTAGGTACCAAATACAAAGAAGTTGTGCACACAATCTCACTGGTGTCTGTGTAGCTATTGACAATGTTTAGCTACTAAGAAAGGAAAAGCCAGTTTTCTCTAAGTATGTAGTGTCTGGTTAAGTATACCACACGACGGTGAAAGACTATACATTCAAGAATATTTGAAGAGAAAAAATGGTATTAAGAAATGTTTTGCTTTGTTTGACACAGAGTTGGGAGGGTAGAGAGGGGATAGATCTAGGAAGAGTTGGGATCATATTGAATATGATCAATATATATTGTATAATACTCTAAATGAAGTACTATTTTAAATGGAATTCATTTTGGACTATTTTGTTATTTGAATGTTACCTAGAATTTTGTTTCTTAACTTCTCTGATTTTGTTTTTCTTTCTATAAAATGGAAATAATATTTGATACAGCATATACTTATGAATATTCAACAAAATAATAAATTAGTGAAGAGTCTGTAGTAAATATTAGTTCCATAGTGGCCACCCAACACCGTTATCTCTATATCCCCTTTGCTCCCATGAAACGGGGAAATATAAATCAATGTCTAATCATAAATAGAAATAGAAAATGTTGCATTTTCATATAAACAACTTTCTGATAATTTATTATAACTTAGGGACAGAATTTTTATGAAGATGCATTTTAAATTATAATTTGATTTCATATAGCCTAGAAAGCCTAAACACATCATAAACTACAAAAACAAATATTTACAAAGACAGATTCACACAAGTGTTTCCATTTCCACTATCTGTCCCCAGGGAACTCACCTGACCTGGAAAGGTTTCTATTCATTTCTAAAATGAGAGAAAACATATGAATTTTTTCCTGAAGGTATTTGAGAAAAATATTTCCAAAATGCCTCATTGCAAAATACAGAATCCAGTCCTTTGGTGTTGTGAGGTATGTACTGTGCACTGTGATAAGGGTAACATTAGATACACAGACTTCAGCTTATGATGCAGAAAACTCTAAGACACATTTTGTAAAGTGTAGCCCAGCAAATGACTAGCAAAGAAACATTCTAATGTTAATTAATTTTGTCTCACTATTCTTTTGACTCTCTATTTTGCTCAAATTTTCTATCCAAGTTTTCAGCAGCTAATTGGGCATCTGATAGCTATAATAGATATTTATGAAAAATGAACTAAGTTGGCTTTGCTATGGTGATCCAGCATGATTCTGCCTATAGGTGTCACAGGTACAGTCCGGTCCTAGTTTACTATGATAAACAGCATGCCCAATATGGACTTGGTGGTGGGGCAGGTTTTACTTCAGCTTATACTTTCAGGTAACAGCCCATCATGAAGGCAACCCAGGGACACAGTTCAAGGTAGGAACACAGAAGAGGGAACTAAAGTAGTAATCTTGAAGAAATGCTGCTAACTGACTTGCTTTTCAGTTTGTCTGCTTGTTTAATTATAAATATCAGAGCTTCATGGCCAGTGATGGCACTACCCACAGTGGGCTGAGTGCTGCAACACCAATTATTAATCAATAAAACTCCTCACACCCACACCCATGGGCCAATCTAATGCAGACTTTTCTTTATCTGGGGTTCTCTCTTCCCAAATGACTGTATCAAGGTGACAAAAACTTGACAGAAAAAGATGTCAGTTCTTGTTACATAGATTCTACCTCTTCATAGATGTCTTAAAGAGGAGCTTATAATTTACCTAAGATTGGGAAAAATATTATCAGATTCATATGTTGGCAACCTGGACTTTGTAATGTATAAATATACACAATTCAATACCTAAATGTCAAACATCTTTCTACTAGTTTAATTACCTATATTCTGGTTGAAACCATACAATAATGATACCTAGATATGATATATTGTAATATAGAGTTGAAGATCAGGGAAAATTAGGCTTAAAATATTCAAGCAACATGTAGATATTCACATCTGATGAGAGAAGGAGATGCTCTTGACTACAGCACCCCCAGTTCCATCATTAATAACACAAGATTAAAAAACATAAAAGGAATACTATAGCTAAGAACATGTAACTACATCCCAAAACTGAAATTTTGATTTCTGATAGTTCTTGGACCCAATATAAATGACAAAGAAGGGTCTTTAAATTCCCATGAAGTTTAAAAATCTATATGTAAAACTGCATGGCAACAGCAATCTACATTTGCATTTATTTCAGTCCACCTCAAAGGATTTTGATGTGAAAATATGTTCTCTAAAGTTAAGCTGGGACAGGATATTGAAATATGAATGAAGACACATTTGAAGAGAAATGGAGGCACAAAATTGATTTGTGAAGTGTGGTCTCTGGGTTCCCTCCCTTAATGGTTCTGTCTACTCTTATTTTTCATGATTTGCCCTGCCTAGAAAGCTTTTTAGAATCCTCTATGGCAATGATGTTATTTCAATAGAGACATACCCTATTTATAACAATGTGTCTGTATATCAAACAGATCAGGAGAGAACTGTAGAGGGCTGAAAGAGAGTGACAAAGATAGTAAGCCTGGTGGGGGAACTGGTTGGGTGACATTAGGGTGAAGACAGACCTTTTTCTTTGAGCTCAAATAGGGTGATTCATGGAGGTAACAAAGATGCAGAGAAGCATAATAAGCAGTAGCATAAAGAAACATTGGAAGCTGGAAGAGAGTACCTGTGAAGAATGTAAGCCTGTAAGGAAGCAGTCATCAGAGAGGGATCACTGACAAGTCCACAAAATCTGACAGTATTACATTTTCTTGGTAGAAAACTGCTACAAGATCCTATTTAAACCTGTGAACATCATTGGCACTGTGTTTTATGACCCAGACATTGTATCTTTGTCCAGTGTCAATGTTACCCTCTTTTATTCAGCCTCATTGGTCTGACAGTTTCGTGTGTGTGTGTGTGTGTGTGTGTGTGTGTGTGTGTGTGTGTGTATGTGTGTGTGTGGGTGTGTGGGTGTGTGGGTGGGTGGGTGTGTATGTGTGGGTGTGTATGTGTATATTTATACATGAACATATATATGTTACTCTTCTGAACTTTATGGTTTTCATATACTGCTTTCATTACCCCTGCTCACATTCAATGCCATCCAGAGACATTCAAAATTACCTATGTTCTGATATTTTTCTTATACTCCTCCAGGCACATATAAAAACATCTTTTCTATATTCTCAAACTTATTAACTTACTTTATAGCACAAATAGTGTTTGTTACAATAAATATGAATAAAACAGGATAATTTTTTTCTGTAGTCAGACTTTGATTTGGGCTTCCAGCTTACAAATAATGACACAGAGACTTATTAATTATGAAAGTTCATCCTTAGTTTAGCCTTGTCCCACTAACTCTTATAACTTAAATTAACCCCTTTACATTAATTATACATTTTGTCACACAGTGTTACCTCTCTTCCATCTTACAACTCTTATTTCCACTTGGTGTCTCCTACCCTTTCCTGTGCTCCTAGATTCTTCTCCTCTTCCTTTCTCTTCCCAGAAGTCCTATCTATACATCCTGCCTAGCTATTGGCTGTTCAGCTTGTTATTAAACCAATCAGAAAGCTCCTTGACAAAGACACATCTTTACAATATAAACAAATATTCTGCAACATTTTCCAATATATGCATGTTTTTACCATAGCCATTGTTGTATTATCTCTAAATAAATGGTCTGTTTGTCTACACATCAGATCTTAGATCACATTGAGCCAACATTGTTTTGCTAGCCCCTTTATTTTTTTCAGTGACAGGGACCACTAACCTATCCAGCAGATTTATATTGCATCAATACAGCATTCAAGACAAGACTCTCAATCCAACATTAATTAAAAATCAGTGGGAGCTATGACTGTTGCCAGCTCCTAAAAATGATGAACATTAAAAAAATGATCAGAAATCTATGTGGTAATATATTGTGCCTCCCAATATATTGTGCATCCTAATAAACTTATCTGGGGTCAAAGGACAGAACAGCCACTAGATAGACATAGAGACCAGAAAATGGTGGGACACACGCCTTTAATCCTATCACTTGGGAGGCAGAGATCCATCTGGATCTCTGTGAGTTTAAAGCCACACTGGAAACAGCCAGGCATGGTGACTCACACTTTTAATCCCAGGAAGTGATGGCAGGGAGCAAAAAGGTATATAAGGCATGAGGACCAAGAACTAGGACCAAGCTTGTAGGCTTTTGAGCAGCACAGTTCAGCTGAGAGGCATCCAGTCTGAGGAAACAGGATCAGCTGAGGAATTGGCAAAGTGAGGTAGCTGTGGCTTGTTCTGCTTCTCTGATCTTCCAGCATTCACCCCAATACCTGGCTTCAGGTTTGATTTTATTAATAAGACCTTTTAAGATCCGTACTACAAATCTATTAGAGGCTATCACAACAAAATAATCTATTGTGACTTCCCACTGCTCATCATGAGTAGATGGTAACAACCTATTGTTGAAGATGTCATGCACTTTGGATACAAAGTTCCTGAATTGTCTTCTCTTGTTGATAATCTATAAGTATAATATAGAATAAACCCTTTACTTCCCAGATTACTTTTAATCCATGTGTTATCAAAGCAAGACAGAAGTAAAATAACACAGCTTCTGTGTCTTAATAATACAGTGTGTTCACCACCTGGAAAATAGAAAGTGGTAGAACTGTAAAATTTTTCTTCTTTTGAGCCATATGAAACTTCAGTGTTTCTAGAACATCATAGAAGTGAAGGATCTTCTAATAAAATTAATATATGTAAATATTCTGCTCAATCATCCATTGAAATGGCATCTTTGAATTTGTATATTTTATAGTGAGTACATAAAAAGCTTGCGTATAAGGCCTATGATATGTGCCCTCATCCCTGATAACTAGTATCTTTTCTCATTTCCACTCTGAAGTAGCTTTGTTCATTCATGTTCATCCTATTTTATGGTGGCTAACAATACAAAATAGTGACAAAATTAATGACCCCCAGTAAATTCTCTGCAGAGAACAGATTTGAGGTGTAATGCAGATACATTACTTGCTCTAATCAGTGAACCAATGATTTGTCTTATTCCCACTGGTGCTTTTTAGGTAAGAAAAAATTATTACATTCAACACTGACAAGGTACAAAATCTCCTGGAGGCTGTGCCTTTCACAGAGTAGAGAGTTATAATCTTTTTTCCTAAAGGAGGAGATGAGCATTTCATTAAAAACTACAAGTATATAAGAAAATGTATATGTACTAAGTAAAACCAATGAACAATTACTATTCAGTCTGTCATTCTTAATAGTTAATGCCAACTAAAACTGGTGTATAATCACTTTGACAAATAAATATAATGTGGGGATATGTTTTAACTTCCTTAGAAATTAAACTGTGTATTAATGTAGATAATCACTTAGCAAAGACTCTGAAAATGTTCTCTGAAATTATCCACAGGTTTTTGATTTAATGTAATTATATTTTTATTTGTCATGCTCTCTAATACAATTTACTTATGAAGGTAAAGAGAGCATAGTCTTTCTTTTGCTAAGAAGAAAATACAATTACTGGAAATTAATGCAATAAGACACATAGATTAAAGTGCAACCTGGGAAAGTTCCTTATCTCCTTCTCTGAATTCCACTTGTGTCACAGAGACGCCATCTCAAAGAAACAGTACGGGGTCCTTTACACCAGAGTCACCTCTGTTGGATCTGCTCAGTCTTCCCCTAATCCTTATACTATATATTTCTTTTACTTCTTGTATGAGTTCTTATTTTCCAGTAAGTTGTGTGGTAATCCACTTTGCTCCTTAATGGAGTTGAAGTATTTACAGTTTCCTCCAATACTACTTTTTATAAGGAAAATAATGATTTTGCTAATTTCAGGCCTTTCTTATGGCAGAAAAGTATTAGAAGTTATATCCTATAACTCAGATATAGATGAGATGACTTCAAAATGAAGAAGGAAGGCAGAGATAAATATCTCAGAAGAATGTAAAAGAACTCTACTGTCTACACCATAAAGTTGACTAAAAACACCCATTATAGATCGGTGTATCCAGGATGATTGACAGAATAGAAATTGGAGGATTGTTTCCCCCCACCACACGCACACACACACACACACACACACACACACACACACACACACACACACATACACACACACTTCTAGTATATCAGTCTTCCTCTGATTACTGTATGTTTTTATTTCAACTGCCTTTCCACATTTAATTATCAAGATAATTCTCAAAGTCACTGTCAAAATTGCCAGTTCATAAGCAGCAGGTGTCTACCAGATATCCCCCAAGCTCCCACACTCAGAACTAGTGCTATGATTTACACCTGTACTTGGGAGGATATAATGCATTAAGGATTGAATGCCGTAGAAAGGCCTTTTCCCCTGCTTCTCAGGGTTTTACTCCTGGAAAAAAATTTTAAAGGTTGGTATTTAAAATATATGGGGAGAAAGGCTTTGATAATATTTATTCTAAAGCACAAGCAACATTGACATCTTATTTAATTCAGCAGTCACAGAACCAAACCACCCAAACATTTAAGCTAGTAAATGACTAAGATCCTTGCAGGGTATTTCACATTAGGAAAGGCCAATTAATGATGAACAATGGACTCAGAAAATTTATATTTTCAATTACATAAGGAAAGTTAGAGAGAATATATAGATATATGCATATATATCTATATCTATATATCTATATATCTATATAGATAGATATAGATATATAGATATATATGGGTAAGGGGCCTTATATTGAGAATAGTAGAATAAATTTGTTATAAACTTGTTTCAAGAGTAGATCTAGATGCTGTGTAAGGGCATGCTTATAAATAGAATATAAATATATATAAATATATGAGGAGACTTACTATTCATAGATAATGCAAATTTTAGGTTAAATGGTACATATTGAAAAACATGAGCTTTGCTTCTTAGATTTATAAGCTAGTTGAAAAGTTAATTTCCTAATGGACAGGATGAGGAGTACTAGGAAATGTGTGTTGCTGATAGAAATAACACTACAGAAAAGAGAGAGAAGGTTTTGACTAGGTAGTAATCACAGCACAAAAAATGTTTGAAGTACCACTTCTTGGAAATAAATCCTGGAAGAACTGTTCTGTAAGAAGATAAAATAGTGGTGACTTTTGTTTGGAGGTTGTTTCCTCTCCCTTCTAGAGGTCCATCAGCTACTTCCCATCCCAACCCTATCACTGTACAAAAATTCTGTCTCATAACCATATCCACAAATTTAGCAAGCTTCTTCAGGGAAGAATTTACCACTAGTCCTTCAGAGTAAAATTGTGTTAAGAATTATCTTAAGAAACAAAACAGAAGAGCAGAACCAGGGGTGTGCAAAACCAGGGGTATGTCACATGCTAACAAAAATCCTGTAGCCCCAGGAGTTAAAAAAATGCATTGTGAAAAATGCCCATGTGATTTGTGAATTTTAGTTTACTTTAGCCTAAGTTTCTGCAGTGGCTGGCAGTTACAAATAGTTATCTTTCTAAGTCCTAGCTTGGGGTAACAATAGTGCTATTACTTTGCTTGCTTGATTCTTAAGAAATGTATATTCTTTTTGATATTTTTCTCCCACAAAATTAAAAAAAAACCTCTTCTCTGAATGCAAATAAATTTGGACATTGACTCATTATATTCTATTGGGGGAAATATATTAAATTGTTTCTTCTTATTGAGTAGATACCATTTCAGCTTAGACACTAAAAAGTCTGCCAAGAGGCACCAAGTATTTAATGCTCTTTCCATTCAAACATACTTAGTCATCATTAATGTCAATTGGATAGCTTTTAAAAGAAGTTAGTTGTTATTATGATTGGTGGTTTTCTATGCCTTTGATAACATCTAACAAAATATGCCTGAGTGGTGTACAACCCTGACAAATACAGGGAATTATCTTCTATGATCTCTTAGTAATGTAATGCGATTAAGTTGCAACCCCTGTTTTCAGGAAGTGTTTTGTTGAATTCCATTTTATAAATAAGAATGATAAATGCTCTTTATTTTCACCAACTATATACAACTCCAACATTAGTAGTATTCAAGTGCTTATTTTATTAAATGAAATACATATTGTCTTGTAGCAGGAAATCTACTGACAAACACATATTTTCTTCTTTAAAAGAATTATTAGGTCACAAATAACAGATCTTTCAAATTCATGAAGATGAGAAATGAAGAAGGCATCAGTATAGGAGCAAAAGCCTATAGCTTGCACATGAGCCCTAGATGGCCACTTTGTAAGCTACTTAGATTTCTCATTTTCATTTGGTAAGTAGGGAAGAGTACTTAGGGTATGTGTTGAATTTTTCATGGTTGTAATAGATATCTTGAAAAAGCAACTCAAAGAAAGACGAATCTATCTGGATTCATCATGTCTTAAGCAGTATAAATCCATGGTGAACATGATCTATTGTTTCTCAGCCATGGTGGAGCAAAGCATCCTGGTAGAAGGGCATGAAAAAGTGAACTGCTCACCCAATGAATGCAAGGGAACAAATACAGACAAGGGAGAGAGGACATAATAAGTATTTCATGTTACATAATAAGTGAGCTCCTTTCTCTTATTAAGCCACAGTATAAACAATCCTCCAAGTCCAAATAATCCCTTCATATTATTACTCCATCCCTGGAATTCATCCACTATGAAGGTCTGAGTCCTGAGGAACCAGCCAATTTCCAAAAACCTATCAGATGAAAAAAAACATAAACAAACAAACAAAAATAGCTGGCTTCCAAATTATGTTTCCACAGCAAAATGAAAAGACCAAAATGCTGTTATGACACAGAACTTTCTACATTAAATAAACTTTGTGGGACAAACAAGCAGACTGCACCAATTAAAAACCCATAGGGTAAGTTGTCTTTAAATTGGTGATTATTTTGAACAAACAAGAGAAAGACCAAAGAGATGGTCACATCATGTATTCAGCAGAGTCGCTAACACTTCCTCTGCCTAAAGAAGCAGTTGTTCTTTGAGTCCCCATTTCAGTCAGCCAGCATGTTCCCCAAGGCCAGGAACAAAGCCAGCCTGACACCTGAAGTGAAGATCATTAGCAACACCACAGCATCCATCCCAAGTTCTCCATATAGCACCTGTGAATGCTTCAGCAGTGGTGACATTATGTGCTTCCAAGGTGTACAAGTGTGCATTCCAAGTGGACATGGGGATACACACCTGTCAAGGTTCTAAGGCCCTTGAGAAAAACTTATTTCCTCAAAGTAGGGCATAGTCATGACATGCACATGGCAGTGACTAGATCAAAGGAAGAGCTCCCCTGTCCTATGTGGGTGGCATTTAGTATCAGACTAAACTTGTCTTTTGTGAATACTGATTTGATCTTCTTCCAGGCTTTGGAGATATTTAACAATTGAAAAGAAAAAAAAGTCCATTTAAACATGATTCCTACATTTAAATGAATTTGCTATTATTACAAGACATCTCTTTAATAATTTATTTTAATTAATTAATCAATGAAATTATTTTTTGTGTTTAAATACACTTCCTATTAGAGTAATTATTGCAAGATGGCATCTGTGGTACAAGAAACAATCTTTCTTAGTGTTAGGAAAGGTGGAACAAAACATTTCCATCAGCATCTGGTGACCCATTCTTGACACTAGCAGACATCGTGGCCTTTCATGTCTCAGTATTGTCATTTGTTCATCTCCTGATCTCAACTCTTCAATTTATTCTCTTCTTTCTTGAACCTCTGCTAGAATTTGTCATTGTCTCTCTGTCTCTGTCCTTCCACCCCTCCCTCTACACCTATTCTTCATAACCACATGGCACATATTACAAAGAAAAATGCAAAATTTCAAAGCTGTTACGTGTATTCAAAATTTGGAATGCTGAATTGACTTTCTCCCAAAATTTACTAAAGTTTTTGGAATCAGGATGTCATGAGATTAACAACTGGAGTAAGACTCCAGAAATTACTCTTTGGATTCCAAAGTCATAATGGAAAAAGCATGCATAGTGTTTTTTTTTTTTTAAAAAGAGTTTATTTTGATGTTCGACTATAACAGCAACATAAGGAGGCAATGGTGCCATTTACTGTTATGTGCCTGTCAGAGCACTCCACAATGCTTTTGTTAATTTTTAAAACATGTAAAGTTGGTTGCAAAAATAGTAAGATTAATCAGGAAGATGACACACCAGAAATGTTGCCATACTATTTTTGTGAGAACAAACAAAACAATTCCAAACAAAAATCTTCACTTTAGAAATACAGCAAAATGTCTAGGCAAAGGAGGAAGTTTTGTCAGGATCCATTTTGTTCTGCTTGCACACAATAAGGTAACACTAGAGATATTTGTGACTTTATACCTCTAAAGTTTAAAGAGTTGAGATTCTAATATCTTGGATGAAGGTGAGTATTCTCACATCATTTTATCTCTTGAAAGTAAGTCATTAACTGCCTCCATTCCAGGGCCAAATCAAATGGCATTAGCAATCATAAATTCTCTTTAGTATAAATGTAAGTTAGATTATTGATTTTTATTCTAACATAATAGCATGGAAAAGAGAATAGCATTCTATATTTTTAGCCTATGTACCAAGATAACAGACTTTATTTATTCTTGTCTTGCCTATGGGTTGGCCTTATGATTTACTTTGAATGTGGTAGATGTGATATTGCTTGACTTTCAATGATAAATCTCACAGTTACTATATTTTCTCTTCATGACCATTTTTTATGAATATGATAAAGACAAAAGACCATGTAGAAACAAGGACTCTGTAATCTCTACCATTTTGACTATCCCAGTTGACATCTCAACCTCCTGAGACAAGACATCTTAGAATGTCCTGTTCCAGCCAAGAAATGAGCTGATTGAGTAAACAGCTATGAGACCACAAAAATAACTTTCCAAACTCTCTTCAATTTATCAGGATGTAGAGTTTCTGATAGTTTTGATACATTTAATATTGATATGATGTGGTGATATTGTATTCCCCAATATAGCATGTACCCTAATAAACTTATCTGGGCAGCTACTAGATATAGAGGTCAGAAAATGGTGGCACACACACCTTTAATCCTAACATTCCGAAGGCAGAGATCCATCTGGATCTCTGTGAGTTCAAAGCCCCACTGGAAACAGCCAGGCATAGTGACACATGCCTTTAATCCCAGGAAGTGATGGCAGGAAGCAGAAAGGTATATAAGGTGTGAGGACCAGGAACTAGAACCTGTTCAGCTTTTAGACTTTTGAACAGCAGTTGAGCTGAGATCCATTCAGATGAGGACTCAGAGGCCTCCAGTTTGAGGAAACAGGATCAGCTGAGGAGTTGGCGAGGCTGTGGCTGGTTCTGTTTCTCTGATCTGTCAGAATTTATCCCAAATAACTGGCTCTGGGTTTGTTTTTATTAATAAAATAAAATAATAAGATTCGTGCTACAGTATGGGCTTAACACACTAAGGGGGAGTAAAAATGATCTTCAAAATTAGTATGATTAATAAACAAAATATCTTAAAACTTGGACAAGGTTGATAGGAGGTATAAAAGGCAAGTTGAAGATGAAAATGTTTTTGCTTCCTGATTTTATGTGTCTCTTCCCTAACAGTTTGAGAAGAAATATGGTGCATACTGCTGAATGAAAGTTGGAACAGGATTTTGACAGAAATACTTTCATTAAAAGTAAATGTACAATTATATGGAGCATGCATATTCATTTTCTTGCCATACCATAAATGTATATAGATAGTTATGTTCTAACTATATAAATATAGGATGTTTTGACAGATGTGACACTTATATATACATATATATCTATTCCTATCAATGTTTCAAACATTGGCATGGTATCTCCCTATTGGTTGCATTTCATTATATTTTAGTCATACCCGTACTCTAAGAACAAATGTGTCTCATTTTTAAAATAAGCAAACCATTTTGCTTTCTTGTTAACCTCTGACAGTGCAAAGTAAAATTATTCATTCAGTATACACGCTATGATTATTTATGAGATGCTAAGTAGATGTGTGATGTGCTAATTATTAAGAAAATGTACATTTGGAACATTTCCAGGTGTCTCTTTAATTCCCCTTTTCCCCAGGTGTAGTTGTTCTCCCTCTGAAAGAACTTCAGTACATTAGACTGTGTCTGCACTGGACTAAAAGAAATTTGAGAATAAAACTCAAGACCAAAGTGGCTGATCAGTTCTATAAATCCAGAACTCAGATGGCACAGTCAGAGGAACCGATGTATATTCAAGGCCAACTTTACACAGTCAGATTCTTCCTTAAAAACTAACATCTATCACAGATCTCAACTGAGAAAATACTTATTACAAATTAAGTAATAAGAATAATGTCATGCCACAGAAATGTCCAACATTGTTTTAAGGAAGAAAGTAATTTACAACCTAGTGTGAACTGTGAATACCACCTAGTGTAAACTGAAAAAAGCTTGATAACAATATTGGAAGAAATCAGACGAGAAAGTTCAGCAAATGAAGAAAATGATACATCAAAATAGTAATCTGAGCACAGCAATTAATTTCTTATTTTTTCTGTTTT
Organism: Peromyscus eremicus; assembly: GCF_949786415.1. NCBI lineage: Eukaryota > Metazoa > Chordata > Mammalia > Rodentia > Cricetidae > Peromyscus > Peromyscus eremicus. The sequence goes on along the minus strand of NC_081420.1, from coordinate 110,488,447 downwards.
TGATATATCTCAAAAATTTTTATTAAAGGGATTAAATCATTATATATATATGTATATATACATATATATGATTCTATCAAACTTTCACAAGAAATCATGCATTCTATTATTTTTGACACTACCCACAGTGGACACATAGCAGCAAATATGAGCAATGCTCCTGAGATGTGGCTCACCATGTATTATCCACTGTGCTTTCTAAATCCAACCATTGTAGTGCAGTATTTCAACAGCCTCCTACCAAGTTCATCTATACCCATTCTTGATTGCCAATCATTTTAAGACCTTTTTTTCCCCAAAACAATGTTCTAATTATGTCACTCTCTGTTTCCTTAAAATACTTGCATCCTTTGGCATTAGTTTCCTTTGGCATTAGTCTCAGAATCAAGGCAAAAGAGTTTAAAAACGTTCCCCAAGAATTGAGTTTGGTCTGGCTTGTGCATAGCTCCACAACTACTTATTACATTATCCTTTTCTCCTCCTGACAAGAATATTGAATTTTTTCATGTCCCACCTGACTGCCTAATATTCCAGTGTGCCGTGGTATGGTTGTGTTTATTTCTGTCAGCCTAGAATTTCCTTTTTTAAATGAGTGCCTATTTATATATCCAATCTCAGATAAATAATTCCTTTTCCAATGAATCTATTTTGATTATCATGACTTTCTGAAATTTTTGTTAGATACTCTTTCCAGGACTCTATAATTTCATTTACAATATACTTCTTCTTCTTTTTTTTTTTAGACTCATTTTTTTTTCAGAGCAAATTTGAAGAGATAATGAAGATCTGTCTTGTGGCTATTGACAGATGTACCCATACTGACATAACACCATCACCTCTCTGCTGCCAACATTGTCTGTTGTTTACATTAGCATAGACACTTGGTGCTATGCAATCTATGAACTTGGAAAACCTTGTATGAATAAGCTTCTATCATTAACATATTATATAGACAGTTGTTATATATGAAATGTTTGTGTGTATCTATACATTGGTTTCCTCCAATGACCAAATGCTTTGTAACCACACATTGTTTTGTACTGTTAGTGTACTTTCCTTTATGAGAATGTCATAGCTGAAACCACACAGCATGTAGACTCTTTTCAGTTTGGTGACCTTGTCTTAATATACATTTAAAATGTATATCAAGTTCTTGTTTCCTCATGCCTTATATATGTTTCTCTGCCCAGACATCACTTCCTGGGATTACAGGCATGTGTATTTCCCAAGCAAAGGCATTATATCTCAAGTGCTAGGATTAAAGGAGTGTGCCATCACTGCCTGGCTCTGTTTCTAAACAAGTGGCTGGCTCTGTCCTCTGATTCTCAGCCAAGTTTATTAGGGTACACAATATATCACCACACATTCTTATGTTCTATGGCATCAGACCACTAACTATATTGAGATTGTCTCTGTTTATTTAAAATATGGCTAAATGTGATGCCAAAAATGTATATTTTTTTTAATTTTGCATGTGCTATGGCCAGTAAAAATTGCAAGGAGATAAAGTTTGCCTTCAGACAGACCATATGCTCTTACTGATGTTGCCTGAATGTAGCATATTATCCAATTCAGCAAGAACAAACTACTATTTAACATTGCTCTTGTTTCAACAAAAGCCCTAGAGATTTGCTTCTCTAGGAGCATGCTGGATGACAATTAGGAGGTGAAAAAGTGTCTTTTATATTTATCATAACGAATGGTTTTGTTTGCATCTGTATTTCCAGCATCTTGAGAAATAGCCAGCCAGTAAAAGTTGCACAAAACCATTTGGCTTTCGAATCATTGAATGAATGCTGTGCTCTCTCTCTCATGTTTACAAATTCCATAGGATATTCAAACACTGCAACAAAATGAGATTTCATTTTACTCGCACTAAGTGTTGCTGTAAGAAAGGGATTTACTGAAGGCCTTACCTCAGCCTTTTTTTTTTTTTCACGTTTCTAGAAGCACATATGGTTATGTGACATACATACAAAGATTTCTGTCTCCATACTTCTGGCATGATAACTGAAGAATCATAGAAATAATGGGATTCAGAATCTGTCTCATATATTTTGTCAAATAGGTTGAATTTCTGATGACTTGGGACAGTGAAATGACTTCTCTAATTTTTCTTCTGCATTTAGTTTAGTTTCTAAGCAAAATATGAACATGAGAGTTTGAAAGGAAAAGAGTCACCTAACATGAATTTGTTTTTATCAAGTTTAACACTAATCTGTAGTTCGTTAAAGAATCTTGTAAGAAAGATGGTTCTATTTCCCTTGTACTGAGAAGAAAAATTAAGCTGAGAGATATTAGGTGGTTGCTCATGATTAGGTAGTTATGAAAATAGTGGATTAAATAGAAAGAGCAAAGGTACTAAACATCTCTTTCTCTCATCTATATTTTGAATAGTATTAATAAACACGTTACCTAATCAGACACGGATGTCTATAAAAATAAGTAGATGAAATAAAAATAATTTTTTCAAATTAACAATTTTGCAACAACCTTTTAAGAAATATTATGACTAGAGATAATTATTTAAAAATGGACAACAGTATTTATAAGCATCACCAAAGGCTAGTATTCTGTTAAGAAGTACAAATAGGGACACTTCGCTCAGCCTGGGAGAAGGGGACTGGACCTGCCTGGACTGAATCTACAAGGTTGAGCTGAATCCCCAGGGGAGTCTTTGCCCTGGAGGAGATGGAAAGAGGGGAGGCTGGGGAGGAGGGGAATCCATGGCTGATATATTAAATTATAAAAAAAGAAGTACAAATAGGAAGATTAATAAAATGTATTTAATCAAAAATTTATTTAATTAAATGAATGGGAAGGATAAATCTAAAAAAACAACCACACTTTTATAATAAAATAAACAGCAGAGAAGAGATAGAAACTTAATGCAAAGAAATCTCCCTGGAATCTAGGAAGGTGACCCTAGGAAAGACCCCTAGTAATGGGGGATACGAAGCCTGAACAATCCATCTTCTGTAACCAGGCAAGGCTTCCAGTGGAGGGATTGGGACATCACCCCAGCCACAAAATCTTAGACCTACAATTTGTGGTGTTTGCAAGATGTGCTGGGGTAATCATGGTGTGGAACATATAGAAGTGGCCATCCAATGACTGGTCCAACTTGAAACGTATGCCATAGAAGAGAGCCCACTCCTGACACTGCCTGGTGGGTTAGGAACATGAGAAAGGATATCAGAGACCTAAGATAGAACCAAACATGATTGGCAAAAAGGTCAATAAAATGATTTCTAAGGATATTCTGCGTTACTTGTATAATCGTCGCCTAGCATAATCGTCATCAGAGAGCCTTCATCCAGCAAATGATAGGAGCAGATGAAAGGCCCACAGTCAAATAATAGATGGAGCTTAGGGAGTCCTGCGGAACAGGAGGAAGAAAAATTGAGGAGCTCAAGGACACCATGAGAACATGGCCCACAGAATCAACTAACCAGGGCTCACAGAGACTAAGCCAGCAATCAGGAAGCCTATATAAGTCTAACTAGGCCCTATTCATATACATTATGGTTGTGTAGCTTGGTGTTCTTGGGGGACTTCAACAGTGGAAGTGGGGGCTGTCTCTGATTCTTTTGTCAGCCTTTGTGACCCTTTTCCTCCTACTGGGTTGCCTCATCCTCTTTGATATGAGGGTATGTCTTATTATAACTTCTCTGATAAGGGAAAGAGGAATGGGTATGAGGGAGAGGAAAGCTGTGTGTGTGTATGTGGGTGGTGCCTGCAAGGAGAAGAGGGAGGAAAAACTGTGGTCAGGATGTAATATATGAGAGAAGAATAAACAAAAAAAGGAAAAAGAGGCAGAGATAAAAGAGGAAGTTTTAGATGAAAGAAGAGGGAAATAAATCAAATATCTTACACAATATCATGATATGCTGTGTAAATTATACACAATTATACATGTAATTAATTGTGTATGGCAAATAATTCTGAATCAATGATTATAAGGTGCATAATAAAGAATACATATGGAACTCAGCACAAAGAGATAAAGAATTATATTTTTAAAATATAAACTTTGGAGATTGATCTCTCAGATAATTTAGAAATTGAAAATGGAAGGAAAGATGTAGAACCAAGATTTAAATTTGTAATTTCATGAATGAGGGGATGTATTTGTTTTAAGCTCAGAGTTTTAGTGATCACCATGAATAATAAACACCAACTAATTCCAGCTTGCAGTTCTTCTAGCACACACACACACATACACATATGTTATGGAATATTATTTTAACTGGGCAAAGATATGCTACATTCCTTTATGATATGTAATGTTATTTTACCTGTGTAAAGTGTATTACATTTGTTTCTGCTGCATTTGTTTAATGATGTAAGGATGTTACATTTATTTATGTTGCATTTGCTTAATTATGAAAAGATATGTTGTTGTTTCACCTTGCCTGCCTAAGGCACTTGATTTGTCTAATAAAAAGCTGAATGGCAGGAGAGAGATAGGTGGGACTGGCCAGTGGAGAGAACAAGAAGAAGAGAAGACAGAATGAGAAGAAGAGAAGAAAGGAGAGAATGAAAGAGAAAAAGAGGGAGACACCCAGGGCCAGCCAGGCAGCCACCAGCCAGCAAGCAGACACAGGGCAAGACAGACAGAAAAAAAGAAGGTAAAAAGCCCCAGGGCAAACATAGATAAAGAGAAACATGGAAACAGGTTAATTAAAGTTAAAGAAAAAGCTAGCCAGAAATGAGCACAAACTATGGCCAATAGTTTATAACTAATAATACATTTCTGTGTCATGATTTGGGAGCTGGTTGGTGGCCCAAAAGAAAGCTTGATACACATATACACACACATAACACACACACACACACACACACACACACATACACACACACATACACACACATCTGAATTTATATTTGAAATTTCTATATATGTATTTGAGTATATATTTGAAAATACTTTTTTCATACAATAAATTCTGATCATAAATTTCTTCCTCCACATTTTGCCTGATTCCCACGTCCTACAATTACCCACATACTCAACTTTATGCTCTTATTTTCTCTCTCTTTAGAAACAAAACAGGCAAAATATTAAACAAACCAGAATAAAAAACATAAAAAACACACACATACAAAAAAATCCCAAAAAATATAATATATGAGTAAGGCCAAAAATGTCCAAACAGAACAATATGGAGCCAAAGTCTATAGAATTACAATTGAGTATAATTTGTGTTGGCTATCCACTTGTGGGCATGAGGATTACCTTCAAATGGTCAAAAACCTAAGACTAGACAGGTCATGGCCCTACAGGAAAATCAAGTAGCATTGTTCTGCTACTAAAGAAAGATAACAAGTTGGCTTGTAATGGCATTCTGCTATTATCAAAGATCAGTGATTTGCTCAGCTACCATCAGAGAATCTTCCTCTTTCTGTAGATGAGAATGACACAAAGACCCACATTTGGACAATATGAGATTTTTGAACACCTACTCCTAAATGCGATGTCTTCATCAAATGCCTCCCCTCAGGGTTCAGAAAACTATGTAGGAGAACAGGCTGAAATATTGTAAGAATCAAAGGGAATAGATGACTCAAAGCTTACATAATTGTTCTTGAAAATACAAATTAGAAAAAAAAATGTTAAAATTTACCGCCAAAATGTATAGTCTCCTCAGAGTGAAATTAAATTCACTGATAACAGACCTCATCCACAATAGAGGATTCCAGAAGATAATGGTAATCATTTAGAAAGCTGGAAAAGGAGACACATTAACTAACTAGTTTGTTTTGTCTTTCATTGGGAAAGTTAAATTTCATTTTTGGAAGTATCTACAAGAGATCCATTTAGAATTCTGAATAAGACACATGTTAAAATACATAATGGAATAATGAATTAATAGAAATTCAGTAGAAAATATGAGGAGATAAGAGAAAAATAAAAATAAACATAGCTGAATGGAGTAACAGCTTCTATATGAGATTACTTTTTCATTATTGGGCCCACAAAACTGGCAAGATACTCCTTAAGCAAGGAAGGATTTATGTTGACTTACTGTTCAAGGAGAAACAGTCCATCTTGGCAGAAAAGTTTGGATGCGGAGGCCTGGCTGTTTACATACACAACAACCAGGAAAGCATAAAGCATACAGAAAGTGGGTAATGTCTATAAATTCAAAAGCCTAATCCCTGATTCCTAGTGACATACTTCTTTCAGTAAGACTTGATCTTCTAGACCCTTCTACAATGTTCTTAAATGGTTCTGCCTGATGGGGACAAAAATATTTATACACAACAGACTAGGGAGAACGTTTCACATCAAACTACTTTTTTTATAGTTAAAAAAGGTAAAGCTTCAGGGGGAAAAAACCATAGTAACTTCCCAATAAAGAAAAATAGGCTAAAATGTCTGTCTTGTTTCAGTCAGAGCCAGAAATTACAAATGACTCGGTTCATGGAAATGTCTTAATATTTAGTGTATTATCCTAAAATGTGATATTCACTGAAGGATAACGATTTAAGCCAGATGTAGTAGTGTACAATTGTAATCTCAGCCTTTGGGAGGCTGAGACAAGAGTATCCCAGGGAACTGGAGGACAGTAAGTGCTGCAAAGTATGGCAATGTCTCAGCAAATAAAAAATACAATTTCACAAAGAAGCATAAATGCAAACTCAAATCACTAAAACTTTGAAACCAATATAAGACTAACTAGGAAGAGTTAACGTGAAACAGGACAACCTGACAATCCCATTGTGTTCTAAGTTCAAATACACAAGCAGCTTTGTAGCAGAATGATACCACTACAGTTAGAACAAAATACTAGAATAAAATCACTAATTAAAGCCAAAAATTGTCTAATTGGAGTTTTTAAAATCCAGATACAATGAACTTCTATGAGAAGGCGTTTTGAAAATTAAACAGGAAGATTAAATCAAGGAGGTACAAACAAACATAGTCGTTTAAAACCTTAATAAACTACAGAAGCAATATTAAAGCATAAGAGCTAACATTTACAAAAAGGAAATTAACAGAGATGTATATGTGAAATTTCCATGTTCATTAATAATAGTAAGGAAGAATGGAATGTTTGGACTTTATGTTATAAGTACTGCCACTTCATCAGAAGAAATAAAATTCAACCACATAACACATTGTCATACGTCAAGAAAGGAACAAAATGTTTGCTTCAGTATTATATCAAGTTAAAAAATACCCCAAACACCTGTAGTACACATACACACAGCTGACAATTGTCTACTCAAATCTAGTAGTGTTACCCTGGATATAGGACCCATGACAACAGTTTTACTACAGAATCTTAGAAATGAATAAATAAAAGTAAAGTGATAAAGTGAAATAGTTACAGTAGTAAAATTTATTCCAAGGTCAAGCACTTCATCCTGTGTGTGCAAGTATGTTTGCATGTCTGTGTGTACACATGTGCACATGTGTGCATATATGTGTTTGTGGGTCACATGTGTGCAGGTCTGCATGTATATGTATCTGTATCTGTGTGTATTGAGTAAATTCATGTGTGCTGAATGGAGTAGGGAAGATTTTCTGAGTGAATCTTCAGTATCCCTTATGTATCCCTTGAGACCAGGACACATCTCATAATTAGTAATACAAACTACTGTTCCGAAAAGTGAGAAAATCAATATGCTAAACTGCTTTGTGTATTTTCATTTGAAAGCTTTGCATCAGAGACAGAGTCTTGACCTTGTTCCACCCTTTGCTCTTCCTCCTTCTGCTCAGGTTATTCTCAGCAGCCCAGTTCAAACAAACCCTCTACTCATGAAGTCTTGACAATCACACGAACCCAGTTTGCATCTGCTGTGCTCTGCTTGAAAAGTATGAATTCATGCAAATACTGTGTGGCAGCCTTTAAAAACCAGAGAGGGACTCTGATTTAACAGAAGGGCAAATGGAGAGCCTAGCCTGATTTTTTTCCACGTTTCTCACATCCAAAACCTCTTTTTCCCCATTTTTACATTGATATTTGACTTATACTTCCTCAAATGATTTATCTATTCTGATTATTCTATCAGTAGAAATATGACGGTATGTTAGATAATGCTCAGATTTTGCAATACATCAGATCTTAAATCTGAGGTAAGGTGTTTGTACTTGCATGGTTGGTGAACCGTTTATTTCACAGGGTACAGTCTTTTCATGTCATAGGGGTCCTACCTGAGTCTGAGTGGTCAGCCATCTAGATGTTTCTTGTCCCATGACCCCCTTTCAGTTTCTGTATTTCTGCTTCATTACTTCATGTTTATTTCCATAGTGCTTCATGTCACAGCACTTCACAAACTATTCACAGCCTGTGATGACTTTCATTTCTATTTCTAACATTCTGTTACACATAATTTCTGAACTTCATTGAGATTGCGTTGTCTTAGTGACACCTTTTCTTTCTTTCTCTCTTTATTTCTTTCTTTCTATTTTTCTCTCATATAGTACATATTACATTCCTCCCACAGTTTCCCTTCTCTTCACTCCTCCTCCCAGTCCCTCCTCCCTCCTTGCTCTTTCCCTCATATCCACTCCATCTCATTTTCAAAAAAAAAAAAAGAAAAAAAAGAGCAAGTCTTCCAGCAATATCCACTTATATGACCTATCAAGATCAAGTTACAATAAGACTAGGCACAGCCCCTCATATCAAAGCTGAATGAAGCCACTCACCAGGAGGAAAAGGGTCCCAAGTATAGGCAAAAAGTCAGAGACACACCCTGTTCCCACTGTTGGCAGTCACACAAGAAAATCAAGATATACAGCCATAAGGTATATGTGTTCTGTGTTTAAGTAGACATTCTTTCTAATGAAGTAAATTTATGTGTAATTTCAAAGCAACATATCTATTGAGGTACTTTTAACTCTGCTTTTATTTTATTGAGATCTGTCTAACAAATAACTATATAAAACTTGAGTATACGTACCATGTTTCTTTTGTGGTTATATTACTTCATTACATGCCAGAACTCACAAAATTCCACAGTTATTCGAAACCAAATGGTGCTATCTGACTTACACTAGCTGAATAAACTGAAATTCATTTGCATAAACAATGTTTCATCTTTCTTCATGTTGGAATGAACTCATAGAAATGGATTCCAGTAGAAAACTCTGATTAATTTGCACTCCAGATCCCAAAAATACTAACTGGAATATCCACATGTGTACTAACATTCCAATTAACATCTTGGTACACAGTTGTCATACACATCAATGGTGCTCAAAATTACTTTGCAGCATGTTGAAACTTATTTAGCTGTACTGACCTGATCTCCTAAGTTTTTATAATCTTTTCTGCATTTTGAGGAAGAGAGTTTATCATCTCTTTTTGTCTTTTTTAGTTTTCTGTTATTGCAAAGTGAATTGTCCCCAAATTTAGCAACAAACCATCCACTCAGGAAACTTGTTTGTTAAGATTGTTTCTCATTGACTAGAAATATGCACCAGTGGTTAAAGGTACTTGTTGCTTATACAGGGGACACATGGCAGGTGTCAATCCCATTTGTAACCCCAGTTCTAAGATACTATAGACCCTCCCCTGACCTCTGTAAATTCTACACATACATGGTGCACATGCATGTATGCAAACCACTCATATACATAATATAAAATAAGTAAGATAAATTCTGTGTACCAAGAAGGTACAAGATAGAATTCTACTCTAGTTCTCTAAAAATAGATCAGAAGAAGCTTCAAATGTGTAGGGACTAACAGCATGTCTAGTCTACAGTTTGGAACTATCTATATTATTGTTAACCAAATTGTGTAGTAATGCACATTGCCTATTGTCTGAGAACTAAGCAAAATATGCCATGCTGATTAGGTATATAAAGCTTCTCCATATGAGATTGTTCATAAAAGTGATAAACATGAGGGGAGATATAGAAAGAGGGATAACAAAGGAGAATTAACTGAAATGAGGAGAGAACAAAGACAGACAGATGAAGAGAAAGAGACACAGATAGAGACACAGTAAGATAGACACAGAGAAAGTAGCCTACATTTTTTTTAAGTAGATCATCTCCCAAAGTGTCTACAACTTCCCCCAGAATAGCACCACCAACTGTAAATGAAGTTTTCAAAGCACAAGACTGCAGGAGACATTTTATATTGCAACCCTAAAGGACTCCAAATACTAACTTCCTGTGAAACAATCAGGCACTGGACCTAATCATTCTTCTTTCAAAAGCCCATTCTTTTTTTATTTTATATTTCACTGGAGCTTTAAGAATGTTTAATATTTAAGGACATCATAACAGCAAAACAAACAAATAAACGTATAAATAAATAAATATTGCTAAGTTTCTTTTACTTTCATTAAAAATAATTGGGAAACATTTATTTTGTTTCTGTAGTAATTTTTAATTGGAAAAATGCCACCAGCAAATGGAAAAAATTATACAGCTGATCAGAGAGGCACAATAAAAAAGAAATACTAGACAAGAACAACAACAACAAAAACTGAACAACCCCATCCAGAGAATCCTACGGGGAGAAATCAGCTATTGACAACAAAACTGAAAAATAGATTCTTGACTCTTTATGAATGGAAAAATACTCTCTGTCCTGTGGATACTCTTCTTCCACATTTTGATACCTTCACTTCCCAATGAAATGGAGAACACAAGAAGAGATTGAAAATTAAAATGTGATTTTTGATATTATTAATAATCCTATTAAAGCCAACTTGATTTTTAAGAAGTCTTAAGAATTCTCACCTGTTGAGTCTATGCATTTCTTGAAATAGTATACATACATGAATCTGTAATGACCTGCAATGCACCAGTTTGCATGTTGATGACCGTCCATCTCTATGTAGACTGCCTTTCTGGTCTAAGATCACTCTACCCTGCTGCTTTGAAGTATACTTCACCTGTGCTTTTATCAGTTGAGAGTGGTATTTCCTCACAGTATTTTGCAAGATAGCCAACCATGTATTTGAGTCTTTAGGCATTTAATAACTGCCTCTCCTCAGACTAATCTTGGCAACTCTGTATATGTTAAAAAAAAAAAAATGTGTGGCTGTATGTTACAGGCATATGCAAGTACATAGAGACAGTCTGTAAGTGCACAGGCAAACATAAAACATTGTGTATGAAACATCCAGAGAGAGTGCATACCAAGTAAAATTGAAAAATAATATTCTTGGATTTCTTTTTTTTAATTTTATAATTAATTTAATTTACATATCAGCCATGGATTCCCTTGTCCTCCCTTCTCCCACCCTTCCCCACCCTCCCCCTCCACCTCCTCCAGGGCAAGGACTCCCCCCTGGGGATTCAGCTCAGCCAGGTAGATTTAGTTGAGGCAAGTCCAGCCCCCTCCTCCCTTCACCTAAGCTGAGCAAATTGTCCCTGCATAGACCCTAGGTTCCAAAAAGCCAGCTCATGCACTAAGGACAGGTTTTTGGATTTCTTTTATATTGTTTCTAATTCATAGAAATTACTATTTTAGCAATATCATTATTGCCAAGAAATTATTTAAGAACTTTCATTCTTAAATATAATGTGTTGTTTATTGTCTGCAGTGGAAAATTAATTGTAACACATTTATTAAACCCCTGATAAATGATAGATAAGTGATACTATTGACTATCATTGTCATAGATAAATAAAAATGCCATAATGTAGTTATTTTTGCAAGTTTTTATGTTAATTTTTACATATTACTTGAAGATTTTTGTGACATAGTCTCTTATATTAGTCAATAAAAACATTTTCTTTCAAAATTTGAAGGAGAATACTTTCATATACCTAATATTTTAACATTACATAATAAATAATCCAATAAAATAAAAAATAAGTATCAGTTTCCAATTCTGTAGAAATTACATTTTACAAAGATTGAAAGGTTGCTTGTTTTTTTTTATCATATAAAGATTGCATTATCTAATACTAATTTCTTCCAAATAAAGCAAAATGCTCATCTTCTTTAAACTTATGTTTGACATAAATGTGAGTATATTTATTTAAATATACATACATACAGTAATAAAAAATACATTTCAGGATGGATTGAGAAAATAAATATGAAAGAAGATAACTTCTTGGGCTTGATAACACATTATATGTGGTGTAAATATTGGAATAAATATTTCAAAAATATTTAAGCCTGAAATGCTTTTATATAAAACAAATGGAGCTTCAAGAGATTTTCGGTCCATTGAATTTTTTTCATCCTCTATGAATCACTGTAATTTGAAATATTTGGAAAGTTTGGTTGTATGACAGTGTTACCACATCAGTAACTTTATTGAAATAGATAGCAAATAACAAAAATATTCAGTAATTATTTAGTTAATGTGAACAGAATGAAGTATTCATAGTTTCAAAGTATCTGTATATAATAGTAATTACCTGGTTTTAAAGAATTTGAGTCACAAAATTATATGTTAATAATATTTGTGGACAATCTACTACCAATAAGTCTATGCCAAGCATGGTTTTGTGTGTGAGTTGTAGCTGGTATTTTTTTTTGTTTTTGGATCACCAACAAGCTCCCAAATTAAGACAAGGAGACTTATTATTAATTATGAAAGCTCTGTCTTAGCTTATTTTCATTTCTAACCAGCTCTTATAATTTAATTTAACCTGATTCCCTTTGTCTACATTTTGCATCAGAGCTTTTTACCTTTCTTTCATTCTGTATGTCCTACTTTCCTGCTGTCTCATTGTCTGTCTGACTGGCAGTTGCCTGTCTGACTGGTCTCTGATGTCTCCTACTCTTTCTCCCTCGCTGTCTCCCAAGCTTAGATTTCTCCTCTTATTTTTTCTCTCCACATGCCTGCTCTGCCTATCCCTCTACTGTCTAGCTATTGGCCATTCAGCTTTTAATTAGACCTATCAGTTGCCTTAGGCAGCCAAGGTGAAACGATCTCAACACATCTTAACATAGTTAAACAAATGCAGCATGAACAAGTGCAACAAAACTTTACATAGTTAAAGTAATATTTTGCAACATAAACAAATGTAACACATCTTTGCTTCCTTAAAATAATATTCCACACCAGTGTGCACATATGTGTGTTCGTGTGTGTGTGTGTGTGTGTGTGTGTGTGTATGTGTGTGATCATTTTAGATTGGTTTCTTAGCCTCTGTTACAGTGCTATGATAATTTTAAAACAGATCATTCAAGATGATAAAGCCAAATTATTCCTAAGCTAAATGTATTCTGCATTTTCTAGGTATCACTCTTAATTGAAGCTGTAACACATATTCTGAAACTTAAATGCTTTATGAGAATTTTCTTGAGCAAGAATTAGCTTATATTTCTACATTCTCTATTGCATTAAAGTACAATCCTATGTTAGGCACTATTCAATTGTAAAACCAGGGCTTTAGCTCAGCACATCTTCATACACATCCTAATGCTGCCTTCTACCTAGATAACTGAACAAAGTAACTCTGAAGAGGGCAGTAAAAATTTGATCAGACATGTTGTCCATTATGATACAGACAAAAAAATGTGTGTGTGTGTGTGTGTGTGTGTGTGTGTGTGTGTGTGTGTTTGTGTGTGTGTGTGTTTGTTTATATGTGGGGGGGGACAAGAGGTCCAAATGGAGTCTTTTTCAATTGCTTCCCACATTATTTTCAGAGATGGGGTCTTTCTTTTAACCTGCACCTCATCAGTTCTCCTGGAATGTCTAACCAGTAGCTCCCAGGAATCCTCCGGCCTCTCTGGCACAGCAACAGAATAATATGCACTGCTGCAGTTAGCTGTTTTTCATGGGTGCAGGGCAGCAAACTCAGGTTTTCAAGCTTTTCCTGCAAGCTCTTTACCAACTGATTCATCTTACTAGGCTGAGATGAAAGGACATTTTATCTCCTTACTGCTTCATAGTGCATTCTACATGGTGAACCACGTTCCCAGTTCACAAAGAATTTCAACAGCAGTACAATGATTACTCTCAGAAATATCCCTTTAAAGCAAAGGGTCCTTTAGTTTCCAAATGAGGTTTCCAGTAGCAGGACTAGACTGCATTCAATTGAGTCATTGACCAAGGAGGTCTTATGGAAATCTCCACCAACCCAGGCTGTTGCTATGACAATGGATTGTTCTCAACAAATTGTAAGTGTGGCACTATTAATAAGGACAGCACTGATATAACTCATTGAACAAGGAAAAGCCAAGCTTATGTCAACATGGAGCCTTCACCCATATGTTCTAGTATCTTTGATGTGGGAAGATATTCTAGAGGCTACCAAAGAAGAAACATAAACATCAACCCAGACACAAAGCTGTAGACCTACAGTCTATCATCCCTTCAAGATATGGTAGAGCAATTGTGGCACAGACTGGTGAGAGTAGCTAATCAATATATGAAGTCACTTAAGGACCACTCCATGGTATGGAAAGTATGGAAACCAAACCCTACACTGCCTGGGTGACCCAAACCCAGAGACTAGGCACCCCAGATACATTGGGTAAAACCAAACACTCTTGTTCTTTAAAAAAAATCAATAAAATGATTCTTAATGGTATTCTTCTGTACTCATAGATTAGGGCCTTATTCGGACATCATCAGAGAAGCTTCCTCCTGCAGCAGCCAGAAAGAGATGCAAAGACCTACAACCAAAAAATATGGGGAGAGAGAGGGGGGGGAGGGAGAGAGAGCTTCAAACACACAGTTCTAAATGGGATGTCTCCATCAGATCCCTTCCCTCAGGCCTCAGGGAACCCTGAAGAAGAGGAGGCAAAAACAGTGAGATAAAGGACACCAGCTGATCAAGGCCCTCTTAATCAACTAAGTAAGGCTCTTATGAAGTCACAGAGACTGAAGCACCAAGCACAGGTCCTACATGGGGCTGCACCATGTCTTGTGTGTATGTATTATCAGTTTTAGCTTAGTGTTTTTATGGGATTTTGAGTATGTGAATGAATGGGTCTTTGATCTTGTGCCTGGTCTTGGGGATCTTCTCTTATAGCTGGGTTGTCTTATCAAGCCATGATGGTTTTTGCTTTATACTATTATATTTTATTTTGTCTTGTTTGGTAGTTATCTCTTAGAAGTCTGTTCTTTTCTAATGAGAGACAAAAAGGGAATGGATCCCAAGGGGATTGGAGGAGAGGAGTAGAGAGAGGGGAAAGGAAACTGTAACCAGGACATATTCTTTGATAAAAGAATCTGTTTCAATAAGAGGGGAAAAACAATGCTGTGACATAAAACAAATTTTAATGAATTAGGCTTGTGCACACTAGAAAAATGTTTTCTTTATAATACCTTGCAATTATACTTTACATTTTTGTAATGTAATTAAATTATTGGTAAATTATGAGTTATTAGAGTCCTTTAATGACATGAGATACATATTAATAATTACATTAATTGTCTCTGTGTTGTTCTTTCAATGTAGACATGTGTAACTACTCCATATTTTTCTTACATATTAGCTTAAATTTCAAGTTAGCTTAAATTACTACTTGCTTAACAAGAAATAGGGTCAAATTTAATTACAACCTTTCACAGTAGTTAGAATGGAACATTAGACTTCTCTTTAAATTATATGAATAAAACAAAATTTCAGGCATACATTTTTGTGACCTTATGAGAATCACTTTAACTTTTTAATCTGAGTTTTAGCCATTAAAATAAGAGTTTAAGTAAAGAAGAATTAAAGTTAATGATGATATATTAATCATGATATACATGTGATACAATATAATATATAGGCATTATATATATATATATCCATATTTATGTATTTTATAGGACTTTGAGTGTGTGAATGAGTGAGTCTCTGATTCTGTAACTGGTTTAGGAATCTTCTCTTCCAGTTGGGCTGCCTTGCCAGGCCTTGATGTGATGTTCTTTGCTTTATTTTTATTATTTTTTGTTATCTCTTAGACTATATATATATGCATATATACACCTTACATATATAACTTACATGTATATATGTATAATAGCCATATTTATATTGTATCCTCGTATCTTCTAGCCAGATTAATAGATTATGCATAAATTATACTTTTGTTTATTAAATCCTTTGTTGTAATAGTATATTAAAAACAATATGGATATATATACCTTTAAAAATAATGACATGAAATATTGTATTGTTTGATGGTGCATTAAAGACTTTTTTTCTTTTTAATATTCTTTACATTGTCATCATTGAATGTTTATGATTGAGAAAGAATGTATTATTAATTAAATACAAGTCAAATTAAATATTCCCATTATGATTTCAATGCTAGAGGAAGCAATAAGGAAAGTTATTTTGATAATCACAAAATTAATATGATCACAATTTGTAAGCATGATCATAGAAGTGTATCTTTTCTCACTTTATCACAATCATTTTAATTTCCTAGGACTATAAACTTTTTCACAGATGCTAGAGTCTGGAAGTTAGTGCTCTTAGATGTCAGACTTGAACATAGTTGGTAATGAGCATCAAGAAGGTCAAGGAAAGTCAAGAAGATCTTTTAATGAAATTAATTAAAAATCCAGTTAATGAGCAGCTTTTAATACAAAAACATGGAAAATGACCATATCTTAAAGCCTCTATGTCTGATTCATTTTATCACTGTGAAGCAGAAGTGACTAAAGAATTTCTTACATATCACCTCAAGTCTCTAAAATACAGTTACTATGCTCCCTGGGAAAAGCAAAGACAGAAAAGATTCAATAATTTTGCCCAAATTGATCATGTTTTTCTTTCTTAACCTATACTTTAAAATTATTTTCAACAAGAAGAGGATTCCTATTACATGATAAATTTATTTCATAAATGATTTTGTTCCAGTGTTTTTCAGATGAAGCAAATATCTGTTAACCAAATATGAGAGGTAGATAGTGCAAACTGCAAATGTAACTTGTACTATTCTAACAAACAAATTTTAAGCAGTAAGAGCACATATGTCCAATAGTTTCCATATAACACTAAGTTTTTGCCAAATACAAGATTTTATAAATGTTATAAAGATGGTGTTTTGTCTTATTTGCTTTCTGGTTCTGTGTCAAAAATCTTAACCAAACAATGTCAGGAAAAAAATGTTGATTTTATCTTTATTCCATGCCACAGTACATCTTTGAGGGAATCCAGGTGGAAACATGGAAGCAGGAACTACCAATCATAAGTCTAGATTATCTCTTAGAGATAGATCTTGCTAAGATCAGTCTGATTAAAGTAATTCTCCAATTGAGGTTCCTTCTCCCCAAAAGATTCTAATTGTGTCAAATTGACAATAAAAATGAACCAGCACAGTTGACCACTTGCCAACATGATACATAAACATATCACTGTTAAACTGTAATACTTCCTTTATTATTTGTTTCCAAGATCTCAGACATTATATTATATCATAATATAAATACAAGGAAACTTTAAAAGTTCAGAGTCTTTAAAACCCAAGTCTTTAAAAATCCAATTATCTGTTTAGTAATACAACATATTTTGTCTGTGGACTTCTGTATAATCAAAAACAAATTAAATATTTCTTATTCTAGAAGATAAGGAGCAGGTCAAATTTAGAATGAAATCAAAGCAAACCCAAAATACAGAAGTAAAAATCTGAATTCTGTACCTCAATATCCAACATTTGGGACTCACTCATGCTCTTCTGGGATCCAGAGCCTTAGTGTGATGGATTGAATGAAAAATGGTCACTTTTGGCTCATATGTTTGAATACTTGGTCCCCAGTTGGTGGAACTATTTGAGAAGGAGGAGGAGGTATGACTTCATTGGAAGAGGTGTGTCAAAGTGAGGTAGCAGGAGAAATGTAGGGACAGGCTTCAAAAGTCTTCTACCTTCCCCAATGTGCTACCTTCTCTATGCTCCTGATAAGAGACCAAGACCTGAGCTCTCATCTCTTCCTCTGCTATACAATCCACTTCTCTGTCTTCCACAGCACCCACCACATCTTCTGATACACTCAAGCCAGCTCCACTCCACACCTCCCACTGTCCTTGATGGACATTGTGTAGTTTCGCAATCTTCAATGTCTTTATGTCTTCACTGCACCTGAGGCTTCCTCTTTACCCATGACCTTTCCTAGCCCCTTTTCATGTACTCCAGCCCTGCCACATTATGCAAGGCTTACTTTGTCTACATTTCTCTCTACATTTTTATTATCCAACCTCCCCTGGAATAACTTAATTATCTCTGAGCACTCATCAGGCTTCCCAACTCAAATTTCCAAATGCTTACACAATACTTACCCACAATAACTTAGTCAGGTTCATCACAGTACCACTTCACTTTTCTTCATCCCTGTTTCTGTTTTAGTTTGCTTTTCTCTAACTGTGGTAGACACTATAGCCAAAAGCTGCTTAGAGGGGGAAAGGCTTTATTCAAACTTACCCTCCCAGGCAATAGTTCACCAATGAAGTAAGTCAGGGCATGAATTCATGGTAGAAACGGGAAAAGAAACTGTAGGAGAAGCTGAGTACTGGCTTGCTCACAGACTCCTGCCTAGCTAGCTTTGTCATCGAGTCTAGTCTTAGCTGCATAGTGATGGTGCTGCCCAGAGTGGGTCTTCCCATGTCAACTAACAATAAAGATAATGTCCTGAAGACCTGAAAGCAGGCCAATCCCATTTGGAAAATTCCTCAGCCACTGTTCCCTCTTCTCATGTGACTCTATGTTGTGTCAAGTGGGTGATAAAAGCTAATTAACAAAACATATCAACAGCCTAAAACAATGGAAAAGCTGTATAATCTTTATTGTGTTAGTAATAAATCTTTGCAATCTAGTGTACATTTACATATTCAGTGTACTGCACTATGAAATAATCATAGTTTTTATTTAAAGAAACCAATGTAAATCATAAATACAAAGCTTTATACCATAAACTAAACTAAAAACTTTGTATCTATTCACAATTAAAAAAAATAATTCTTCAAAATCACACCCAGAAAGGTGTGCTTTAATATGAACATATTATAGGTACAAGTGACAATTTTGACCACTTTTAAAAAGAAGGTAAATAAAATTGCATTTTTTATTTCAACTCTCCAAAAGTTGATCTTTACTTTGTGTATCTATCCATTAATATATATTCAAGACTTTGGTTTGCTTGTCTTAGATTTTAATTGCTTGGCATTGCCATTTTTTTGTGTGTGAATCTTCAGTAAGATTGATTTCAGCTGTGACAATCAGCAAGGAAGGTCATTTCTAATTGGCTGTGTCAATATGGAATCCCTCCCCCAAAGTTGCTCATACCACTTGAAGTCCTTAGACACAACAAGGTTAAGTAGGTTCAGTTAGCAGTTCACATTTGTGGTAGAAACCACAGTTTATCCTCTTTGAAGTCTAAAATGTTTCCTGAAATGTAATGTATGATGATTCTGCCTGAGAAAACAGGGTGCTTGGTAGATGATAAGTTGACAGTGATCTTTCTAAAGCTATGACTGTGGAAAGGAGGTGGTTTCTCTGATCTTGATCTTGACACTGAGCCAGAATTCTTCCAGGATTCTCTAGTCTACCAAATCTTCTTTCTCACTAGCAGTGAATTATTCATATCATGTTTCTGAATACATCATTGTGAAGAGTAACTTTTGGTAGTTTGATCGAACAGTTTAGGAGACTGAGCCAGTCACCAAACCAAGTGTGATGAGTGCCTGTGTTTCCAATTGCCACAGAAGATGAATTGAAGTCAATGGTGAGCAACATAGCAAGATAGCAAATCAAAATCACAGTCACAAGTGAATAAAGTCAAGAACAACAATAAGAGTGACTTTCTGTGATTAGTTGGAATACTTCTGAAAGTAATTATGATCTTAAATTTTAATTTCTATGAGCTAAATAAAGTTTTTGTTGATAACTCTATTACCTTAGATATTTCATTTTACATGTACAAATATGATATAGTGTGTGCATATAATTATGTTGACATATTTGCAGAGAGATTTTCCTAAACTTGGTTCTTACATATTTGCTTTTTCTACTCTACATTTTTCTAAATACAAATTTCTAACAAAAGGTATATATTTTCTCACCCATTTTCAGCAAAAGAACATTACATTATATTAATGTTGAAAACCACAAACACACATACATATATACATATATATACAATAAGTATATACATAAACAAATAAATGACTTATGAAAGATCCTTTACTGAAATATAGTACTTCTTTTGGTAGTATGTATATGTATATATATATATATATATATACGTACCAAAAACATATATTTTACATATATATATAAAGAAAATTATATATATATGTGTGTATATATTACAGTTTTGCCACAACCAATGTACATACATTATGAGATGCATGCAAAAATGTTTTCAGTTTTCAAGTTAGTGGCAAAAATATTTTTCATGCCTACTGTTTTCTTTATCTTCCTAAGACATACTAGTTTATTTTCTATTTAAATTATCATACTTCATTATTTAAAAACAGAAGAACAATTAACCTGGTTGTAGAGTTTGGGTGTGCTTTATGAAGAGATGGAAAGGAAAGTTTCAAAAGAATTCATTGTTCATCTAGGAAAGAGAGAGTCCTGTGATCTGATAAAATGCCCTTGGTTTTGCAAATCCCAAAATTTCTACTCAGTATTGTTGAAAGTTTTGGATCCCAGTGCAAATTTTAATTTCAATCTCTCTCTCCTCCCTTCTTTCTCTCCACTCTCATTCTCCGTTTCTTCCACTAACTTCATTAAAGTTATTGAAAATTCTCCAAGTATTTAATTCATGACCTAATATGTAAGAGCATGTCGTAAAGAAATGGGTTTTTAAATATTAACCATAATTGCTCTTTAACTAACAGCAAAACCCAAAACAGTCAACCATAGAAGAAGAAAATCATTGTTTTCATAGAGCATATATGTCTTCCAATACTTTGTTCATTGCCCAAGTTTCCAGTCTGATATAAACTGGGTAATCTTCCACCAAGTGAACTTCTCATTACGGAAGTCTATCAAACAAACAAACAAACAACAATAAAAAATACAAAACAGAAAATGTGGCCTATGCAAGCATCAAATCTGGTGACTGTTTCATCTGAACTTTTCTCACTAGCAGTTTTAAACCATGCATATTCAAGATTTTTATAACACATAACAGTGTGCTAACCTTTATCTTAAAGTGGCATTAATTGGCTCTAAATATTTGTTTGTTTAATAAGATTTATAGAAGATCTCAAAGGACAGTAGAGAAGTAGCCATGAGTATGTGCCAATCATATTAAACACAGTAAACTGGAAGGTAGAAGAATGAATGAGGACACTGGGTATCCAGAAAATGAAAGTCACAGTTCTTTCTTTAATACCACTTATGCACTTGTGTGGGGCGATGAGGATTATCCACATGTGAGCACAATTGGCCACTGCATCTTTTGTGTGGAGATTATGCTGTGGTGACATTATTCTTTTCTTCATTCAAAGGCTTGGGGCTCATTTATGTGCTTGATTGAAAGGCAGCAAGGGCTTGTGCTTGCACGCAGGGGAAGGAAGCTGGGTCTGGCTGAAAACAAAACAAACAAACCCAATAAAACTTAAAAAGGAAAGAAAGGAAGAAATGAAGAGAGAAACCAGAGTCTTACAGTGGGCACAAAAGCTTAGCTCTGCAAGAATGTTAAACCCTATTTCATTTCTCAGCCGCTGAATTTAAAATGAGATTGGAGAAGCGTATGTTGAGAGGAGTGAAGCAATTTCAAGTGACAGAGTTCAAAGGAGGTGGCTGTGCCTCTCTATCTAAACAGGCCCCAAATCTCCTTTGCAGATATTTTTCACTTAGAAATAAAGAATTCAGTTGAGTCCATCATCTAACTTTTGTAGAAAATGGCTTATGCAGATGGAGCATATTTTTTTCTTTTTCTTTTTCTGAAAGGCTTCTGTCATAGTAATTGTAAGCTATGTACATTTGGCATTCCATAAATGTTTGTTGAATGTTTGAGTGTATTAGGAGCTAGAGGAACAAAACATGAGATTTCAAATGTATTTACATGCAATATAAATTGCAAAATGTTATATATTATGAGATATACTCTCTTCAAGTATAAAAGTGGTAGTAAGTTTGATTTTAAATCTGTCTATAATTGTGTTTAACTTACAGGTAATAGATTAGCTATATTGCTTCATAAGCCATTCTATCATATAGAAAATATTGATACATTAACTTAAAGAAGATTATCTAAATTAGGGATGTAAAATAAAGCTCAGTTGTTATACTCTTTGCCTAGAATTCATGAGCCATGGGTTCAAAACCATGCACTGCACAAATAATGTGGAGTAGCTAATGTTTGTAATTCTACCACTCTGAGCCTTAGAAGGTATAGGCAGAAGTTCAAGTTTCCCTGCAATACAATGATTCAAGGCTAGCCTGGCCTAGAAATCCTCCCCAACCTGAGCCTCCCACCCCCAAACAAAATAAAACAAAACAACAACAACAAAAATTAAGTAAGATACAATTCATGGTTGAGGATCCTGTGAAGGGTCAGTTTGACCCTGCAGCTTTACATGACTGCATCTCTTCTTTGGATCATCCCCTCCTCATTCTAATTTGGATTCGACAGGACTCAATCAGCTATGAAAGGAATTAATCTCCACTTACCTTTTGACTAGATATTGACAAATGATGGAGACATGTTAAATTTAGAAAAAAATTGCTAAAATAATATAAATATTTCCATTAAATAAATGTCTATTAAATGACAATGTTTTCAATTAATTCACATACCACATAGTCACTGATATTTTCTATAAGATGTTATAAACAATGGGGAGAGAAGTGTCTTTAATTATGAGTTTTGTAATTATGTATTATGATTGTTTGATACCTTACTGAACAAGGCAAGGACATTGCTTTGATATAGATAGCTAATTTCCAGAAATAATAATAAAAACCTTGTCTGTGAATTAGATATGTATATGCAAACCAACAAATACTATGTTGCTACCCTGATGCGCTTTCTTTTGGTAGACTTCTGCAGTCCTGGACTGCTGTTGCCTTGTGTTGATACACCAGGACCAAAATTAAGGTATTTAAAGAGCACTCCTATTGCCTGGAGCCTGACTACAGCATTTAAATCACCCAGTTCCAAAGCTGCTCCTAGACTAATTACATTTCTCTTATTCCTTCCCTGGATCTTCCTTGGACACCCTCATGTGGCTAGGTATATCTCTTCCTCTTGGGAACTGTGGATTACAACCTGGGTTTCCAATAGCTGTGTTCTTGAATCTGCTGTCCGTATCACATCATAGTAAAAACAGATGAGATCTCCATGAGTAAACCTGGGGTGAAAGGTGGCAATCGAGAGTAGAGGATGGGAGATGACAACATAAGGGAATGGGATGGTCAAGCTGGAACAGGGACGGAGTGGGAGAGGAAGAAAAGAGATATCATGATAGAGAGAGACTTCATGGGGATAGAGAGAAATAGGGTGCTATGGAAGTTACCAGGAATCCACAAGAATGACCCCACCTTAGACTAGTAGCAATAGTGGAGAGGGTGCCTGAGCTGGCCTACTCTGGTGAATACCCTGATTGTCATCATAGATCTTTCATCCAGTAACTGATGGAAGCAGATGCAGAGATGCACAGCCAAGCACCAGGATGAGCTCCAGGAGAGAGAAGAGAGATTCTATGAGCAAGGCGCATCAAGACCATGATGGGAAAAAGTATAGAGACAACCAAACCAAACTATTAGGAACTCATGAACTGTGGACCAATAGCTCTAAAGCCTCCATGAGACTCGACTAGGCCCTCTACATAGGCAAGACAGTTGTGTAGCTTGACCTGCTTAAGGGGCCCCCTGGCAGTGGGCTCAGGATTGGTCCCTGGTGCATAAGCAGGCTTTTTGGAGCCCATTGTTTATAGTGGGACACCTTACACAGCCTTGGTGAATGGGAAGGGGCTTGGACCTGCCTCAACTCAATATATCAGGCTCTGCTGACTCCCCATGGGAGGCCTTGTCTTAGAGGAGGTGGGTATAGGGAGTGGGTTGAGGGGGAACGCTGGGGGGGAGGAGGGAGGAGAGGGATATCTGTGGTTAGTATGCAAAACAAATAGAAAATTTCTTAATAATAACATAGGAAGAAAAAAGATTAAAAAAAACACACAATGGGAGAAAAAAATAAAAGCCTGGGATTGTTAGGGTAACCAGTTCTGGGTATATTGTCTATGAGGGTAACTATCATGAATAGATGAGCTAATGATGCTAGAAAATGCTAAGAAAAATGAACTTGATGATGTGAGAGGAAGTAGGGAAGTGTAAGTTGAGAGTAAGAGCAGTTGTCATGAGGTAGGGAAGTAAGAAAGGACAGAAATTTAGAGATACTGAGCTGCAGCAATCCTGTGGAGACAGGAACATTTTAATGTGACCTGATCTGTTTTATTTATGAGTTTATTTATGAATTGTGTTCATAGGTGCTCTGTAGTATTAACTTCATTTATATAGACATGCTATTGTTCCTGTTTCTTATTTTGTTTGTTTGTTTTTGTTTTTTGAGACAGTGTTTCTCTGTGTAACCCTGGCTGTCCTAGAACTCACTCTGTAGACCAGGTTGGCCTCAAATTCAGAGATCTGACTGTAGCTGCTTCCCAAGTGCTGGGAATAAAGGCCAGGCCTAGTTCCCATTTCTTATCTCAGATTGATAGAAGAATAAGCACACTTTTTGATTTACTAAGATGAGGAAATAATGATGAGCATATATAATTTAAGATAAATGTTTGAACACATTTATTTGACTTGGAAAAATAAAAAAAAAAACTGTCACTAATCATCAGACTGAAAACTTATGAGAGTGACATGGCTGTATTGATATGGTATTCTGCCTGATTACTACTTCAGTTCCCTTCCAATGAAATGAACTAAGATAGCAGAGAAATATAAATGACTTTTCCCCCCTTTTGATTTTTAACAAAACCATCAGATGAATTTTATCCCAATCATCTTACAAAAGAAAATTAGAGGCTGGAGTCACTGCCTATGGCAGTAACACCTTTACCTAATAAAATACCTTTTCACATGAGGATGAATAACACTATATTTTACCAGCCTGAGTTTTTCCTTCTAAAGAGTCACAGACTTGAGTTCAACAGAGGATTCAGAGCTGGTCACGGCTGCACACGCCAAAGTGATTTTTAACTCATAATGAGAACAGTTCGATGTTACAGGAAAATCAGAACATGATTATTCACTAGAAAATGCTCAGACTATTATTGAAAATAAAAATAAAAGCCCTTAACCTAGAAAATGTAGAAGACATACGAAGATGTCCTGAATCACTAAGCTCTTGTAAGAAAAGCAGGTTCATCCTTGAATATGAGCATTGTGTTGACAAGCTCAGTGGTGACATATTTGGCTAGGAAACTGTGAACAATTTGTTGATCAAATTTTAATAAACATTGTATACTGTGTTAGACCATTTTGATTCATTATTTTAAACCATTTTCACACATTCTTTCTAATGAAAAATATCTGAAAGTTAAAATATTAATTATAGACTATCAGATGCTCCATCCAACCTTAATGATTAATCCAGGTGAAATGGAAGCATGTTCACACAAAAATTTATCCATACATTCCTAGAGCAAGTTCATTTACAAAGCTCCATGTGAATGAAGAAACTCAGGTGTCTATCAAAAGACAAATTAGCAAACAAAATACAAAATATCTATTTGCCATGAAGATATCAGAATACTACTCTGTAATCAAAAGGAAGACACTGGACAACCAGAACCATTGGAAATACACTATCCATTTTAAGATGTTTATTCTGAGGGAAAGATGCAAACCAAAGACTTCATTCATAGGAAATACAAATTAATTTGTGATGAATTACTGTAGGTAAACAGTAGTCTGTGGCACTAGGAAAAGAGGAGAATATTGAAAAAAACCACGTATTAATAACACAAGTGATAGAAATGGTCAGAGCTTTAAATTTGGTGAAGATCTTGCTTGTACATTAAGCCACTGAGTATCATCAAGTGGATGCAGTTATTTTTAATTACTTTCTTTTGCATTTGAATATATGCACACGATTTTATTGAGGCAATAATAAATAAGAAGAGAGGATGTATTCAAAACACAGAGGACCTGAGTGACTTGCTAAGTCACACTAACCCTAAGCAACAGGGATTGGAGTGGGGTCCAGTTTTGTTTTCTTGTTTGAATTTGTTTTTCCTACCCCCAAATCATTATCTTTTTCCACCCCATCTTTGGCAGGGAAAACAATTTTGGAAGAAATTTTCTTCTTTGCGCTTGCAGAATTATAACCATTTCGCATAGCATTTATTATGCTATTAACTTTCATATTCAGACGTCTTCCAGGTTCCTTACAGTGCTATAACTTTTAGGTAGGAGACATAAAAATAAGACATTTATTTGGAAAACTCATCCGACAGGAAGTCTTCAAATTTTATGTGTGAATTTTAAGAAGAAGCTGCTGGAGAGGCTCGTATGGTATAAATAAGATATGTCTTGCTTCAGATCGGGCTGCTAGAATTATGTCAAGCATGGACTGAATTTCTAGGACATCTCAGTAAGTATTTACAAGTTGAATGTGTGGTTTTCAGTTGCCTCAGTAGTGACTGTATGTACTCATGGGCCCTTTCCTAAGGCTTATCTGTTATAATGAATAAATGAAATAAAATGAATGAAATAACATGCCTTTCCATGTTATAAACCTACTGAGACTGAGAGCACACAAATTTTAGCAGGGATTTTAAATTTTGGGAAACTAAACAGCACACATATGGATGAATAAATACCGAACAGATATTCTGGAAGTTTCCTCAATCGGTGGGAAAGTTTTAACTAACACCATTATTCACATGACAGGTGATTTTGAGACAATTCTTTTAGTATCTCCTTCCAATTTGCATTTCTATTACATAATGGGAATAACTACCTCATATGCTTATAGTTATACAGTGAACCAGTGCACAGGAAACTCTAATTTCCTAGTAAGGCTTTTCTGCAACTCTGAATGATAGTAAAAAGCTGAGAACCAGGATGGATGAAGGAAAATAAGAGTGAGTGACTGGCAATGGTGATTTGGATTGAATTAAAAGGGAGTACCAACTATCAGATTAAAGATTCACCTTGCCATGACCTGCTCATCTTAGAATCAAATTCTATCACAGTTTTATATGCCACTCAAATGCAAAGTATGGTAAAAAAGAAAACTTCTATTTTGTCTTAGCGTTAGTGAAAGTTCCTGTAAATGTAATCTTTATCATATCAATGTAAATTAAGGAGAGGAGGATTAGACAGCAAATTTACAAGAAAAGAGTGTCTATGAAGCTGTGACTTCACCTGTATGACTTAACATTTAAGTTGATTACCATTTAAATTACAGCTCATCTTCTCATTAGATGTACATCACTGGGAATTTAGCACAGAACACTTAAACAAGTGAAGGTTTCTTTTCTCTCACATTCAGTGTTAACACTAATGGTACTCACTGCATCCTGTGGACTTTATTAGGGACATTTGAGACATATCCATGTTTTAAATATCTTTCTGATAAATTTAATTTTTTGTTTTGTTTTGTTTTTTGAGACCGAGTTTCTTTGTGTAGCCCTGTCTATACTGGAACTCACTCTGTAGACCAGGCTAGCCTCAAACTCTCAGAGATCCATCTGCCTCTGATTCCTGAATGCTGAGATTAAAAGTATGTGCCACCACCACCCAGCACTAATTACAATTTTTATTTAACTTACTAGTTTGAAAATTTTATCAGTAGTACCAATGATACACTATGCACTTTAAACATTTTTGAAACTTTAATATCATATTAGACTTACACATGAAAATCTACTCCAAATTATCCAAGGGCAAAAAAAAATATTAAACTGTATGTAAACATAAAAAAATATTTCATTCTGAAGGGCCTGTCATCCCATTATCCAAACAATCTAGTTTCTTGATTTTAGAACAAATTATACTGCTGTCTGGATGTCTGTTCTATTAGTCAAATTCAAATATTCACACTACTGTTATGTTTCTGGTTAAACTAATCTTTAAAGTTAATGTTCACATGTATAATATTAGGGCCATGTTATAATTATCCCATTTGTTTGTGAGTATCAATTTATCCAGAAAATGGTCAAGAAGTAAGAATTGTTTGAAGACCTTTCATGAGATGTGTTCTTATTCTACTGAATAAAGTGAAATTTACTTACAACCAGCAACTTACCAAAATCAGCAAGAAGCTTAATATCTGTCATTTTTAGGTTTCTTTTACCTTTGCTCTGTTGTAATTGGAAACAAAATCTGTCATCACTCTTAAGTACTTCTCATGTCCTATTTCCTGAGATCTCTGTCCCTTGTTCTTACTATGTTCCAGAGTGGTCCATATGTCCCGGAAAGTCAATATGCAATGTGGAGGTAGTTTTGAGCCCAACCTAGGCTGTATCCCAAGTTTCTAGACAGTCTGAGGTACCTAGTGAGACCCTGTCCCCCCACTTACCCCTCAAAAAATAGTACGTCTCGTGTACCCAGGTAGGCATATAACACATCTGAAGCATCAGCACTCTTCCGCTAAACTGACTTCAGTGGTCCTGCAGCCTTTGGGACACAAACACTTACTTTCAGTGGACAGGCTACCCTGTCTGCTACACTCACTGAGCCTCCACTCTGCCCTTCTAGTGTATTTTAAACCTTTACCTGTACCTATCATTGAGCTTGCAGACTGACAGAGAAAAGGACCAGGCATATCATCAGGCTTTTGTTCTAGTAGGTCATAAAGAATGTTTTCCACTGTGATGAAAAATAATAAAAATAATGTGTTTCTGGTAACCGAAAGGAAGAACATTTGCAGTTTCCTGTTTATTTCTGAGTCTTTAAGAGGAATGTAAAGAGACTAGTGTTTGGGAAAGACAATAGCTTTCTTGAGTCTGAGTAATGTCTTCCCCTTTCGAATGCCAAAGCTGTGCCATTGTCCTTCTGACACAGGTTGTATGCAGGGACTGTTTATCATCCAACTTCCTTCACTGCATTTCTGAACAATTTTTTTTTCTGACTCCTTTCTCATTTTAAAATTACCTGTCTACTTCCTGGGACCTGTTGGTGACAGCTGAGATTTATAAACACAAACTAATATAGCAGTGTCCTTTTCTTCACATAATTAACACACAGTCATGGGCATTTTATTATCAATCTTTCTCACCAGATCATGCTTTCTGGAATTGGCAGTCAGCCTCATTTTACTCCTGATTTTTCTCCAGGGTGAAAAATGAGACATGGAAATTGTTTAGTAACTATCTGAATGAATAAATGAAATAAAACCTTCCACTTCTTCTTTGACATTAATGATACATATTGATGTATCACTTTCTATCTTCTATGATAAAGAAATTTCACAAAATTTATAATCATCTATTCAATGTCAGCAAAGCAATCAATAAATACCTGTACCACACTTGTTGTGATGGTGTTTACTGTTTGTATTATCAGTAATATAGTGGAGCTTCTTCCTTAAACTGTTGATGTCCAAAGTCAAGAGCATGCACTTAGACAACAATAAATAGTCACAAAACAGTAACAACCACACTCATATATAATATACATATGTATGTATATACACACACACACATACACACACACACACACACACACACACACACACATATATATATAATTATACAATTAGTAAGTCACTACAGTATGTTGCTTACTTCAGAGACCTAAGGGCTTAGTATGAAGAAAAAGCTGGATGATTTAATTAAGTTTTCCAGAAAAAAAAGTTTCAGAGAACAAATATTTACATAGGTACCACTGACAAATATATGCTGACATACTAACATATATGAATATTCAAATAGCTGCTACATGGACATTGATACTTCGAATTATTACACACTCCTTTCACAACATAAAACTGGCACATTATTTTCTCTACCTATGGTTGCATACTGTGTTGCTATGACTACACAGATTAACTATGAACCTTTCGATTACAAATTTCAACTTCTCAGGACTTGATTTCTGTTGTGCATTTTATCTTTATGAATAAAATTATATGATGTGATGAAATATTTGCAAGTCCTATTTATTCTTATTTCCAACTAAGGCAGACTTTGATTAAAAGAAATCCCTCCCAAAGCATTCAAATTATCTGTTGTTATGTAAAAACTAAATAATCCATTTGAATACATACATTTTTCTTTATATGCTACAAATTGTTCTGTTTTACTAACAATGTAGAAAATAATATTATTTTACTCCTTAATTTTTAATGCAACTTCTACGAAAATCATTCCATTACTAGAGGGAAGCACAAATTGTTATTCTTTTAATGAACTTATTATTGTGTTGGTATTACTAAGGGTAACAGATGAGATATCTGTAGCCAGAAAAAAAAGTGTTCCCAATATTAATATTGCCATCATCTTCCTCAATGATTTTTCAAGCCTGTAAGGACTGTAATGAGTTCAATTCTCTTTTAATATGAATTTTCTCTATTGTCCTTTTTGCAATATTGAATCATCTGTGTAGTCTTGGGAAGCTAAAATATAAAACTGCTATTGAAAAATAGTCAGTTTAATAATGCAACTTTAGGATTTATCTCCTTATTTAGCAGCCAAGTTAGAAGAACTTAAAAATTAAAGCAACATTTTACATATTGAAATAACTGGGTTTGTTCACTTCACCATATTCAATTATTCTATATTCCCTGCATGCTGGATCTTAATCAAGTGTACAAAATATCTTCTTAGTGTCAACCATATGTAAATGGACACCCCCAAAAGTTTGTTTTGGGTTATCAAGGAAATTATTTATTTATACATAATAATTATGTGTAAATGCTTATTTATATTACTCCTTTCTCAGAGTTAGTAGCCAGCATGCATTTAATAGCAGAAATGATTAACTATGTCAAAAATCTATTCATGAAATCTTCACTGAACACACACAATGTGGGTGAATCTATCCTAAATCCCACTACAAATACAATGACATCATTAAGGTCACAGATGCCTGTCTTTGCAGAATTCACAATTTGTTGCAATATGTTTTTGTATGTCCCTGCCTCCTTATAGGCTCCTGCAATATTTTGTATTTAGAATAACCTTGCATTCATCAGTAACTTAAATGAATGGATAGTGGAAAAATGCAACAATTTTAAATGATATTACTTCACATGTAATCTACCAGGCTCTAATTTCTCTTTTTAGCACAGAATATCTGAGAAAGATGTGGAGTATCTTACTCAAATTTGAGTTCAGAAATTGTGTGACATTACTCTTGAATGAAGGATCACTATATCAAGAAGAATGAGAAAGTCACTCTCACAAGTTTGACTTTCTGCTAACAGGCACTTCTGTAAATTGTTTTTCTGTAAGATGTTTCTTCAGAGAGTCATGGCTGGTTTCATAGAATGCTCTGTAAGCATTGCTACACATTTTTGAATTTCTCTGCTGTCTTGAAATCCTTTTCAGCATATGAATAAGGATTAGAAGAAACAAAGAAACAGATACTGGCTTAAAATTCATGCATCTGATGCTCATATTTGAGTACCCCTTTTAAATATCCATCTGTTTACTTTTGACATCTCAAGGAAAGATTAAATCAGATCATTAATGCATTTAAACACGGGACAATCTGGCTTCGTTCATCTAGGATGCCATTAGGAAACTAATTTAATCAGTCTAAACGTGAAAATTAGCTAGCCTGTCTTTCTCTGATATGACTAAAACACTCCATTATTTTCTTATGATTTCACTCAATTTTGTCTGTACCATTGACAAAGCATGATGATTATATTGATAGTTTTCAATGTCAAATTAATGAAATCTGTTACTGCTGGAAACAAAGTAAATTTTAGTGTCAAATGGGAGCCTGGTTCACAGATTATGAAAATATTATGTGACACAGAGAAATCACCATGTTGCATCATTCCTACCCCCAAAAAACAACAGGAAAAGATCCAGGGAACAATGCATTTTATGTACTGGTCTGTAAGCACTTCTCCAAATGTTTGCAAAGTTAAAACTATGAGTTAATATTGGTGTTTATAGCTGCCGAAACATTCCAACAGCTCG
This sequence comes from Peromyscus eremicus, assembly GCF_949786415.1. Lineage (NCBI taxonomy): Eukaryota > Metazoa > Chordata > Mammalia > Rodentia > Cricetidae > Peromyscus > Peromyscus eremicus. The sequence goes on along the minus strand of NC_081420.1, from coordinate 110,456,512 downwards.
AAGTAACAAAGTACAGCATATAAACTTGACTGAATCTGGAAATCAGTGTAGATTTTTATGGTGAATGATTTTGAAGTGACAGAGTATGAGAACATAGAAAACAGAGAAGAGGATGGTAGCCCACCAATTCTGATACTGCTCTGTATATGCTCGTTCTCTTCATTCATGTTCTGTTTCATTCTCTTGAGGAAAGGCTTGGCTCTCCAATTCCGACATTATCCTTTCTATTTTACATTTCAGCCAGTGAAATTCAGATAAGACAGATGCAGTTGGCCAAGGGATTTTAGACTTCTGCCTGCTGAGGATTTGAAAGTTTGTGGATAAAGGATTTTTCGTCTTTAGCAGAATTTTATTTTAAAAGCATGCATCTGTGTCCATGTGTAACACAGACACACATGCACCAATACTACCTGTCTACCCCAAAGTTTCACACACTGGTGACCTTTATACATGGTGTGTCTGCTCACTTGTAAGCCATGGCATGATTCCAGAAAAAGTTCCTACTAGAGAAGTACTAATTGAAATTCTTTTAATACTTAATCTCAGTACAGGGAAGAAAATTTTAGATTGTCATTCTTTGCCAAATTCTGCAGATTTTTAAATATCTTGGACAAACAACAGGCACATTATATACTATTTTGATAACTTAGAGATCGTTTTGTAGTTTTAAATAATTTTACTACAACTTGAGTCTAAAAGGATGTCTTTATACCATTAAATATAGATGTGTTAATTTAAAATATGTGTAATGCTTTAGTTTAATGCTAAGCAAAGAGTAGTTACTAAACAAATAGTAATAATTTTCCAGGAATGAGTGTTAATTGTATACATATTAATGAGTATATTAAATGCAAAAATGAGGTTTACATGAAACAGAACCTTCAATCTTATGTTAACTTATGGTTATGTAGTCTTGATCGAATGATCCTTTAACTTTGGCATAATGTCTATTTCACACACCACAAGGATAAAGGGATAGAAAAAACAAGGTCAAATAAAGTTCACTTCTGGGAACATTCATGACATAAAACAGATACTCAAAATTTACCTTTCAGCTCTATGATTAACATGTTTAACTCAAAGATCAAGTTTTGAAAACCATATTCTAATAATAATAAAATGTGACCTCTATCTTCTTTACTAGATTTCACACTGATACTTAATTTCTCTATGCATGAAGGAAAGAAAGAATACCCATTGACCCCAGATGTGTCATTCTCAATGTTTTTAGAAAAGTAGTTTTAGTTCCCTAAGGAAAAAATAACTTTTGGAAATAAAACTAACCATGGGGTGCTTTGTCTATAGAACTGATAGATAATCAAGCCATGTTCTATAGTTTCATAGTAAAACGTAACGCAACTTTGGCCAGAGGGAATTTCCAGAAAAATCTAGAACAGATTAAGAGTCATATGAAAGAAAATGCTTTTTCCAATAGTAGTGGAGTCATAAATGGTAACAGTGCCTTTGCTCTATACCCTACTTTTAGAAGACAGTGACATTGCAAATGTCACAATGCAGATAAGTGCAGTTAGTTCTAGAGCATTGCTCTTTTCTATTGGATATTATTTAGCTGGATCTACAACTACACAGGTTCAGTTCACTGTTATGTCTCTCCTTCATCTAGTCATTTGATGAGTCTCCTCTGGTTTTTCCTGCAGAAGAACCTCATACCCATACTTCAAAGCTCATGTTTCTTTCTTTTATTTTTATTTATTTATTTTTGTTTTCAAAGAACATTTAAATTTTACAAAATTTTGCCAAGCAATGAACACAGTTGAGCAAGTGTCCTTGTGGTATGGTTGAGCACCTCTTGGGCATATGCCCAAGAGTGGTATCATTAGTTCTTCAGGTAGATTGTATCCCAATTCTCTGAGAAGTCACCCTACTGATTTCCAAAGTGGCTGTATAATTTTTCACTCCCATCAACAGTGTAGGAGTGTTCCCCTTGCTCCACATTCTCTCCAACATAACCTGTCATCAGTGTTTTTGATCTTAGCCATTCAGACAGGTATAAGATGGTATCTCAGAGTCATTTTGATTTTCATTTCCCAGATGACTAAGAATATTGAAGAATTCCTATGGGAGACAGTTGTGTAGCTTGGTCTGTTTGAGGGGCTCCTGGAGGTGGGTTTGGGATCTATCCCTGGTGCATGAGCTGGCTTTCTGGTGGGACCTATGGTTGTACACCTTACTCAGCCTGGATGCAGAGGGGAGGGACTTGAACCTGCCTCAACTGAAAGTACCAAGATTTGCTGACTCCTTATGGGAGACCTTATCCTTTTTTAGGAGAGGATGGAGGGTGGGTTAAGGGGGAGGTGGGGGGAGCAGGAGGAGGGATGAAAGAGGGATCCGTGGTTGATATGTAGAATGAGTGGAAAATTTTCTTAAATTAAAAACAAAATTGCCAAGCAATCTCATTCCCTAGATATGGTGCAATCTTGAATGTTGGCCCAGGACCAATTCAGGTCTTGTATTCCTTGGATCCAGAATCAGAGTACAGTTTTGCTCCCAGAATTTTTTGTATTTTTTTTTTACAATCCCAAAATGTAGTTTCTCACTATACCTCACTGCTATACCATTGGCCTCTCTTCTAAATGAGTGAGCTTCTGGAATTCCAGGGATGCCTTTATCACACTTAATGAAGAAGGCTTCCTAGATTATCCGATGATGAATGTCCTTCTGCTTTCACAGGAAACTGATTGCTTCATTTCTGATTATGTCCACCAAATTTATGATAAATTATATTTAACAAAATTTGACTTATTTAGCTATTTATAACCAGAAAGCACAATTGTATTATATAATCAAAATATTGTCCTACAATTACCATGATCTCTATCTTTTTTCATCATATAAACAAATTTTAGTGATTAAACAACTCCCTACTTCTTCTTGCACCTGGATTCTGTCAAGTAGTCTGTTCTTATGAGTTTGACCACTCCAACTTCCTGGTTGTAAATTACTTCAGAAATTAATTGTCCTACTAGGACCAGCTTGGTTCATGTACAAGAGCAGCCTCAAGGGTCAACAATATGTCAGAATTTACTTCTTTTACTGGCAAGTGGCCTACGGGGACTTCTGGTGGCAGCTTAGACTCTTATCTAGCAAGGGATCTCCACCTGAGTTGGGGGCTAGGACAAGGCGAGAAGGAGGGGATATAGTATCTGGTGGATAGTCATGAGTTGTCTTCCAAACTAGCTGGCTAACCATTTTGCTTAAGGTCCCCTTTTATTTTCCTTCTGTCTAGTTTTTTTCTACACATTTTTAAAAGCAGTGTATTGAAACCTAATTATTCATGTAGATCTCATCCATTTCTCCATCATTGGAAGATCCCCGTGTCTTTCTTGGGGTTCTGTTTTCCAGGTAGCCTCCCTGGTGATGTGAGTAGCAGTCCAGTCATCCTTGTTCCACATCTAGTATCCTCCTATGAGTGAGTACATACCATGTTTGTCTTTCTGAGTCTGGGTTACCTCACTCAGGATGATTTTTTTTCTAGATCTATCCATTTGCCTGCAAACCTCATGATGTCATTGTTTTTCTCTGCTGAGTAGTATTCCATTGTATATATGTACCACATTTTGTTTATCCATTCTTCAGTTGAAGGGCATCTAGGTTGTTTCCATGTTCTGGCTACTACAAACAATGCTGATATGAACATAGCTGAGCAAGTGCTCTTGTGGTATGATTGAGCATTCCTTGGGTATATGCCCAAGAGTGGTATAGCTGGATCTTGGGGGAGATTGATTCCCAATTTTCTAAGAAAGCACCAAATTGATTTCCAAAGTGGTTGTATAAGCTTGCATTCCCACCAGCAGTGGAGGAGAGTTCCCCTAGCTCCATATCCTCTCCAGCATAAGGTGTCTTCAGTGTTTTTGATCTTAGCCATTCTGACAGGGATAAGGTGGTATCTCAGAGTTGTTTTGATTTGCATTTCCCCGATAATTAGGGATGTTGAGCAATTCCTTAAATGTCTTTCAGCCAGTGGGTGTAATGAAGGGCGAGGGTGAGGGAAAGAGAGGTTAGGGGAGCGGGAGATCCCAGCTGGATCAACAACAGAGAGGGAGAACAAGGAATAGGAGACCATGGTAAATGAAGACTACATGAGAATAGGAAGAAGCAAAGTGCTAGAGAGGCCCACAGAAATCCCCAAAGATACCTCCACAATAGACTGCTGGCAATGGTTGAGAGACAGCCCGAACTGACCTACTCTGGTGATAGGATGGCCAAACATCCTAATTGTCATGCTAGAAACCCCATCCAATGACTGAGGGATCTGGATGCAGAGATCCACAGCTAGGCCCCGGGTGGAGCTCTAGGAGTCCAATTAGCAAGAAAGAGGAGAATTTATATGAGCGAGAATTGTTGAGACCAAGGTTGGATAAAGCACAGGGACAAATAGCCAAACGAATGGAAACACATGAACTATGAACCAATGGCTGAGGGGTCCCCAACTAGGTCAGGCCTTCTGAATGGGTGAGACAGTTGATTGGCTTGATCTGTTTGGGAGGCATCCAGGCAGTGGAACTGGGTCCTGTGCTCATTGCATGAGTCAGCTGTTTGAAACCTGGGGCCTATGCAGGATCGCTTGGCTCAGCCTGGGAGGAGGGGACTGCACCTGCCTGGACTGAGTCTACCAGGTTGATCTCAGTGTTGGGGAGGAGGCTTTGCCCTGGAGGAGGTGGGAATGGGGGGTGGGCTGGGGGAAAGGTGAGGGGGGCGGGAGGGGGGAGAACAAGGGAATCCGTGGCTGATATGTAGAACTGAATTGTACTGTAAAATAAAATAATAAAAAAACCCTAATTATTAGCATAGAAATGCCTAATTCTGCATTCTGTATGCTTTGTTTCAAAGTATTTTTGTTTATTACTAGGTCTGTAATGTCATAAAATCATATTTTCTGCTATATTGAAGCTTTAATTAGCATATAATGACTTTCTTCATCGACTACGTATTTTATGTTGTTTATTTACATGAATTATACGTTTTTTACTTTCAAACTGCTTTTCTCTTTAGCTCTAATAAATATGATTTTTATGGATTGGCAAACAGAAGGTCTGTGTGTTTTTCATCTGTTCTACCTACCTCTGATGTTTGCTTATGTGGTTAATGCATTGATTCTTAAAATTCTTAATACTAAGGGGATCTGACTTCTCTTATTTTATAACTTCTTTATATCTTCTATACAGGTTACTGGCTTCTATTTCTTTATTACCATTTTATTTTGTCCTTAGTTCATTTGTGTAGAATAATTTAGGATTTTTTTCTCATTTGCCTTTAAATCCTTTATTTGTTTTTGTTTTTGTTTTGTTTTGTTTTTTGCTACAGATTGTTCTTTGCTCTTCTGAAATTGTGGATTTTCTCTTTGTAAAGAATCAGCTGAAGTGTCAGCAAACACATCTTTATGTGTTTCTGATGCTGATTTATTTTTAACTAGGCATAGATATTTGCTTTGTACTATTCTTATTTATTTTGTGTCCCTTAAACATCTCAACATTTAACATGAATGTTACAAAATGAAAATGGAGGAAATGTTTAAGATAAGAAACAGATATTAACCTTTTCAATTATTTGAAAGTCACTTCCACTTGGATGAGAGGTAGGGGGCCTTGCCACACAGCAGATGTGAACAACCATGAAACTAGCCTGTTATATATGTCTCTGTGGTCAGAAGAAGAAGTTACAGAAGAGGCCTTCTTTATTGAAGAACAGTGTTTTTAGGTCTACTCAGATCACCTGAGCTGTATACAAGGTATGACTTTATGACTTTCTACAAGGGTTCTGGGACAATAGGTGCCAAGCTAGTACTATGTTGGGATGTCAAGATGATTTAAATTCATGGGCATTTTCCCTCCAGTTCTTCTTCTGAAGTTTTAAACAATTGGCTAGACTTAAGTCTTCACTAATTCAAGAGTTTCAAAATAATTATATGAACTGGATTATCCTAATAACATTTTTGTCTAGGTGAGGAATAATGATTCCCATAGTTGTCTCCTCTATTGTCCCAGAAGCCTTCTTCACAATATAGTTTTTCTTTCTAGAGATTAAAAAACAAGTTCAAAAGATGATTCATGGGTGTTCCTTTTAGTTCTAACATAAACATAGAAACCAAAGCACATAATTTCTTTGGAAAGTTCTTGTCTTGACATTTATATTTTTTTTCTGTCATCCACTTGCATTAGAAAGGCATCCTTTAACCCATGTGACCTAAATGAAGACACATTTTTTTGGTTCACTATAAAACCAAAAAAAAAAAAAAAAAAAACCCAAAACAAACAACAAAAAACAAACAAACAACCCCCCCAAAAAACCAACCAAACAAAAAAGTTTTTACCTCACTTGTCAATAAAGATCAAATACAAAATGACGGAAGCTTAAGAATTCTAGTTTAGTGAAATTTTCTTACATCACAAAATACTTGCATTAAAACAAAATACTGATTCTTGCTAAACAGTGGGACCTCCCTGCAAGATGAGCCTTTAAATCAGTTGGGATGAAAGCAGCTTGTCTGTAAGCACTTTGTCCAGGAAGTCTCAGATCCAGTTGAGTTTCTGTGACTATTCACTCCCACATAGTTACACTGAATTCAGAAAGGTGAAATGAACTCAAATTGCCTTTGTCAATTAACTGAGTAATCAGTCAATCATTACGTGTGCTATCATTTGTAGAACAGATGATTCTAATTTTAATCTTGGATTACTAGCTTCGTGTCTGAGATCTAAAATATAAAGATAAGTTTTCTAAAGGCTAATTTATGACATAAAAGTTGGTGTTACAATTATTTTATATTGATTGACCAACAATATGAAGGAATTCAAGTGATTAGTAAATTTTTCTAAATTGTCTCTTATATCATACATAATTTTAAAAGGTTTGGCTTTACAGAACAAAAATGCTAGTAAAAGTGACAAGTCAGGCCTAACCTAGAAATAGCATATCCCTTTTATATTCGGATAAAAGATAGCAGATTTTGGTTCTTTTATTGTCTATCCCAGGACATAGATCGAATAGCTCTGAGTCCACAACTAAGCAAAAGTGTGTCAGTCTATAGTAAAGGATAAAAAATACCAATCCATTTCCCTCCTACTCAGAAGCACAAATCATTTTCCTGAACAATATAACTCTGATATCAAATTTAAAGATAAATCAATTTATTTGGGTCATCTGGAAGGGACTTAATGCCAGTATCACCTTTAGAGGATATTTTAGTAAGGTGAAATAAACACTGAATCTAACAGCTAGTAGATGATGAATCAAAAGATTATTTTTCTTATTACTTTTTGTATAAATCATATATTTTAAGATAAATTATCCTCTGACAAAAAATTATTTACTTTGATAAAACAAGTTTGCAGATGTAGTTCGCCTATGCCGGCCTATAATGCTTCTTCTTGATGGCAGAGATTAGTAAACAAAAAGCCCAAAACTGGATGTGGGTTACTGACCTTCAAATTGTTGTTTTGAGAGAGAGACATAGTTCCCCAACATAAAACATGCCACTCTTCTTAGTCAACCAGTGTAACTAAATGCTAAGACCCTATTGCAGAAGACACTACATTCTTAGGTCTCAATACAGGAAAAAAATCAAGATGATACTGAGCTCAAAGCTTCTTTTCTGCTGGATAGCTGTCATAATACTGGGAAGTGCTGTACAGTCTATGGGGGAAAAAAACCCTCATCAAGAGTCTTACACAGCTGTGACTCTTGATAGTTACAGTAATGAATAACCTTACAAGGTGTATCCATGGGTGTAACAATGGCATGTGTTTGATGGAAATATTCTGTGTTTCTTTCTGTTTCTGGCAAAAAAAAATCTGACTAAACCTAATTTAAGGAAGGGAAGGTGTTTTGTCTTATATTTTCAGATGCCACAGTCCAGCATTGAGAAATACCAGGGCAGGAACTCAAGTCTGGATCCAGAAGGAAAGATGATTTGCTATTCCACGCACCATTATCTCTGATCATTGAATTCACTTGCAGCAAAGAGGTAAGCACAAACCTTGGAGGGTGCTGTTGATGGCTCAAGCCTCACTGGCTCAAGCTTTTCTAGAATTATTATAGAGTACAGGACCATTTTCCTGTAGACAATGTCAGTAGCACTCTTACACCAATTAACAATCAAGATAATCCCCCACAAACATACTCACAGAACAATCTAACATAAGCACTCTCTTCTTTCACGTGATTCTTGGCTGTCAACAATATCAAGTAATCAGTTAAAGATAACTAGGACAGGGTATACCCAACCATTTTATTACTGGATGTAAGGTTCACTCCACAGGATAGAACTTATGCCTGATACTATAAACCTAGCCAAGATTTCATGACTGAGGAGATCATACACCGTAATGGAGAATGTTCTACTACTATTATACAAAGTGAATATGGTATCAAATTGCCCTCCAAAAACATATCTATATGCCATAGATTAGTGGAACTGCAACTCTCATCAAAGAAGCTTTATTTTTCTTTCTTCTGTGACCTGCAATTAATATAAAAGTCTATAGCTTGTTAAAGTTCAAAGAATAAATAACTCTGGAATCATTAGTCCTAAATGAGACTTCTTTTTAACATCCTCACTTCACATGGTTCAATAAACATGGTGGAAGACAGGGAAGAATGATTTAATAACCAGAAGACATGGAGGACTACTATGCAAAGTGTCTTTTGTACATAGCAAGAAAAGTGCACTCATTAGTTCACAATGGCTGTGGTTTGCTGTACAAGACCTGCAGAGGTTGAAGCATTCAAAACCCTAGTATAGATGAGGGAAGAGCTCATGACAACCCGGCTGAGGGCTTTGATAGTTAAAGGCTGCTTCGGTAGGGAAACCCAATTTTCCTTAGGAAAGTGTCTTTTGTTAGGTAGGCCATGATCCAATGGATGCTTATCTTAGTTTGCTTTAATTGTCAACTTTATGTAGTGAGAATAAGTTTAACTGAGGAATTGAATAGATCATACTGCCCTGTGAGTTATTCTCTCTCTGTGGGGAATTGTCTGTATTATTAATTGATGCAGGAATTCCCAGGCCACTGTGATTGGTACCATTCCTATGAGGTAGTCCTGAGACATACATGGAAGGTAAACAAGGCTGTAAGTGAGGATGGCAGTGAGTAATCCAGTAAGCAGCATGCCTCCATGGTCCTCAAACTTCAAGATACTGCCCCAAGTTTTTTGAATATTGAACTGTGACTTATAGGCATACTCCTTTCCTTCTCAATTGATTTTTGGTGAGAGTGTTTTATCATAGCAACAGAAAAGAAAGTATAATATGAGTCTACATGCTTACGCATTAAGGCAGCTCTAACTGGGCTAAATAGACTATGAAATGAGGACATGAAATTGAGAGAGGACTGTGGCTATCAAAGGGGAGGTTATGAAGAAGTGGAGTGGGAGTAGGTAGCTGACGTGATAAACACACCTTGTATACATGTGTGAAATTCTCAAAGAATGTATGCCTATATATATATATATATATATATATATATTATACAATAAATTTTATAAATGTTTATAGTGATGTATAGTAAGAATACAGGAGAGACCGAAATATCTAGTCTCAATAATGGAACATAAACATGAATGAGTGTGATGCATATGTTAAGAAAAGTGATAATCAGGTTTGACAAGATGGCTCAGTGGGTAAAGGCAAGTGCCTCTATGCTTGACTTTGATATACAGAATCACTGGTGGAAGGATCAAACTGCCTCCTGAAACTAGTCTTCTGACCTCTGTGAGGGCGCACGCGCACGCGCACGCGCACACGCACACACACACACACACACACACACATACATACATATGCACATACAGCATAAAAATACAATATATAAATGGTAGATAGATAATAAATAATAGATAGAGATAGATAGATAGATAGAGGTACATAAAAAGAATAGTGATAATCAAAGTGTGATATATCAATGACCAAGAACACTTGTCCAACATTGCAAAGCCCAGGGTTTGGTCTCTAGAAAAATAAAATAGTCATATTTAAGTTCTTCTAGAAAGACCAGAACTGCATAGAAGAAATATTTAATTTTAATAATCAGTCCATAAATGGCCTAATTTAAAAGATAGTCATGTGAAAAGGCACAGAATCTAGAAGATGATTTGCAAAATTAATAGTCACTCTGCTAGAACAAATTCTATTTTTTAAAGTATCATTATCTTGGTTTAATGCTTTTATAATTAAAAATTTAAAATTACTGTCACAAACACTGAGAGAAAGAGCTACCCTTCTGCAAAGCTAATCATAGCAGTGTAAATCTATGTATTTTACAAGGCTATTTGTTACATTTTGGTATTAATGAAAAATCGAGGACATCTTAAATGCCCAACAGTACATGATTAGTTTGACAAATTAATGCATATTTAAAAGGAGGGATACGATGTTGACTATAATAGCATGAATATAATAGATTAATTGTATTAGGAAGGAACGTTAAGTATGAAAAAAAGCAGATGTAGAATGTAGAATGCATCATTAAGTGGGCATTCAGTGAAGAATTGCTGAAGTACTTAACATAAGGATTAGCAGACACTATCTCTTTCCAATGTAGATTATTTATTGCTATTTATTTATTTGCTTATTTTGATTTCCTGTCCAATGAACTTTTAACACATTTAATGTAATAGCATGAAACAGTTTACGATGAACTATTTTACCTTAATAATGTGTTTCCCGTGTTAAGCCCATGCCACCTAAAAGAGATCCCCAATTCTTTAACAATATTGCCTTTGTAATCCACTAAGTGTCTGAACTGTGACAGCAAATAGATGACAAGATCCTCTTAGTCTTCACTGTTTACTTCATTTATTCTTTTTCTGAGATAGGGACTAAGGTAACTCAGGGTGGCCTTGAACTTGCTGTGTGGACAAAGATGTGGTTGAACTTCTTATCTTCCTGTTTGTACAGAGATGAGATTACAGAGCTATGTGCACCATGCTAAGTGTATCTGGTGCTCGGGATCAAAACAAGAGCCTTGTACACAATAAACAAGAAGTCTGCCATCTGAAGTACATCTCCAGCCCTCTTGACACTTTCTTAAGCCATTTGAAAGGGGAAATGTCAGTCCCTTGGAAGCAGCACTGCCTAACTTCTATACAATTATTCGTTTTATTTTAGGAATTATTGGAAAACGTTTATATGTCTGTGTCTCCTGTATCACCGACTTTAAGAGAGTACACTCTGATCTTCACACACCCTTTCAATAAATTCTTTCTTTTCAAGAATGTTTACCATTATTTTTCTGGGAGATTGTAATCTTTTTTAACCCTTCTTCCAGACATGACCTTTGTGAAAATGAAAAAGTGGTTGAAAATGCTAGGAGCTTTACCATATGTGATTAGCCATTTTGGCTGCACAAATTCAAATAAGAAAGCACGAATCATACCAAACCCTGTTATTCCCCAGGTGGAGAGAGTTGCTGAGGCGCTGGTGACATTGGACAATGAGAAGATGTCCAGGACAGGTAAAGTAAAAAGTATCCCATATAGTGTTTTATTAGTAGTAGAAGCAAAGAGGAGAGGAGAGGAGGGGCATAGTGATTATGTATGAGAAATTGGGAGTTTGAACTTTTAATAATCATCAACATTTTTCTTGAAAAATATGTGACAACTTACTCTTTGTGGTTGTTATGGAGTTATTAAATAAGAAGGACATGGCAGAAATAAAGTGTAAAGTGATGATTAAAAAAATGAGCTCATCCAGGTGAGATAGTGCAAACTTGTAACCCCAACATTTGAGACAAGAGAGTCACTGTGAGTTTAAGGCCAGCCTGAAGGTTACAGAATGAAATCTTATCACAAAAGAAAAAGGAAATATAAGCTCTGATTTTTTTTAATCACAATAATGATTTTAGTTAAATGGTAAGGAATACACATTTTGAACTCACTTTAGTGATCAAAATTTAACAAATTAGCACATAGATTATATTTTATTAGCACCTTTCTTGATTTATAACTTAGAAATATATAGTGTAGGTAATTTCTTGAGTAGTATTTAAATTACATTTTTTTTCAAATTGTGAAACTATAGAGAAGAAAGAACATATCCAACAGAGGTGGTTATGAAGATTTTAGGGGACAAGATTATAGAAAGTATGTTGTGAAAGACTTGAAATATTAACATATTTTTACAAGCTGTATGTTAATATCAGAAAGAGTTCAATATTTGGGTACTAATAGAATTATTGGATTTTTTTTAAATTATTTCACCCAAACTTTATTCCAAACTCTAAGCAAAGCTAGTCTTACAGTCTGGTTCTTCTTAAGCACTTATGGCTTGAGGTTAGATCCAGTTCCCCAAGGAAAGAAATCCAGAAGGAAATTAATCCCAGTATGCAATATGACTCATTCATTTGTTTTGTACTTATTACTGAGCTCCAGATATATTCAGAGCAATGTGGGAAGCTCTGAAGGATACAAATGAAAGGACAGATATAAATCAAGACAGCAAGTTTATCCCCTCATTAAAGTTGCAACCATCAATCCATGAAGTTGATTCCAAAGACAGCAAATTATAGGAACTGTCCAAATTTGAATGACAATACATCCTTTCAAGACAGCACCAACCTGGGCATTTTGAAAGAATAAATGTGTGACTCAAAAATAAACATTTAAGTCCTAACAGTGCAAAGAAAAATTGAATGGAGAAAATAAGAGTCTATATGATGCACAATAATTGCATAGTGTATGAACAGGGAGATTTTGCTAGCTAAAATTATTTATTTTTTTGACCTTAGCCATGCTGACTGAAATCTCACCATAGTTTTAATTTTCATTTAACTCATTGCTAGGGATATTCAACATAATTTAGACATTTCTTAGATAATTTTTCTTCTTTTGAGAACTCCTTTTTCAGGTCTATATATCCCATTATTTATTGGGTCATTTGTTTTTATGATTATTTATTTGCTGCATTATTTGTATATTCTATGTAGTACTCCTGTTCCAGATGTATACCAGAGAAGATTTTTCCTTCACTCAGTGGGCATCCTTTACACTCAACTAACATTTTTTCTTTGAGAATGTTTAGGTTTGTTTTTTGTTTGTTTTTTGTTTGTTTGTCTTTTCTTTTTGTTAGTTTTTGGCCTTAACTCCTGAGTAGGTAGAGACCTGTTCAGCAAGTTCTTCAAGGTCTTTTCTGTATCTATATTGAGTAGGCACTGCCTGTGTTTTCTTCTAGCAGTTTCCATATTTGAGGTTGCATACTGAGTGTTGTTTTCTCTGTTGTTGTTTTGTTTTTTGTTTTTTGTTTTTTTTTATAATTTTGGAGTTTATTTTTGTGTGGGGGTGATAGATATGTATCTAATCTCATTCTCCAACATATGGACATTCGTTTTCCTAGTACCATTTGGTGAAGATTCTATCTTTTCTATGATGTGTATTTTGGCAACTTTATTAAGTAGGAGATAGTTGTAAATTGTTTGGAGTGGGATGGTCTTTATCCGCCAATCAATGAACATGAAGCACTTGGCATTTCTGGTGCCCTCTTCTCTTTTAACTTTCTTTTTATTTATTCTTTTTGTCTTTCACATCATGAGTCTCGATCCAGTTCATTTCCCTTCCCTTAGCATCTGCCCTTATCACTGCAACACCCTCCCTGAACAAAATTTAAGAGAAAAAAGAAGAAAGATAAGGAAAAATAAATCTTATCATGGAAGCTGTAGTGTGACAGAGTGAGTCATGCAGTAAACCCTTTTATCCATATATCTTTACTTGCGAATGATCATTAAAAAAAGTCATGGGTCTGGTTTGAGGCCTCTGGTTTCTGCTATACTATCCATGCTGGGCTCTCATAAAACTCCTCCTGATTATCCTGCTGTTGCCCTGTGTTGTAGTAATCCTGCAGCTTTGGGTCTACAGGACGGATCCCTTCATGTTCTCCAGCAGATCACAGATGGGATTGGTAATGGGGTGGGCCAACCAATAAACCTGGTTCTCGGCCTGGGTAGTTGCTGGGTTGGTCAGCCCTCCATCTCTGCCTTGTCCTCACCACCAGGGTGAATGTTCTTGCATTGCTCTGTCAAGCTCACTCCGAAGTGGTGAGCAAGGGTCAGGGCCAGTTCTCCTTCTTTCATGTCCCCAGGGTTGGTTCTCCCAGACCTGCACCTTCAGGTCCAGCTCTACTGTTGCCTAGGTATGGCATAGGAGCCAGTCTTCTGAGTGATGCAGTTGATGAAGGGCAGGGACAACTCTCACACTCTTATGACCTCAGGGCCAGTTCTGCCACTTCCCTCAGGCATTGATGGGTGGGGATTGACAGGATATCTTTCTCTGCCCATGTATAACAGGTGAGTAATGGGGATACCTCTTCGATGCTCACAATATCAGAGTTGGGTCACCCACACTTCTGAAAATGGGGTTGGCTGTTTTGTGCTGCCCATGAGAGGTCATACCACCCTGAACAAGCCAGACCTCGTTTAGTGTCATTTTAAATCCTTCTTCTGAGAATAAAAGTTTTCATGTAAAGGGCTGTTCGGCTCCTTAGTTAGGTTTCATTTTTAGGTTATAAGATATATGTTTTTAGGCTATCATGAAGGATAGTCTTTCCATAATCTCTTTTAAGCATTTTTTTTATTACTTGTAAATAGAAGGGGTACTGACTTTTGAGAGTTAATTTTGTATCCTCCCACTTTGTTGAACATGTTGATTATTCCTATAAGTTTTATGGTAGAATTTTTAGGATCTTCTATGTATAAAAACATGATCTCAGACATGAATAATTTGACTTCACCTTTTTTATGTTGTATTTTCTTATTTTATAATTTAATTTAATTTTACATATCAGCCATGAATTCCCTTGTTCTCCTCCCCCCCCCACCTTCCTCCAAGCCCACCCCCTATTCCCATCTCCTCCAGGACAAAGACTCCCCTGGGGAATGAGTTCAGCCTAGTAGATTCAGTCCAGGCAGGTCCAGTCCCATCCTCCCAGGCTGAGATAAGTGTCCCTGAATAAACCCCAGGTTCCAAATAGCCAGCTCATGCACTGAGGACAGGTCTTGGTCCCACTGTCTGGATGCCTCCCAAACAGTTCAAGCTAATCAACTGTCTCACTTATCAAGAGGGCCTGATCCAGTTGGGGGCTCCTCAGCTATTGGTTCATAGTTCATGTGTTTCCATTCGTTTGGCTATTTGTCCCTGTGCTTTTTTCCCCTCAACAATTCCCGCTCATACAAACCCTCCTCTTTCTTGCCAATTAAACTCCTTGAGCTCCACCTGGGGTCTGGCTGTGGATCTTTGCATCGGCTTCCCTCAGTCATTGGATGAGATTTCTAGCATGACAATTAGGGTGTTTGGCCATCCTATCACCAGAGTAGGTCAGTTTGGGCTTTCTCTCGACCATTGCCAGTAGTCTATTGTGGACGTATCTTTGTGGATTTCTGTGGGCCTCTCTAGCACTTTGCTTCTTCCTATTCTCATGTGGTCTTCCTTTATCATGGTCTCTTATTTCTTGTTCTCCCTCTCTGTTCTTGATCCAGCTGGGATCTCCCGTTCCCCTAAGCTCTCTTTCCCTCGAACCTTGTCCTTCATTATCCCCACTCACATCCAGGTTGTTCATGTAGATCTCATCCATTTCTCTGTCATTGGGCAATCCCTGTGTCTTTTTTAGGGTCCTGTTTTCTAGGTAGCCTCTCTGGAGTTATGAGTTCTCCTGTCTTATTGTTCTTCCTAGTGTCTCAGATAATACTTTGAAGAGCAGTACATTGAAATGAGACAGTCATGACACATACTAATTTTAAAGAGCTAGCTTCAAGTTTTCCTCATTTAAAAGAATGCTGGTGAAGATTTCTCCATTTAAAAGACTATTTGTATATTTTATTAGCATTTACCAGTTTGTAGATTGTTTCTTCCAATCCTGTTCACTCTAGGACCCTTATCATTAAGGCCTATTGAATTTTTCAAAAGCCTTTTCTGCATGGTGTGATTTTCATTGTTATGCCAATTTATATTATTTATTATATTGATTGTCTTAGGTATGTTGAATCATCCCTGTATCTCTTGGAAAAAGGTAAATTGTTCATAGTGCATTATCTGTTTGATATATGCCTACACTTAGTTTTCAAGTAATTTATTGAAAAAAAATTGCATCTATTATCAGGGATGTTGACCTATAGTTCTCCTTTTTTGGTTATGTTCTTACACGGTGTGTTATTAGAATATTACTGATTTCATAGAATGAATTTCAAAGTTTTCCTTCAGTTTTTATTTTTGGAATAATTTGAGCTTGATTAATTGTAGTTTGTCTTTGAGATTACAGCAGGATTGTGTAGTGAATCCATCTGAACTTAGGCTTCTTTAGTGGGAAAGTTTTTTATTACCATTTCAGTCTCCTTATTTATTATAAGTCGGTTTAAGTTCTTGAACTCTTCCTGGTTTAGCTTTCATTGTTCAGCTGTATCTAGAAATTCATCTGTTACAAATATGCCTATACCTACTCTTTACAGATCTTTTCATTATTTCCTTCTACTCTAAGACAATGTATCTTAGAATTGCAATACTCGACAAAAATGATTGTCTGTATCTTCCCTCAAAATATTCTTTCCAGGTACTTTAATGCAAGATAAGTAGAAAGAAAAAGTACCTAATATACAAGGACCAAGGGTACCAAACATTAAAGAGCAGACCTGTTGAGAGGAATTCAAGAAGAAACAAAAAAAGACAGAAGTATTTTTACTCCGTTTATATTTTACTTAACTTTACAGAAGTAGCATAAAATTACAATACGTAACATATTCACATACATGTGACATAATGAAATGATTTCTGCATTTTAGTATATATTCATTTACAGCAAAATATATTTAGGAATTTTTCCAATGGTTTGTTTGAAATTTATTTTATAACATAATAACTTTCTAGTCAGTTATTTCCCTGGTAAAACCTTCTGTAATATCAGTTATTTCTGTAAGCTGTGATGGGTGAGACAACATCCATCTTGTAAGCAGAGGACAGTAGAAGCTAAAATGTCCCATGAGACAGGATCAAATGAGTTCATAAAATTTAAAATAAGTTGAAGCAGTGCTTAGGATTTCATGCATCAGCTTAGAAAGGATTTATGACCTGACTGAGGAACACAGAACTCCTGCCCACTGGAAACCCAGTGAGCGTCTGTGGCAGTGAATTAGGTGTCCCTGAGAAAGAAATGGTTTCACACCTATGTCTTTGCTCTAATGGATTTGGAGGTATAGTATCTTTTCCAAATTGTAGCACTAATATTAGTGTTGTCATAAATACAAGTAAATTGCCAGAAGGCTCTGGGGTTGATTTCTCACTGAAATCATTTACACACCCCTCCAAGGCAAAACCTGTTTTACATTAAATCTTGCATGTTCTCTTGGAAACTTTTTCCTTCTTCGCTTGGTTTTAAATTCTGAAAAGCAAAGGTACTAAGTGCATAACATAAAAAAAATGCATTATACAGGTGATAAAATGTGGCACAATGAAACAAAAATATATGTTCTATGTAAAGGGGGCACTGACTACTATATATATGAAAATTTTAAAGATGCTAAGTCATCTCTATATTTGTTAAACCTGGGTTATTGTTATTGGTGAACGGATCAAGATTCAAATTTAGTTTGTATTATCATATCCATATTTGGATAACAGTACATATATCACAGGGCTATGACTTGTGATTGAATATGTGTGTACACAATCCTCATACTATGATGTAGTGGAGTTTGTTTTAAGATATGCCAACTAGAATTGATATAAATTTAAAATTTTATGTCTCTGCAGCTTACATTCATGTGAAAAACAAGCTTTAAAAATATATATTAAAAGCTAACAACACAAAATATGAGAGTGTTATGTGAGTTATTGAAAATTGGCTATCTGGATGTAGGGTGGATAGGTTTTGCTACACTAGATTGTTGTTCCAAGAATTGGTTGTTATTTGGCTTTTATTTATATAAAATTTCCTGTCACTGGGAAGTATTTGAAGACAGAAGTGAATAAAGGTAAGCAACAAACTGAGAATTGATGAAGGTAGAGCTTTGCAGGTAAAGGAAGACCACGCAAAGTCCCTGAAATTGGAATCAACTCAACATATTTAAAGAGATATGAAATACAATCTTGTAAAAGAAAGTGAGGAAGACAGAGTCAGAGGTCAAAGTGAAAGATCATGCAAAGCCTTTTAAGTGAACGAAGGGTCAAAATGCTTAAGTCCAAAGATGTTAAGATGAAGAATGAGGTGACAGGGCCAAGGGAAAGAGACTATGCTGTGATTTGGGTTTTGGATGAGTCACTGTTATTCTTGCTGTATTGGAGAAGATAGATTCCAAGGTGTTTGAGAGAAAGGAGACATAGCAAAAGGGTAGTGAATAGCAGATGATGGAGGCTCGTGACAAAGCAATGGTGGAAAGCAGAGGAGAACTGGTCACTTTCCAAATATACTCACAGGTAGAGTCAATAATTCTATGACCCCAGATGCTCACTGGGATCATAAAATAAATTGAAGATGAAGCTATAAACTTCAGTCAGGACAATTACAGATTGGAATATATGTTTACTAAGAGAGGGAAGATGGGTGGTAAAATTCTGTTTTAAAATGAGGAATCAATACTTTGTTGGCAAATTTGAAGTAGAAAAAGGTGGTTAAGTAGTTAAAAGAGTAGGGTCCCAGAGTAACCATCTAATAACAGCTCTCCTCACCTGTTATCACCATCCTCATTTGCATTGTCTAATGGAAACATGCCTTTTGCTTTCTCAAAATTCTATATAATTTCATAAAACACTCAAATTTTAAGTTTCAAGAACCAGGGCTCTCTGACATTCTCTTCCATTGAAAGGTATCCTCCTGTCTCCTCAATAATAGCTTTCACATAGCACCTGACAGGTCTCAACTTAGCTGCTTTGAATCTTCATCTGAAGCCAGGAAAGTTGGTTCATTTCATATGAAGTCAGAGCTTTCTTGGGAAGGACATTTATTTCTCTGTGGATGTCCCAAATCAACATATCCAGGCATTGTATCAACTAGTCTTCAATAAAAAATTTAAATTGTGGCTTCTTAGTTTGCTTCTGCAGCTCCTCAGTGTATCTAATTGAAAAGATCAAAAGTACATACGTGTATTGTCAGAATAGTCTATTTTAAACAGTCACTTGAATGCTTTTAAGATAAATGCTAACTGAACACTACAAGATATAATTTTCTTTAAGAATCTTTAAGAAATCTGGTTCTTAAAATACCTTTAAAAATCTATTTAATCTGATTTCAACTTTTTATCATACTAATGTCAATTTTTGCATTTGTACATAAATTTACAGGAAATGTATTTGCATAGATCTAGAAAGACATAGGAATTATCATTGTAGGATAATAGTTTATTTAAAAATTAAAGATTTTGATATTATTGCAGAAGTGTCTCAATGGGTAAGAACCCTCTTGCTATGTAAGCCTGAGGACCTAAATTCAAATTGTCAAATCCCATCACCCATTACCTTGGTCCTTTTGTAGGACTCCTAACAGTGGTAGCAGGGGCTGCGTTTTAATAGCTTTTTGGGACCCCACTACTCATGATGGGTCACCTTGCCCAGCCTTAATTCACGAGGAGGTGCTTAGTCTTATAGCACCTTGTTATGTCATGTTTTGTTGATACTCATGGAAGAAACATTGAAAGAATGGGTTGGGGGATGAGAATAGATGGGGGTTGGGAGAGAAACTGGGAGGAGAGGAGGAAGGGGAAAGTATAGTTGGAATATAAAATAAATAAATAATAATATAAAATAAAAAAGAAAAGATGATATAAAGCATATTACATTGAAAAAATTAAGAAAATAAAATGAGCTCCATTAGAACATAAAAACAGTAGGCAAGTATGGTCCCATTCACCTGTATTTCCACTACTGCGAGATGGAGTTCCAGGAGCATTGCAAGCCATGAGCCTGTCTCCAAGTTCATTGTCAAATTCTTTCTCAGTGGAATATGGTGGGTAGTGATAGAGCAAGATACTCAGTCTGATTTCCACATGTGCGCACACATGACACACCTGCACATGTATGTGCACATACACCACACAAACATACGCCACACTCACAAACATGAATACACTCTCACATAGTCAGATATACACATACAATAAAAAAGATTTAATGATTTTATACTAATATATAATCAGATACTATGATATCCATTTTCTATTGAATTGTATTTTCAGTCTGAAACTAAATTTAAATTAAATAACACTTATTTGTATTTATTTTTTAATTATTTTACATTTCAATAAGGCTTCATAAATTTTTGTTACTTTCAATAAATTTTCTATTAAATCATTTTATTGTTAATTTCTTTCTACACACTTTAATCATGTTCAAGTTACTCAATATATAGCCTTAAACTCAATTTTGTTTATGAAGCTAGATAAGAGCTTTTTCAATTAATTGTGTGACAATTGGCAATAATTTATATCATTTAAGTGATTTCAATACAGTTTGATCAAAGGTCTTGACAAAGCCCAAAACTTCTGTAATAAGCACCATAGCTAGTTTACAGTTATTATCCAGCAAGACGTTTGCCAATTTCAGGACCTTGGACAAAAACGAACATCTGATTTCCTTATGGCCCACACTGGGTAACTTTTCAAATGGGAGGTGCAGCACTGGGCTCTAGCCAAATGAAGGTCTCTGGAGCAAGTCTGGGTTTCTGTCCAGTCTTTGTCGCTTTTTTTATTTTATAATTTAATTTAATTTTACTTATCAGCCACGGATTCCCCTGTTCTCCTTCCTCCCCCACCCCCTCTCCCTAGCCCACCCCCCATTCCCATCTCCTTCAGGGCAAGGACTCCCCTGGGAACTCAGCTCAGCCTTGTAGATTCAGTCAAGGCAGGTACAGTCCCCTTCTCCCTTCACCCAAGCAAAACAAAATGTCCCTGCACAGGCCCCAGGTTCCAAACAACCAGCTCATGCACTAAGGACCACTGCCTGGTCACCTCCCTAACAGTTCAAACTAATCAACTGTCTCATTTATCCACAGTAGCACAGACACTGAGAGAAACAACCAATCAATGGGACCTCTTGAAACTGAGAAGCCATTATAGAGCAAAGGACATGGTCAACAAGACAAAGAAAGTGACAGCCTACAGAATGGGAAAGGATCTTCACCAACCCCACATCTGACAGAGGGCTGATATCAAGAATATATAAGGAACTCAAGAAATTAGACATCAAAATGCCCAACAGTCCAATTAAGAAATGGGCTATAGAACTAAACAGAGAATTCTCAACAGAGGAAGCTCAAATGGCTGAAAGACATTTAAGGAATTGCTCAACATCCCTAATCATCAGGGAAATGCAAATCAAAATGACTCTTAGATACCACCTTATACCAGTCAGAATGGCTAAGATCAGAAACACTGAAGACAGAGAATGTGGAGCAAGGGGAACTCTCCTTCACTGTTGGTGGGAATGCAAGCTTGTACAGCCACTTTGGAAATCAATATGGTGCTTTCTTAGAAAATTGGAAATCAATCTCCCCCAAGACCCAGCTATACCACTCTTGGGCATATTCCCAAGGAATGCTCAATCATACCACAAGGGCACATGCTCAGCTATGTTCATAGCAGCATTATTTGTAATAGCCAGAACCTGGAAACAACCTAGATGCCTTTCAGCTGAAGAATGGATACATAAAATGTGGTACATATACACAATGGAGTACTACTCAGCAGAGAAAAACAATGACATCATGAGGTTTGCAGGTAAATGGATGGATCTAGAAAAAATCATCCTGAGTGAGGTAACCCAGACTCAGAAAGACAAACATGACATGTACTCACTCATAGGTGGATACTAGATGTAAAACAAAGGATGACTAGACTGCTTTGTCACTTTTATATATTACCTTGTTGTGATAAAAAGCCAAGCTGGTAGTGATCCATGTTCTCCTGTTTGGCTAATACTATTCTCCTCACAGGACTGTTAACTGGACTTGTGTCCAGGACTGTGGGATATTTTGTATGTTAAATGTGTTGCTCTGATTGATTAATAAATAAAACACCGATTGGCCAGTAGCCAGGCAGGAAGTATAGGTGGGACAAGGAGAAAAGAAAATTCTGATAAGTAAAGGCTGAGGCAGAGAGACATTGCCAGCTGCTGCCATGGAAAGCGAGATATAAGGTACCAGTAAGTCACGAGCCACGTGGCAACTTATAGATTAATAGAAATAAGTTAATTTAAGATATAAGAACAGCCCATCTTCCCCCGGACTTCCCTTCTGAAGCACAGGTGAGTGCCCTAGCTTGCCCCCGACCCCATCCCTGGGCACCAGCCACTCCGGGGAAGACCTGCCCAACTTGGGCCCAGGTTCTGGTCCCCGGGCAGGTGCCCTTCTACCCCAACCGGGAAGGATCCCCTTCTCCAAGACCCCTGGCAGACCCTGCAGTCTCCACGCCCTGCCCCCACGCCCATCTGCCTGAGCCCCAAGCCTCTTCCTGAGACTTAGAGGCCGGCCCCCAGCTCCCATCTTGCCCAGGACTTCCCTTCTGAAGCACAGGTGAGTGCCCTAGCTTGCCCCCGACCCCATCCCTGGGCACCAGCCACTCCGGGGAAGACCTGCCCAACTTGGGCCCAGGTTCTGGTCCCCGGGCAGGTGCCCTTCTAGCCCCACCGGGAAGGATCTCCTTCTCCAAGACCCCTGGCAGACCCTGCAGTCTCCACGCCCTGCCCCCACACCCATCTGCCTGAGCCCCAAGCCTCTTCCTGAGACTTAGAGGCCAGGCCCCCCAGCTCCCATCTTGCCCAGGACTTCCCTTCTGAAGCACAGGTGAGTGCCCTAGCTTGCCCCGGACCCCATCCCTGGGCACCAGCCACTCCGGGGAAGACCTGCCCAACTTGGCCCCAGGTTCTGGTCCCCGGGCAGGTGCCCTTCTAGCCCCACCGGGAAGGATCTCCTTCTCCAAGACCCCTGGCAGACCCTGCAGTCTCCACGCCCTGCCCCCACGCCCATCCGCCTGAGCCCCAAGCCTCTTCTTGAGACTTAGAGGCTGGCCCCCAGCTCCCATCTTGCCGTGGATTTCCCATCTGGAGGAGAGAGAGAGAGAGAGAGAGAGAGAGAGAGAGAGAGAGAGAGAGGAGAGCACCCATCCTCCCCCGGACTTCCCTTCTGAACAAGAGCTTCCATCCTGCCCCAGACTTCCAATTTGGACAAGAGAGCTCCCATCTGGACAAGAGAGAGAGACTTCCTCAATCTGTCAGCTCTGAACCAAGTGTGCGGA
Organism: Peromyscus eremicus; assembly: GCF_949786415.1. Classification (NCBI taxonomy): domain Eukaryota; kingdom Metazoa; phylum Chordata; class Mammalia; order Rodentia; family Cricetidae; genus Peromyscus; species Peromyscus eremicus. The sequence continues at coordinate 110,433,296 of NC_081420.1, read as the reverse complement.
TAAGGCCAGGAACGAACCACAAGGAGATGGGCAGACGTCAAGGCAGAAACACATACAACAAAATGAATAGTAATACACCATCACCAGGCCCTAGCCCTCCTCCAACACCTAGACCTGAACATCAGAAATTGGAAGAAGCAGAAGAAAATAGCCTTATGAATGTCATCATGAAGAAGCTAGAGGCTCGTGTAGAGGAAAAGACAAAAAAATGTGAAGAACGCTGTAAACAACTAGAGGAAAGGGCAAACAAATTAGAAGAAATCAATAAAGTCCTGGAAGAGAACAATAAAATACTGAAAGAAAATCAAGAAAAATCAATGAAACAAATGAAGGAAACAGTCCAAGACCTGAAAAGGGAAATAGAAAAAATGAAGAAGACACAAACAGAGGGAATGCTGGAAATAGAAAATCTGAGAAAACGATTGGGAACTTCAGATGCAAGTATAATCAACAGAATGCAAGAGATGGAAGAGAGGATCTCTAGCGTTGAAGATACAATAGAAGAAATAGATTCATCAGTCAAAGAAAACACTAAAGTCAACAAAGTCATGAACCAAAATGTCCAAGAAATTTGGGACACCATGAAAAGACCAAACCTACGAATAATAGGGGTAGAAGAAGGAGAAGAATACCAACTCAAGGGCACAGAAAATATATTCAACAAGATCATAGAAGAAAACTTTCCCAACTTAAAGAAGGAAATGCCTATGAAGATACAGGAAGCCTATAGAACACCAAACAGACTAGACCCCCAAAAAAAGTCCCCTCGCCACATAATAATTAAACAATTAAACGTACAGAATAAAGAAAGAATATTAAGAGCAGCAAAGGAAAAAGGCCAAGTGACATATAAAGGCAAACCTATCAGAATAACACCCGATTTCTCAATGGAGACTTTGAAAGCCAGAAGGTCCTGGACAGATGTAATGCAGACATTAAGAGACCATGGATGTCAGCCTAGACTAATATACCCAGCAAAACTTTCAATCCTCATAGATGGAGTGAACAAGACATTCCATGACAAAGCCAGATTTAAACAATATTTATCCACAAACCCAGCCCTACAGAAAGCACTAGAAGGAAAATTCCAACCTAAGGAAGTCAGATACAACCTCGAAAACACAGGCAATAGATAAAGCCACAGCAGTAGACCCCAATGAAGAAAAGTACACACACATCACCACCAAAAAATAACAGGAATGAACAATCACTGGACATTAATATCCCTCAATATCAATGGACTTAATTCACCTATAAAAAGACATAGGCTTACAGAATGGATACGAAAGCAGGACCCATCTTTCTGCTGCATACAAGAAACACATCTCAAATTCAAAGATAGACACTACCTAAAAATAAAAGGCTGGGAAAAGACTTTCCAATCAAACGGTCTTAAGAAACAAGCGGGTGTAGCCATCCTGATATCCAGCAAAATAGACTTCAAACTAAAATCAATCAAAAGAGATCAAGAAGGGCATTACATACTCATCACAGGAAAGATCCACCAAGATGAAGTCTCAATTCTGAACATTTATGCCCCAAACACAAGGGCACCCACATATGTAAAAGAAACATTATTAAAGCTTAAATCACATATAAAACCCCACACATTAATAGTGGGAGACCTCAACACCCCACTTTCACCACTGGACAGATCCCCCAAATCGAAACTTAACAGAGAAATAAAGGACTTAATTGATGTCATGACTCAAATGGACTTAATCGACATCTACAGAACATTCCATCCTAACAAAAAAGAATATACCTTCTTCTCAGCACCCCATGGAACCTTCTCTAAAATCGACCACATACTTGGTCACAAAGCAAATCTAAACAGATACAAAACAATTAGAATAACCTCCTGTGTTCTATCAGACCACCATGGTCTAAAGTTGGATTTCAACAACAACAAAAACTACAGAAAACCTACAATCTCATGGAAACTGAACAATACCCACCTGAATCACCAATGGGTTAAGGAAGAAATAAAGAAAGAAATTAAAGACTTCCTAGAGATCAACGAAAATGAAGACACCACATATCCAAACCTATGGGACACTATGAAAGCAGTACTAAGAGGGAAATTCATAGCACTAAACGCCCACATAAATAAGCTGGAGAAATCTCACACTAGTGACTTAACAGCACACCTGAAAGTTCTAGAACAGGAAGAAGCAAAGTCTCCCAGGAAAAATAGATGCCAGGAAATTATCAAAGTGAGAGCTGAAATCAATAAAATAGAAACAAAGAGAACAATACAAAAAATTAATGAAACAAAGAGTTGGTTCTTTGAGAAAATCAACAAGATAGACAAGCCCTTATCCAAACTAACCAAAAGACAGAGAGAGAGCATCCAAATCAACAAAATCAGAAATGAAAAGGGGGACATAACAACAGACATTGAGGAAATCCAGAGAATCATCAGGTCATACTTCAAAAACCTCTATTCCACAAAACTGGAAAACCTAAAAGAAATGGATAATTTTCTGGATAGGTACCACATACCTAAATTAAATCAAGACCAGATAAACTATTTAAATAGTCCAATAACCCCTAACGAAATAGAAACAGTCATTAAAAGTCTCCCAACCAAAAAAAGCCCAGGACCAGATGGTTTCAGTGCAGAATTCTACCAGATCTTCAAAGAAGAGTTAATACCAATACTCTCTAAATTGTTCCATACAATAGAAACAGAAGGAACATTACCAAACTCCTTCTATGAGGCTACAATTACCCTGATTCCCAAACCAAACAAGGATACAACAAAGAAAGAGAACTACAGACCGATCTCCCTCATGAACATTGATGCAAAAATACTCAATAAAATACTGGCAAACAGACTCCAAGACCACATCAAAACAATTATCCACCATGATCAAGTAGGATTCATTCCAGGGATGCAAGGATGGTTCAACATACGAAAGTCTGTCAATGTGATACACCATATAAACAAACTCAAAGAAAAAAACCACATGATCATCTCACTAGATGCTGAAAAGGCATTTGACAAAATCCAACACCCCTTCATGATAAAGGTCTTGGAGCGATCAGGAATACAGGGAACATACCTAAACATAATAAAGGCAATTTACAGCAAGCCAACAGCCAACATCAAATTAAATGGAGAGAAACTCAAAGCAATTCCACTAAAATCAGGAACGAGGCAAGGCTGTCCGCTCTCCCCATACTTATTCAATATAGTACTTGAAGTTCTAGCCAGAGCAATAAGACAACATAAGGAGATTAAGGGGATACAAATTGGAAAGGAAGAAGTCAAGCTTTCCCTATTTGCAGATGACATGATAGTATACTTGAGCAACCCCAAAGATTCCACCAAGGAACTGATACAGCTTATAAACACCTTCAGCAACATAGCAGGATACAAGATCAACTCCAAAAAATCAGTAGCCCTCCTATATACAATGGACAAAAAAGCAGAGAAGGAAATCAGAGATACATCACCCTTTACTATAGCCACAAATGACATAAAATACCTTGGGGTAATACTAACCAAGCAAGTGAAGGACCTATATGACAAGAACTTTAAGTCCCTGAAAAAAGAAATTGAAGAAGATGTCAGAAAATGGAAAGATCTCCCATGCTCATGGATAGGCAGAACTAACATAGTAAAAATGGCAATCTTACCAAAAGCAATCTACAGATTCAATGCAATCCCCATCAAAATACCAACACAATTCTTCACAGACCTGGAAAGAATAATACTCAACTTCATATGGAAAAACAAAAAACCCAGGATAGCCAAAAGAATCCTGTACAATAAAACAACCTCTGGAGGCATCACGATCCCTGACTTCAAGCTGTACTATAGAGCTACAGTAATAAAAACAGCTTGGTACTGGCATAAAAACCGACATGTGGACCAATGGAATCGAATTGAAGACCCTGATATTAATCCGCACACCTATGAACAAATAATTTTTGACAAAGAAGCCAAAAGTGCACAATGGAAAAAAGAAAGCATCTTCAACAAATGGTGCTGGCAAAACTGGATATCAACATGTAGAAGGCTGCAAATAGATCCATATCTATCACCGTGCACAAAACTTAAGTCGAAGTGGATCAAGGACCTCAACATAAATCCAGCTACTCTGAACCTGCTAGAAGAGAAAGTAGGAAGTAGTCTTGAACACATTGGCATAGGAGACCACTTTCTAAATAGAACACCAGTAGCACAGACACTGAGAGAAACAATCAATCAATGGGACCTCTTGAAACTGAGAAGCTTTTGTAGGGCAAAGGATACGGTCAACAAAGCAAAGCGACAGCCTACAGAATGGGAAAAGATCTTCACCAATCCCACATCTGACAGAGGACTGATATCCAGAATATATAAGGAACTCAAGAAATTAGACATCAAAATGCCCAACAGTCCAATTAAGAAATGGGCTATAGAACTAAACAGAGAATTCTCAACAGAGGAAACTCAAATGGCTGAAAGACATTTAAGGAATTGCTCAACATCCCTAATCATCAGGGAAATGCAAATCAAAACAACTCTGAGATACCACCTTACGCCTGTCAGAATGGCTAAGATCAAAAACACTGAAGACACCTTATGCTGGAGAGGATGTGGAGCTAGGGGAACTCTCCTCCACTGCTGGTGGGAATGCAAGCTTGTACAACCACTTTGGAAATCAATATGGCGATTTCTTAGAAAATTGGGAATCCATCTCCCCCAAGATCCAGCTATACCACTCTTGGGCATATACCCAAGGAATGCTCAACCACACCACAAGAGCACTTGTTCAGCTATGTTCATATCAGCGTTGTTTGTAATAGCCAGAACATGGAAACAACCTAGATGCCCTTCAACTGAAGAATGGATAAACAAAATGTGGTACATATACACAATGGAATACTACTCAGCAGAGAAAAACAATGATATCATGAGGTTTGCAGACAAATGGATGGATCTAGAAAAAATCATCCTGAGTGAGGTATCCCAGACTCAGAAAGACAAACATGGTATGTACTCACTCATAACAGGATACTAGATGTGGAACAAGGATGACTGGACTGCTACTCACATCACCAGGCAGGCTACCTGGAAAACAGAACCCCAAGAAAGACACAGGGATCGCCCAACGACAGAGAAATGGAATGAGATCTACATGAACAGCCTGGACAGGAGTGGGGGTAGTGAAGGGCGAGGGTCGAGGGAAAGAGAGCTTGGGTGAGTGGGAGATCCCAGCTGGATCAAAAACAGAGAGGGAGAACAAGGAATAGGAGACCATGGTAAATGAAGACCACATGAGAATAGGAAGAAACAAAGTGCTAGAGAGGCCCACAGAAATCCACAAAGATACCCCCACAACAGACGGCTGGCAATGGTCTAGAGACAATCCGAACTGACCTACTCTGGTGATGGGATGGCCAAACACCCTAATTGTCGTGCTAGAAACCTCATCCAACTACTGATGGATCTGGAGGCAGAGATCCATGACTAGGCCCCAGGTGGATCTCTGGGAGTCCAATTAGCGAGAATGAGGAGGGTTTATATGAGAGAGAATTGTTGAGACCAAGGTCGGATAAAGCACAGAGACAAATAGCCAAACAAACGGAAACACATGAAATATGAACCAATGGCTGAGGGGTCACCAACTGGATCAGGCCCTCTGAGTGGGTGAGACAGTTGATTGGCCTGATCTGTTTGGGAGGCATCCAGTCAGTGGGACCGGGTCCTGTGCTCATTGCATGAGTTGGCTGTTTGAAACCTGGGGCCTATGCAGGGTCCCTTGGCTCAGCATGGGAGGAGGGGACTGGACCTACCTGGACTGAGTCCACCAGGTTGATCTCAGTCTGTGGGGAAGGCTTTGCCCTGGAGGAGATTGGAATGGGGGGCGGGCTGAGGGGAAGGTGAGGGGGGCGGGAGGGGGGAGAACAAGGGAATCTGTGGCTGATATGTAGAACTGAATTGTATTGCAAAATAAAAATTAAAAAAAAAATCATACCTTCGTGACATAATGCTGGCTTTGGACAAATGGATTACAGGCTCCTGCCTACAAAATAAGAGCAGCAGCAGCAAGACAGCATCTAGGTCTGGAAGATGGCTCAGCGGTTAAGAACACTGGCTGCTCTTGTAGAGGACCACAAGACCTGGGTTCAGTTCCCAGCATCAACATGGCAGCCCACAGCCATCCAAACTCCATGAGGCCCCCTTCTTGCCACTGCATATAGTGCTTGCATGTGGTACACATTGCAGGCAAAATACTTATATACATAAAAACTAACTAATTAAAATATTTTTAAAAAGAAAAAAAAAAGATATAAGAACATCTAGGAAGAAGCCTGAGCCATTAAGCCAAACAGTTTAACTAATATAAGTCTCTGTGGGTTTACTTGTTTGGGTCTGAGCGACTGCAGGCCTGTCGGGTGAGAGAGATTTGTCCTGACAGTGGGCCAGGCAGGACTGGAAAACTCTAACTACAGAACACAGTTACAGAACCCTAATCATATTCAGTGTACCCTAAATCTGAATACGGCCTTTCGCATTGCTTTCATGCTTTTCAAGATATAATCTGCAGTATGTGCAAGGCAATTGTGTTTGTGTTTGTCTGTCCTTAGAAGGAACTGAGAAAGGGCTGCTCTGTTAATATTTAGTATGTGCTTACTAATGTTTATAAGTTATTCTGGACTCAAACAATCTTCCTTGTATCATATTTGTGAATAAAAGTACACTAAAACTGAAATAAGGTTGTCTACAGCATTAGACTGCAGTTTGCCCCATTCTTTTAGGTCCTCAGATCCCAGTTTCAGCAGACAAGATCTGCACAAATGGTTGAAAGTTGTGTCATTTCTGTAGATACAGAAGAAATTATTTACTACAGTATATGTCTCCCTTCACAAATGCTGAAAATGTAATTGTAAACTGTAGACAAGACAATACATGAAGCCCCAAAGGGAAAGATGAAATGAAATATTCTACCAAGTTTGTATAGAGCAGTGATATCAAATACTTCATAAGACTATTTTTTAAAATGTCATTTGAAAAATTGGAGTTAAATCCAAGAAGGCAAAGTGAAACTAAAATATCTAAATCAAAGCATAGCACGGTAAGTGATTATGGAGTTAATCACAGGACATTGAATGGAAATAGGTATCAAATCATAGCAAACCAGGATTCAAGAAAGAATCCTAAGTATGGCATTCACCCATCCTTGGTCATTTCTTTTCTTTTTCTCTCATTTATTTTTGGGCAAAATCAAATGTTACGATATACCAATAACTTAAGATGAGAATCCATTTTATCACAAATATTTAGGACAACCCATTTTCTTTATAACCTTTAAATTGATGTGTAAACCAAGCCTGACTCTGATGTAAGAATTTAATGAATATTTGTGGGTTGTCAGAGTAAGTTGTATGGATAAACAGTAACACATTTTTATTTTTGTTTTTCATTTTAATGATGCACAGTGAAGGATAAATAATCTGGTCCCTGCCTTTAACGGACTTGCAGGAGAGCTCTTCCTTACCTTACACACTGTTAGCTGATAAAGTTAAACCAATGGCTCTCAATAACTGCTCTGAGGTGTAAACAAAATGCATTAAGTTCGGAACTTATTTAAAATTCCCTTTATGTAGGCACGTGAGATGATTCAGTGAGTAAGAGTACATGTTATGCAAGCATGTAAGCCTGAGTTTAGATCCCCATCACCTGTCAGGGTCTAGGGAGGCACCTATTACATAAATCAGAACTGGAAGCTGTTTGATTCTCATGCATAACTCATTCAAAGTAGTTGAATATTATGAACAAATGATTCCTCCTACAATTTTCCACCACTTTTATCTCTATGACAGTGACATTTTTCTTACAATAGTCCATGATCCCGTCCATCATAATATGACTAGAGGGTTAGCTTATGAGGGCTTTAAGGGTGATCAACTTAGCCAGTTACTGATGAGTATAAGTGGCACTGTGACATTTTCAAAAGAAACAAATTTGAGTTCCAAAATTATGCAAAGTGTCTTTTGCTTGAATTTTAAGACACTGCTGGAGAATTTGAAAATAACTTATGAAGAGGGAGACAATCATTTCCAGGAGAAGAGGTGATCTGAAGTTAGAGTATTTAGTGAATAGTCTCCAGTATAAGACTCAATAACAAGGTGCTCAATAGAGGCTAATATATCAGTTCAGTCTTATGGAGACTACCCTTTCCCACACTAACTGCAGCCATTAGCAAACAAGGAACATGTCATGGGGTTAAAAGGAAGGAGAAGGAAGCCAAAATGTGAGATGTGTATGCAAAGAAGGAATTTAACATAGTCATGGAAGAATTAAGTATCATGAATTCATTTCTTATCCCTCCAGTACATATGCTCGTAATAATACCTTGAGTGAGATTAATTTTTACACCTCTGCTGAGATTCACTAATCCTGTATTGCTCTGGCCTGTTAAAGCTAAGTTTCTTAGTAAAGGGATTTGGGCTCACTTGCTAAATGCAAACCATTTGCATTAGGTCCAGTGTAAATAAATCGGGTTTCTTCAGTGCACCTGTCAAAAGAATGAAGGGGATTTGAAATTTGTGTGTGTGTGTGAGTGTGTGTGTGTGTGTGTGTGTGTGTGTGTGTAGCAGAGACTGAAAATGAGAGTGAGAGGCGACCTCTCCATCTGATGCTGCCATGCAATCGCTGCATTTACCCAGTATTTCCCACTATGACACAAAAATGGATCCATATTGATCTCTAACATCTCTTGAGCATGCTTAGGAAAAATGATATTTATTCACAGAGGACTTACCCATCAGTGTGGTGCTCAAATGGTTTGTTTCAGATGAAAAATGAGTGTGAAGTCAAATTATATTGAGCTCTGGAGCAATTTGTTTGCTTTATCTTCTGTTCTTTCCCAGAACTGCAGAGAATTTTTATTTAAAACTCTATTACTTCTCATATTCATATAAAACCTATGGCATCTTATTATATAAAGTAGTTACATGTAGTAAAAGCAATCTTTATCTACTGTCTGGTTTTCCCAAGGAATTCTCCAAATGTTTCATTATTTATGTCCCCCTCCTCTCCTAGTGTATGTCATGATATGATTCTGAGCACAAGGTGTGATAAACATCTGTTTATGTTTAATTAATGCCTGAAAAGTTCTATTCTTGTATTACTGTACTAATTATATTGGATTGATTGAGTCCAATGGTATTTAACCTCTTTCCTGTGAACTATTTCAAAATCTTTCTAGAATGATACAGAATATAAAATATAAAATAAGGAAACTCATTATGCTTTATGGAACCACGTTACCATAGGAAACCACAGGCTGTGTATTTCAATCATTTCCCAAATCTTTATGACTAATAATCTGGGATTTCTACTCACACTCAGCATTCACTTATAAAGTGGTGTGAGTAAAGTTCCAATTAAATAATTATTACTAATAAAACTATGCCAATTGACGATATGTTATATTTGACTCCCATTAAACTTGTTCACTTAGGGAAAAATGGAAAATAACCTGGCTGTGACAGCACACACCAGTAAAGCCACTATTGTCAAGGTTGAAGTAAGAGGCACATGAGACCAGAACTGCTTTAGTTACACAGTGGGTTTCATACAAGGCAGTGTTTTTTTAGGGAGACTTTGTTTAAAAACAAAAAGAAAAAATGTAAACTATAGAAATTTGGTATTGCGATATAAGCAAAGGTATTAGAATTAACTTCAATTTATATTGTACTATGCTCAAATTTTCTCTAGTTAATTCATCAAAATGCAGATATGTTTTCAAAACACTGACTATTTTTTAAATTCACATTAAGTTTGCAGAGACATTTAATCCATATGCTACTTACTGTAACTCATCATTTTGTAGGCGAGAACAGGTCTAAGTTCAGGACTATTTTTTGACTAAGACTCTTTGAGTGTTTTTAATTAACATTTAAAACTTTTTTTAAGGCAGGAAGTTATGTTTGACAAAGTTAAGGCCAAACACCAAAAGGTTAGTGTTTTGTCTAGAACTCAGCATACATGAATTTTAAATGAATTTTAGACTTGCCTAAAATAAGCTGTCTCACCCTTTGAGAAAATTGATGGAGAATAGAATGTTTAGCTTATGAGTGAGTATTTAATAATAGCTAGAGTTCAGGGAAATGTTGATAGAACAAAAATGATTTATTAGAGAAAATAAATTCTATATGCTAATAACTGGGCCATGCATACCTGAATAATTTTGTTTAGTGTCACTAAGGGATTTTAAAATCTTAGACCATGATTTTTCTTAGTAGTTTATTTTAATTAAAACTTACTTGAGAAGATGCTTGGCTGAAAAAAAAAGTGAGGCAATAACTAGTTAGAGAGAGAGAGAGAGAAGAGAGAGAGAGAGAGAGAGAGAGAGAGAGAGAGAGAGAGAGAGAGAGAGAGAGAGAGAGAGAGAGAGAGAGGGAGAATTCTTTTGCCATATTCAAAGTTGGAGAAAACAGCTGGGAAATATTAAGATATAAGAATGGTTCAGGACTGTCCATTGCGAGGGGTAAGGAGTAAATGTTAGGAGGTCATGAAGAGAAGGTAGACAGTGGAAGAAAGGATCAAAACCAGAGAGAACAAAAGAGTTTCAGAACTTTGAGAACTAGAAATAAGCCAACTTTTGTGGCAGCCAGCCTCCAAGATGTCCTTACTGATTCTTGTTCCTGTATTCAGGCGTTTGGGCTATATCCTTGCTTCATTCTGTTGTGATTTAAAAAAGAAGAAGAAGAAGCCTGACAAAAAGCAATTTCTGGGAGAGATGGTTTCACTTCAGCTCACAATTCCAAGTAACAGTCCACCATTGGAAAGTCAAGGCAGGAACTTCAAGCAGTTAGTCATATCACATCCATAGTCAAGAGCAGAGAGAAATAAATGCATAAATGCTCACTTGCTTCTTTGAATGCTTGCTTATGCTCTGATTAATTCCCCAACTCTTGCACATTTATATTCCAGGTATCTGTGTTTAGAGAATACTTCTACACATTGTGTGATGAGTCTTCCCATATCAATTAATAATTAATTTAATCATGACAATCTCCACAGACATGCCAACAGGCCAACCAAATATAGATAATCTCCCTTTGAGATTCCTTTCTTAGGTGACTCTAAGTTTTTCAAGTTGACATAGTGATAGTTATCATAGGGAGTGACTTCCCCCATGAGTCAATGTTATTCTGGTGACTGATCACACACTTCAGAACGGTTGGTGCATAACTGCTGAGGCTGGGTCATAAAGAACTAGACCTTCTGCCCCAGCCTCTTGCATTACCCTTTGTAAGAAATCCACCATGCTGTGCTGCTATAAAAAAAAAATTAGCTCCATGTAGAGAGGAGCTGAAGCCCGACATGGTGCTAGTACAGACCTCTTTGCACTTTAAACTCCTCCAATATTTAACCTCCTCAGAATCTCCAGTCTCAGGAGCGGCTTCACCAGCATGTGACTTTAGGGTTATGAGAGCTCCCAAGAAAAACCACCCAGCCAGATCCACATGGCTGACCACAGATGCAGTGCTAATCACCAGTCATGTCTCCCATTTTGAAATATAAGTACTGTATCTCTCTCTGCTTTGTACTTGTGGTTTAAGGTGTAAACCCTGAGCTGCCTGTTTCTGCTGTCATGCCCATACTTGTTTTCATGCTTCTCCTCCATGTTGGACTTCCATGAATTCTGATTCCTCTGAACTACAAGCCCAAATAAACTATTCCTTCTGAGCTCGCTTGGGCATAGTGTCTTTTAACAGCAATAGAATTGTAACTCATAACTGTAGATGTGTTTGTGTGTGCTTGTATACAAGTAGGAATGTTTGTGCCATGGCATTCATGTAGAGGTCAGAGGATGACTTGTATTGTAGTATTTGATACTTTCTGCCCACCATATGGGCCTGAAGGATTGAATTCAGTTTGTCAGGCTTTATGGCAGGCACCCTTATCATCTGGCCAGGGAATTTATATTCCAATAAGGGTGAACCCCATAGTTAATACTGCATATGAAAGATTAACAAATAAGTAAACAAGTAATGGAGGCATTCCCTAAAAAAGAATACTGAATTACTTAAATGAAGAAAATTGTAAATGTGAGAAAATTGGTGAAAAATTAGGAGGAAAGTTTTCAGAAAAGAAAAAAAGATAAAAGAAAGTGCTCCTTGAATTCATTCTGAGGAGCTGCTATTCACATTGGGATGAGACAGCTGAAGACTGAATTAGTCACATGTGTCAGAAATGAGGATTGGTCTGTGTTAAATGCCCTTATACACACACACACACACACACACACACACACACACACACACACACAAATACACACCCTAGCAGGGCAAGAACGTAGTGTGTGTGTAGGAAATAGCAGAGGCAGTGATGATGTATGTGCACAATGAAGGTAAGGGGGAAGCATGTGGTGGGGTTCATCAGATGACATAGTCCACACCAGTAAGTAAGGTCATTTTATTTGAATAGCAGTAGTAACATTGTGGACAAATTCAATCAATGATATTCCACAAACATATTCCTCATTTTTTAAAGAACAAATGATTTCTGAAGGGGTTGAGTGTTTCTAATCATAACTCAGGGGATGGCACCTTATTATTGTGACCTGAAAATGGCCATCTTTATACAACACATTTATTGAGAGGAGAACTCTGAGGCAAATAAGGTATGCAAATATGTGAAACAGGAGTTCTGGTAGAAGAATTGGTTATTAGTACTTCAGGAGAATTTGCTGTGGTCAAAGCTAAGCATCTTTGGGTTAGTTTCTATATAGGATGATGTGAAGGGACGGCAACAGAGTCGTTCTGAGGAATGCCATGTGTCTAAGAGATGAAGCACCTTCAGGATGAAGATCTGCTGAGCCACAGTTGGTAAGTGAGTTGCTATAGTTAGGAAAATGGTTTTCTTTTCCTAGCTTTCAATTCAGTATTCCAAAGACATCACTGTTAACTTACAAACATCATCTTGCCCTCACATAAAGAGACTCAAATTGTCCTGAACTGTGCATGTAGAGACATGATTTGACAAAATGTAATGTTGCAGGTAGCAGTCACAAAAAAGAACACATTCATTTTAGATTTCCTATTTACTAAAATTCAAATACCTCTATTAGTTTAATAGTGAATATTCAGCTTGAATTTTGCAATTTTTTTCCTGAAAGTGTTGAGTGTCAACTCAAATTCAGTAATTTGCATTTTTTAAAATATGTTTCTCATCAGGGTAAAGTAGTGTCTGTCACCTGGCAGGTAATAATTTCCTACCCTAGTTCTCAATGATAGAGAATCTCTCCCTCTTCAAAGAATATATTAAATCAGAGAACACACCATTTTATGCTAATGCAATCTTTGTAAAGGCTGAAATAAAATTCCAAGTACCGATAATTATGAAAACCAGATAAGAGGATTCTGGAAATGTTGGTTTCTCTTAATCATGTGGATGTTGTGCTCTAAGAGAAATGGTTTTACATGTTGATTTCCAGAAGATTCATTCAAGCATTATTTTTTCCAGGAAATACCTTTCTCAAGCAGGCCATTGAATTCATTCAATGAAGAACTGTATTTTGAAGAATGTATCTGTAACTTACTTTCCGGTGTTATGAGTGACTGATATTGAGGCTTAAAGTTTTAATTTATGAGTTGTGTATTATTTTCATTTAATTAAAATTCTTTTGAGAATTTCATATAGTATTGTATTTCCTTAATCCCTCCCTCCCTTTCCCATTTCCACTCTTCCCAAATCTCCCAACTTCTCAAATTCATAATCTCTTCTTTGTTTATTTTACTTTATTTTTGAATTTACAATATAATTACAGCATTTTCCCATCCCTTTTCTCCCTCCAAACCCTTTCATTCACCCTTTCCTGCCCTCCTTCAAACTTATGTCTTCCTTTTCCACTAATAGTTACTGTATGTGTATACATATATGTATATTGTATAATATATAATTAATATATGCATATATCTACATGTACATTTTATGTGTTATATAATATATAATATATGTTATATATTGTGTATAGATCTATAGATTTACATACACACACACATACACACACACACACACACACACACACACACACACACACACATATATATATATATATATATATATATATATATATATATATATATGTTTTTCGAGACAGGGTTTCTCTGTGTAGTTTTGGTGCTTGTTCCGGATCTTGCTCTATAGACCAGGCTGGCCTCGAACTCACAGAGCCTGACTTTGCTTCACTAGTGCTGGGATTAAAAGCATGCACCACTGCTGTCTAGTCACATATATAATTTAAATATAACAATTTCAGTCTTTATAATGCTAGCAGTAGGTACATTTTCATGGCTGTCTATTTGGCACTGGACACTGATTGTGCTCTTCCCTTGGGAAGACCACCTCTTCTACTCCCAGTCTTTTTCAGTTGCCTATAGTTCTTTGCATAGGATTGAGACCTCATGTGATTGTCCCCATCCACTTTCTCAAGTCCATTTCTGTTGTCTTTGTTCAGCTCATGTTTGGAAGCATTTGTTGTTATATTCACAGATAAGTGTAGTCTTTACTTCACATGAAGGAATCTTCTCTTTGCAACAGACAGAAATGACTACAGAAATTTTTGCTCACATGTATATGTGTTTAGGACTCATAACTTGGGACTGCATAACATATCATGGGGGTCATTCCTAAAAAATACTGGTTCTCTCTATTAGCAGTTGATTTCTTGCCAATAACTCTTCATCTAAGGGTTGGGGCATGTGAGATTTCCGACATCACGTTGACATGCCAATTGGCAACATTATGGAGGTCTGGTTTGGGTACCAGTGGTGGCACTTTCATCTTGAAATTAACCAATATCTATCTTATTGCACTTAAATCCTTCTCAATAGGATTGAATTCATGCATGATGTTGAAAATTTAGCCAACTACTAATGCTTGGCAAAGTCATGGATTCCAGAGAAAAATCCACTACTGACACTTTCCAAAACCAGTATAATTTATATTTTACTAAATACTCTATTCTAAATACTCATCCTTATTCTCACAGATAAACTAAGCTTTCACTCTTCATCAAAGAAGCTACTTTTTAGAGCATATGGAGACTATTACATAAATACATATTTTGTCAAGCACAGAGAAAGCAGAGAACAACTGACCCTTGCATGCCTTGACTTGATGTGTATATCCACAACACAACAAGCTCCTAAGGCTCAAGCATCATCTTGGAAAATGGGCTAGAAAGACTGTGAGAAGCTGAGATGCCTGCTGCAAGATAGTGTCTTCTAGACATGACAGGATTCATTTATGTTTATTTTATGTTTGTATAAGTGTTTTGCCTGCAGGCATATATATGCACCAATCAAATGCCAGGTATCTTCAGAGGCAGGAAGAGAGTTTCAGATACCCTGCAGCAGACGATTGTGAGCCATCATATTGATGATGCAAAACAAACTCAGGTCCTCCACCAGAACAGCAAATGCTCTTAACCCATGCTTATATCTCTAGGCCTTTCAAGTTTAAAATTTTAGACAATCATGTTTATTCTATGATGGAGAACATTTGTGAAGCATTTGTGTAGTGCCTGTACTATCTCAAAATTGTGTCGAAACTTGTGGTTTTTTTAATGCCTAGTTTACCAAGTATTTTAGATTGTAATGCATTTCAAATTTCAATGAGACAAATTTAGGAATATAGTGTTTATAAACATTTTCTAAAGTGAAGGAAATCTTCAATAAGGATGTGGTGCTTGAAATGACCTTAGAGGCTGCATTAGAGAAGCATAGAAAGACATCATGGGAAGAAAGAGCAACAAATCCAGCAGGCAAAGGAAGACATGCTGATTTAGAAAGGTAACTGCTGGACACAGCTGGATTATAGGCTGTTAGTATACCCAAACGTGGCTGTCTTAGTCACTGGCATCTGAAACAAACACCTTAAAGGAAGGAGTATTCATTTTGTCACAGTTTTATGGTTGTCAATCCACGGGTCTAGGCTGAGGTAAGGCAGAGAACTGTGGTGGGAGAGGATGGGGCAGAAAAGGAAGGTTGTTTCAGAGGAGGCGAGACATTAATAGTAATGCTCAAAGATGACTTTCAAAACACACTTGAGTGAACACCCTTCCCTATGTCCCTTTTTCCCAAACTCTCCATCACCACCCAGATGAGCATCGTCAATGGGTGACCAAATTCTCAAGATTTGAGCTTAGGGAAGGCATTTCATGTCCAAATCATAACAGTTATTAAGAAAAAAAAAAGAGAGATTAACAGCAAAATTAAAGCAAGCCTTCTTTGCTATGCTATGGCTTTAGGTGTTTATTGATAAAACATAAAAGTCATGGGTATATCTTTACTCATATTTTTAACTATTTTTTGAGATTATAATATAATTACATCATTTCCCCTTCCCTTTCTTTGCTCCAAACCTTCCCGTATAGCTCTACTTTGTCTCTTTCAAATAATGAAATTTCTTAAAAGTATTTGTTTATATGTACTATATTAATATATAAACAATATGTGTGTGTGTATGTGTGTGGTGTGTTTAAAAACACGTATATAACCTCACAGTCTTCATAATGTTACTTGTATGTATGTTTTCAGGGTTGACAATTCTTAAATAGAATTTAAAAAAACTATTTTATGAATTAAAAAAAACTCAGTTGTATTTTGCAGTGCTGACATTGTCTTAATTCTATTTTCAAAAGAGAAACTCAATACTCTAGTACTCACCAAGGTGGCTTGTGTGTCAACCTTAGAGAGCAAAATCCTTAATTAAGGCTCAGATCAGCCAGAGTGAAGCAGCAATCTTTCCCATATTGATCTGGATAAACTGCTTAGGAGAGTGAAAAAGCCATTGTCTCTGTTTATTTTCCTTACACAGCCAGAAGTTGAATTTCCAATGCTTGAGCTTCAGCAAAACAAACAAGTTGCATTCCACAGCACACAGAGATCGCCAATCACCTTCAGGCTTTATTCCTGAACATTGAATAAAGCAATAGCCACCCATCAGAAAGATTCTCAGATTCAGCATGTTTTTCTTGGCCCATGTCTCAGGAGACCTTGGTGTTACAGCACTGGGTCAGAAGGTGCTCTGGAGGACAACAGAGGGGACAGAGAATGAAAGTTCTGAGTCAAGCACTTGAAAAGCTGGACCATGTTGCTGTTTGGGGCACAAAAGTGAATGAATTAAGTGCCAGAAGCAATCTCCCTACACACACACACACACACACACACACACACACACACACACACACACACACAAAGTGTTTCAGTCTGTGTATTCTTTACTCATGATTAAACCATACCAAATGCTTTACATTTGTGAAAAAGTCAAGGAAGCCTCCTGCTAGTTAGTCATTGAACCACTGTTAACCAAACTAGAGGGGCTTTTTACTGGGTTGAAGATGATGTCTTGTTTCCCTTGCTCAGGAGTAAATTCACATTAAAATAGGCTCAAAACTTAAGGAACAGGGGTGTAAAGTTCCCCAGTGTATTAGTTAATATTCTATAGCTGTGATAAAATATCATAATCAGAAACAACTCAAGGAAAATATTTATTTTTGCTTATGTTTTCAGACTAAGAGTTCATAATTGTGGGGGACATTAACCAAGGCACCTGAATCAGGAATGTGAAAGTTCATGTCTTCAATCATATGTTGAAAATAGAGGAAACTGGCAGTAGAGTAAGGCTAAGCCCTCCGTCTATGACGTACTTCCTTTAGCAAGACTGAAGTGTCACCAACTCGGGACTACATCTCGAAATACATAAGCCTGTGGAGGAATTTCTCATTCCAGTTGCCACAAGGACATTCTCTGTCTTAGAGTATATTTCTAATTTCAGAGTCTAAGAAGAGATCTCTGGGTAATAAAAAATGAAAAATGAATTGGTGTGAGCACCTGAGATGTATGCTTTTTGGAAATTCTTGCCTACGTCTTGTCCTGATCACTTTCCCATTCTCCTACTAATCCTACAGAAAATAGACTTCAATCCCATCTACAGAGGAGGTCCAGAGTATGACTTAGGCTGACAGTATGTCATGGCTTGATGGAAAGCGTCCTACTATAAAATCTGTCAATCACTGATTCAGCATCCCAAAGGAATTATATTTGACAATACTTTCAGTCCTTTTATTCTAAAACCATTAGCCTGAAATGACCTCAAGAATAAGTCTGAAAATATCAACTTTGTAAGAAATGAAATCCTAGTAAGAACAGTATGAAAACAGTTAATACATGAATAAAGAATAAGGTTATCAAAAACTCTCTAGCTCAAGCAGAGAAATCATTTAGTCTTAGTCTATTATTTAGTTGGATAATGGGATCATAAATTCAGCTTGATTAAAAGTTATGGATAGATGGAATGATATTAGGGCTGTCCCTAAAATTTATGTCATATATACTTGGTAACTGTGATGTGAACATCATCAATTTCAAAGAGCTTGATTTACAGATATGTTTAAAAGGATTGGAGTAGTGGTTATTTTCATTACAGATTTCGAGAGTGGTGGAGAATCACGAAAAGATCTTTGAGATAACTCTCATAACGGGATCCTAGTCTCAATTTTGTTTCAAAACAGTGGGTAGAGACACAAAGACACTAAACAGGTTCTGCCTTATGAAATACAAAGGACAGAGTGGTGCTCAAATAAGACTCCTCTTCAATGCAGGGATACACATTTCCACTTCTGGCGATGTTGAGATTTGTATTTCACAGCTGAGTCCTACTACCAGGAAGTGGTCTTTGGCCATTGAGTGTGGCCTTCTTCTAACAAGTCCTCTCTCTGGAAACAGCGTTCATCTAGTAGGAATTTAGTATGACTTGACTTGTTGCTTCATTTGGAAATACTGAAGAATTATCTCCAGGGCAATTTGGAACTGAGCACATTATAACTTCTCTCTGCTCCTAGTTCAGCCTTTCTTCCTTCTTGGTGGTACTACCTGTAGCTTGCCAACAAATTTCTTTGTGGCATAGCTGAGCTTTGTAGA
The DNA here is from genome assembly GCF_949786415.1 of Peromyscus eremicus. NCBI lineage: Eukaryota > Metazoa > Chordata > Mammalia > Rodentia > Cricetidae > Peromyscus > Peromyscus eremicus. The sequence goes on along the minus strand of NC_081420.1, from coordinate 110,414,357 downwards.
CTCTTTGCTAAGAAAACTGAAAGAATATCTGTGGCACAAGGATTCAGGTATGAGACACAATCTCAATTGTCAACATGATGCCATTTTAGAGTCATCACTGAAACAACCAAAAAGAAAACTGATAAATTTTATAGATTAGGTTTATTGAGGTGAGAATCCAAAATGTGGCCAGCATTATTCTAGAGGCAGGCGTCTCTGCACTGGGAAAGGGAGAAAGGGAGCTGAGAAGCAGGATTCATTGTTCTTTGCTTCCAAACTGAGAATGCCACATGAACAGATGCCACAGGATCCTGCTGCTGGGACTTCCCACCCATGACTGACTTGAGCCAAAACAAACTCTCCCTCCTTCCTTACATTGCCTTTGTCACGTCTTGTCATAGTGAGAAGAACACTAAGAAATAACTGATTGAATGACATTTTATTTTTACCATTCTTAAATCAATGTATCATAAGCGTTATCATCAGTTTTAAGCAGCTTATACTGTTATATTTTATACCTTTTTTTCTGACTAAATAACATTCGGTTATACGGATCTAGGACAAATTGTTTATTCATTCATCTATTTCTACCTTTGGCTCTTAAAAATAGTGCTATGGTAAACATTCCAATGCAAAGTTTTATTAGACTGTTTCCTGGTCTTTTGAGTATATGTCCGTACATAGTGTTTCTGGGTCACATAGTAATACTACCTTTAATTCTAACTTTTTTATTGAGAAATTGCCCAAATGTTCTCTATAATAGTAATATCATCTTCAATTGCCATGCACAGTGTATAGCAGTTACTCCTACCGCTACTGTCTGCATTTTAATGGTTATCCTTTTGATGGTGACATAGTATCTCATAGTGGGTTGGATTCCCATTGACCTAATGGCTACAGATATTTAACAGCTTTAATTGTATTTATATAACATTCCTGGATCTTTGTCCATGTTGAATGTGGGATTCTTTGATCCTGTGGCTATGTTTTTAAGAGGGTTTTCTGTTGTTTGTTTTTCTTTTTGCTTTTTGTTTTCACATATCTGAACCTTATTACATGCTACCTAGCTGGCAACAGAAAGAAATTTAAATTGTGTTTGACAACATCCAGCATATAATAGGGGTACAAACATGAAATTATCACATATGTGAAGTGAAATGGAATATTGGAAGAAAAAGGTATTTAGGTACAGTATCTTAGTCATTTCAGGAGTTCTAGGACTCTCCTAATAATAAGCATAAAATAATGTAATACCCTTTCCTGTAAGCTATCAATACTTTGCACTCAAATAGATGAGAAAGTACAAATGCAAATCACCAATAAAATGCAAAAGTTCTATTACTAGAACTCACATGACCGCTCATGGGCTTCTGTAAATCTAGTTCCACTTCCGATGCCCTCTTCTGGCCTCTATGGACACTGTATGCACATAGTACAGAGATAAAATATGAAGCAAACACTCATCCACATAAAATAAGAACAAATAAAAATTAAAAGCTAATTGAAAACCTTGCACAGCCTTGATTCAGGGGGAGGGTCTAGATCTGCCTCTTCTGAATGTTCCATGCTCTGCAGACTTCTCATAGGAGACCTTGCCTTGTTGGAGGAGGGAATGGGGGGGGGATGGGTTGGGGGAAGTGGGAAGGGCCGGGGGAGGGAGGTGAAGGGGGTCTGTGATTGATATGTAAAATGAGTTAAAAAAATCCATAATAAAAAAAGAATAGTGACAGAAGAAAAGAAAACCTAAGTCCCTGGAGAGATAGCTCAGAAGTTTGGAGTACTTTTTCTGCAAACATTAGGACCTGAGTTCAAATACCCAGTACCTACATAAAAAATCTTGGCAAGACCATACATATCTGAAACCCTAGCACTAGAAGAAAGAGTCAGGTAGATCTCCAGATACCTCAATGGCCAAAATGGTAAAATGGTGTGCTCTTGCTTCATTGTGAGAACAAATCTTGAGGCAACAGTGGTGAAAAATGATAGAGTAAGAAACCTGATATCCTGCTCTGGTCTCCTCATATGTGTGCATAGAGTCATACATTCATACCCTTGCCTGCATGCACCATTGAGAGAGAGAGAGAGAGACAGAGACAGAGACAGAGACAGACAGACAGAGACAGACAGAGAGATTGAAAGAAAGAAAAACCAGAATCCCTAATGGTATCTTATCAAAGAGAATTCCATTCTCTAGAAACTGAGCTTAGAAAAAGTTGACTGTAAATTTAATTTTAACTGTAATTCCACCTAGAATTTCTAGATTCATAACTCAAACTAGTCTACTGTGGGAAAATCAGAATGCTGAAAGAAAGTAACTGGGGCTATGGGATATGGGTGAGAAACATAAATGTTCATTCACAAGATGATGCAAAGTCCCATAGTTCCTTGAACTTGTGTTTTGTCCACAGAAATTTCTTACTTCTAGACAATGACACCATATGGAAAATTTTGTATGTCCACTTAGGGGAATTTCTATTTAAAAGTTTGTGTTTCTAAAACCAGTCCGTACAATCTAAAGTGGGAAGCTCTAACATTCTGTAAAATAGTCTCTGTATGATTCTTTTCCCTGTCCAGACAGAATCACTGACAACAGGTCTTGAAAATAATGTCCTCAAATAAGTGAACAATCATTCCATAGATCATAGAATTTGAAGTGTTTCATATGTTTGCAGGCATCAGCAGAAATCCTTCCATGATTGAACCTAATGTATCTAAAATATATACATAGGGCAGGACAGAAGTTACAAGGAAACTTCACTGGGCGCTGAGAAAGAATCCCGTTTGAATACATGAGCACATTGATCCATGAGCCCTTCTCTCTTTCAGCTTCCACGAAAACCACTGTGGAAAAACTAATGGGCAGCTGATGGAAGAGGTGGACATGTATGCTGGCTCAATAGCTGGCTCCATAGTTCAGCTACCTCCTGAACAAATTCCCATGCTATAGTCTTTCCAGGACCACCTTTATCTATTTGAACGCAGTGAAACTCTCTCAGTGCCTGGGTTTTGAACTGTGTATCTCCTGAAGAAGGGTATTAACCTACAGCAAGGATAAATACAAGCAGAGACCTTGGTAAATGCTGTATGTCTGTTAATCTAGAATTGAAAAATCAGCGCTATGAAGACTACAAAAATAGATGGACCTATGTCATTGAGAAGTTACAGTAAATGGAGCACTAATGAAGTACAAATAAAGTGAATTGACAATGGGTATAAGAAGATTTCAGATTCTGGGGATAGACTGAAGGGATAATTAAAAAATTCCTTATGATTGTGCATGACTTATGGAATGGAAAACAGCCCCAAATCAGAATTTTTCAATATTTTGTAGCAAACATACAAACCCACACACATACACAAAGAAGGGAAGCATGCATGAGAGAGAACTTCTGCTAAATATAACAGAATTTAAAAGTTCTTATTAGTAAAATGGCAATGATTTTAAAATTTCTAACATTTAAATGATGTTTTAAATATTTATTTTGTTTTATGTATGTGAGTGTCTGCGTATGTCTATGCTACATATGCATATAATATTCTCGGAGGTCAGGAGAGTAAGTCATATGCCTGGAAGCTGGAGTTACAGTTATATGAGCCGTCTAATGTGGGTGCTGGGAACTACGCTCCCATCCTCTGTAAGAGCAGCAACTACTTTTAAGCTTTGAACCACATCTCCAGCCTCTTAAATACATTTTAAAACACTCATTTGTAGCTAGAGTTTTCCTGCCTGGCCCACAGTCAGGACAAATCTCTTTCACCTGCCAGTCCCACAGCCGCTCAGACTCGACCAAGTAAACACAGAGACTTATATTGGTTACAAACTGTATGGCCGTGGCAGGCTTCTTGCTAACTTTTCTTACAGCTTAAATTAATCCATTTCTATAAATCTATACCTTGCCCCAGGCTCGTGCCTTACCGGCTTCTTCACATGCTGTTTGTCATCGTGGAGGCTGGCAGTGTCTCTGACTCAGCCTTCCACTTCCCAGCTTTATTCTCCTCCTTGTCCCACCTATACTTCATGCCTGGCCACTGGCCAATCAGTGATTTATTTATTGACCAATCAGCAACACACTTGACATACAGACCATCCCACAGCACTCATTTCCTTCTTATCACACAGTTTTCAAAATGTATGATTTTATAAGGAACATTTATCAGCCTTTGTTATCATTTATCTGCAATTAAACAAAGACTTGTTTATTGTTTTTCAGCATGTTTAATACTATTAAACTGTACTAATGCATAGAAAGAGCTGTGTGTTTGCCTTTAAGTTCTGAAACACTGCCTTAGGAAATACAACTTAGATTTCTCCTATATTTGTCAATATTACTTGATAGTTGTGCAAGTGGATTTTTACATATATGTAGGAAATGAAACATTTACTAAAACATCTATAACCTGTTAATATGCACGAAATATTTTTTTTAGTTAGGGATAGAAAATAAGTTGTTTACTGCGTCTTACATGTTTTATAATCAAGATAGAATTTTTTTCTGAATATATGAGATGTTTTTAGCTTTTGTCCTTTGCCAAGTATCTACCCAGGCCTCTCTTCTCTATTTTACTTCTTGAATTCTGGGTATTTTCTTATTGATTTATATAACTTTTCTATATTAATAAAGACTTTGTCAGGTTGTCACATTTGCTGGAAATACTTTTGGCAGCCCTTTTTGAAGTCAACTTTTTATAGCTTTTTGTTGATGTGTTGCTTTGTGATGGTTTCTTTATTTCTAAATTTAAAACTGTATCCACATGTCAGAAAATTTTCTCCACAGTACATTCCATTTTCTACTAGTTATCTATGCTTTCATCTTAACACTGAAATATTTTTCCTCCTGAAATATCCTCTTCTGTGTAGCAAGTCCATCATTATAGCTTTAAGGAAACTAAGAGCAGAGAAGAAATAAATATGCTCTTCCACTCTCTTCAGCATCCTTCATCCTCTACTTGCTAGAGAATCAAAAACATAGTCTGTCTGAAATTCTAACAAGAAATCAAATGCTATTCCATGTGACTTTAGGAAAGATATTTCTTAGCTTATCAATAAAGAACTATATATCATATGATCGGGAAAAGGAGAAAAACTCCTGGAATGCAGACACATGCTGCAAATCTATTTTCCTGAAACTCTGGCAATTAAACATCTCTTTCTTTTCCAAGTTCAGAGCATCGTATTTATGAAATAAACATATTTACATGTCCAGTGACTCCTGGGAGTTTAATAAGATTACCTGTCAAGTCAAAAGAATTACTAATAGGTATCCAGCTCCCTTTTAGTACCTATCTTGCTCACAGGAGATAAACTGCAGATTCAGGAGGACCAAATAATGCATTCAATAATACATTAATGGGAGAAATATGAGTAAATCAATTGCAAAGAAAAGGAGAAGGAACAGTGTGATTTTTTTAATATCCTGTATGTCAAACAGCATTTCTCACACTATTATCATCACAATTTGAAATTACTCAAATGGAGTCTTATTTGTTCGAGAAGAACCAGCAGGTTTGCTAACAGCGGTGGGGACCCCTATCTATTTTCTCTTGAAGACTTGAAATTCACCATCATATTCTCTGTTGAGACTTCAATGCACTGTAGGATGAAAATAAAAACAAAATGTGAAGACGGAATGGTGTTTTATAGAGAAAAATGATTGACCAACCCAGACATTAGATCTTTAATTTTATCCCTTCAAGGTAAAAATGCACTGGTTTTGATAGGTAAGCATTTGCCTAGGATTTGAAGTCCTTTATCCAGATCTTATTGTGAATGATGAGAGTCCCTGGAAAAAAAATAATAGTATTAGGAGTGTCTGTTTAGCCAGCTAAGCTCAGCATAGTATACAACATACCCACTTCAATCCCCATCAGCTCTGCTGAGGAAGAGAATGTTGTCTGGTACATAGAGATTTACCTTAGTTTTCTTTTACCTTTTCAATGCTGAATGGAAAAACTTCCCCTTTCCTTTTTCTATGCACACTATTAATATCCTATTGTTGTAATCAATCCCAATTGGGATATATCAAAAATTATTCAATAAAACCAAGTAGGTTGTCATTTTTCTTCTTTCATTTTAGTTACCTGATTAATTTTTCTCAATGTATTTTTAAGATTCTCCATAGGCTTTGTAAGATTATTTTACATTCTATGATGTATTTAAATTAAAAGTAGTATTATTTAATAAATAAGATCCCTAAATAACAAAAACTTTTCACAAGAAATATTTGAACATTATCTGGTTTATAGAACCAACAACCTACTATTGACAAATTGTAGCTATTTAAAAATAGTAGTAACAATATCTCAAATGAAACATAAATACACTTTAAGATCAAAGAAGTAACAAAATGAACTGCCCCGTAGACAATATGCTGACTTAAAAAATAGATTCATGTTTTTGATATGTCAAATCAAAATTAGTTAATACACTGTGTTGTCATGAATGCATTTAACTTCTTCAGAGTGGGAAATGGTGTATCCTTAAAATAAAATTAAATAGCAAAGAAATTCACAATTATATTCTAATATTAAAGAAATTTTCAAGGTTTATATCAAGTAATTTTAATCCTGAAAGCATAGCCTATAAAAAAAAATCAACAAGTAAAATGTCTTTATTACACTCATACCTTCAGCTGTAACTGATATTTTTAATAGTTTTAATCTTTTTCAGTGTTTATTATTTGTCTTAGTCTCTTTTCCTGTTGCATTAATACAATGCACTGACCAGAGTAACTCAAGGGAAGAAAGTTTTATTTCAGCTCATAATTGAAGACAGGGACATAAAAGCAGTATGAGTCTGAAACAGCTCATAAAATCACATTCACAATCACAAAGCAAAAGGTGACTACTGTCCATGCTTAACTTGTTTGCTCTGTTTTCCAATGTTGAGGACCAAGCCCAGGAAATGTTGCTACCCATTTATAGTTTGGATCTGCCCACCTCAACAAGATCCGTCAGTGATGGCCAGTGTCTAACAATCCCTTGGAGTTGTAGCTAAATGCTGTTCTCCTAGGTGAGTGCAGATCCTGTCAACTGGACACATAGCACTACCCACTATATTATCTTTAGAGTATCAGTTGTGTGGTTGCCACAGTATTTCACTTACATATATAGGTATTTCACTGGACATTCATTACTAATATATGTCAGACTTAAGACTAAATATTTTTTTCTTTGAGCTACTAAAATAATGTGCACCTTCCATGCACTTACTTAGAAGACAGAAGTATTTGAAAACTACAAACTTCTTGAACAAACACGGAAATATATTTTTCTTAGCGTGTGAACATAACAATAGATTTTATTCATTTATAATGAAGAGCACAAGGTCAATGTGGTTTGTTTATTTTGTTCAGCATATTCTAAGAATGAGACTTATTTTCCGTATTTTAAATATAAGTGGAAATAGAAAGAAAATTAAGTGGAAATGTATTTTTTTGTACAGATACTTCTTAATAGTTCATAAAATACCAATTTTTTTCTCCCAAAGTATTCTGAGCACTCTGTACAATGCTGAAGTTAAATTCTGCTCAATGAAGACAAATGGACATTTTGTGTATTCAACACAAATACTGTATACATATGCACACAGGGACATGTCTGCATACACATCTTAACTTGAGATATAGTGCACTGAATTGGAAGCATTTTCATGATTTATCATGAGAAATTGTCCTCGTCACATTGGCCTGTGTACATATCTCTGGAGGCATTGTCTTGATTAGTAATTTTTGTAGGAAGGGTTGGAACACTGTGGGTAATGCCGTACTTGGGTAAGTGGGTCTGGGCTTTATAAGGAAGCCAGTGGATTGAACCAATAAACAGTTTTTCTTTGTGGAATATTCTGAAATTCCTGCCTTCTGGTTTCTGCCTTAAGATCATGCTTGCCTTTCTTCTGTGAAGAACCATAATTTGTAAGGCAACTTAATAAACCTTTCCTCCCTGAGTTACTCCTGGTCATGCAACAGAAAGTTGACTAGCATATTTTATTTCTATTTGTATACTTCTTATTATATGTATTAGAGTCCTATAGTAAGTTAAATGGTGCTGTAACTAATACATTCCTTGATTCTAATCCCTGGAACCCGATTATAATACCATTATACGATATAGAATTATAATGCATAGACATACTAAACATGGTATCATTCACATGCACATATTCATAAAATACCTGCAAAGTTTGTTATAAGTAATTTGTTTTTTGTGGCCCTAAAATATGGTGAAGAAATTAGAAGTTGAGACAAGAAAAACAAGAAAGTCAACAAAAGTAACTAAACTGAGCAAGATAAAGGATAGATATCTGGGTTTAGTCCCTCCAATTACTATCTGATAAACTGTGCAAATACACATCAATAACTTGAAGAAGAATTGACTATTCATATGACAATCCTGACTTGTTATTGGTCTAGTTTGGGCTTGGAAGCATTAACCAACTGATACTAGAAGGTGATTCTATTTACAGGCAAACCATGCTTCTGCAGTCAGAAAAATCTCAGAAAATGAGACAGGTAGAAGCATGCAAACAGCTGAGGTAAGAAGTAATTAGTGCATCTGGGAATTGTCCACCAAGATGTGCGTGGCCTCCAGGATGTCAGAAGTATGATGAATGGAGTGTGAAAATTTCTCCAATACTGTTTTGACTAGTTCTATCATTTTTTCACTAAAATGTGTTGCTGTACATAACCTCTAGAATGCAGGAACCCATATTGGAAGACAGAAGCAAAAAGATTCTAAGATGTCTATGGACAAAGAATGAATTTTAATGATCCCTGCATTCACTGTCACTGTGCCTAGCAGTATCACATTCTCATTATAGATGCTCAACCAATTCAATTTTGGTGTCCAGATGGAATATCTCATGTTTAAACAGTGATACTCTTTTTAGTTAGTCATAACTTAATTCACTCAAATCCCTTGGCTTGAGGTCTGGCATCATTATGGAATTAGCTTTCATTCATTTTCAATTTAAATTAATTTTCAATAGCAAACCAATGACATTTGGAGACTAGGAAACCAAAGAATACTTTCCAATGTTTCTATTTAAGTCATCTGAAAAGACTGCATAATTGAATGCATTAAGGTTTTAAGGGTCTGCCTAGCACACTGAAGGCCTCTATAATCATGTGGCTGGTGAATAAATTCTTGGCACACTCTTCTAGCTTACTGTAACAAAAAGAATAGACTTCTTTCAGGAATAAACCTGGACCACTCAGGCTAATGGGAATCCAGTTAGGTTTTTGCCAATCTCAAGAAACATCCATTATCAACAGATGCTGGGAAAATCATATTAGAAATGTGTTTTAGAGATAAAATAGAAAAGAGCCCCAAAGTTAAGAGAAAACAAAGCCTATGATAGTATTATGATTGATTTTGGAAAGAAATAACTGTGGACGCTTAAATATACGAATTGCTTTAACATATTTTAAGCTTTTAAGAGGAGAGATTATTGATGTAAAAGACACTATAGTATCTCAGTGACTAGTGATTCACATATAAATGCATATTAAGAGATCACTTAAAATTCATATTATTGATCAAATCGACCACAGCAGCTCCAGGGGAGTCATTGAACATTTTGTAAACAAAATATCAGACAAAGATTAGGTCAGTGTTCACAAATTCACAGGGTCACTTCTGGATTTGAGTCTGAAAGTAATTGTAAAGTTGAGCCAACTGTAGGCATACATATTTCATTTAGCTAAATACATTTGGTTATCAGTTTTCTATGACATATTAAAAATCAGCTACTACATAGTCCATGTCAGAAAGGGAAATATCAAAAATCTAAAATAGAGCATTGCCTCTTAGGTTATAGTGATTGGATTTAATGTCAAAACTTTAGACATTCTCCTTATACTATTATGAGAAGAAAGGCAAATACATGTCTCAGTTTAAGAATTCAACTTAGACTATTTGGGAACTTCTATTGAAAAATAAATATAAAATTATTCTCGATTAATTAAATGTCCTCTAATTACTGTGAGTGATTTGTAGTGTGGGATTAGGACAAGATCAACAGGAGGGATTGGAGCAATACATTTCAGACCATGAAAGAGACTAGACCACTTAGATCACAACCTCAGAAATGAAGTCCAAGATGAGCTAATGTTTCCCCCTCAAATCAAAGGCAGAATTGTAATATTATTCTAATCCTAGGTGCTGTAAGGACTAAAACAAATTAAGACAAATTTGCAATAGTATTCCACATGAAAATGATGGTTGAAATCGTAAAAGAAAATGACTTCAAGGTATTTTTGAGCCATCATGCCTCTAGGTATACATCTGTGACTTAAAAGAATTCAGAGTAAATGAAACTTCTCATGACCAGTTGTAAATTCAGTCTGGAAGTGTGGTTTATAGCCCATCTTCAACAGGAATACTGCTGTCTGCTTAATTAAAAGAAAACTGCACTACGTGGTGAGGGACAAATTCACCTACTCCCACTTAAGAACACTTGTCTCTTAAGAACAAAAATTCAAATATTGAGACTAGTAAATAATTTGGTTTAAAGAAAAACACTCCACCAGGACATTCTTGTCAAGCTATTGGCATTAAGTAAATATGGTTTCTTGCTTTTGGCCAATGAACTTGGCAGTAAACTGAGAATTTTCGATTAGGTCTGGAGGGAAGGAGTTAATTTTCTTTTTCTTTCTTTTTTTTGTTTTATTGAAATGTTCTTTGTGGTGGTATTGTGTTCCCCAAAATATTGTGAACCCTAATAAATTTATCTGGGGTCAGAGAACAGACAGCCCCTAGATACAGAGTCTAGAAAATGGTGGCACTCACACCTTTAATCCTAGCACTCCAGAGGTAGAAATCCCTCTGGATCTCTGTGAGTTCAAGGCCACAGTGGAAATGGCCAGGCATGGTGACACATGACTTTAATCCCAGAAAGTGAGCCTTTAATCCCAGGGAGTGGTGGTAGAAGGCAGAAAGATATATAAGGTGTGAGGACCAGAAACCAGAGGCATTTGGCTGGTTAAGCATTTGGCTGGTTAAGCATTTGGCCGGTTAAGCGTTCAGGCTTTTGAGCAGCAGTTCAGCTGAGAGCCATTGGGATGAGGACAGAGAAGCTTCCAGTCTGAGGAAACAAGACCAGCTGAGAAGTTGGCCAGGTGAGGTTAGCTCTGACTTGTTCTGTCTCTCTGACCATCCAGCATTTCACCCCAATACCTGGCTTAGGTTTGATTTTATTAATAAGACTCTCTAAGATTCCTGCTACAGTTCTTCTTGAGCCAATTGTGAGAGGCTTGTGGTATAAGGCTGGTATCATGAGGCATAACTAGAAAGAATACAGTTGTATCATCTGTTGACATAGGATATAGTACATAGGGTTATTTTCCTTCCTTGTGTCAGTCAGTCTACCAAATAACAAAAATTCTGTCATAGGATACTTGGCCATTTTTCTCCAAACAGAATTGCTTTAAAAAGTCTTCCCTCTCCTTTAATGCTATCAGTTTATATTTGTCCTAGAATGTTCAAAATCAAAAGACTTGGGGATATTTTTGTGTGACTGCTAGTTTTTTTTTATCATTCTTTGAGAATTTTGTACAATATGCTTTCCTATTTACCTGTACTCAACCAACTCCTCCTCCCAGATTCACCTCCTTCTGTAACCACCCAACTTTTAGACCCTCTATTTTAAGATAGTTTTGTTGTCCATGCATTCCTATATGTTTGGCTTTTGTGTTTGGTAGATATATCAGTAGCCATACCCTGAAGAAAACTGAATCCCAACAGGTATCAATTACAAATATCTCCTCAGTTACTGATAGGACTTTTTGTCTCCCTTCATTCTCTACTCAGGGAGTTTTGTCTAGTTTGAGCTTCTGTAGACCTTGTGAATGCTGTCATGACTGTTGTGGTTTTATATTTGCAACTGTACTTTTGTTTCTGAAAATACTGTTTTCTTATAGTCATCTGCCTTCTCTGACTCTTATAATCATATCACTCGGTCTTCCACAATGATCCCTGGGCCTTTGGAGGAAGAGTTGTGATGCAGATTGCATTCAGAGCTGAGGATTTCATTCTCTTCTCTGCACCTTAATCAATATTAAGGTTCTATATAAATTACTATAACCTTTAAAAAAAAGCCCTTCTTTTCTGAGGATTAAAAGATGCACCAATCATTGCTTCTTGGCCTTTTGATTAAGATCAAGTGAAAGATGCACTTGATCTTCAGGTTTAACAATAACTCATAATTAGGTCAGCCATTTAGCAGAAAAATACTAGTGGTATCTCATATATGGCCTATGAACTGTCCAGTAATAAGTCTTTTGACCTGAATAACATTGCAGGTCAAGATTTTATCTTATAGAGCAGGTCTTAAATCTAGTCGAGTGGTGGTTGTTTACTCCCATAAATGTTAACTCCAGTGAGCATGTCTGGCCAAGTCAGTTATCATCATAGCTCTAAGAGTTCACAACTAGGTAATATTGATGATTATTTTTTCTCTTTTTGAAATGTGCATAGCAACTTCCAGCATAATGAAATGTAGGCAGTAGGGATGAAGCTTCCAGGTAAACAATAACCTTATCTCCCCATGTTCTATGACTCTAATAGGTATTGCCATCAGCAATAGGGACTTGCCATCAAGTTCTAGACTTCTAGAGAGTAATCAATGACATTAGAAATAGCTTATAATGTTTGAGGGCCAATGGCACCTTGGGATCCAAAAACTCTACAAGAAGTAACAGATTGTGCATATTAAAATTTATTTGCTATCTAGTAGGAATCTAGTAGGGGTTTTATTGCCCAGTTATTGGGTACCTCCATTTAAACTATTTTTGTAGGTGAATACATATATATTTTAGGAAGCTTTTACAGCAGTAGGTTTCCATGTGACCTTTTCAAACTTCTTTACTGTTAGTTATCCCTCCCTATATTCCAAATTCTACCCTGCCCGACCATCTTCTAGCCTAAATTTAACTTTTCTTATTCACTTATTTTCCTTTTGCCCTTCATGCCTCCACTCCATTGAAAATTTCCAACCCATTATGTTTCTTTACTAATTTCTTGATCTCTGAGGATAATCAACACCAAGCACACATATTTGATTATTAAAGATTATTATCCACAAATGAGGAAAACTATGTAATGTTTTTATTTCTTGATCTGGATGAACTTATTCAGAATGATTGTTTCCAGTTCCATCTATTTAACTGAATGTTTCATGATTTAATTTTTCCTAATAGTTGAATAATATTGTAATGTATGACTATACAGTACTTCCATTACTCATTCCTTAGCCAATGTACATCTAGATTGTTTCCATATCCTGGATACTGTGAATAGAGCAGCAATGAACATGGACAAACATGTATCTTTATAATAAGATGTAGAGTCTTCTGAGTATATGCTCAAGTGGTATGGCAAGATCCCATGGTGGATATATTTCTAGTTTTTTTGTTTTTTATTTTTATTTTGCAATACAATTCAGTTCTACATATCAGCCACGGATTCCCTTGTTCTCCCCCCTCCTGCCCCCCTCACCTTCCCCCCAGCCCACCCCCCATTCCCACCTCCTCCAGGGCAAAGCCTCCTCTGCGGACTGAAATCAACCTGGTAGACTCAGTCCAGGTAGGTCCAGTTCCCTCCTCCCAGGCCGAGCCAAGCGATCCTGCATAAGCCCTAGGTTTCAAACAGCCGATTCACACAATGAGCACAGGACCCGGTCCCACTGCCTGGATGCCTCCCAAACAGATCAAGCCAATCAACTGTCCCACCCATTCAGAGGGCCTGATCCAGTTGGTGACCCCTCAGCCATTGGTTCATAGTTCATGTGTTTCCATTCGTTTGGCTGTGAATAGAGCAGCAATGAACATGGACAAACATGTATCTTTATAATAAGATGTAGAGTCTTCTGAGTATATGCTCAAGTGGTATGGCAAGATCTCGTGGTGGATATATTTCTAGTTTTTTTAGAAAACCACCATACTTATTTACTGAGTGACTGTACAAGTTTGCACCTCCACCAGTTGTCGTAAATAAGTATATCCATTTCCTCTTATCCACACCAGCATTTTTCCGTCTGTTCTTTTTTGTTGGTTTTTTTTTTTTTGCTTGTTTGTTTGTTTTTCATCTTAGTCATTCTGACTGGAGTAAGTTAAATTTTAATTTTAATTTTAATTTTCTTTTCCCTGATGGCTAAGGATATAAAACATTTTAAAAATCCATTTAGGCTGTTAGGTATCATTTGCCCCATTTTTAATGGAATTGTTCATTTTCTTAATGTTTAATTTCTTGACTTCTTTGTATATTCTAGATATTAATCCTATGTTAAATAATTATTTAATAAAGATATTTTCCTGCTCCTTAGGCTTCCTCTTCAGCTGGAAGGTGGTGCCTTTGCGGTACAGAAGCTCTTAAGTTTCATGAAGTCTGATTGATTCTTGCTCTTACTGGGGTCCTGTTCTGAAATTCCTGTCTTGTGCCAATGAGATCAAACATTTTCTTTACGTTTGTTTCTATTCGATTCAGGGTATCAAACTTTATGTTGAGGTCCTTGATTCATTTGGTGATGAGTTTATAGCAGGGTGAGAAATCAGGATCTGTCGTTCTGCATGTACCTACCCAGGTTCCAGAACTATTTGTTGAATATGCTGTCAATGTCTTTGACATGTATTATTGGCCATTTATCAAAAATCAGGTAGGCATATGCCCAAAGAATCTGATATCCTACTGCACAGGTACTAGCTTAGCTATATCCCTTGTTGAATTTACACTTGCTAGGAAATGAACACAATCTATATGTCCTTAAATGGATGAATGTATAATGCAAAAGTGGTACATATACACTATGGAATACTATTCAGCACTTAGAAAAAATGAGATTTGCAGGTAGTGGAAATAACTAGAAAGTATTATGCTGAGTGGTGTCACCCTGACCCAGAATGAAGAATTTGGCATGTTCTCTCTTACTTGTCATCGTGTTTCAAATCTTCAGATGTGAAGATAAACATCTGGATTAACTTCAGACAACAGGAAAGTAAACAGGCCTGTGGGTAGTAGGGGGCTCCTAGATAAGAAAATAGTAAGATACAAGTGATATGAAGGGGTAAATGGGAAAATGGGGGGAACAATAATTGAGGAGGGATGAGGGATTTTTTATTTGGGTGAAGTGTTTTTACTGGATTTTGTTTGTTTGTTTGAGTTATTTGTTTGTGTGCTATTGCTGTTGATTTTTCTGCGTTGGGATTTATATATCAGGAGATAGTTACTTAGGGTGATTTTTTAATTTCTTTGGGGTCAAATCACCTTTCTTTTTGCGGTAGATGTGTTTACTATGTTCTGGAGCCAAGTTCGCATCAGTGTTGGAATGTTCCTTCCTCTGTCTGTCTGGTATTTGGGTCTACAGCTTCCATCTCACATCTTTTACTTGTCAGCTGTCATCGTAATGCCTTTGGTGTCTTGGTCCAGAAACTTGCAACAAGTTTCTCCTGACTGTGTGAGCTGCTCCTGGCTATAGTGGCCAGATAGAGCAACTGAAGAGTTCCACTTAGGCAGCTGGCTGTGCTCTAGAATTCCAGGTCACCTGTAATATCTGAATAGTCCCTTTGTAGGGGCTAGTCTGTGATCTAGGATGTTCAAAAAACAAAACAAAACAAAAAACAAACAAACAAATAAAAACCCAGAGGGCAAGACGATGTGGCAGTCCCTATCCATCAACCACAAGGCTTGCCTAACCCAAATGAAGGGAAGCTGAGAGAAGACCCAGGTAGCCTGCCTGGGTCTATGTACTGCATAGACAAGTTGGAGACTCCCTGGTAGCGAGAGGGCAAAAATCACATGAGTTCTATGAGATTGGAAGATTTGAGGGGGATTTTACTTTGTTTAGAACAGTTCTCATATGATCCACAAAAATTATAAGGCATATCATATTTTAATTAATATCAATTTCTCCTGTCTGTAGTGTTCATAACCCCTTAGCTCTATGATCTATTCAGAAAGAACACAACTTTAAACAGTTTAGAGTTGCATTAGTGAAAATCAATTTCAAGGACAATTAGTAACAGCTCAATACTGCTTTGTACCAGCAGCTGACAATTAGTCATAGAAAGACAGCAGAAACCTGGGCACCAGGTCTTCTCAGCCACTAGACTGCACTTACAAACATGGATCCCAAGTCGGATGCTCTCATTCAAACATAGCTCCACCATTTACTAGGTGGATGTGTGTAATGTGTATAAAATCCTGTTTGTTTCTTAAAGTGGAGCTCTTCATAATGCTTTTTTTTTCATATTATTATGGAGATAAAATGATTTTACATAAACATTTAAGAGAATTTCTGAAAAAAAAAGTGCCATACATAACAGACACTTTTGCTTTGATTATTGATATTATTCCTCAGACGGTGAGTTATACTAATTTATATGTCCTTTGTCACAATATCAATGAGAGTAAGAGAGAGAGGGACTCGGGGAGAGAGAGAAAAACACAGAGGAGCACTAGTAAACGTGCTAAAAAGGAATGTTTGTGACAGATGTGGCATTCTTCTTTGTGGCATTCTTTTTGCTGTCACTTTGACATTGTGTTTACGAAAAACTTGTTTTAAAAAAAAATACAGGTAAAATTAATACGTAGAAGCAATTTTGGCACTAAATTCATGATGCTCCTTCTATCACCAATAAAAATACCATCATTTAACACATAATGAAGTTTTCATCCTAGCAGGCATTGTACTAAGCCCATGTATTACTTTCATACATGTACT
The DNA here is from genome assembly GCF_949786415.1 of Peromyscus eremicus. Lineage (NCBI taxonomy): Eukaryota > Metazoa > Chordata > Mammalia > Rodentia > Cricetidae > Peromyscus > Peromyscus eremicus. Next base: position 110,397,667 of record NC_081420.1, on the reverse strand, counting down.
ACTTACAAAGTATGATGGATATTCCCTTTTTATATGTGAGTCTATTCTGACTGTGGAATGGGTAAAGCTTGCACAGTCTATCTTAAAAATCTAAATGCAGGGTGATATCACACAAACATGCTTTCGCTCACCTATTGGGATTTGACTCAATTGGAGGAAAAGGTCAGAGAACATAATAGACTAGATTTGAAGTCTACTGAATGTACTTCCGTATTTGTGAAGTACATCCAAGTACATCTGTACTTGGCTCTAAAATATTCCCCCTGCCTCATATTTTGGGAGCTTGTTACCAGGATCAGGGTACTATTTGGGGAGACTGTAGGGCCTAGTAGGAAAAAGTGGGTCACTAGAGGTAGCACTGAACTTTCTAGCTCAGGTCATATATCCAGTGCTCTGGTACCTTGTTCTTTCTGGTCTGACATGGCATGTTCATCCCACTCTAATATTAGGATGGAGTTCACACTCTACCAGCTTATTTTCCCTGCCACAATTGGCTGAAATCACCGAATCATGGAGTCAACATAAATCATTTTTTCCTTAACTTGTTTCTGTCTGGAATCATGCCACAGTGAGGCTAACACAACACAGGATTCATAATACCATTCAGTATCTTTCTAAATCTGTTTTTTTTCCCCAGCCAAAACAGAAAATACATCTGAAGAGACAATTAGGTGGACCAGGCACTTGCCACACCAGCATGAAGACGAGAGTTCTTATCCTTAGAACTCACGTTCAAATACAACCCAGTGGGAGTGACTTATTTCCCATTGTGCAAGAAGAAGCTGTAGGGAATTCCTAACACCATCTATCTACCCAAATTAATAAGCACAAGCTCCTGACTTAAGGAGACAAGCCTCTCTATATAAGTTGAAAAACCTGTAGTGATTGAAAAAGAACAGTCCCTATAGGCTTGTATATTTGTGTACTTGGCCCCTAGTTGGTGTAACATTTTGAGAACAATTAAGAGATATACCCTTGTTAAAGAGGTTGTGACAGTGGGGATGGGCTTTGAGTTTTTAAAATCTACCCATGGCATTCTCAGTTAGCTTTCTTTGCCTTATGCTTATAGATCAAGATGTAGTTTCTCTGCCTGGACTGAATCTACCAGGCTGAGCTGAATCCCCAGGAGAGTCCTTGCCCTGGAGGAGATGGGAATTGGGGGGGGGGGGTTGGGGGAAGAGCGGGAGGAGGGAGGACAGGGGAATCTGTGGCTGATATGTATAATTAAATTAAATTATAAAATAAAAAATAAATAAAATGCATGATAGCTCATAAAAAAAAAGATGTAGTTTCTCAGCTCTGCCTTACCACTGTGTCCATCTGCCTGCTTTCTGCTGTGATCCCCAACATGATGGTCATTGACTCTCATTCTAAAACTGTAAGCACCTAGTAAACTCTTTCTTCTAGTACTCACCTTGGTTATGGTGTCATATAACACACTACAAAAGGAACTAAGACAGAAATTGTTATCAGGGAGCAACCTATTGCTTTGACAGGAGTCCTAAATATGCTGTTTTTGTCGTTGTTTGTTTGGTTGTTGTTTTGTTTTTTTCTTTTTTGAGGAATGTGGAAGACTCTGGGATTTTGGACTAGGAAAGCAATATTGAATGCTGTAGGTAGGGATAAATGGGGCACCCTAGTAAGAGGCTGGAGTGTAGTGCTGAGAGCAATGTAGACTATGGAGGCCCACCTCAAGACTTTTCAGAGGAAAACAATATTAACAACTAGGATAGAGTCCATTCTTGTGATATTTTTGCATAGACTGTGGTCCTAAGAATCTGACTGGGGTTGAATTGAAAATTTTGCATTGATTTGCTTGACCAAATAAATTTCAAGGTATCCTCATACTGACAATGTCATGTCATTATCAGTAACCACTCTTATGTAGGTCTACAATGAGAGTGATTACATGTATATCTAGAGAGAGGAGAAACCAAGCATAAAGATGAAAGTCCTGATACAAAATTGTATAAAGTGAGTGACATCCACATGGCAAGACCCACCCAGGTACTCCTGCAACATGTTAAAAAAAAAAGAAACAAAGAATCTCATGTTCCTAAAAAGCAACAGTAAATCAAAGCTTATAAGAATGTAGTTCAAGGAGGGGGCATGGATGCACCCCAAGAGAACAGGTGAATTTGGCAGCATCTCATATGTGGTTCTGGAATTAAACTTATGGTATACACAAGAATAAGGGGGTTGTGAAATCTTCCTCCCTGTTTATGGAGAGCCCCTGAGGGCAAACACTTGGTAGGGGTAGTGAATTTACCAAATGACTTCCCAGAGAGGCCATTACATGAAGCTGTGAAAGTGAAGCCTGGATTGCTTTGGAGAACACAGGTTAGAGGTGACAGAGCCCTGGGATGTCTGCTAGGAGTGAACTGCATACAGGGAGTAGATCCAGCACAAGAGACAGAAGTGTCTTGCAGTCACCAAAGCTGTAAGGGCTGAGCTTTCTAAACTCTTTGACATCAGACATAGACATGCAAGATTTGAAGTTTTCCTTTCGGCATGTCACTCTTGTTTAGTTAAATATTTACACACTATGCTCCCATGCCATCCTTTGGAATGGTAATGTATTATAAATCTGTGTCATTTTGTATTCAAAGTATGTAAATACATATTAATTATATATGTATATATAATGTATGTATATATATTATATATAATATATATGTGGCCATAGCTTCAATATATACAATGTTATAGCTCTTGGTTTTGTATAGCACTTTCTATTATCATTGATAACAATGAAGGCTTTTCTAATGTGCATAAGCTAAGTTGCATACATACATACACCCCCATACAACCCCTCTCTCACATAGAGAGAGACAGAGAGACAAAGAGAGAATATCTTAGACACTCTATGAGCTCTAAATCACTTTATTTATATTCTAGATAGGAGGAAACTGAGGAACTGAAATGTTAAATAACTTCCCTCAAGCCATACAGATAGACATGGTGGCTTTGGAGATAAAGCTCTCTGATCCTGGTCCTTCTTCACAGTGTCATGCACAGTGTTCTGAGGATCACATGCTGAACATTGATCAGGAATGCATGCACCTGTTGTTTCTTTTTTCTTCTCTGTCTTTTAATTTCTTGTTGTGTCTAAATCAATCTGTTTTAGTGACATTCATAATACTATTATCCTATTTAAAAGATATTTTCTATGCCACATTAAGTATTTTTTGTATATTATAGTTCTAAACATAGAATTTCTTTAATTTGTGATATAAATATTTATGTATGCCTGCCTCTATTGTCTATCTACTATCATCTATTTATCTATCTGTCTGTCTGTCTGTCTATCTATCTATGTATCTATGTAACTAACAATTTATCGATATTTACTTTACAGGTCACAATAAAGAGATTGCTTTGAGTGTTAGAAAAGATTTTGGACTTTAAAACTATAATGAGAATGTGAATACTAAGGGGACTTTTGAAGTTATACTAAATGCATTGTGATATGGCCATAAACCTATGGGAGCCATGGAGAGGAATGTGGTGTTTTGAATGAGAATGCCCCCTTAGGACCTTTGAATACTTGGTTCCTGGTTGGTAAGTTACAGTGTGCCTGTGTTGGAAGAAGTGTGTCACTGGAGCTTTATTTTGAAGTTTCAAAAGCCCTTGCCATTTCTAATTAGCTCTTTCTTCTTTGTGCTTATGGATGAAGATGTAAGCTCTCAGCCACTGCCTCTGTCTCAACTATCTGCTGCTCCTGTGTACCCCAACCATGATGGTCATGGACTCTGCCTGTGAAACAGAAAGGCACAAAAAAGCATCTTTCATGTAAAAGTTGTCCTGGTCATGATATATTATCAGAGCAATAGAAAAGTAACAAAGAAAATATAAAAATTAACCTTGGTCCTCCCACACAGGGACACACATGTACATGTATACCTGCACACAGTATGTGTCTTGTCAGAACTTGTGTACATATAGGCAACTCACACACACACACACACACACACACACACACACACACACACACACAAACATCAAAACAATAGAAAATACCTACACATAGCTTTCAAGAATTAAATAGCTTTAAGCACAATTAACTATGTTTTTTGCTAAATAATTGGAAGAAAATATAGACTTAAAAAATGGCAGTTGTCATTCTATGGAAAGAGAAACCACTAATAAATAAATCATGTTTGTGTCATCTGATTTATTGTGTATATTTAGGAATAGGAAACCATAAAATATGGGAGTCTATCTATATATATGCCAATGAATGCAAAATGAACAAAAAATAGCTGAGAAATTAAGTTTAGGTACAAATACACTTCCTAGAAATACGACTTTTTACCTCCATTCATTATTAAAGTGTACATTTTGGAATAAGCACATGAAACAAACATTTAGATTTTTAGTACACTTTGTTAAGGACTATTAGAAACTACAGAATTTATAAGATTTGATGCCTACTGTTCCTCAAAAACATTATTAGAGGTCCAGGAGCATCAGGTGATTCTGGGGGAGTTGTGTATTAACCCTTCCAACTGGTTCAGCTCCCCTGCTGGAATCACTCTTCTAATCTGTTTTATGAGTTCTACAAGGACTCAGTAAGTATTTTCAGGTCAAAGCTATTAATTCCACTTTTTTTCTAACTCTAATCTGAAGAGTAAACATTTCTTGAAATTTTCTGTTAGACCCATTTAGGTAAGCACCTTTGAAATAAGAATCTGATTTGGAAAGTGTCCTGTGGAGGAAGAACCATTTCCTGTATAAATTTAATTGCGTGCAAGAAATTTACTAGTATCTCCGGCTTCCAGAACTCTCCAGAGCAATTATCACAAACCTAAAAGACTTGTTAAGCATAAGACTCTTCCTAATCAGGAATAATTCCTGGTGATCGTTGTCAGTGTATTTGATGCCTGCCTTGATATTAATTGCAGAAATTTCAGGCAGGATTAGGCAGAATACAAAAAAAAGTCAGCCAGACCAGGAGGGAAGGTTTCTTAAGCTATTTCAGCAGCTTAGAAGTAAATCATAAAATGTCAAGCTAAAGAAATTGGCTCTGATAAATATGATTTTAAGCTTTTATCCTTTCTGTACACTTTCAGTCAATCCTAAAGACTTTAAATGCCAAGCTTAATATTGAACAGTTATGCTACAGCACATATAGAAGATTGAAAGCAGTTTTTCTACATGAGAATAAGGTGTTTTATCTTTATTTAGACCTCCAAATGGAAGAAAGCAACCATTGTGCAAGAAGATTACAAGCAAATGAATAATTCTAAAGAGACCAAGTCCTGACCGCCAAATAGGAAAATATAAATTATAACGAAAAGTATAATCACCCAACCAAGTTATGTGCATAGGACACACTTCATTCTCAACCCCTTAACTTCTTCCAAGAGTTAATATGACTGAGTTGCTACAAGGGAATGTGCAGTTCTAATTGTAATTTAATTTTACATTCTTATTTATTGGAAATTTAGATTTGACAATGACTCTAAAAATTGCCTGCCAGCTGTCACTTGGCTTCTATTCCAGTGTGGTCTTCGTTCGATGCACATGAGTAAGTCCCAATAATACTGAAGGAACTTGTGCACAATAGGATATTTGATATTTCTGATACTTATGTTGGAAATATATTTCCTGGTTAAAAATACAGACACACTGCGTTTTTCTCAGTTTTTCAAGTTTCCTAAATTAAGGCTATCAGGATAATTGACCCCTGGATGCAGATTTTGAGAACTATTAGATAAACCCACCTGGGATAGTGAAAAGACATTAATTTGGGAATCAGGAGACTAGAACCAAAGATGGAATTCACCACACATTAGCTGGATATCCTTGAATAATTGGGTAATCTTTCCAACATTTATTGACCTTGATTTGCTTCAGCTTGATTTAACTTTCAGCTCTGAATTCACAAAGCATGTCACATTTGCAGCTCCATTCTTAGTGGTTTATGCAAGGTGTGTGAATAACATTTCTTGAATGAATGAACTATGTTGTACACAATTAATTAACTAGAACAATTTATTATTTTTCCCCAGCTAAAAGAAGTATTTAGAATGAGATAAAATTTTGGTGTACAATTTTTAACAGACACCATCTAGTTTATTTTATTGGATGAAAATGCAGCTTAAAGTTAGAAATCCAAAACTTGTCTGGAAATATGAAGAAATCAAATGGGTTATTCTTTGTTTAATGTTCATAGAAGTCTACCAAATGGTGCTGTTTGTAGTGAAACAGCTGTTGTTTTATTCCCAATGACAATATAATGCTTCAACAGTTTGTTAGGAAAGAGCCCATTTTTTGCTTAGTCGTGTATTTTTTCCAGAACTCATGTTAATACAGATCAGTAAAGTGAATACGAGAGAAACCTGCTTTACTTTTCTACTACTGTCAGAGATCCCAAGTCTACTTCTAAATATATCATCCCTATTTTTGTTTGTTTGTTTTTTAAGTATGTATTAATTGTGCGAAGTAATGGGTTTCACTGTGAAATCCTCATGATTTTCAACTGAAGAGCTGGTCAAGTGTTTGCCTGTGAGATCATTTAAAAGAAAGAATTTAATTCACAGTTTTTGGCCCAGGGTTAGATAATCCTATTGTTTCTCTGCTGTTCAGAGTAGAACATCTCTGCAAGAAGAGCTTGGAGGGTTTCTGCATGTGAGACAGCCAGTGAGAACATTTCCCCAGTGGCCTGCTTTCTCTAATCTGACCCCACATCTGAATATCTCTTCTACCTCCCAAAAATGTTTTCACATTATGACTCTATCATGGACCAATCCATCCGCAAAGTTAGAGTCTTCGTCATACTATTACCTTTCTAATCCTCCCATTCTCAACATTATTTTCATTTCAGACCAAACACTGCATACATTAAGAGGCTTCTTCATAGTTAAGTAATTAGAACATTGGCTTCCTGAATAAATGTGATAAAAGCAAATGAGTTTTAAAAAAGAAAAACTTCAAATTAAACAAAAATAGCATTTGTAATAAATATTTACTATGAATAGTTCAAAATTTTCAAAATGCATATTAACAATTAGCCCATTATACATTGCTTACAAAATAATACAAGACAATTAATTCAGGATTTTTGCTGTTAATGAATGCAGTCTCTTCATCTCTCAGCTTTATGAAATTACATATTTAAGAAGTGACAAAGTTGAATGTTGTCTAATTTTGCTTATCTTTAAAACTCAGGACAGTAAAGGAAACTGTTTAAAATTCAATAATAAAGTCAGTATGAAATACAAATTTAAGGTTATAACATCTAATTATTATTGCTGTTTAATACAACAATGAATGGTATTTTTTCAAATATTGTCATCCATTACATGGGTTTACTTCCTAGTTTATGTACTTTTCATCTTTCCAAGCCTAGTGTCCCTTCTTGAAGTAAAATATCAAATGTCTAAATAATTGGTCTTGCAGGAAGGAACTCAGATATCTCTGTAAGTAAGTAAACCTCACTTGATGAGCATGAAGTAATTTATAGACTGAGCATTTTAATCCTAATTTTAACTTAGATATTATTCAAAGGCCATGTGTTGCTTTAATAACATGTTTTGAGGAGTGTACTTCTATAGAACTTAATTCAAATAATTTCCTTAGTAGAAATTCAGAAGATTTGCTCTCAAAAAATTCATCTTTCAAAGTTATGCATGGTACATTATGCTTGTTTAATGACAGTTAGCTCTGGTTTTGGAGTGTTCCACTACTGATGGTTTCATCCAGGGCAAAATTATTTAATAAACTACAATTTCTAATTTCAGTGTTAGAATTGTTTTCCCTTAAGCATTTCTCAAGGTAAAAGCAGTTGTATTCTCATTATTCTCCTGTTCATCTTATTACAGAATTAAAAAAAAAAAGCAAATACTGAATTGGAAAAAGGAACTGAAAATAAACAGTAAGAATATATTTGTCTCTTCGGATGTTTTGGAAACACAATTTCCCCCCATATTTACACATGTAAAGAGGAAATCCTGGCTTTCTCCTTAAGCCTTCAAATACCTATTGTGAGTTAGAGAAAACAAATGGAATAACTAGATAGCAGACTCCAATTCACTAAAATAATACTACTTAACATCTATTGAGGGAACTAGTATTCAGCATCCTTAAGGATGGAACACAACCTGTCCAGCTGGCTAAGTCATTTCATGTGGCAGTATTTTCAGCAGCAAATACCATTCCATGAAAGAGATTACAAAGACAAACAAATTACCCATGCTTAATTCTCTAATATTGCCCCAAATTGGGTTACTTAGATTGATAAAACATACTGTTTTCTAATCATACAACCAATACTATACTTTAGTTTTAGAATCTACATTGTCCTCAGGAAGTAACATTTTCCTGCTTCTGACTAGGAGTACACTTGCAAGGCAGGAATTGTACACGAGGGGTGCACTTGGAATTTCCCACCCAAAGTCAGAAAAATCCCAAGCAAACTGGTGTAAGTTGGTTGCCCTAAATTATTAAGTTGAGAACATCAGAGGTTAATATAAAATTTAGCATCCTAGACATCACAAGTGTGGCTGTTGTAGATCAGAGCATAATCAGAGATGGAAAAAGTGAGTGAGGTGATGGGCTCAGTTTTGTCCCCTCCAGCCTTAGCTTGCTTACCGCCCAGCTTCATTTGCTGAAAAACAGAAGTATGAGTTTGATATGGTAAAGCATCAAATTCAACACCTGCCTCTTGCACTAATTATCTTTAAAGTTAAGAGCAAATAACTCGAATATTTTCACTCTCAGATTTCCACTCATGAATTGTGGCTGGGAAGGTCATCTCACAGATTTTTATATGAAAATTAAACCAGATTTTTAAAATAGATATCACAATGCACAGTTTTTTCCTTATTGACATTGATATTTGCTGACTTAAAATATTTAAAACAGGAACCAAATATAGCATTATATCTAGGAGTTTTGTAAAATTTTCAAACTATGCCTTCTTTTCTATAAATCTTTACTGAGTGGTATCATCCTTAGTATTTCTGAGAGCTCTCAGTCATGTCTTCAAGTATCTTTTGAAGTATTCAGACATCTGATTTTTCTTTTCAAGTAAGCAGATAGTGATAAAGAATGTACATTGCTTCATGGAAAAGCCAGAGATATCAATGCAATTAAATATATACATTCAGCGTTAGAAACTAATCCATTATATCTTCCAAAATAACATCCTTTTTCCTCTTGGAGTCTTTTAGATTTCAGAGTCAGAATGCAAACATTGATGTTTAAAGCCTTTTCAAACATATACTACCAATTAACACAGGAAAGCAGTAGATAATTGATGGATTGTTGACCTTTGAGAACTAATTTAGGGAATAAATACGACTCCTGATTAAAGGATCAAATCCAAATGCAGCACTAGGAAGAAAGATTTTACAATGCTCTATTTTCGAAAAAATTATAAAATAAAATCATACTGGTAATTATAGAGGAAATGGTGTTTAAACGAGATATTGGGGGATTTGGATACAGTCACGTCTATTTTCATTATTTCATAGACAGGGCAAGTGATTCACAGACTGGCGAAATGACATACCCTCAGTCACATCAGTATTTTTTTCTCTGAGTTTTACTACCTAAATTAACAGAGAGAAACAAAAATGATAAAATCAGTCATCAGAAAAAAAAATTCTCAGATCTGCTGCCTATTTAGGTACTAACTAAATGGGTGACTGACAGCATGAAAAAATAATTTTTTCTAGTAGTCATCAGTATGAATTTCAGTAATTTGTTATTATTGTTTACTTTCTCCCAAAATAAATCATCATTAGTCTTAAAGTATTGTCTAATGTGTATATAAATGTGTGTGTGTGTGTGTATGTGTGTGTGCATGCTCACATGCTTGCAAATGTATACATAGCTGCATTCCTGTAAAACGGACACATTTCTCTATTCTATTATTTTGTGCATTCAAAATAGTTACTGCTTTCAAGATAGCTGGCAATTTGACATTAAAAAATCTGGTTGAGAGAAAACAATGCTCATGCAAGAAAAACAAGAGTGGAAAAATAAAGTAAAACAATCAAAAACTCACTTGAAAGTTGAGAATTTATCATGTGAAATGAAGAGTTATAAGACACAGTTGAAAACACTGAACAGATTAAACTAGGTGATGTAAATATGCAAAATATATAATAACTACAAAATTCTTAGTTCTTTGTATCATCCATGACAAGATCAGAATGTGTGATGAGTAAAAAGTCAATGAAATTTGTAGTTCCTGGTTATTGGCAGGACGGCTAAGTGCTAAAGGCATCTGCAACAAATACTGAATAGTTGAATTGACTCCCAGAACTCACATGATGGGAGGACAGAATCTAATCCAAAGTTTTCCTCTGAGCTTCATATGTGGGTCACTGTGCATATACAAAGCCTCCACACACAATGAAGTGAATAACAAAAAAGTAAAATATATCCTGTTGATTCTATTTTAATTGAATGTTTGCATGTTAGCAAGCCCATTTCTGTTCTATTGTGCATTTAGCTCTGCTCATTTTCTATTTATACAATGATACTTTTTATTCTAATTAATAATGATTCAGAAATTATATAGAACAGTCATCAACTTCTAATATTAAATATAGCATAGTAGCATAACAGAAAGTTTGAAAAATACAAAAGCCATTTATGGGGCTCATGGCTGAAATGCACTAAGCCCTGCCTTCTCTGTCCAGTTTCATCATCTACCACACCCATGTCTATGCTCTATTCAAATCACAGTATTATTTAGTTCCATGAACTTTGTCACTATGCTTCATTCACCCAAGCCCTCTGACTTGAAATGTCACGCTACCACCTTCCAACTTAATTTTTACTACACATACCAGTTACAACCTTTACTATTGCCTGTAATAGCAATCCACTGGTTTCTATATTTTATAATAATATACATTTTAATCTTCCTTGTACTCTAGCAATTCAAGAAACTGTTGTCCTTCTCCAGCTATGAATTCCTTTGGCATTATGACCAGTAATAAGCTAGTCTGTGATGTGTTTCAGAATGTTTGACCTGTGATACAGATTTAATACATATTTATTGCCTTGAAATATTAGCCAAACAATTGTCAAGCAGACCTTCCTTTATAGGTTGGAGAAAAACAGGGAATTTGAAAATATATCTTCCAAGAAGATTTTTGCACCAAGGATATTGAATACAAATCAGTGAAAGTCATACTTTAGTTTATCACTCTTATGAATGCGAATGAAATTTATTATATAGTTACACAGCTAAAGACACTTCTAGAATTACTGAGCATTAATATGCTTTTGCAGAAAATGTGTTTTTAAATATTTAATCAAATATGTTTCTCTCATACTAAAATGGGAACATTTGAAGCTAAATATGATTTAAAATAATAGTTTCTATGTAATTGATAGAGTATTCTTAAAACTCATTTGATTGTTAAATAAAGGTATGCTTTTCTGTCTCTGTTAAATGATATTTTGTCCTTGTAACTTTTTTTTCCATAAGGCATTAGCTTTCTGCACTTGTCTTTATCAAAGTAGACAAAGCTTTCAATTTAATTGAATTTGAAAAGCACAAAGATTGAACGGACTTACCAAAACATATGTGGTAGTTTTAAAACTATAAACAAAGTGCATGAGATTGGCATGCCAGCTTACTTATCTCAGCTGAAGAACAGGTATAATGAAAGGAGACAGTTTAATTAGAGATAATCTATAGAATTAGATTATATAGACAATGACATGTATGACAATATATGACTTTTTAGATTAAAGGTATGTCATCATGTATATAATGTATTGAACATTCAATAATGAAGTGTTAATTACAGATTCCATTAGTGCAGATGTTTTAAAAGGAAACCTTTTGAATGGGAAAGCATCTCAGAATCTTAAAAATGTATATAAAAAAATAAAAAGCAATTTAAATGGAGAAAAAGAGAAAGCAGTCTGTAAGCACAGAGCTGGCCACATATACTTTTACATGTGTGACTTTAGTTAAGTCCTTTCAAATTTCTAGACTTTTTTTTCATGTCCATAAATAAGACTTTATTGAAACACAGTCATGCTCATTAAGTTATGTATTATCTATAGTTGCTTTTGCTACAGTGGCAGATTGAATAGTTATAATACAGGCCATGTTTTCCAGAAATAAAGCTGATAATATTCACTATCCGGTCTTTTAAGAAGGCTTATTAATTTGCTTCACAACTAAACTAAATCAAATGTCTTTTTAATCCAAATGTCTGTGTTGTCTAGTCTATCTTATTGAATTCTCGTGGAAATTAGTGAATAGCCTTGGGAGCAAATGAAGACACTCATTATGCCAGGAGTTTGAAAACTTACATACATTATTTAAATGTATTTGTCATACACATTTATATTATTTCTTTATTTGAGTTTATAATATAATTACATCATTTTCTACTTTCTTCTCCTCTCTTTAAGCCCTCCCACATACCCCTCTTTGCTTTCTTTTAAATTCATGACCTCTTTTTTCAATAATTTGTGATACACACACCATATATATGTATATATATATGGTGTATATATATATACTAGCTCAACAAGAAGAAAATTATGCCTAATGATGAAGACCTAGCCAGATAGCAGAGAATAATGAAGTTGAAGTCATGGATCTTGGAAGAGAAACTACAACTACCACTCTACTAAGCTATACATTCCATATGTATAAATATATATATATATGTATAAATATATATGTGTGTAAATATATATGTATAAATATATACATGCACGTGTGTGTGTGTGTGTGTGTGTGTATGTGAATGTGTGTGTGATGTAGTTAGGGATTATACTGATTATTTCTAGTGCAGCCAGCTCACTCTAGTCCTTTTCCACTGGGATCCAAGGGGCAAAGGGATAAGTAGCAACATGCACATAAAGTTTATGTTCTCTGGCATTCAACAACAATGATGCATTTTATATGAAGTACCATACCTGTTACAAATCTGCTAATATATTCATTTCAAAGATATCCATTCTATCCTATACTGTCCATATTTATATTCTTATTAACGTCTTTCAAAGAATGAAATGATTCATAAACAACTAGCATAGCACGATAACATTAAAGATACGAAAGTATACCACATACTTTGGAAGTAACAAGTAGTTCACTAATTGTATTTTGGACTGGATAAAGAAGAGGAAAATTCTAGCTAGTGCTAGAATCTAACCAGCTATCTGAGGCTAATGAAGTCACAGATCTTTGAGGAGAAATAACAAGTGCCACTATTAAGCCAGCATAATCCTTAACTACATTGTAATTATTTCTTCTTATACCTATTGATATTGTTCTCATCCTTCATCGAGGAAACTTTTTACAACATATGGAGACCATTACAGAAAACCACAACCCATCAGAATGCAGAGTTGTAAGACTCAATTCCAAATGATATCTACAACACAACTATTGTACCTCTGGGTTAGGGATCATTGCAAAAGAGGGGACAGAATGACCATAAGAGTCAGGAAACCAAGTAGCTTACTATTAGATTGGGTCTCCTAGAAATTATGTGGAAGCTATTCCCATGGAGGCTTACCAACATATCTACAAGAACAAAACCCAAAAAGGATGATATCAATAGACATGATAGCATGGAAGGGGAAAGCTCATGAAAGTTCAAATCAAGACAAAAAATAACCAGTGACTAAGGAATGCTAAAAGCAACAGAAATAGTCCTCTCTGGGGAAGAACACAACAATTAGTTATTCAGTAGTAAACAGTGAGCACCATAATGCATACATTGAAATAACTTTCAAATAACATTATAGGGACTGAACACATTCTAATTTTTATATTTAGGAATTCTCTCTCTCTCTCTCTCTCTCTCTCTCTCTCTCTCACACACACACACACACACACACACACACACACACACACACACACAAAGCAAAGCAAAAACTAAAAGAAAACTAAATTGGAATGAGATCAAGGATCAAGTTAGGGAGTTAAATGGAAGGGATTGCAGATGGGTAAAAGCTGAGAGATCAGAAAAGCAGAAAGAAGCCAGCCAAGTTCTTACCACTTGAAGGTCCTCTGCCAAAGAGAGCTATTTCCTGTATACCCACACCTATATACCTTTCTGTTCTGCTCTCTCATTTCCTCTCTCTGCCCATCGGCATCACTTCTTCTTCCTGCACAGCTCTGTCACTTCCTGTCTGTCTGTACAGACCTCCAGACCTTTATGGTTAATGCTGGGATTAAAGGTATCTACCACCATGCCTACCTCTGTTCCCAGTGTGGCCTTGAACTCACAGAGATCCAGACAAATCTCTGCCTTCCTAGTGATAGGATTAAAGGAGTGTGTTACCATCATCTGACATCTATGTTTACTATAGTGGCTGGCTTTTTCCTCTGATCCTCAGATAAACCTTATTGGGGCCCACAGATAAGATACCACAAACAAGGTCAGGCAAACCCAGTATAAAGTATCTTTCAATTATCTTACTGTTCAGTGATAGGTCTTAATTACCTCTGTAAAAACTTCTTCTTTGACACATAATATCATAGACACAGTACAAAAAGTCAATAATCTTCATGGTCCAGACATTTTTAAAGGGTTTAAATTAAACAAAGTAGTACTGTAAAGAGATGAATTTTTCAGAATCATCTTAAAATTCTATCACAATAATTCTGTATTTTCATTTTACAAAGAACTTGTTTATTTCTAAGAAAAAATAATAACATATCAATATTGTAAAGTTTGTTCAACCTGTAGATCAACACAAATATAATTTTCTACCAAGAACATTTTCAATTTATCTCATATGAATACGGACATATAAATATATGACATGTATACAATGTTTGGGTAAAAGTGAACATATGTGCATATGTGTAACCATTTACATTACTTTGTAGCTGGAGTTTCCCTGCCTGGCCCACAGTCAGGGCAAATCTCTCTCACCTGCCAGTCCCACAGCCTCAGACCCAATCAAGTAAACACAGAGACTTATATTGCTTACAAACTGTATGGCCGTGGCAGGCTTCTTGCTAACTGTTCTTACAGCTTAAATTAATCCATTTCCTTTAATCTATACTTTGCCACATGGCTCGTGGCTTACCGGCATCTTCACAAGCTGTTTCTCATCATGGCGGCTGGCAGTGTCTCTCTGACTCAGCCTTCCACTTCCCAGCTTTATTCTCCTCCTTGTCCCGCCTACACTTCCTGCCTAGCCAATGGCCAATCAGTGTTTTATTTATTGACTAATTAGCAACACATGTGACATACAGAAAATCCCACAGCATTACTTGGTCCCTTTGTTTGTTTTGTCAAACTTGTTTTTTATTGCAGTACATTTTCCAAATTATTAATCATTCATTGCTGGATCCTGATGGCTCCCTCAGAGGAGGGAGTGAGAAGGGACAGCACCAACACAGATACCAGGAATCAGTTGAAGGCAAACAACAAACTTGTTTATTTAATTTAATAATGGGGAAGTCCTTATATACCCTCTCCCCAGCACCCAGTCTGTGTTGCATTCTGGTGGCATTGTGTGGTTGCCCCTCATTGGCTGGGCATGATCAGGAACTCTGACAGTGACCAAGAATTCTGATAGCACCTGTTGCTAGGCCCATAGGCAGACTCCAGGTTGGCTCATAAGGAAGTACATTATGTGCATGCCTTGGCAACTGGTCTGAGCCAATTTCCTCAACCCTATGGGCCTGTCTTACTACAGATGCTGGGAGGAGGTTATATAAAACTGTCCCCATCATTAAATAAGTGAGTTTGTTGTTTGCCTTCAACTGACTCCCTGTGCCTGTGCAATTGACACAGCAGCTTCTCACTCCCTACCCCAAGAGAACCTTTAGGATCCAGCAACATCTGGTACCTGGATATAGGGCTTCTGTTACTTTCTTTTTCCCAGCACAGGTTCCGATTTTCTCTCTCCCTTCACTCTTGGAATTTGACAGCACCCCCAAGATGGTGTGTTTTAGTGAGAAGACCCCTCAGTGTTGTGTTCTTTTGATCCCTTTAGCAGGTAAGCATTGGGACCCCCCATTTCTTACCTTCTTTTGTGTTGTCTGCCCATCCCATTGGAAGGCACTTTTTTTTTCTGTTTCAGTTCTCCCAGTCCCTCCACAAAAGGATTGACCCCCTAGGAGGAATAACCAAGGCTTGGCTCCTGAACACTGTCCCTCACCTAGAGACAGCATGTGGGCATACAACCATGGCCTAAAAAACCACAGAAGTCCCCCATTAAGCACAAGGCATAAGGTCCAATACAAATTTCCACCACTGTCGACTGTCATCTTCTCTCTGACTGTTGTTTGCTTGCTGTTTCCCTCTAAAAGTTAGCTAATCTTTTCATCACCCCCACCACTCCCATGTTGGATATCTCTATGATATCTGATGAGAAGGAGACAGACAGTTTGGACCCTGTGAAATCTGTCAAGGAGAAGGCAGCTGTCAGTTTGAGCCCTGCAAAGTCTGTCAAGGAGAATGTAACTATCAGTTTGGACCCTGCAAAATCTGTCAAGGAGAACATAGCTGTCAGTTTGGGCCCTGTGATATCTGTAAAGGACAGTGCAGCTTTCATTAAACCATGCACTGTTCCCTCTGCTCCATCACCATCATGGGCAGCTATACCTCTGCTGCAATATTTGGGACCATCTACCCCAGTACCTGACTGTCTCAGGAGGTGGCTACTCTTCCACAGTGCCAGGCATCTTATAACCTTCATAGCCTGTGCCACTATCAGTCTGTAGGCCTCTAGAAGCCTTCTCAGCCAATTTGGGCCCAAATGTTGATGTCCAGCCCTGGATTCCCTTCCCCATAGCTGATACCTCCCTCTTATGGAAGTCAGCCAATGAGTCAGGCCTAGATTTCCCTGCTACTTTCAGCAGGTCCTTGCTCAATGGTCCATGCAGTTACAAATTTATTTCAATTGTTACCATATTCTTAAAGTTGTGTTGGAGCCTGCAGTCTTTCTCAGTTGGAGATTGGCCTATGATGATCAGGCAGAATCCCAGGCCCAAACCAACATCTTACTTAATGTCCCAGTGACTTCTGATACGCTCATGGCATAAGGGGAATATGTCCATCCTGTGCACCAAGCACTGATTGGCTTGAATGCCTATTTTCAATAGGTCTTGGACCTGGCCCTCAAGGCCCTCCAAGGAGCTCAGCCTGGCCTACAAGCACTGGGAGTCTCTGTCAAAGAGCACACCATTGCCTTTGGTGAGATGGAGAGATCTTATCTCCCTCCAATGGCAGCCACTAGACCCCTGCTAACCTGTGGGAGAGGGTATGCTTGTGTTTTTCCTCAGAGTGCCACTATGTCAATATGGGTCCCAGAAAGACGTGTGTACTTGGCCACAGATCATCCTGCCATCCTGCTTCCACCAAGGAAGAAATTACCCAGGATGGTATATATATATATATATATATATATATATATATATATATATATATATATATATATATATATATATGTGTGTGTGTGTGTGTGTGTGTGTGTGTGTGTGTGTATACACACATATATACACATATATATATGTATATGTATATATATTCCCCTTTCTTGCTCTCATTGCCCCTCTAAAGGCTGAAGACTTGTGGAACCTCACTTTTCCTCATTTTGTATGATGTCTTTTAACATAAGGAATATTAGTTTAGCAGTCTGGGAGCTAGCTAAATATATTAAGAGCCCATAGTCAGCTAAGTTTCTATATTATCCATTACAGCTAACACACAAATTTTCCAATTAAATCAGACAAGAGCAGAGGTTATGGCCTTTAACTCTTTATTTTTTGAAAAGTTTGGAATGATAGAAAAAGATAAAAATCCCTCCTGGATTTTCACTTATGTTTTGATTGGCAGGGGTGGTGCCTTTAATCTTTCTCTTTTATGTGTCTCTCACAGCACATCTGGCAAATATGGGCAGCCACTAAGGTGACTCTACAGGTGTTAATGGCTCTTAGACATCCAAATTATTGTCCTCCACAGGAGTGTATGCATGCCTGGCTTTCTGAAATTAAAAAGGCTACTGCTTGACCCTCCCCAACCAGGGTGACTCCCCAGGGATGGACGCTCTTCGAGGGCTGATAGTCAATGATGGGTAAAAGCTTGTTTGGGAAGCCCACTTAAGACAGGCACAGTCCACTTACTGAGCCCCCCTGAGGTGGGGTCAACAAGGCCAGAGCAAAGAACTCCAACTCTTGCTGAGTACCCACATAATAAAATAAAAGAGTGGATATGTAGTAGGACAGGCCCATAAGGTTGAGGAAATTGGCTCAGACCAGTTGCCAAGGCATACACATAACTTAGTATGTCCTTATGAGCCAACCTGGAGTCTGCCTGAGGGCCTAGCAAAAGGTGTTGTCAGAGTTCCTGGTCACTGTCAGAGTTCCTGATTGTGACCAGCCAATGAGGGACAACCACAAAATGCCCCCAGATTTCAAAACAGACTTGGTTCTGGGAGAAGGGTATATAAGGCCTTCCCTATTATTAAATAAACAAGTTTGTTGTTTGCCTGCAACTGACTCCTGGTGTCTGTGCTCTTGAAGCCACACCTTCTCACCTCTGCCCCTGAAGAAACCATTAGGTACTGTGATATTTTATTTGTACTGAAATGTGATTTTATTTGTATGTTAATAAATAAAGTGGCCTGGGGGTCAGAGCTAATAGCAAGCCATAGCAGAAGCCAGGTGGTGGTGGCACATGCCTTTAGTCCTGATCACATGACAGACAGATCTCTGTGTGTTCAAGGATACAGCCAGCATGGAGACACAAGCCTTTAATCTCAATACCAACCATAGAAGACCTGGAGGTCTATATAGACAGGCAGTGACAAGGAGCTCATATGGTTGGGCTTACAACCAATGAGAAGGCAGAACAATTAGTCAATAAAAAGACAGATACACAGGAAGTAGGTCTCTTTCTGAGGGCAAGGACAACAGTGGCAGCAAAGGGTAAGAAGGGGTTTTTAGTATCAGCTCTTAGTTACTACTCTGACCTCTTGGCTATTAACTCTTCATTTGGCTCTGTGCTTCTTATTTAATAAGACTACATTTGGTGTACAATGTTCATGGTATGAATTCAAGAAAAAGCTACTTGCCTGTGGCTTTGCAGGCCCCAGGTCAGACCCGAGCTACACATTATCGGTGTGGTGGCACATGATTGGATTTACTGAAAGAGGCAGAGGCAGTAGGATCCCGAGTTTGAGGCCTACCTAGGAGGCTTATTAAGGAGAAGCTTCGGCCAGGACTGAGCCACAAACGGTGGTGGGACCATGGAAGCAGTGGCTGCTGCTCCCAGTTTTTGCATCCTTCTCATTGTATTGGTGACTGCGGTGATGCTGCTACCTGGGATGAAGAGTTTACTGCTGCTTGTTCAGAGAAGAATTGCCTGGACCATCATGTTACAAGAAAGCATCAGCAAAGGTCAGTTTGGAAAAGTTTGGCAAGACAAATGGTGGCGAGAAATGCTGTGAAGATTTTCTCTTCTAGGGAAGAACATTCATGGTTCCAAGAAACAGACATTTATCAGACTGTGATTGCTCCAAATCACAGAGGAGGCACTCCCCCAAAAAAAATTTCTACAGAGAACCATGACCACACCTAACAGCAACTTTGAAATCTTCAAAAGAATGATGGGACACCACAACAATGATTCCACATGGACTATGGTAAAGCCATTAAGCTGATTAACACCACCAAAAGATCGACTTTGGACTACAAACTGCTCAGGACAATTTCAAAATAGCTAGCTGAGGTAATCCAGATTCACATACAACTCAAGCAAGGACTTGTGATAAGCCCTTTAATTTCTCATTATGCAGAGATTGGACAAATGATGCAGGACTTGACAATTAACCCAAAATTTTTCTTTTCAGGATTCCTTAAAGATGTCTTCACCCCCAGAAAGCAGGAAGTAATTTTAAGAAAACAATGCCCACATTCCCAAGATGTGGGATGGGAGGTTTTGGTTGTTTAATAAGTTATAGATATTGTCATGGTTTATGATGTTTGGTTACAAGTTGTTAATTGTTAATGATCAGGAAAAAGCTGAACAAGGAGATTAGATTCAGAGTTTTTGTTTAAAAAAAAAAGTAAAAGAAAAAAGAGAATATAGATATGAGGTAGATCATTGAATCTACTCTGAGAAAAAGGATAAAGAAATAATAGAATAAATGGGTAGATCATTGAATTTGCTCTAAAAAGAAAAAGGGGAAGATATAAAAATGACAAAAGGTAGATTATTGAATCTATTATGAAAAGAAAAAAGAGAATATGGATATGAAAAGATTAAAAAGGTCAATTATTCAACCTACTTTTAAAAAGGAACCACTTGTTTTAAATAGGATAAGTAATGAATTTTTTTTTTTTTTTTGGTTTTTCGAGACAGGGTTTCTCTGTGTAGCTTTGCGCCTTTCCTGGAACTCACTTGGTAGCCCAGGCCTGCCTCGAACTCACAGAGATCCGCCTGGCTCTGCCTCCCGAGTGCTGGGATTAAAGGCGTGCGCCACCACTGCCCGGCCTAGTAATGAAATTTTTTGTCTGAGTTTATCAAATGTTACTGGACTGGACATTGTTAATATATGTAATGGAGTTTTTGTCTGAATCTGTCAAATGTTAATGGACTAGATATCCTTAATGTAATTCTTGACTGTATATATTATATATACTTATTGGATATAGTTTTTCTTGTATTAGTTATAAACTTTTTAAAATTTTAGACAAAAAAGGGGAAATGTGGTGGTATTGTGTTCCCCAAAATATTGTGCACCCTAATAAACTTATCTGGTGTCAGAGAACAGAACAGTCACTAGATATAGAGGCCAGAAAATGGTGGCACACACGCCTTTATTCCTATCACTTGGGAGGCAGAGATCCTTACGGATCTCTGTGACTTTAAAGCCACACTGGAAACAGCCAGGCATGGTGACTCATGACTTTAATCCCAGGAAGTGAGCCTTTAATCCCAGGAAGTGATGGCAGAAAGCAGAAAGGTATATGAGGCATGAGGACCAGGAACTAGAAGCGTTTAGCTTGGTTAAGCTTTCAAGTTTTTGAGCAGCAGTTCAGCTGAGACCTATTTGGATGAGGACACAGAGGCTTCCAGTCTGAGGAAACAAAATCAGCTGAGGAACTGGTGAGGGAAAGTTGGCTGTGGCTTGTTCTGCTTCTCTGATCTTCCAGCATTCACCTCAATAACTGGCCTTGTTTTTGATTTTATTAGTAAGACCCTTTAGAGATTCATGCTACAATTAGGATCCAGCAACAAATATTTTTAATTTAACTTTCACTTTAAATATATTTTTAGGTCATATTGACTGTAGTCATGTTAGCTAACATTATTGAGAACCCATATATGTATATGGGATTCATTGTGGTCAGTTTATTACCTACAACTCAATTTAGTTTTTTTCCCTCTATTAATGTTCTAGAATTTAATTTTTGTTAATACTTAGAGTAGTAAGTCAATAAAAAAAAACCTTGAGGACTTATTTCTAAATTTTTATATTTACCTTATTTGTAAAAGATTTCTCTTTTGATATTTAATAATAAACACACTAGTTTAATTGATGTCCATTGAGAACTGGTGCCAGATATGACATTTTTGTGCATGTGCATGTGTATGTAGTCTCTCCTCTCTCTCTCTCTCTCTCTCTCTCTCTCTCTCTCTCTCTCTGTGTGTGTGTGTGTGTGTGTGTGTGTGTGTGTGTGTGTGTGTTGGTAAAATAGTAGTGAATCTTTCCAAATTAATCTTTAGTTAGCAAGAATTAGACTACATTTAAGTAGGTTCCTATTGTTAGTAGAGCTATAGTAATACAACCTGTATTACTGTAGTAATACACTTGGCTATACAAATAATTAAGCAGGATTTTGTGAATTTTAAGCAGATCTTGAAAAAGATAAATTATTAAGAAAAAAAGGAATGGAGATACTCCATATATTAAAAGAGTCAAGACTATGGGTTCATATTCAATTCAGTAAATTCTACTGTTGACAGAGTTGATCTCTTGATGACTTGAGCTGTTCTAAGGTTGTGCTTCATAAGTGTTTGATATTAGGTTAAGATTATCATTACAGAGGAAATGCATATAGACAGCTGAATGGACCAGAAAGACTTCAGCATTGTTTTTCTTCTTCCTACAGAATGTATGCACACACACTCACACACACACACACACACACACAAATATATATGAATACAACATATGAATTTATACTTTGCCTTTTTGATGTATTGTCTCAGTATAAAAGATAGTAGAGATTGTGGTAGGGTCAAAGCAGCTGAGAATAAAGTAAGGGCAAAATGAGTATTATTAGAAATTTAAAGTTAAAATCAAAAGGGGAATAACTTCAAGGTACTGTAAACAGAACATAAGCAAGACTTCATTTTCTTTTTCTTCTTTTGCATTTTTAGTTTTTTTTAAATTAATTTCTTTCATTTATTTTACATACTTACCACATTTTCCCCTCCTTCCACTCCTCCAGTTACCTCTCCCACCTCCCATTTACCCTATACCCCTTATCTATTCAGTCTCTCTCCATTCAGAAGCAACGGGGTGCCATGGGAGTCAGCATAGCATGGCATAGCAAGTTGAGACAAGACTAAACTCCTGTCCTTGCATCAAGGCTGGAGCAAGCATCTCAGCATGGGGAATAGGTTCCCAAAAGCCAGCTCAAGCACCAGGGACAGGTCCTGATCCCACTGCTAGGAGCCCCACAAACAGACCAAGCTATACAACTGTCACACACGCAGGGGACCTGGGTCTGTCCCATGCAGGCTTCTTAGCTGTCAGGCTAGAGTCTCTGAGCTCCTCTAGCTCAGGTCAGCTGTCTTTATGGGTTCTGCTGTCATGAGCTTGACCCCCACCCACCCCACCCCCCGCCACCTTGCTCATACAATCCCTCCTTCCTCTCTTAAACTGGACTCCAGGAGCTTGGCCCAGGTGTTTGCTGTAGATCTATGTATCTGATTCCATCAGTTACTGGATGAAGGCTCTCTGATGACGATTATGGTAGTCACTGATCTGATTACAGGAAAAAGCCAGTTCAGGTATCTTCTCCACTATTGCTATGAGTCTGAGCTGGGGTCATCCTTGTGGATTCCTGGGAGTTTCCCTAGCACCAGGTTTCTCCAAAACCACCTGGGAAGGGGAAACAGATGAGATCTCCTGATCTCCTGAGTAACCTGGGGGTGGCGGGTGGAGTGGGAGAATAAAAACATGAGAGATCAGATTGGGCAAGTTGTGGCCAGGACAGAGGAAGAAATCAATGAAAGACATAAGCAAGACTTCAACAAAAAATCATGGTTGTGGTGATACATTGTGTACCCCAATAAACTTCCCTGAGGATCAGAGGACAGAGCCAGCCACTAGAATAGACATAGCAGTCAGGCATTGGTGGCACACATACTCTTAATCCTATCACTTTGGAGGCAGAGATCTGTCTGGACCTCTGTGAGTTCAAGGCCACACTGGAAACAGAGCCATGCAGTGGTGGCACACACCTTTAATCCCAGTACTGGGAAGTACACATGCCTTTAATCCCAGGAAGTGATGTCTGGGCAGAGGAAGGTATATAAAGGATGGGGAAACATGAACTCATTCTCTTTAGGCTGAAGATTTCATAGAAGTAAGAACTAGTGGCTGGCTTCTCTGCTTCTCTGATCTTTCAGCTTTCACCCTGATATCTGGCTCTGGGTTTTTTGTTAATAGACCACCTAAGATTTGAACAAAACATGGTGAATCAGAAGACAGAGTTAGTGTCAAAGACTTGCAAACCAAATCTGGAGAAGTAGCATTTAAAGTCCCTAGCCCATATGAAATAACATTATCCAAGATCCACACAAAGCAATTGGGACAATTATTAATTTTTATTTATCATTTCATTTGAAGTCTTAGAGATAGCCAATTGTGAATGAGAATGTTTACACAGACCTAAATTAGGTTTGCCAAAAGTATTTGCCTATTTCAAACTTACTCAGAATAACATCCCTTTTATTAGTTGCTATTGAAACTACTTGACAGTGACATGTTATTGAATATCTTGGTTGCATTTATTAATGTAAAAACAGTCAACACATTTTCTTTGAAAGTTTTCATATTATCTGTAACATTCTGTGTAGTGTATATTGGCTGCTACTGGCTTTTTGTCCCTGAAATAATTTTTTCTCACTTGCTTTATTGAGGCAATTATATAAGAGGACACATGACATTTAGTCTAGTTCCTTGCATATTTTAAGTATTTAATGTATGAGACCTATACTCAACAATATGATATTGCTATTTGTAAACTAAGAATATAGCAAACTGATGATATGTTAAATGGGTTTGTATCTATGAATGAAATAGTGGAATTTTAAATTACAAACAGAATCCTTTCTGGGAGGAATTGGAGAAAAGGAAATACATATCAAAATATATTGTATAGAAATAGGAAACAAAAAGAGGTGAGCAACAGGACTGATAGACAAAAGCCTGCACAGGTTCAGATCAGACAAAACCCAGAACTGGGGAGGGGAAGTGAATGCAAAATTCATCCACTAACCAAGACACTAAAATTTGCAATTGATATCTGCTTGGAAAGGAAATCAATTCTCCTCACAATGGAGTGTCACTGGGTATATCAATCACATACCACGGCAACCACACAGCCTAGAGTAGTAGGTCAATACACAACAAATTCCGTGATTTTTTTTGTTTGTTTTGTGAGATTTTTGTTTTGTTTCAACTCTACTTGCATTTCTGGTGTTTTGTTTTTGTTGTTATTGTTTTTGAGAAAGGGAAAGAATAGGAATATGGATGGGTATGAAAGTGCTGAGGACCTGAGACAAGTTTGGAGGGAGAAAACATGGTTTAATATATTGTACTAAAATTTTAAATTAAGAAAATGAATGAAATTATTCTATAAGGATATGGACTATTAAGTTTTCTTTTGTCATCTTGGCAAGACATACCATTAAGACTTCAGATTTATTATATTCCAATATAAGGCCTGGAATAAAAATGGAGTCAATAATCAGAGTCTGGGTAAAAAAGAATTGTTCTGCATTTCTACCTCTTTCTAAAATTACAACAGAATATTTGATCATTTTGAAAAGGGTCCTTAGAGAAAATATTTTAGACCTATCATAAACCTTCTCGTTTTAGTAATGATATAGCCAATTTCTAAAAACATTATTTTCAAACACATTTCCTATTATGTATACATAGTAAAAAGAGGGACTAGAACCTTGTTATTAGTCACAAATAACAGCTGTGTAAGTCTTAGAGCCATGTAGTAGAAACTATAACTCTAGAATGATTGGCATAAAAAGACAACATACTATACAGAAGCAAATAGCTTTTGTTTCAAACATCAACTATCTTCCTTGGAATATTCTTTTGCACAGTTTTTATGTGGCTTTGAGGAACAATTTTTAAATGATTTTATTTATTCACTTGTAAATTAAGTATAATCCTTGCTATAAAGTTAGAGTTCTAATTTTCTAAGTTAGAATACACATTTATTATTTTTAATTCAGGAATACATCTAGGATATAATTATATATATATATATATATATATATATATATATATATATATATATATATATATATATATATATATTAGGCTCTTGTTTGGATTCTCAGAATGTTTCTTGGCTATACTCTGTGCTGAGTGTTGACCTTGTCTTTACTCAAACATCCAGTTCAGTGTGGCTGTTTCCTACATAACTATCATACACAACCTTAAACAGATATGAATACAAGAGAAATAATCTATTGCTATACCCTAAGAACCATTTAAGAGCTATGGATATAGCTCAGGAACAGAGGGATCACCTATGATGTGTAAGTATCAAGATTGAGTCCCTAGCATTGTACTGAAAGAACAAAAAAATGACTGAAGCATAACCCATAGCCAACAGGCCCTACTGCCAGAAATTCTTTATTTTTGGTAGAACCAGTTAGCATTAAATGTCTTACTACTTTATGTACAACCTTTTGTGGCTCCAGGACTATAACTAAAATTAGAATGCCAAGATACAGTGAAGCAATTACAGTAGCATTATTCTTGCCTTACAAATTTCTTATTTATGTTTATTTATAAAGTCAGTGTACATACATTTCTGGCTCCATATAATCATTTCAGATTTGCAAATATTTATATCCCCATCGTTACTCCCATCCACAGCTGTTTCACCAGGAATGGCCAAAATATTAGTATAATAGCAATAACGAATTCCTTGTCATTTGATAGATAATTCACTTTTCAACAAAGAAAATGGCACTGTGATGTGTTTTTAATATGTCAAAGAGTTCAAAACTATTATTATTTTGCATCTGGGAAAGACATACCCTTGACATTAACATAAACATGATATTTCCTAAATTTTAAACAGGATAATTGAGTTTTGCAATGAGGAAACAGAAAGATTTGCACCAGTTGCAGTTCACGAGGAGTAATGGGGAGAAAGAAGAGCTAATCCTCAGATATTATAATCAAGTTGTAAATGGTTAGAACCTGGTTAGTACTTTCCAAAACAACTTCAATTATTTGAAATCTTTGTCCTTCTGTCAATAAAGTACATCTAAAATTTATGTATACATATTAGATAAACAGACTCATATCAAATATGGATATGTGTGAGAGACAGGGATAACACACACACACAAACACACACACACACACACACACACACACACACACACACACAGATAGAGAAACAGAGAGAGCTAGCTCTTTCAAGTCCCTTGACTTATAGATCAGTTCCTCTCATGGTAAGATTGTTAGGAAGCACAGTAAGTATTTATTCAATTTCTCCCACCCCCTTTCTTAGACCTCCATGAACACAGTTCGTATTTAACCCTTTATTCCACCATCATAAAATACAGCACATGACCAGGCATGATTTTTTTTTAAGTATGGTATGACTGAAAAATATTTAAAAAGTAGAAAAGGACATTGTCCTCTGTTGTCATAGTGAACATCAAGTTGAATACTCTAACTTAGATCTTTCTGATTACCCTTTTTTATGAGATGTCAGTACTGCAGCGGCAATAGACTTCCAATACGTGCAGTCTTTTTCTCTTAAGTATACATATGAAAAGACATATCAAAGAATTTTTTTAATCCATTTCCACAATACAGTCTTTGTAGACAATAACAGTTCTGATGGCAAAATGGTACCTTTTATCTTCAAGAATTCTCCAATGGAATAAAAATACTGTCATTCATTAGAAACATTTCATACAATTCAACTTTTCAAAAATTCTTGTACTCTCAAAAGTATTTGTGTTAACTCTGAAACATAAAAAGAAGGAATAATGCTATACACTTTGAAAGAACTGAAAATATTATTTAAATAATTATTTTTAAATGAAAATAATATATTTATTTTTTTAAATAATTACAAAATGTCCTATCAGCTTTCACCTTTAAAATCACTAATATATTAACCATTATGACTTTATTAAAAACAAGATGACTCTGGAGATAAAAGTACTTGACCCCAAACCTAATGACCTGTGTTTGATCCCCAGATACCACATGGTTCATAGTAGAGAAGTAATCACTACAAGTTATCCTCTAAATAACACACATATGCAGAAAATATATAAATGTAATTTCAAATTAAACTCAAAACAAATAACCAGAATATATTATAATATGAAAATATATTTAGCATCCCATGCAGATAATAAGGATATTTAAAAACATTTATCAATGGGGAATCAATGATATTTCTAATGAAATAAAATACATAACTTTTAAAAACGGTTTCTATATCTTCCATTCTAAGTTGCTTATAGGGTCATATTCATTACACATCATTCATTTTATAAAGATGAAATGTATATAATCATCTTTCTAAGTTGTTGATAAGGTCATTGACAAAGTATATTTATAGCTACATGCTCAAATGAAGATAGACATACCTATGCATATATTATTTACTTAGACATATTTTGAACTACTTGTGGTGATACGAAATCTTGCTCGATTTACTATTAATATATAGTTTTTGTCACTATGTAACAAATGTTAACCTCATTTAAATATCTTAAAAGTATAAAATTATAAAAACAGACTTTTAAATACTTTCATAAGTCTCTTACAATTTTATCAGGTGACTGAATGTATTTCAGCTAATCAATCAATTACCATCAACTATTTAATATTTTCCTATTTTGCTTGTTAGAACCAGAACTTTGATGATAAGGATTTTCTCACCATGTGTATTTTTATCACCACTAAAATAATTTCAAGTTATTTTTCAGAAGAATGGTAAAACAAAAGACACATGGAAATCTCTTTCAGTATCACAGTACTTTGCCTGTTCTCACAGTTTAGACCGTTTTTCTTTTATCGGTGGAAGGCTTACACTGACTTCTAGTTCTGAATCACATCTACCATATTGAAAAACATATCTGTATTATAAGAAAACTATCACTGATTTTTTAATTACTGAAGAACTTTATACTAGATTTAGATAGTTGATTTATTTTATAATTCTCAATTTCTGCTTATATTCAGCTGAGTAAAATTTGGAAAGGTAAAATTATTCATTACATCCATAAATCTGTTGCCTAAAGTAGAAATGAAAATCCTTTTTGTCTGAAGGATTCAAGAAAGCAATTAAAATGAGACATTTGGAAAAAGAATTGACATTAGCTTTTCAGTTGAACTTTGAAGAAAGTTTGACAGCAGGTTATTCAAGTCCTAATCGCAGTCTTCATATCATATCTCCATCCTCCTCATCATCATCATTCACTTATAAGACAATAAACATCTAGAACAAGTTACAAGGACAATAAAATCTTAAAAAATTAATACCATGTAGGTATTTATTTCTTTGCCATAAAAGCTCTACAAAGTATATCCATCTCTCCAGTAACCACATACTTGACCAGGTTTGTATTCCAATCAGGCTTTTGCTGTCTTCTGACTACTTTTCTGTACTCATCTAACACTAAAACCTCTACATGGTCTTCCTGACCATTGGTCAATAACTCAGGCAAACTTCCTTTTCCTCATGGCTTGTTTTCACTTTAGACGTGTTCATTGCTGTTTGTAAAACAGGATGTAGGTAAGACATCTTTGTGAAGGTTTTCACCTTTGGGAGCAGTGAGACCTGTTGAGAGGTTTATTAGAATAGGGCTCATGGGAGATATTATCACTGACTTATTTTTCTTCCCAGATACAAGTGTTAAAATAAAGAAGAAAGAAACTTTCTTATGAACAAAATGAGGGCCTGTGGTGAATTCCCAACGTCTTGTTAAGGCCCATATTACATGGGATTTGTTACAACCCAAGGTGGTTTGGGGAAGTGATTGGATCCTGACCTAATCAACAGATTGATCCACTGATTGATTCACAATATCACTATACAAGGCTACCATTGAGAAGAGGTGCCTAAGGGTGTCAGTGGGAAATGTTTTGTTGTGTTGTTGTCCCCTCTACCACTGGCTTCCATGAGCTCATTCTTTTGACATATATGTCCCACTTCTATGATACTCTCCCTCCTCTAAGGTCTAATAAACCAGTTGACCACAAACTGAAACATGTAAACAAATAAGCAGAAATAAATTGTCCCTTCATTTTTTTCTTTCAACTATTTGAACAACAAAAAACCTGACTAATAAAGAAAATATCCTTAAGAGCATCTCTAAAGCCAGCTAGCCTAAGATATTTTATTTTATTTTTATTTTTTTTTATTTTTTTTTGGTTTTTCGAGACAGGGTTTCTCTGTGCAGCTTTGCGCCTTTTCCTGGAACTCACTTGGTAGCCCAGGCTGGCCTCGAACTCACAGAGATCCACCTGGCTCTGCCTCCCGAGTGCTGGGATTAAAGGCGTGCGCCACCACCGCCCGGCCTAAGATATTTTAAGCTGTGGAACACAAAAACTAAAATTAAAGGAAGGTGGTACAGATTGGTTTGTTCCATTCTTCCTTTAGTTAGTACAGTTTCTATATGTATTTCGATATGTATTAAGCTGCTGGACTCTGCTTTCAAAGGAACTTTTACAGAGTAAGTTAATGTAACAACAAAAGAGGTCTGACTGATAAACTGAAGGGCAATGAGTAGTTTTAGGTAGGATGTGGAAACAAAAGATTGTACCAAGGATGGGGCATGTTAAGGAGTCTGATATTTATACCACTGAAAACAGGAAAATACTGATGTCTTTTATATAGCAGAAGGGGTGGGGTTATGCATGCATTTTGAAAAGTTCATTCTAATGTAAGAGGTAACTTAGTGACATTTAGTGACAACTTTAGAAAAAAATAAAAGTTACAATAGTCATGAAAGTGTCAAGGTGGAAACAATGGGAGACAACAGGAATTTGCAAGACTGAATACAGACATTGACAAGAGTTGGCGGCAGAGCAAACAAGAGTTGACAAGGGTTGGTGGCACTGTGTTCTCACTTGACATTCTGATAACCACTCTTCTCCCTTCTCCACCTGCACATTTACATGGGAGGTAGATCTATACAGATCAGACAAATGACTCCTTGGTCTTTGGCTTCTGATTGAATGTACCTAATGCTCTTCAATGGGAGAGTGAAGTCAGGCTATTTAACATCATGGATACCTACCTGTCATAGCACTTAAAATGTTTATATACTCAATCAAAGCTACCACTTATGGAACTCTATTAGAGTTTAATTTTTATGCTAGTGGTGGTAAAGAGCCCTGAGATAGGCATTGTATTATTTTTTGTGATATCTCTACATGTTGCCTATGCTTCACACACATACACACACACACACACACACACACACACACACACACACACACACACAGAGTGATAGAGATAGATAGATAGACAGATGATAGATAGATAGATAGATAGATAGATAGATAGATAGATAGATAGAGAAACAACAGAAAATAAAAGAGATCCCATCATTAATACATTTTAGAATTATTTAAATATGGGTGTGACCCATTTTTCTCAGCCATACCTTGGCTGGTTGAGAGGATAAATAGGGGGATTAAGTATGAAGATTAACTTCATATATGTAGGAAGAATGAAAATGGTATAATTCAGTAAAATTGGAAGTACAAGAAAAAAACAGTGTTGGAGGGAAAAATCATGATGAATAATAGAGTTTATACTTCCTATTACGGCTGCATCTTACACATACATGTGAATATGCTAAATAGACTGCTAGGACCAGTGCTATTAAGGAACCTAAAAAATATTAATCATATTGAATGGGGCCTAGGGAAGTGATGGAAGCTACATACCATAATGATTGTGTTTATGGAGCCAAATAAAAAAATTTCCCTTCATTTTATTTCCTGTTGCAAGATATTTGATAACATTGCATGAAGATGTATCTCTTTTTTACCTCCCCTGCTAAATAATCCTCTGATTGGTTTAATAAAGAGCTGAATGACCAATATCTAGGCAGGAGAGGATAGCTGGGACTTCCAGAGAGAGAGAGAGAGGAACTCTAAGAGGAATCTGGGGTGCAGGGAATTTGCCAGCCAGACACAGAGGAAGTTGGATGTACTTAACTCAGGAAAGATAATGAGCCACGTGGTAGAACATAGATTAATATAAACAGGTTAATTTAAGCTATAAGAGTTAGTTGGAACAACCCTAAACCAAGGCCAAGCTTTAATAATTAATATTAAGTCTCGCTGTCATTATTTGGTAGCTGGCAGTCCAAAGAAAGTCTGACTATGATTTCCTCTACCCAGTTCAAGCTCCTTGAGGGAACAAAATCTTCCTGTTTGAGCTCAGAATTGATCTTTTATCACTATACATTTTCCCATTCATATTGCTTCTGTTGTGGAAGCCATCTCCTCACACTATATCTAATATAAAGTAGATGCTATGTAAGTACCATCTGAGTAAATGAATTCCATATTATATGTGGGTTTTAATTATCCACAATGCAAGTGAACATAGAAATCGCAGAGAAAGCATTCCACACAACACCCGGCAGGATTGAATATAACTTTAAATGTGCCTTTAGTGTCTGGGTGGAGAACATTACCTCTCTTTTCTGCCTACACTGCCATTCCAGTCAGAACAAGCTGATAAAGCCAGAGAGTCCTGGTTCAAGTTTCTAGCCCTTAGCCAAAAGCTAAGCGTCTTTATAGTTTAGATTCCTTTATTTCACACGAACAAGTTAAACAGTGGATTGTTGAAGTTGCCCATTCACAGGAATAAAATATGTTACCAGAATGGGCAATAATAAGGATGATAAACTCTGCAAGTTCAATGTATGTGGTTTTTTTTTTTTTTTAAAAAACAATCATTTGAATTTCTTTTTATGGGTTATAGAACTAAAAAGCTCTGTGTTCTTTGGGGACAGTAAAAGACTGAAACATACACCACACATGCGTGCACACACAGATGAGATAGAGGGGGGAGCAGATAAAGATATCCTAGACATACAGGAAGTGGTTAGAGAAAAACTTAACCCCTCCAAAGATGTTCATAACCTAATCCTTGGACCTCTAATTGGTATTACCTTATGTAACAAGAACAGTCTTACAGATATATCAGAGTAAAAGTCTGGATATGGCAGGATTTCCCTAGACTACCAGAAAGATTTGAGGGTAATGACAATGTCATTTAAAATGGAGGAAGCTTGAAGGAGAGAAGTTAGAATGAGAGAGATACGCAGACTGATTGTTACAGTCCTTGACCAATTCCTTCGTGTTCACATAACCAAAGAAAGAAGGTGACCTTTACCCCTTAAAAAGGGGCAAGAGATGAACTGTTTTTCAGAACTTACATAAAGAATCATTTCTCTGACATATTGGTGAAATTATTAAGGCTACTCCATGTAGTTAAAAGGGAACTTTATTTTGTGGGGTAACTTATAAGTGAAGGGATAGGTTGCAGGGTCTGGGAAAGGTGTAGCGCAGTCCAGTGGTGTTCTCTGTAGAACTCTGCTCGGTCTACCTCCAACGTCCAGGGTCCAGGAACCATCCGGATCTTGAGTCTTCAGGGTCCTCTCTCGGCTCTGCCTTGTAGGCGTGACAGTTACAGAAGCCTCAATGGGGGTTAGAACTTCCAGATCAAAGCTGCAATGGCTACCCACTACACTACCACCTGAATACTACCCCATGAAACCCATTTCAAATTTCCAGACTGAAAGATTTTAGAAATCTGTGTTGGCCTATGCCACCAAATGTATGGTTACAATTGTTTTATATTACTCTAATCTGTGGATTCTTTTTTTTTTGTTTGTTTGTTTTTTTTGTTTTTTTCGAGACAGGGTTTCTCTGTGTAGCTTTGCGCCTTTTCCTGGAACTCACTTGGTAGCCCAGGCTGGCCTCGAACTCACAGAGATCTACCTGGCTCTGCCTCCTGAGTGCTGGGATTAAAGGCGTGCGCCACCACTGCCCGGCTAATCTGTGGATTCTTAAAGCCTGAGAAACTTTCTCGGCTGCAAAGTTTAAAACATGTGAGAAAGGAACACGCAAAGCTTACAACCTTCATGTGTAGTTTTCTACATTTTAAACTACAGAATTATAATTGCTTTGTTAAATAGAATTACACCTTCATAATAATGCATCATATGTGTATCATTTGCTTGGTTACTATTTACTTAATTTGTAATTTCAGTTTAATTGAGTTCTGTTTCTTCTTATTTTGTTCTTTATACATTGAAATGTATAAGGCAGAATAAATTACTGACTTTTCCACCAAAATTATGATTAAACTGAGCATCAGTTAAATATTTGCTTACTATGAAAAGATTTTGTTTAACTTTACTTTTACCATTTAAAATATTTAGACTATTTGAAATGTATTTTAATATATAACAATAGGCAAGATATTATTTTAGTTTAAAATAATGACAATTATTTTAATAATCCATGTTTTCATCACTGATTTTCAATGCTATTTTGCAATATGCTAAAGATAAATATTTGTGATTTTAAAAATCAAATTACCTTCTCTATATTCTTTTCAGATTCTGGATGCTATTTCATCTGTAATTTTTTTTTTTTGCTACATACTTTGATATCTGGCAATCCAGCATTTAGATTTTATGTTATTTTATTCAGTTTTCTCTGTCTTTTGAATTTATAAGTTTGTATACACAAACA
The DNA here is from genome assembly GCF_949786415.1 of Peromyscus eremicus. Classification (NCBI taxonomy): domain Eukaryota; kingdom Metazoa; phylum Chordata; class Mammalia; order Rodentia; family Cricetidae; genus Peromyscus; species Peromyscus eremicus. The sequence continues at coordinate 110,363,677 of NC_081420.1, read as the reverse complement.
CACTAAACAATAGCAATGACAACCTCAGAGGATTATTTTAAGGATTAAAAATGGTTTGACTTGTAGAATTGTCATTTTTAGCTACCTGGCATTTTCTTATTTATGAACTAGAAATAGATACCCATTTACTTGTCTTCTTTTACATCCCTCATTAAAGTTTTACACTTTTTTTCAGAAAGAACTTGTGCATCCCTCATTGGGTTTGTTCCGGGATATACTTTTTAAATTTTTTTTTTAGGTTTGTCATAAATGACAAATTTTATCCTGCCTGCTAGAGTGTGACCTAGGAAAGTTTCATATACGCTATATTGACTTATTGACTTAAATATCTCATTATTTTTGAAAGACTCCATTGAGCATTGTGGATTTTTATCATTCTTTGAAGTATTTAGATAAATAGATTCATCTCTTTTACTTACTCACAAGTACATGTCTCCAAAGTTGTTCCTTGGGTAACTACAGGACAAAAATGCTCTGGCTCTAGCTACAAATGGCGTCCAACGTGGTGGCAAGAGTTTCCACCTAAAAACTGAAAAAAAGGATTCTAAAACTGAGCTAAAAACAGTTCCTAGTTGTCTCTCTCAAGTTAGCCGCAGCCTGCGTGTTTGAGCTACTATGGCGGGTTCCTGACATGTGCGTTTGATCTGCAGTATGGCGGGAATGAGGCCTCTGCAAGTGACACATTAAGCTGGGTGGTGGATTTAGCCTTTGCTAGTACAAAAAAAAAAAAAAAGAGGTTTCTGGGCTACACGCTGCTTTGATAGAAGCATAGACCCACTATTTCTGAGAGTTGATGGCTCCCAGAGCTGGTTGAAAACAGACTACCACCATGTTGGGAAGCTGAAGTGGGCAGAGCCAGCAGACATAGCGCCAGTGCCATTTCAGGCTTAGAAGGCTGCAGTTTAAAGCAATAGGCTCAAGCTAATATAAAAAAATAAGCCACGTAAAGATGGCTACCACACAGAGAATCTGGATTATGTTCTCTTTGATATTCGTAACTAAAGAAAAACATTTGATTACAAAAGCTGTTGAATTATGCCAAAATGTAAATTTTAAAGGTACCTTGACTTCAAAATTTGGATATAAGGATATGTTGCTTTGGAAAAGAGTCTCTGCTTTTGTTTCCACAGAAAGCCAGAGGCTATGGATTTGTTCCAGATTAAGATACATCAGGTTTAACCAGCCAAGACCACCTGAAAGGTCTCCAATGACACCATGGCCCAGATGATCCAACATCCAGAACCATTTCAAGGCAACTGGCTCAGACGATACACCCTCATGGACTACTCCATAATCCTAAAATATTCTTTGTGTCCCCATAAGATACAGCGCCCCCCTCCAGCAGGAAGTAGTAAGAGAAGCTACGCCCAAATTCCCAAATATACCAAGCTGACTTTGGAGATGTGTAAAGGTTAAAACCTTCCTTTTTAAGAAAAGAAAAGGGGAAGTGCTGTGGGATGGTCTGTATGTCAAATGTGTTGCTGATTGGTCAATAAATAAATCACTGATTGCCCAGTGGCCAGGCAGGAAGTATAGGCGGGACTAACAGAGAGGAGAATTGAGGGAACAGGAAGGGAAGAGGGAGACTGCCTGGAGCCGCCGCCAGGACAAGGAAGATGTAAGGTACCAGTAAGCCATGAGCCATGTGGCAAAGTAAAGATTAATAGAAATGGGCTAAATATAAGAGTAAGAGCTAGACAGTGACAGGCCTGAGCTTAAATAATGTAAGAGTTTGTGTGTTTATTTTATAAGTGGGCTCTGGGACTGGCAGGACTTGGTGGCGGGAGCTGGAGAAAAATTCTCCAGCTACAGGCTTATGATAATTATCAGATGTCTGGGGCATCTCTAAAAAACAGTTACAATCAATGTGTCATAACTTTATTATATGGCCGTTCTCCAAAGTTATTTTCAAGGTTACCTGATAGCCAAGTATGTTATTGAATGCTTCTAATTGCAGCATTCAGGAGGATGAGGCATGAGAAGCTCTATGAATTCAAGGCCAGCCTTGACTACATAGTGAGTTCTGAGCCAGTCAGGCTACAAAATGAGGCTCTGTTTCAAACAAGCACAAAGCAAACAGACGATGTTATCTTGTGTGTGTTGGTGCTGCAAGGATTTCTAACTTAAAATGTGGTGTTATTAATCACTAGACTAAATACACAGGAAGACGTTATGATGCATACATTCATTTTGATTCACTTCAACATGATTTTGCCTGTTGAGTCATTTGTCCAGTACTACAATACAAGATTTAATTGAGCTTAATGTTTGTAGAAATCACAGAAACTAAAGGTAAGCAGCAATCTTCTGTCTATATCTGAAGAGTCATAAATAGCACCAAATCTCTTGTGGTACAGTAATGTAAGTATTTTTATTAAAAATGATTGCAATCTCCTTTGGCTGACTTACATGAGAGAGTAATAGCAAATAAGATTGAGACTTTATGAAAGGAATATATATATATATATATATACATATATATATATATATATATCTTATAATGCATGACTAATCTAATTGCTAGATTCAAATGTTACAACAAGGTCTTAAGTGGGAGTGTATAATAAATCAAACCCACCCACATGCACCTTTATTATTTTATCCACACAAAGATTATTCAGAGTTTCATACACCTGGGTGACATGTGGGGTTCCCGGTTGTTTCTTTCACCCTTTTGATGAAACTGTGGTTTTGAATAGTTATTGCTTATTGTGTTCACATACTTGAGACTAGAATACATCATTTATCGAGCAGCCATGATGCTATTTGTTACACAAACATAATGTTACTCATCAGTGTTGGTGTTGAGACCGTGGCTGTTTTCTCTCAGCATATTCACAACCACAATTTTGGTCTTAAGGCTGAAAACAAATAGGTGAAATTGATATTAGATACAGAAGACTGGGAAAGCAGCATAGGTTTCAGATTTTCTTGAGACTAGTTAAATTACACCTGTAGACAGCTCCTTTTCTTACACTCTATTATCGGATAGGTGATTGTGATTAAGAATATTGCCTGAATGCAAAATTCTTTATAGAACATTCAGATACTGCATTAACTTGTTGAGTCCATCTTTGAGTGACTACAAGGGGAAAAATGCTATTGCCTGATGACTCCTTTCCCACCTGTCATATTAATCATGTAACCCTAAAGTAATATAGTTTTTTTCACAAGAGTGCTCACCTGTGCTTCTTATTGACATAATTTAAAGCCAAATAATTTGGTTTGGTTTCTGTGCATAAGTGAATTATTGGCAAAGACATTGGGGCAGGAGCCTTGTAGATTCATTGAGTATCCTTAAATTTAAAACTCTATAGTCAACCTTCCTTATCTGCTAGTGCTCCATATGTGGATTGAACCACCTTGTATTAAAAATATTCAGGAAAAAATTTAATGCTGTACTTAATATATAGACACTTCATTTTCTTATCATTTACAAGAATACAAGATAAAATTTATTTGAATATTGTTTACATTGCACTATATATGCCATCTAGACAGCTTGTAGAACCTACAGGGAGATTTATGTAGGTTATATGCAAATATTATGCCATTTGATATTAAGACTTGGGCATTCATGGATTTGGTATTCAAATCTCAGCGGTCTAAGGGCAAATCCATTCATAGATACTCAGGGAAAATTCTAGTTCACAATCTGAACTATTTTATTGATTCCTACTATGATACATTTTCCATAGATGTTTTCCTTTAGCTGACTACAGTTTTCCTAGATAACCCTACAAGGCTACCTAAACCCACAGAGAAGTTACTTTCATATGCCCATCACCCTGTAAAACTGTATAATATTTAAAGTACTGTTCTTCCTTTGGCTGTTAAGTACCATGGGAAATCTTCACGAGTAACAATGACAACACTAGGTGATTATCTCTAAGTGCAATAAAACTCTATGATGTTTCTGTGCAAAACACTTTGCCGGGAGCTGCATGTTTACTTGTCGTTAGAGTTGGACACTGTATGTTGTGAAGTAACAACTTGGTTCTTCCTTCTATTTTTGTACTCTTAATTATTCTAATTGTCTAGGAGTGAGGAAGTTTGGATGTTTGTGCAAATTAATGTGTAACAGACTGCGTTTACTCAGTTACATTTACATATAAAAGTAAGTTCAATGATTTTATAAAATATGGTAAATTCCAGAGCTTTTTTTCTAAAATGCTATTCAGTACGTGTTTCTTCAAATGCTACAAAAGTATTTCATATGTAAAAGAAAAACTGTTGAGAAGCAACAAGGGGGTGTTAGACATATGGCTAAAATATCTGATAAAATTTTAATGGAAAGCACCCTGAGGCTGAGGCCATTATCAATAAGTTAGGATGGGTAGCAGTAATTAAAATATGGGGGATAATGATGGGCAGGAAACCCATGAATGTCCGAGGGTAATTGCACATAAATTGCAGGCAAAGTTGCTGAGTTCTACATAGGCACAGAACAGGAAGAAATGTGACACTTGGGATAAGACAGGTGAAAATCTGACCTGAGGGAAAGCAGAATGGTGTGCGAGTGGGTGGGAGAAAAGTAGACTGAAACAAGAGGTGGAAATGAAGGAGTACGGGAGAATGATGTTCAAAGTTTTTCCTCATAGAAGTCTCTTATTTGAATTTTGGGTAAGGAACCATGGTTTCCACTGGGGAGAGAGCTGTTAGACCCCTGATCATCTGAACCTGATTGCTTTTGACTCTATACGTTAGGTAGCCTTCTTTTCACATTTCTATCAGAGAGATAGACACTGCTAGAGAGATACTGCTCTCTATTAAACATCTTAGTGACTAGTTTGGATCTGGTCCTTCTGGTTGTCATGAGGAATTTACTGCATGCTTGATAACATTGTAACCGGGATTTTGCCAAGTAGTCAGGTAAATCATGACAGGTCTCGAATAGCAACTTTGATTCCCAAGCCTGTACAGCAGAAAAGCATACTCCCTGGCCCCCCAAAGATGCTGATTCTGTCATCTGCAGTCTGTTCCTTATCACATCAGCAAGGTGCCTTCTAACACTTTCTTTCAGGAATCTAATGGTATGTCTTATTGTATGCAAATTTCAATCTATAGTAATGCATTTCTCTGAATTTTTTTTTACTTTTATTTTTCTTATTTTCTCATTTTGCTACAGATACTTCAGGAAATCATTTCCTGTATGCTAACAATAGTCATCTTGGCAACATTTTAATATATCATTTGAGTATATTTGCTGTGTGTAGACTTTTGCTTTCTTGGAGAATCCTCCCAGGAAAACATCTTTCCCTTACCTGGAAACCTCAAGTCCATTTCTGTGCCTATTTTCAACCTCTAGGCAGAATATGTTGATTGATCATTAAGCTTCTTTGGGTCCTGCAGAAATAGTGCCTTCCTACCACAGTAATGTTGACATTTGAGTTTAGCTATCTGTCTGGTAGCCAGGAAAAATGACAAGGGTACATCCTTTGGGAAAGCATGTCACCTTGTATGGCAGAAGGTGCTTCTTAATCTTTAAGCACAGGCCAGAGTGTGCAGGATTCTATAATTCAGGCAAAATGACTTCTGCAGTTCCAGAGAGACCTGGTAAATCTGGAGATCATGAACTTTGAATACATCGATTTTATGGATTTGTGTATGCCATTCTCAATCTCAAGATCTCATTCCCTAACAAGCAGATTTTATGATGGCAGAAAGAGCTGATAGGTCTAGGAATTCAATTATCTCTGGAGCTGTTTTTATTTATAATTTTCTTTCTTTTTTAAAAAAACCTTCTGGGATGGGGAAGCTTGGAGGGTGGGAGGAGGGAAGAGGGGGATATTTGACTGGTGTATAAAATGAATGGAAAATTTTTCTTAATAAAAAATTTATATTAACAAACAAACAGCAACAACAAAAATTTAGCAAAGTGTGCACCTTATGCTAGCCAGGAACGAGGCACTTGACATCAGAAGAGGGTGTCGACTGAGAGAAACAATCAATCAGTGGGACCTCTTGAAACTGAGAAGCTTTTGTAGGGCAAAGGAAACGGTCAACAAAGCAAAGCGACAGCCTACAGAATGGGAAAAGATCTTCACCAATCCCACATCTAACAGAGGACTGATATCCAGAATATATAAGGAACTCAAGAAATTAGACATCAAAATGCCCAACAGTCCAATTAAGAAATGGGCTATAGAACTAAACAGAGAATTCTCAACAGAGGAAACTCAAATGGCTGAAAGACATTTAAGGAATTGCTCAACATCCCTAATCATCAGGGAAATGCAAATCAAAACAACTCTGAGATACCACCTTACGCCTGTCAGAATGGCTAAGATCAAAAACACTGAAGACACCTTATGCTGGAGAGGATGTGGAGCTAGGGGAACTCTCCTCCACTGCTGGTGGGAATGCAAGCTTGTACAACCACTTTGGAAATCAATATGGCGATTTCTTAGAAAATTGGGAATCCATCTCCCCCAAGATCCAGCTATACCACTCTTGGGCATATACCCAAGGAATGCTCAACCACACCACAAGAGCACTTGTTCAGCTATGTTCATATCAGCGTTGTTTGTAATAGCCAGAACATGGAAACAACCTAGATGCCCTTCAACTGAAGAATGGATAAACAAAATGTGGTACATATACACAATGGAATACTACTCAGCAGAGAAAAACAATGACATCATGAGGTTTGCAGACAAATGGATGGATCTAGAAAAAATCATCCTGAGTGAGGTATCCCAGACTCAGAAAGACAAACATGGTATGTACTCACTCATAACAGGATACTAGATGTGGAACAAGGATGACTGGACTGCTACTCACATCACCAGGCAGGCTACCTGGAAAACAGGACCCCAAGAAAGACACAGGGATTGCCCAACGACAGAGAAATGGAATGAGATCTACATGAACAGCCTGGACAGGAGTGGGGGTAGTGAAGGGCGAGGGTCGAGGGAAAGAGAGCTTGGGTGAGTGGGAGATCCCAGCTGGATCAAAAACAGAGAGGGAGAACAAGGAATAGGAGACCATGGTAAATGAAGACCACATGAGAATAGGAAGAAACAAAGTGCTAGAGAGGCCCACAGAAATCCACAAAGATACCCCCACAACAGACTGCTGGCAATGGTCGAGCGACAATCCGAACTGACCTACTCTGGTGATGGGATGGCCAAACACCCTAATTGTCGTGCTAGAAACCTCATCCAACTACTGATGGACCTGGAGGCAGAGATCCATGACTAGGCCCCAGGTGGATCTCTGGGAGTCCAATTAGCGAGAATGAGGAGGGTTTATATGAGAGAGAATTGTTGAGACCAAGGTCGGATAAAGCACAGAGACAAATAGCCAAACAAACGGAAACACATGAAATATGAACCAATGGCTGAGGGGTCACCAACTGGATCAGGCCCTCTGAGTGGGTGAGACAGTTGATTGGCCTGATCTGTTTGGGAGGCATCCAGGCAGTGGGACCGGGTCCTGTGCTCATTGCATGAGTTGGCTGTTTGAAACCTGGAGCCTATGCAGGGTCCCTTGGCTCAGCATGGGAGGAGGGGACTGGACCTACCTGGACTGAGTCCACCAGGTTGATCTCAGTCTGTGGGGAAGGCTTTGCCCTGGAGGAGATTGGAATGGGGGGCGGGCTGGGGGGAAGGTGAGGGGGGCGGGAGGGGGGAGAACAAGGGAATCTGTGGCTGATATGTAGAACTGAATTGTATTGCAAAATAAAAATTAAAAAAAAAAAAAAAAAAAAAGAAGAGGGTGTCGAATCCCCAAAGTCAAATTACAGACAGTTGTGATCCACTATGTGGTTATTGGGAACTGAATTCAGGTCCTCTGCAAAGAGTAACGAGTATTCTTAACCACTGAGCAATCTCTCCACCTGCCTTATACTTAAGTTTTATACTTAAATCTTAGGTTTTATACAATCTCTATTATGATAGAAAACAAGTAGAAGAATTAAAACCCATACTTGTAGGAACAGAGGTAGATGAGAACAAAGAGATAACAGGAAATACTTAGAATGATTGACATATTCATTATATGGGCTTAGAAGTGGATGTATAGAAAAACTATATTCCTTGAATATTGCATACAATTGCACCTCAATAAAGATGCTAAAAGTTTAAAAGAGCAGTTTTACACAGATATATTCAGAACACATTTTAAAGTATGGATGAAAACAAATCTTTGAGAAAAAAAAGTAATCATTATAGATACAGTGAAAACAATTTATCAGTCATTGACCTGCTTACAAACCCACTTCATAACAGAAAGTGTAAACATTTATTAATTGCTGCTTTCTATTTTCGTAGATAAAGTAAAGCAACGAGCTGATCAAATCATAGTAATGTAAACAGAGAAATTAAAATATAAATAAATGCTAATTTTGTGATGATTTTTCTCCTTCTGTTCCTAGTCCCAGTGAATAGAAATTGGTATTTCTTGTTCATTACTTATTAGGTCATTTAATAATAGGTCCTTTATTTACATTTACTTGTTTCTAAGATAATTTCTGTCACAACCACAGAAACTTTTACTAAAAAAAAAAAAAAATGTCGTGAGGAAAAGTAAAAAATTAGCATGACCAACAGTAACAAAATTCTTCCTTACCATTCTTGAGGCTTTATTTTTTAGATACATCAATAAATGGAAGTAAAGAGTAAATAAAGATTAAGTAAGTAAGTAAGTAAAGAGCAAAGAGTAATAAAAATGGTTCTGAATTGTTGCTAAGAAGATGAAAGGATATACATTTGTAAAATTCTTTTTGGAAAAGTGCACTATGGAGTTACTTGACTCTTGTTTCTCCTTTGCTGATTGATACTTCCACGTTGGTATTTACATATACTTCAGACATCAACACTGAGAGGTTTGGATTCACCATTTCAAAGCTTCTCCCTTAGTGATGCCTCTGCCTACAGAGTCATCCAGTAACATAAATTCTGCACCTCACCACACTTCAACATCTTCATCTACACCCTGATAAGCATCTCCTTAAACAAAGAGAAATAAACTTGAAGACAATAAGTGAAACACAACTTCAGTTTTATGTCCTATTGTTTCTTTAAATATATTAAACACAGAAAAAGTTTTTGTTGTTACTGCACAGCGGCCACAGGATTCCATGAGTTCTCTATCAACTGAAGAAAATAAATACCCAAGGTTCAAATGTGTCATAGGTTTTAATTAAGACATCATTCAATCCTATGGTAAGTAATTCTTTTCATCTATTAAAATGAAGATATCTCTCTCTTCTTTAACGTGGTTAGCTTAGGATTTATCACCTTCCATAAGATACCATCTCTTCCTCATTTTCTTTCTCTCACTAGTTTGTGGTTACATCGACCTCTTCATTTCTGGCATAGGCAACAATACTACAGAACAGAACAGATAAACCTAGAGCATGATCCCACTTAGGTTAGCAAGACTTATTCAGAGAGTCAGGACCAATATGAGTATTAGTCAAGTTGCATGATTATGAATACTGGAAAATTTAAAACCTACAGTGGACTGAGTATCATCAAGACCCGGAAGAGCAGGTGAGATGATTTCAAAGGCAGTCTGTTGGGTCATTTTCTTTGCTCTCAGAGAGTGGTGTTTTGTTCCGCTCGGCCCTTTAATTGATTGCATGGGACCCACACACATACTATGGAGAGTAATCTACTTTATTCAGTGTTCAAAATGCATATGATAATTGCATCCATTCAAAGTTATTTAGTATATGATTAAAGCACATTAAAGTTCTTTTTCATGGTTGCTATGGATCTTCCCAGTGCAAATTATCCTGCTGCATCACTTTGGTAACTATTTATTCAGATCTCCAGTGTGGTCCTGACACTAAGACAAGCTACTGAGCCCAGCAGTGGCACTAACCAAGGGGAAAGGGAATGCAAGGTCAACAGTGGGATGGAGAAATGGCAACAAATAGTTGCTGGCCACAGGTTAGATTCTGATTAATCACAAACATAACTCTTCTAAGTGTTCCTTAAGAAGATGGTTCACCTGCATGCTGGAAGTCATGAACACAATAATTGCATGGAAGGGTAAATGCAAGCAGCCAAAGGAGAGTAATGGAGCCACAATGGATGAGTTTTCCTTCTCTCTTGATAAGTCTGCTTGCTCTTCCAACCTGATCAAAATTCAAGAGCAGTATGGTGATTCTTTCTGTCATTAACTCAGTCTAACACCAGCAACAATAAATGAAGAGATATCCCCAGAGTCAGCACCTTGTCTCAAATATTCCTATGCTTCCAAATTTATTGAACAGAACAGATTTAAGTTTTCAGTGGAAAACAGCTTTCAACATACTGAGGGAAAATAAAAGAAATGGAAAGAAAATGTGAAGTATGAGTTCTGACTTGGAGGAATTCAGAGGACCTCTCCTACAAGGAATAGATACATGATGATCATAGGTTGCTCGGTTGTAAGAGAAAATAACTTTGCAACATCATCATCTCGGTTATTGCATAGGCCCTGTGTACAAGAATAGGCACTACCTTCCACCCAGAAAGCAAAAACAATATTTAGGAATTAAACAGCTTTGGTATTAGGGAATGTTACCATTTGTCTGTTGCAGTAAACTAAAATGAATGTGCTGTTCCAGTTATAACATAAGCATCATGTCTGTCCTGAAATTACAGGAAGATCAAAAGCATCAATCTGCATAATATTCCTAGTGTCAAGTAGTGTGAATTTTCTGCAGTGACACTAGCAAGATCAGAAAGAGCAATGTCGTGTATTGCAATCTTATCTAGAGTTCTTCTTATGCGGCATTTTGAAATAAGAAAAATGCCATCACTATTATCTATACCTCATACAACTTTTTTTTTACTTACAGTTTTGTTGAATAGTTATATTTTAAGCTGAGTTTTCAGACAAGTTATTAAGATTTTCCTAAAATGTTTAATGTGAAATTCTTCAGTCAAAATCTGCAAAACCATTCAACAGTACATATACATGCAAATGCACCCACACATGCGCACACACACACACACACACACACACACACACACACACACACAACTTAGATTACACGGGAAGTAATGCAAAAGTGTCCATCTGAGATGATGTAAACAATATATTTTGAAATGTGCCCATTACTGAGTGGTCTATGATGGTTTTTCTTTGTGACCCATACTCATTCACATACAAGGAAATTCCTATGATTAATACCTCTTTTTTTCTGTTTCTTTGAGACACATTTCACTATGTATCTTAAAATGGCCTCAAATTCAAGGCAATCCTCCTACCAGAACTTCTCAAGTGCTAAAGTTACAGAAATTCTCTACCACACCAAGTTAGTACCATAATCTTTAGAGTTGTGCATCTCAGCAATTACTATTAGCTCTCCCAAATACGCTAAATAGTTTGCTGCATTGTGTCATTTAAGATTTACACACAAACAATGAATTTGATATGAACACTGGTCTTCTTCAGAAATTAGCATGCAGGAACTAAGGATTTGAGAAATCCTGAGATCAAAACACATGAAATGAAAAGGGAGAAGTGTTACAACTGAGGCCTAACCAGAATTACTGATTACCTCAACAAAAACTCTGAAATCCAAATGACTCAGATATCCTTATCTGGACCAGGATAGGCAGTCTTTCACATCACACCTCATAAGATGGTGTCAGCTTGGCAAGCAGTGTGATGCTGAAGATAACTTCCTTAGGAGGAGGACACTCACTAAAGAGACAGAAAGGGATAGGCATACGTTGACAGCATTCTGAACAGCTGGAACAAATGTGCTTGATGGGTTGTGGTCTTGACTGCTTCTTCTGCAAGCAATTTCTTAATTTCCTTTTGGATTAAAATAATTTACTATGGATTAAATCCTGTTAGTTTAATATTCATTCTAGCGACCTTATACTAAGTTCACATCCTCTATAAAAATGCTACCTCCACATAAAATTACATTATGGAAAATCAGGGTGAGATTACTTAATATATTTAGAGGCATAAAATTTCCAGTGCACTTGTACAGAGTCTAAATATCTTAGTGAATATTGATATGAGACAGTTTCTTTAGCCTGTGGTAGAAGCACTAACCTCATAGAAATTATTACTGAAGGTCTAATATTTGCAAGGACAGGAAATACAAACTCCCAAAGAGTGATACTTCTGCTTCCATCTTGTTATTCTACCACCCGTGTGTGTGTGTGTGTGTGTGTGTGTGTGTGTGATCTGAACAATGACAACCATCTCACCTTTCAACTTGGATGAATGAAATCTCACAGACTTCACCCTTAGATAAAAAAACTACAGGCTAGTAATTGCTGCTGAGAGAAGAATCAGTTCTTTCTCGGGATGAGCCCCCTGATTACACAATCCAAAATCTCAGCCTCAAATACAGGTATAGCTGGTTGTATTTATCTATATCTATATATCTGTATCTATGTATATAATAAGACATAATAAACTTGAGAGAAAGTAGGCAGAACAAGGGAGGTGTTTCACTGAGGAGAGAGAGGTGTTAAATGATATAAATAAAGTATTCAAAATTAATTAAAGTATCTTACTTTATGTTATATACTGAATCTAGGCATATGCTCATCATTTGAAATTACCGTCTCTAAACTGTGTCTTTTTTCTCCCTATTCTTCTTGAATTAAACGGGCTGATCTAAGGTTGATGGCTAGTAATGTATAGTTCTTTCTATACTCCATTTTCTCCCCTTCAAAATGAAGATTAGTGCATTGACCAGCTGGCATTAAGGAAGATTTGGTCTTTTTTTTTCACTTCTTAGTATGCATGAAAAGTTTCTAAACCATCGAATCATTGAGGAACAACTTTCTCTTGTGCCCTTTTCTTTTATTAACCCATATATAATTTCCTGTTCTGCTGATACATTGTTATAGCATATTCTATACAGAGAATTAGATGTTCTTTAAGTTTTGAGTGTTGATGCTGACTGTGGCTCTTCAGGCCAGAAGGACAAACTGATACGCAGAATATGTTTTATTCTCAATATGAAAAGCAAAGATGAAACAAGAAAAATTAATGATTAAAAAATAAATGAAGTAAAAAATCAAATAAACATTGCTTTTTTCTGGGAAGAAAAAAGAGAAGGTTGCCAGTTAGTTATCAAGCAGTTGCTGCAGGGTCCAATGGTATAGAAAAGGTGTTGCTGGCCACTGAGCTCACAATTTGGACACCGGATAGCAGCACAGCTAGAAAAGTCCAGGTATTTGTCTATGTGTACCCTCCATTGCAACCTTGTTACAGTATCCATGAACCTATCAGATAAGCCTTGGTTTACATTAGAAAAAACCGCTGGCTAAAGTCACTGAGGCTAAGTCATCTGTATATGGATGTTTAATATTATTGCATGGGGAGTGCTTCAATTAATTGTAATTAATATGCAATATGACATCCATTCTTTGTTCCTCCTAAGGTACTCATTTATTTGCTTTCCATAGTTCTAAATTTTCATCATGCCTTTTCTTAGAAACCTAATAAAGTAAATATTTCTTAAATCACCATAATTGCATTTATTTTATAACCTTGGGTCATTTCTTTTTCAACATAAAGTATATAACCCACATATTCTTGTTCATCAACATTAGAATAGCTACCTTCCATGTAAGGTTCACATCTATGCAGAAGGCTTAGTAATCATTATTAAAAATAAAAGTTTTATCTTAAATTAGCTCTTTATAAAGGATCCTTGTGCAACCAAAGGTGGCAGTTGATTAAATCCTTGAGGGTACAGTCCTAGATGGGATAAATGTAGTCTTTGTGAGACTCAAATATTCTAGTGAAAGAGATAGTTGTTACAAAAACAAGACATGTCTTTTCCCACTCTTCCCTGGCTTCCTGTTTTACCATGTGATGGCTTTGTGTTTAATCACACCCTCATAATGTCATAGCTACAAAGCCTTCACAAAAGGCTGACTGATGCTAGTACCAAATCTTTCGTCATCCCAGCCGTGGGCTAAATAATTTCACTCTCTTGGTAAAATAGTCTCACAAGAGGTGAGGGAGAAGGACCGAGTAGCAGATGACCCAGAAGGACTGATCTATAGGCCAACACCTGTGGAAGGGAGGGAAGAAAGGAAAAAGGCAAAGGCAGCCGAGGTCAAGCAGACAATGCAGGCACAGTAACAGCACAGCTTACAGTGAGATGCTTTTCAGAGTTGTGTCAGTATTGACACATTGACATCGGTCACCTTCAGTTCAATGCTGCTCTGCAGTCAAGGAGATTTCTGAAGGAGATGAGAGCAAATGGTGTGTAGTGAAAACATTTTCATCACTTGAGACTACAAAACTTTCATTCAAATGGTATCACAAAGATCTATGGTACACATTTTTAACCTTTCTTTGCCCCAGTTTCTCATTGTCAAGATGAAGATAACTAAATTGGCAAGCTGGGAACTACAAGAAAAACCAGAGACTGGCCTGATCTTCAATGCAGCTTCAATACAAATGCTCTTTGATGAAAATCCTCTAAATGCACAAATGGTCTCATATCAACTCTTAGATTTTTTGTTTACAAAATGATTATATTTATTATTTGATTATTTTATATCCTTTTGTGGACACTTGTATACCATCATGTACCCATTGATTTCCGAAAACACCTTGGTGGGAATCAGTTCTGTTGGTCTCGGTGATAAAACTCAGAATCCTGATTGTCAGTATTTGTGATAAGCGCCCACATACCCTCTAAGCTATCTTCACATCACTTGATTTCAATTTCTATTGCACTTATTGTGTGTGTGTGTGTGTGTGTGTGTGTGTGTGTGTGTGTGTGTGTGTGTGTATACACGTGTGTGTACTGGTCATGAATGCCCCAACAAATGTGAGAAAGTCAGAGAACAACTTGTGTTTTTTTTCTTTCTTTCTTTCTGCACATGATTCTGGGGGATTCAATTCTGGCTATCAGGCTTGATAGTCAGTGCCTTTACCCTTCACCCACTGAGCCATCTTTCCTGCCTGCATAAACTCATCTCAATATGTTATACCTACTTCAAATTATTAATCCTTGAGTGTTGATAGTTATTCTTTTCAGATAATAATTGTTCTTCTTTAATTAATATTTTAGAACCATTTTGAAATGGAATTTCTTTCCCATTAAAATGTAGTTTTGGTCGAATTATAAAAGTAAATGTATAAATGTTTAAAACATTAGAAGCTTACAATCTGATTAAATATATTCTTCTTGGTTGTATTTTCTAATGAAAAAAGTTCAGGTCTCAGACTTTCAATAATTCATTGATTCTTTTTTCTAAATATTGCCTTGATTATCATCCACTATCCTTGTACTGATAGCATGAAGTATGATACTTTGGCATGAATTTGCCTGTATTTATACTGGTGTATACTAGTAGGCTACATGCATCTGTGTAGATTTGCAGTAAATTATAACATTGAAACCATTCTCATATCTGTTGGAAATATTAACAGAATCTTATGAGAGCCCAGTGCAGTTTAGAATTCACACACATCCTCTGTGTAATTTTAAGCCATTCTTTGTAGGCATGAAACATTCAATTTCTGTATCGGTGGTTGAAAGCCACAAGTTGAAACTGATTGTACATGCTTTTTTACAAATCTATCTGGAGACTATAAAGGTTAAAGCTGATTTGAGTCCCAACTATGTAGCTGCACTAGTTCTCAATGAGACCCAGTTTGTCAACCAAGCTTTTACTTGTATGAAATGATGACTCGGGTAACAGTTACTTTCCTCATTGCTGTGTCCAAGAGCAGACAAAAAGCAATTTCCAGAAGAGGGAGTTTATTCTGCCATGCAGCTTCAGGGATATATTCCACCATGGCATCAACAGGCATTGGAACAGGAGCAGAAGGCCATCTATCACATTACATCAGCAATCAGGAAGTTGAAGTGAATAGAAATGAAGGCCCAGCCTACAAGCCAAAGGACTCTACCTCCTAATAAGTCTGTTGTAGCAAACAATGGAGTCCACCTTTAGATGGAGACAAACCCCATCTCCTTCCTTAAGAGTTAATCCAGCTGAGCCAGACAAGGACCTGACTAAAGGACCAGATAATTGTGTTCATCTTAAGATAATATATATTTCCTTCCCAGAACTCTGATGGCCTAGTTCAAAACCTAGAGCCATCATAAAGTTCAATTGGGACTGCTCATTTGTTCTGTGTTCTGATTTAGAAATGCCTAACTCTTCTTTACACCTCTGTTGTCTTTCTCTTTGGATGCTGGCCAGAGCCTAAGTATGCTTTTAAACTCTTTGGTTCTCCTCTCCATATGCTTTACAGTTTTCTTTCTTTCTTTCTTTCTTTCTTTCCTTCCTTCTTTCTTTCTTTCTTTCTTTCTTTCTTTCTTTCTTTCTTTCTTCCTTCCTTCCTTCCTTCCTTCCTTCCTTTCTTTCTTTCTTTCTTTTTTTCTTTCTTTCTTTCTTTGTTTTTTTGTAAAACGAGTTTACTATAATGAGGTTCCTCTGAATGAAGCTAGGTATGGAGCTATCCAACAGCTCAAGGATATCTCAGCAGAGGGTACACCACTGAAGGCAGTTCTTCATTAGCAGCTATCAACTGCCACTAGCGGTCCTCGAGTAAGAAGGGATGCAGAACCATCAGCTTCACTTCTATGCATGATTTAATGCTGACAGACCCAGTCATCTTCAAGCCCCGCGTAGTCAACCTCTGCTCCTGTGTGTTTCTGAGTACAAATATCCTTTTATTTTTTCCAGAAAAGAGTATTTCATGGACATCCTTCAATACTCTGGGTCTTATATTCTTTCTGCTTCCTCTTCTTCTTTGATTTTCTCTGAACCCTGGAATGGGAAATATGGAAAAATCTAAATTATTAGCTGATTCCAACAATCTTGCAACTCATTATTGAAACCACTGTAAGTCTCCAACTCCTCTCATTTTTCAGCGTGGTAGATTTATATTCCAAATTCTGAACAATAAATGTTCAAAAATTTTTAGAAGAAAAATAAACACACATAAGAAATGAATCATTAAACTTCTCTTTCTCACAATAGCACTGTCATGGCTGATAATCTTAATCTCCATAGTTCCTGGTGAATGGAGGCCCTTCTAGAGTCTTGAGTTTTAATGGTATCATTACAAACAAACCACCACAGTGAAAATAACTCCATGATATGTAATTCTGTTTATATTTTTCACAGTTATCTCAAATGTAATTGAGGGATACATTTGTCCAGGAAAATAGGTAGAGGTAGAAGTTAGGCTCCATTTCATTAATTTCTGAATGGGTCTGTACCCTTTACGACTTATCATCTTACAGTGTTTTCATGCTCTTCTAACCCAGTGACATGAATTATTAAGTTATTTCATTGAGAAATCTTATTGTTTGTTTGTTTGGTCATTTGTTTGTTTGCTTGCTTTTATTTTTATCAGTACTTTCAACTAATAACTTTCCTGAAGAAATGCCTTAGTTGTCCCCAGATATCCAACAATACTGGTAAGTTGTGGGGTCATGTTTATTTGATTCTAGAAGTTTCTATATTTCCTCTCTTATTTCTTCAGTGCCTCACTGTTTTTCAAGAGTATCATTCAATCCCCTTATGTGTATGTAATTTCTGTGATTTATCTAGTTTTCACTTTACTTTTTACTTTCTACTAGGACCTGATAAGATACAGGGATGATAGCTTTTCTAGAAAGGTTACTTGGAAGTTATTTACCTTCAAGGATTAGAATATATCATTTTATACACTTAATTGCTGTATGTTTATGTGTGCAGTATGTCATAGAGGATAGCATTTCATAA
The DNA here is from genome assembly GCF_949786415.1 of Peromyscus eremicus. Lineage (NCBI taxonomy): Eukaryota > Metazoa > Chordata > Mammalia > Rodentia > Cricetidae > Peromyscus > Peromyscus eremicus. The sequence goes on along the minus strand of NC_081420.1, from coordinate 110,345,999 downwards.
AAGTTTTCCCTATCCTGTAATTTTTACTTTGTGCCCCAAATTCAATGATGTTCCATGAGCTTTTGTGGGGGAGGGGGAGATACAGATGCCTTATCTACAGAGTAGCATTCATAGTTACTTATTCACAACATTTGTCACAGTTGTGAGTCTCTACATTAACCATAGCCTACTGCAATATGAACCTTCCATAACCAAGGTTGAGAGCTGCACAAATCTATGTACTTATATAAACATTTAGAGTGAGGTTTTGTTGTTCAAATCTTAGATGGTCTTTAAAAACAAAAACAGAACAAACAAACAAACAAAAAAAAAAAACAGAGCCAGATATCAGGACAAAAGCTGAAAGATCAGAGAAGCAGAACAGCTAGCCACCAGTTCTTACCTCTATGAAATTCTCAGCCTAAAGAGAGTGAGTTCCTGTTTCCTCATGCCTTACATACCTTTCCCTGCCCTGCCAAAGTACTTCCTGTGATTAAAGGCCTATGTGCTTCCCAAGCAAAGCATGAGATCTCAATTGCTGGGATTAGAGGTGTGTGCCACCATTGCCTGGCTCTATTTCTCTCTTATACTGGATCAATCTCATGTAGCCCAGTGTGGCCTTGAAGTCACAGAGATCCAGATGGATCTCTGCCTGCTGAGTGATAGGATGAAAGGTGTGTGCCACCACTGCCTGACCTCTTTGTCTAATCTAGTGGCTCACTTTGTCCTCTGTTCCTCGGGAAAGTTTATCAGGGTATGCAATATATAACCACATGGTTTAATAGCATGGCTACTTAGCAAAACAACATCAATAGCTTCTCTCCTTGTGCCTATGACTTTTTTACCCATGCATTAATTATCAGGAAGAATCCTCTAAAGCAGACCTGAAATCCGATTAGGAGAGAAGTTGGTTATGTTCATAAGCAGTCATGTCATGATGTCACCAGAGGACACATTTACCTCCAAAATAGGTCTAGTAACTGGGTAGTCAACACTGAATAAGATCATTGATGCATTTTCCACCTAACAGCCTTAATAGCACTTTCAGCACTATGATAGTTAGCCACCAGGAATATACTTTCTTTTCATTCCTCTATATTTTGACACTGCGCCTATGAGAGTTATGTTGAACAGTTTTGCTCTTATATTCCTCTTTGGAAATGTGAAATGACTCTTTTCTATACATGTCAATTTCTTTGTCTAGGTTTAGGGGAAACTCTATGCCTTAACTGTGTCGAATACATTTCCTATGTTCTTAGACTTTATCTCATCTTTCTTCTTTCCTGTGGGTTCTTCTAGATACATCTTAGAATTCTTAGTGTTATATTTTTTTCTTTAGCATATGATTTCATTTTCTTTACTTTGTCCTCTATTTCTGAAATGCTTCCACTGACTGTGTCTTTTATTCAGTTAACTGATCGCTACACTTCCATACTTTCTTTCCTGAATTTTGACTCCATATTTGGATTCATCATCTAAACTGCTGACCATTCCACTTACTTTGCTAATTTTCTTATCAAAGTCCTAAGTATTTCTTAATTTCATCAATTTATTTTAGTCACCTCTGTGGTCATTTATCCTCTTTGAGAGTAAGACTTGGTTTAGGTAAATGTTTTTTAGTTAAGAATGCATATTCTTCCTCCAGAAAGCCTGAGTTTGGTTCTCAGCACCAACACTGAGCATCTCAAAAACGTGTATCCCTCCAACCACAGGGCATTGGGTGCTCTCTTCTGACCTCTGCAAGCACTGCACTCTTGTACACAAACCTACATACAGACACACACACACGCACACATATCAATTATTTTTAAAAGTACAAGTAAAACATATTACTTCATTTTTATTTATGTTGAGTTATTAGTTTCTGAAGGGTTCATAATGACCTGTTTGCTTAGAATTTTGTGTGAATCTTTTGAGATGTTTTCATCTTTTTTAATTGAGGTGTCAATTTTTTCTCTTCCCACACTCTTAAGGTTTATTTTGTTTTTTGAGTTTTCCTGTTGAGCTGTCTTTGCTTGTGTTTGTGTTTCTCCTAGTCATTGGGGGAAAAGCTTATTGCAGTAATTGACAAAATAATTTAGGAGCAGATTCAGTATTAACTTTTAAAATAAAACTTGTGTGGTTCTACATTCAGAGACCATCATCTTTCTCCTCCTTACTTCACTATTTCATAGACTGTATCTTATATACTTGGAATTGTACTCCTCATACAAATTTCTCAGACCAGTCTGTGAAGGAGAATAGATGGTCCTGGCACTTGTATTTACCTCTTTGCCTGGATTTTGAGAGCTTACTATTTTTCTACTGTTTTGGGGTTCTCCTCTGAGAATACTCACACCCATCTGCAAGAGTGCAACATGTCCTTCACATTTTCCCATCACCTTGCTGTCCCACACCAAGGCAGTTCATTTTCTGGCTAGTCACTCTAGATTGCTCTTGGAGAATCTCACATTCAGGCTTCCTCATCCCTTCAACTGAAATCTCCACTGCTGACATGGATCCAGGTACCTCTACGACTATGATTCTCCAGCCTATGGTTACATCTCTGTAGCTAAAGTTTCCCTCCAGTTTGCTGTGCTAAAGATTGCCACTCCCAGAAATGAAAAGCTCCTCTCTGGGAGCTTCTTGTATGATCAGCACAATGAATCAAATGCAGTTGATGGCTGTTTCTCAATGGAGAAATTTCTTCACATCTTAATTTCATACAATAATCTCTTCTTTTAGAGCTTGGCTCTTCTCCTCAGATGAGTCACACAGAAGCAACTTCTAACCGGCCACCTTACCTAGAAATTCTACAGCAAAGAACCAACTCTTCATCAATGCATATTTTTGGACCAATAATGCTATGATTGCTTAGGTACACTGATCTATTTATCTCAACAACTACTTTTCAAGAGGAATTTTATTAATTCTTAGGCATGAATTTTACTAGAACATGTATCCAGACATTGTAAATAGAAATTTATTGAATCAATAAGTATTCAGTGATTGGAAAGATGACTAAGCAGGTAGGAGAAAAAAGACTTGAGTTTGATTCCCAGAACCACAGCAGGTAGCTCATAACCATTTATAATTTCAGATCGAGGGAAATCTAACACCTCTGGCCTCTGCAGAGACCTGCAGTCATATGCATACACCACTCATATATACACAAAATTTAAAATAATGAAGTAATTTTAAAAAGAAAAAATACTTGAGCTTATCTGCTTATAAAATATGTACTGGGCATTGTCCCTACATTAATGAAAGAAATTGTACCTAAATAGCATATTGAGCAACTGATTACATTATATATATATAGTAGATTATCTTCATGCTAAATAACATCTCTTGCTAAAACAAAAAAATTGAGGATGCTTATGTTATTCATTGATATCTAATAATAAAACCTAGCTTTTCATTGAGGGCTTCATTGAGACTGACACCTGCTTAAGGTGTGTTTAAATTTTATTCAACATCTAAATCAAAATAATTATGTTCAAGTATTTTAAGAACTTGCATCCATCCTTCATTCTTTTCCATTTGCATCTTCAGAGTGTAACTCGCAAGTAGAATTGATGAAATATGACACATAGCAACTTATAAATTATAAAATAGATTAAATAATTTCAAGATGTAGTCTACTGGTTTGGAGTTATTTAGATGCGAGTGGATTTTCTTCTCTAAAAATTTAAACTCTAGATACTAAATTAACTGGACTGTCTTTGTCAATTTGTCAAAAATACTATGGTGGCAGATATTAAAAACCTATTTTATTTTCAGCCAACCCTGAAATCATGGCATTTATTTTCAATGATTCTGTATTAAAGTAAATTTGGAGTTGGAAAGCTTTAAGTTTCAAAAACAAATTTGCATTTTATATGTACTGTTCACTTCTCATAATTCTTGCCTCTTGTATGCTAAATAATAAAGCAATTTCCTCTTGCATAATAGAATTTATTCTGCAAATCAATGAAATCAATTATGAACATTGTTCATAATTGTATAATTCAATTAATTTTTATACATGTTTAACAATATTTTCTATATTTATTTTCCTAAATATTTTGTGGTACTTAAGAGTTTTTATATTTTTCCAGATAACTTAATTAACATTTAATTTTAGGAAGATGTTAGAAAAATAAATATATCTTAACAATTTCCCCTAAACAAACCAATTTTACAATTGAATTCTTTGTTACTTATACTTTCTGTATTCTAGCATGTGTTGTTTTGAGAAAATATTGATCATGGGCATGGTGGCTTGAGTTGAAGATAAATTTATTGCAATTGTCCTAAAATTTCTACATAAGTTAAACCAAATGTGCTGATTAAAATGAAAATGGCCCCTTTAGGTTCATAGGCTCCAATAAAAGATGTAGCCTCCTTGGAGTAGGTGTGGCATTAGAAGAAGTGTGTCGCTGGGAGTGGGCTTTGTATTTACAGAAGCTCAAGCCCGGTCCAGTGGCTCCCTTGCTCTTTTTTCTGCCTAATGACCCAGATGTAGAACTCTCAGCCAACCTCTCCAGTACCATACTGCCTACATGGGGCCATGCTCCCCACAATGGTAAAATGGGCTAAACCTCTGAAATATAAGCCTGCCACAATCAAATGCTTTCTAGTGTTTCTTTGGTCATGGTGCCTTTCACAGTAAAAGAAATTCTAACTAAAGCACCAAATAAGTACATTCACCAATCAAATCCAACTGGTATATATAGAGGTAAAATTATTGACTTTGCATATATTAAAACAAATATGCTATATCTTTATCTAAATTTATATATCACTATCCATTATAAATTTAAAATATAAAGATTTTCTGATTTGCTGATGGAAAAATATAGTCTTTGGTCCATCATTCTCAGATATGTAATCTAATAATAGTATCACTGAGAGAAATATGTACAGAAAAGGACATTAGGATTTAGATACAAGATGTAAGATATAACAGTTTTTTTTAAATACCAAATCTCTATATTTTGTAAGGATACATTACTCCAAATATTCTGTTCAATTATTTCAAATAATATGAACAATAAACATGAAATTTTTATCCATTTTAGCACAACAGTGATGGACATTTTTAAATAATTGAAAGAAACGATGTTAATAGTATTAATACATGCTATAACAGTGAAGAATCCAGTTAACAATTAATGTATATGAAAAAATAGATCATATAAGGTACAATGATTTAGGTTTTTTTTATTTTTTAAAAAAATTAGTGTGTGTGTGTGTGTGTGTGTGTGTGTGTGTGTGTGTAAACATGCATGGCACTGAGTACTTGTGGAGTTAAAAGACACCGTGTGGGAGAAGGTTTTCTCTCCTTCTAGTATGTCAGTCCTAGGGACCAAACTTAAGTTGTCAGCCTAGTATTAAGTATCTTTATTCATTGAACAATCTTTATAATTGACTTTCAATAATGCAAAGTGGACACTTTTCTGGTTTAGGAAATGGGCATTTTTTATTATGCTCCTGCTTGTGATACAATCTGTTAGTATAACCGTAACAATTCTATTTCTCTACTCTACCTCAGTTTCCTGAGATGTAAAATAAGACTAGTAAAATGTATGTCTATAGAGCTCTAAAGACTTTGCCAATGATTTATGATTGGCCAGTAATTATATTTAATAGATACATCGCTATATATTTTCCACTTGCCTGCATCCACTTAGTACCTAAGTGCAAGTTTCATGGACATGGCTGAACTCTAAAGGATAATCAATAATAAGAGGACATTGCTAATGAATCTACCATATAGGCCATTAGTTATTTTCCTGATTTCACAATTTAAAAATAATATGACTAATAATTTTTTCAGTTTCAGGACATGAAGTAAGCAATGCCCATCCTTAAAGACCACCTCAAAATATTTGAGCTCCCATCACATACATATATAAACAGATAATAATGAGTATGCACATGCACACACACACAGAGCCTAAGAAAATATCAATGAAATAGAGAGCAGAAGCATGTCATTAACTCACTTTATAAATCTGAACACAATTTCTATCTCTGTTAAAGGATCTGTGCGCTCAATAGTATGGCACTTTATAAGCTTGGGGACAAATTTTAAATTAGAGGATTATTATGGTTAATTGGAAAGTTATATAACTCTAAAATTTCATTTTCTTCTTATTAATCTTAACTTTGACCGTATCACAAACATTTTGTGTAAGAAGAATTCTGAAGTCCAGAAAATCAAAAGAGGAAATCATTATATGAATTTCTGTAGTGTAAATGTATACATTTTCAAAAGCTTCATTCTACCATCAACTGTTAGGTGCTGAGGAAGAATTACAACATCTATGAAGCAAGGACAGAGTCTAGTGCATTACTATTGTGTTCTTAGTGCTACAACGGGGACTAGCACACAAAGAACATGATCAACAGTACAAATTCTGCCAAATTAGAACACAAAACTTCCAAGTGAATTAGCACTCAATGAATGTGACAAATTCACAGGTTATTAACATCTATTTACCCAACAAATAATTTTTGAAATGCTTCTAATTTGTTTGGTAAAATCCATGCAATTAAAGTTAACATATCTCTTTCCAAATTCCATTTGAATCATATTATAAACCATGCATTGTTTTATTGTGAAAAAATGAAAATTCCTCCCTAACTTTGAAAAGTACTATGCAAAAATACTTCTGGTGCCAAAGTAATTCTTAAGTCTAGAAGATTAAGATAGGGAATGACAATGTGCCATTCTATAGCTTGTCTATTGAAATCATGAACCCATAGGCAGTGTGCGCAAGATCTTCATAAGAAAGTCATGGAGATACAAGGGAGAACAGCTGTTACAGAAATGGGGATCAGCAGAGGTAAAGGGAGGGAAGAGAAACTAATGGGCAATACACTGATGGCGTATGTGAAATTGTCAAAAATATGTCATGATAAACAACCAGTCAAGAAAAATGATAGCATTTTTATTCTTGATTTTATACTACACAAAACTAATGAAACGTAACAAGCAAATTAAATGTGTGACCTTTTCTCAGATACTAGTTTAAAAGGGAAATCCAAAGTACAAAACATACCTTAGAGGTAGGCATGTTGATGAAATTCTAGAACCTCAATTACTCTGGAAGCCAAATAAATAGCATTGTATGTTATAGGTGAGCTTGGGAAATTTAGAAAGAGTCTGCCTCAAAATGTAATTTTGAAAAGTAAAGCAATTGTAAAACAATTGTCTAACATTACTGAAACTCCAGAGTCCATCAATAGAACCACACAAACGTACTCATGCATATGTACACGCATATATCTTAGAAACAGTCATGAAAGTAAAATCCATGGCATCTGTTGTAGAATATTATTTTAACTGGGCAAAGATGTGTTTGTTTAGGCTGCAGAACCTTACTTTAACCGTGTAAAGATGTGTCACTTTTGTTTATGCTGTATTTGTTTAATTGTAAAAAGATGTGATACATTTACTTCAACTTGCCTACCTAACACATCTGACTGGTCTAATGAAAAGCTGGACAGCCAATACCTAGGCAGAAAAAGGATATTCGGGACTGCCAGGGAGGGAGAATACACAGGAAGAAAAATCTAGGCTTATGAGAAAAAAGAAGGAGGAGGAGAGAATGAGGGAGATGCCAGGGACCAGAAGCCAGGCAACCATCAGCCACCCAGAGATAGAAACAGCAAGAAAGTGAAAAAAAAATTAAAAAGCCCTCTGAAAAAAGATAGATAAAGAGAAACAGATTCGTTTTAGTCAAAAGAACTAGCCAGAGACATGCCTAAGCTAGGCCAGGCATTCAATACCAATAGTAAGTCTCTGTGTCATGATTTGGGAGCTGGTTGGTGGCCCAAAAGAAAAAGCCTGGTAGAGGCACCTGTGCTTCCTTCACATGCTCACTCAGAGACACAAATATAGACACAGACATAGACATATACACATAATTAATATAAATAATTTTAACAGTAGGTTAAGGCAGTTTTAAGCTATTGGTTTTTCATATGTGTAGAGAACAGTTCAAAATTTTTACATTAGAAATGAGATATTAATGCACTTATGTAGCTCAAGTTTTCCTGCCTGGCCCACAGTCAAGGCAAATCTCTCTCACCTGCCAGTCCCACAGCCACTCAGACCCGACCAAGTAAACACAGAGACTTATATTGGTTACAAACTGTATGGCCGTGGCAGGCTTCTTGCTAACTGTTCTTACAGTTTAAATTAATTCATTTCCATAAATCTATCCCTTGCCACATGGCTCGTGGCTTACCAGGATCTTCACATGCAGCTTGTCATGGTGGCGGCTGGCAGTGTCTCTCTGACTCAGCCTTCCACTTCCCAGCTTTATTCTCCTCCTTGCCCCGCCTATACTTCCTGCCTAGCCAATGGCCAATCAGTGTTTTATTTATTGACTAATTAGCAACACATTTGCCATACAGAACATCCCACAGCACTTTCCCTTTTTTTTTTTTTTTCAAAAAGGAAGGTTTTAACCTTAACAAAGTAAAATTACATATAATTTGGGAATTTGGGCGTAGCTTCTCTTACTACTTCCTGCTGGAAGGGGGCGCTGTATCTTATGGGGAAACAAAGAAAATTTTAGAATTATGGAATAGTCTATGAGGCTGTATCGTCTGAGCCAGATGCCTTCAAACCATTCTGGATGTTGGATCATCTGGGCCATGGTGTCATCGGAGATCTTTCAGGGGGTCTTGGCTGGTCAAACCTGATGTATCTTAATCTTGAACAAATCCATAGCCTCTGGCTTTCTGTGGGAACAAAAGCAGAGTCTCCTTTCCAAAGTAACATATCCTTACACACTTATTTTTAGGATTATATATAATATATTCTCACATATTTCCGAATTCTTTAATTCTATAATCATTGAAAAAAGCACATTCTTATATTGTTATAATTTTATGGAGCTTCCATAACAAATAACAATATTTTTTCTGCCTTTTAAATTATTATGAATGAATTCTTACACAGTTGTAAAGCCCAGTAATTCTAAATTCAGGGTCTGACTTCCCATGGAGGCTGTAATGAAGAAAGCTTCACACTACTGTCTCTTCAACTTCTGTTAACCTCTGGCAGGGCAAGGTCATCCTTCTATAATACCTGTGATCTGTCTGTCTTGTGATCCACCTTCTTTTCTCTCTATGTTTATGTGTCTGGCCTCTTCTTCTGACAATAGTGAGTAGAATTAGAATTCTTTCTAGTTTACTATAACCTCACCTTAATGAATGACATCAGCAGGATATCAGTCTCCAATAAGGTAACACTCTGAGCTTCAAAATAGAGATGAGTTTGAAGAGTCACTATTCATTCCCTACAGCCCACAGCCCCGTGTTCCAAGGCAGATGCCAGAAATCCATTGGCTTTTCTTTCTTATATTTCCCAAAGAAAACAGTACTAGTTCAGCAAATAAAATTACAATCTCATCACCACTAGCAGGCCTGAATTTGCAGGACTTCCAAAATGCTTGGGTCAGACACTTGGATTGAAGTTCTGAAGCCTTTGAGCATTGGTTTTTGCAGGTATATATAGATCAAGTAACCTCAGAAATTAACCCTGGAATCTATTCCTATTTTGTCATTGGCCCAAAGGAAGAGTCATTTATCATACCCTGCATCTTTCATCCTTGTTCTCTCTCTTCTTCCCTCCATCCTATGTCTCTTTCACTTTCAATTAATGTAACTTCATTTTATTTAATTATCTCATGTACCACTGTACAGTGCAATCAGGAGCTATGGTAACCACTTTAATCTATGTCTACATTATTCAAAGAATACAATGCTGTACCATAAACTAATTGTGGGAAGGTATTGTGGTAAAATAGTAAGACTATATTGTGTTATTGAATTTGTATCCTTTGATAAGCAATTGGTCCAAACAATGTGGATGTTTTTCAGATTCAAATTAAGAACAGAATTTTATAATTTTTAATAGAAACATATTGTTATTATTTCTTAAAAAGACAGAAGCATATTATTAGTAATATTAAATATTTTGTTGATGTAATCAGACACTTAGTAAATTACCATACATGTGGCTGAAGCCAAGTGCTAGTCACAAAGGCATTTAACCCATTGTCTTGTAGTTCAGTTCAAGGAAGTGATTACTTAGAGTAGGACCTACTTGAGTCCAGTGCAGTATCCAGTTCTAATTGGGTAGAGGTGCAAAGCAGAGCTTAATGTTTCTTAGAGTTCTCACCTTTTTTGTTGGACACCTGGAAAATGATGACTATACAATCTCCACGGTACATTTTTTTTCTCATCTGATTTTTTTAACTTTCTTTATATTTATTCTTTGTGTCTTTCACATGATGCATCTTGATCCCATTCTCATTTCTCTGTCCCTTTGTATCTGCCCTCTGCCTTTGCATTCCCCCCCCAATAGAATAAAATTTAAGAGAAAAAGGGAAAAAAGAAGACAAAAAAGGAAAGAAGAAGGAAAAAATCCCATCATGGAAGCTGTAGTGTGACACCATGAGTCATGCAGTAAACCCCTTTGTTCTTATGTCTTTACATGCAAGTGTGCATTGCAGAGTTTTTGGTCTGGTTCAAGGCCTCTGTTTTCTGCTACACTATCAGTGCTTGGCCCTCACTAGAACTCCTCCTGGATACCCTGTTGTTGTCTTGTGTTGCAAGATCCTGCAGCTTTGAGTCTACAGGATCAGACCCTTCACATGCTCCCACAGATCATAGACGGGATGGATATTGGTGGGCCAACTCATAACCCTGGTTCTGGACCTGGGTAGTTGCAGGATTGGTCAGCCCACCAGCACTCCCCTGTCCTCATCACCAGAGTGAGCTCTCAAATATTTCTGGGCTAGTTCACCCCTTGCAGCAATGAGCAAGGGGCAGGGCCAGTTCTCCTGCTTTCATGCCCTCAGGGTCAGCTCTCCCATACCTGCACCATCAAGGCCAGTTTTGCCCAGGTGAGATGCATGGGCCACTCTCCCAAGTGCTGCAGCTAGTGAGGGGCAAAGGTAGCTCTCCTGCTCTTATGACCTATGGGGCCATCTCTCCCACCTACCACAGGTGGTGAGGGGTAGGAGGACAAACTTGCTCTTCCTAGACTACCTTATGGCAGATGAGGGATGGGGTCAGATCTCCCATGCTCATCTTCTTAGGGTGGTTCACCTGTACCCCTGTCAACAGGATCAGTTCTGCTCTTCTGCCCAGGCAAGGAGCAGGGCCCACTTTCCTGAGTGTGGTAGCTGGTAAAAGGGAGAGTCAGTTCTATCATCTGTCACAGGTGGCAAGGTGCAAGGGGTTATGTATTATATAGAAGGCATCCATCACTCTGGGAATGCCTTCACTTTCTCAGTTTAATTTTCAGTAGCCCAGTTTCATGTTAAGGTCAGGTTAAAAAGAAAAGCAGACAATAAAATAAAAATCAACTCAAATAGTAATAAAAATGCTGTATTTTCCTTACTAGTTTCAGAAATAGTTTCATTATTCAGTGTTCTTTCCATTACCTTAAGTGACATCAGGTCACTTAAAAAATTAGCTTCTTCTAGATTCACACATGGTCATAAACTCAGAAGATCCCCCTTGTTCAGTTGCAGTATTCATGCTATAGCCTTTGTCAATGATGTGTCCTCTACAGAAAGAGACTCATGACAGAGTTTCCACTTTTTTTTTCTAGGAAAGTGGTCTAGATGCCTCTATCTGATGTTTATACCAAGACTTCTGGTTCCTGTCTGCAGTGAGACAGGCTGGGCTCTGGGAGCATGCTCCCTGTTAGTAGACCACTTTCCTAGAAAGCTACAATCACTGAAGAGAGGAACAAGTATGGCAATTTTTGCTTGAGGCTACTTTTTATTATTTACAAACAAGTATCTGACTCTAGAAAAATAAATTACATCCTTTTCTTATAATGATGTAACACAAATCTTAAAAGGTCTTATTAAATAAAAAACATGGAGCCAGATATTGGGGTGAACGCTGAAAGATCAGATAGCCAAAACATGCCACAACTAACCTCACCGTGCCAACTTCTCAGGTGATCCTGTTTCCTCAAACTGGAGGCCTCTGAGTCCTCATCCAAATGAATCTCACCTGAACTGCTACTAAAAGCCTAAAAGCTTTGAAAGCCTAAAAATCTTTTAAAAAAATCTCTAGTTCCTGGTCCTCATGCTTTATATACCTTTATGCTTCCTGCCATCTCTTCCTGGGATTAGAGGTGTGTGTCTTTCCCAAGCAAGACATGAGATCTCAAGTGCTGGGATTAAAGGTGTGTGTCACCATGCCTGGTTCTGTTTCCAGTGTTGTCTTGAAGTTACAGAGATCCAGATGGATCTCTGCCTCCCAAGTGTAGGATTAAAGGTGTGTGTTCCACCATTTTCTGGCATCTATGTCTATCTAGCGGCTGTTCTGTTCTCTGACCCCAGATAAGTTTATTAGGGTACACAGTATATTGGGAGACACAATATCCCCACAATTTTAATTGTTTTATAATTCTCTCTCACTTTGGTCAAACGTCAAAGCAAATGGAGCTTTCAGAAAGATTCACATTCTCTCACACAAAAGTAAATATTGTTGCTGTGGAGTAATCCTTCTCTACACTGTGAATATGTCTTACTGTCATTGGTTAATAAAGAAGATGGTTGGTCTATAGCAAGGCAAAATAAAGTTATGTGTGACAATCAAACTGAGGATACTGGCATGAAGAAGGATGCAGTCAGAAGAGATACCAGCTAGCTGCCAAGAAGTAAAATATGTACACAATGAGGTAACAAGCCATGAGCAACATGGTGAAGCACAGATAAGAAATATGGGTTAATTTAAGTGTAATAGGTAGCTAGTAACAAGTCTGAGCTATTAGCCAAGCATTTACAAATAATATTAAGCCTATGTGTTAGTTATTTGGGTGCAGGTGGTTAGGACAAGAAAAGTCCATCTACATACAGCACTTCAAAATTTCCTGCTTCACAGGAAGTATGCTAGGTCTGTAGGCAAGAGTTGGATGCCCCAACTTTACAGAGGAACTTTGGTTGACTGTTCAGACAGCCTGACTTCCCTGTCATCAGAAAATATTTCATCCTTCTGGGATCTTTGATGGAGTTGAAGACTAGATAGTTAAACTTAGAAGTTTTCCTTAGTTATGATAAAAAAGAATTAAATAGAAAACTTTAGACTCAGCCAGGGGAGCATGCTCAGAAAAGCCAGAGACCTTATATGAACCCTAAGGAGGCAATCATTATGTTAATTACCCATAAAATGTCACTGTTGACCCCCATTTTCTCCTTTTCTTCCTTCTTATCTTCTGATAGACAGGCCACATGGGAGAGCTGGCTCACCTTTAAACTCCCTGTCCTTTCCCTAAACAAGCTATCTCCATTTCTGCAACTTTCCATGTGTCTCTACTGTAAGGCAGTATGAGAACCTGTAAACTTCAGCATTTCTAGACTCACATCTCTACATGTGACAATATATTATCTATGTCTTTATAATACCAGAAATTAATACATGTCATATATAAAAATATTCTTTGGCTTATAGTATCTAAAATGCATACTTTTCTGTCTTGTGCAGAAAGAAAAAATTTAAATACCTGGAATAGATGTCCAAACCAAGGACAGCAGCACACAGAGATTCTGAAAAACCTTCTACAAATGAATTGAATGGGTTATGGCATATGTGTGCATAGGTGGCTAGTTTCCACAACTAAAAATTTGTCATTATTCATGGAAGACTTACAAGGAGACTCACAAGTAGTAGTTGGTGGCATTTAGCTTTCAGCTTCTATATGTGAGTATATTTTGTTTCTAGCTGACTAGAGCTACATCTGCCTATTAGAGCTCTGATTTCTGCTATGTTCCCATGTATCATTGGGCTAAATCTACAAATATCAATGTTGACCTGATAGTAAGTAAATCAATGTTTATTCCTGACTATAAAACCATCATAATCCTTCCTTTCTTTTGTCCATAACATACCAGATGCACATCTTACTGAAATAGATGCAGTTAAGAGGCTCAACATTTGGCATCCCTTTCTCAATATGTCAGCCCGTAATTCCACGATTTCAGTTCATTCATATTAAATAATGGTACAAATTACACCTTCTCCACTACAACAACAGATGTAAAATTATGTTAATAAAAGGATGTTACACACACACAAAAAAAAGAGAAAACCTTAGACTCACCAAGATAAGAGAGATAATTGAATATTTTCTCTAAATTTGCCAAATACAAATGGACAGGATATTTGAACTGAATTTCTGCATAAACCAAAGAAAAGTTTAAAAAGGGATTCTAGACACACAAGAATGGAGTCAAGCACAGCTTCTTGGTAGATGCATTTTCTAGGGTGGGCTCTACTTGCTGAAGGTGAGCAGGGACATGGCTGCTTTAAGAGGCAACTTCCTGGCTCAGTGCTATTGGCAAAAGCAGGTGGCTCATTTAACAGGACCTGCTATCAAACACTTGTACGGTATGATGGCCAGCTGGTGGCACAATACCAACCAGTGGTGGTGGCTATGTGCACTCAGAAACGTCCCAGAGTTGGGATGTAAACATAGCTCCCAGAGCTGGTGGTAAACATGCTTCAATCATGAGACTAAACTCTCAGGGAACCAAGGGTAAGGATCCAGAACCAGTATGCCATGATCTAAGTTACACAATAGTTTTTTTTTTTCTTTTTGCTCACACAGACAAAAAAGGTTACAGATACACATTAAGGACAGATTAAGACTAAAAGAGCTTCTAAACAGGTCATGATGTGTTTAAAAATATGCATAGGCTTGGGAGAGGGAAAAATAAGAATATATGCAGACTTAGATTTAAAAATATAGTTTAAAATAATAAAGTCCTTAAAAAAGGAATAGAGTAATAAAAATATGGTAAGCCACATAAAGAGGGGAAATACACAAGAGAGTCTGAATCCTGTATATTATTGTTTAGTCTTTGGATTTTTTGGCTGCTAAGAGACATTGTAATATGGAAACTTCTGGATTAAAACAATCTATGTACTTTAAAAGCATCTTGATTTTGAAATTTAAGTCAAAAGGTATGTTACTTGGGGGAGAGGTTATGCTTTTGTTTCCACAGGAAATGAGAGGGCTATGGATTCATTCTGGGTTAAGGAAAATCAGCTTAGATCAAGGAAGACCCTCTGAAAATCCTGGCTAAAAAACATAAAAAAACCTAAAAGAACTATGAGACATATGATGTGTATTTTCCCTGCTTAAACATATAACAAAAAATACCTTTAACTGACTTATGTGCAATGCATAATCTATTTGTACTAATACAGACATATATGTTACCTTTAAAAGTTTATGTATTTTCACAGCAAGGGGACCAGACACCAATGAAAATAATGGCCAAGATGATCCAGCGTTCAGAACAATATCCAGACTGGTGATGGAGATGTCCAGCTTCACAGAATACTACAGCCAAGACCTTAGCAATTACCATGATTTTTTCAAGGGTCCCTGAAAGATTACCAGCACCTCCAGTCAGCTGGAAATAGTCTAGAAAACTATATCCACATTCCCAAAAATTGGGCTGTGGATATTTATAGTCATTTAAGAGGGGTTGATTACAAGTTGTTATTGGTAATGGTCAGGAAAAAAAGCTAAACAAGGGAGGTTATATTCAAGGACCAGGACATAATTCTAAAAAGGAAAGGGGGTTATAGAAATGATAGGATAAAAGGGTAGATTATTGAATCTACTTTAATCCAAAAACAACTATTAATATTAAGTATTTTTACATTGGTATGGATTTTAGTTTATTGATACAAATCTGAAGTTAATTTTGTTATACTGTTTGTGTATTTCTACTTTGTTTAAAGTGTTGTGTTTATGTAGCTCATTTAAACATGTAATATATAATTAAGAAATACAGATTAATAGTCATCTATAATAGTCAAGTTTATAGTCATATTTGAGACAGATTTGCTCCTGGCAGCACCAATCTACTTCAAAGAAGATGATGGGTTTTAAAGAAATTGTGTATAGAGTTTGCTTTCTTTATGACAGAAGCTAGCCATGTGGGCATAGAAACTGCCCTTGCCTCAATTGCTGACAATATACTGTCCAAACTAGACTAACAAGACACAAAAAAGGTGACTGCCAAAGTTTGTCAAGACAAGGCAAGACAGTCCTTCAAAATTCCCTGCTTCACAGGAAATACTGTGAGATATGCTAGACCTGTAGGCCAGAGTTGGATGCCCCAAGTTTACAGAGGAACTTTGGGTGAATGTTCAGACAGCCTGGTGTCCCTGTCATTAGAAAATATTTTATCCCTCTGGGATCTTTGACTGAGTTGAAGACTAGATAGTTAAACTTAAAATTTTTCCTTAGTTATGATAAAGAATAAATTAAATAGAAAACTTTAGACTCACTAAGATAAGATAGATAATTGAATATTTTTTTCTAAATTTGCCAAATACAAAAAGACTGGATATTTTAACTGTAATTCTTACTTAATAACTATTTTGTTATATATAATTTCACTATGTTAAGGTTAAATCCTTCCTTTTTAATTACACAAAAATTGAGAAATGCTGTGGAATACTCCTTCTATACACTGTGAATAGGTATTACTCTCATTGGTTAATAAAGAAGTGGATAGGTCTATAGCAAATCAGGATAAAGTTATATGGGATAATCAAACTGAGGATACTAGAATGAAGAAGAACAGAGTAAGGAGAGATGCCAGCCAGCTTCTGAGGAAGCACGACTTTATTGAAAATGAGGTAACAAGCCATGAGCAATATGGCAAAGCATAGATAAGAAATATGGGTTAATTTAATTGTAAGAGTTAGCTAGTAACAAGCCTGAGCTATTGGCTAAGTGTTTATAAATAGTATCAAGCTTCTGTGTTGGTTATCTGGGAGCAGGTGGTCGGGACAGGAGAATTCCATCAACATATTGTAGATTGTTTATTAATATTCATTTACCAACACTGATGATTTATGATTGATTTCCATGATTTTCTCACTACTTTTAACAGATTTTGTTAATTCCTACTTCAATGTCTACTACTTCTATGCAAAGTTCCACAAATTTTAATTTCTTTTTTTATTTTATAATTAATTTAATTTTGCATATCAGCCACGAACTCCCCTGTCCTCCCCCATCCCACCCCCCAGCTCTCACCCCAAACTACCTCCCACTCCACTCCCCCAGAGCAAGGTCTCTCCTGGGGAGCCAGCCCAGCCTGGTAGATTCAGCTGAGATAGCTCCAGTCCCCTCCTCCCTACACCAAAGCTAAACAAAATGTCTCAGTATAGGCCCTAGGTTCCAAATAGCCAGCTCATGCACCAAGGACAGGTCCCAGCTCCACTGCCTGGGGGCCTCCTAAACAGTTCAAGCTAATCAACTGTCTTACTTATGCAGAGGGCCTGGTCCAGTTCCATGGGGGCTCCTCAGCCATTGGTTCACAGTTCATGTATTTCCACTAGTTTGGCTATTTGTTCCTGTGCTTTATCCAATCATGGTCTCGATATCTCTTGCCCATACAATCCCTCCTCTCTCTTGCCAATTGGACTCCTGGAGCTCCATCCAGGGCCCAGCCATGGATCCCTGCATCCACTTCCATCAGTCACTGGATGAGAATTCCATCATGACAGCCAGGGTGCTAGGGCATCCGATCACCAGAGCAGGTCAGCCCAGGCACTCCCTTGACATTGCCAGTAGTCCACAGTGGAGGTATCTTTGTGGATTTCTAGGGACCTCTCCAGCACTCTGCCTCTTCCTGTTCCCATGGGCTCTTCATTTATCATGGTATCTCTTTCCTTGTTCTCTCACTCTGCTCCTGACCTAACCGGGATCTCCTGCTCCCCTAAGCTCTCCTTCCCCTGACCCTTGCCCTCCATCACCCCTCATCACCCCCAAGACCTTATCCAAACTAACCAAAAGGCAGAAGAGAGCATCCAAATTAGCAAAATCAGAAATGAAAAGGGAGAAATAACAACTAACATTGAGGAAATCCAGAGAATAATCAGGTCATACTTCAAAAACCTGTACTCCACAAAACTGGAAAACCTAAAAGAAATGGATAATTTTTTGGATAGGTACCACATACCTAAGTTAAATCAAGACCAGATAAACTATTTAAATAGTCCAATAACACCTAAGGAAATAGAAACAGTTATTAAAAATCTCCCAGCCAAAAAAGGCCCAGGACCACATGGTTTCAATGCAGAATCCTACCAGATCTTCAAAGAAGAGATAATATCAATAATCTTCAAATTGTTCCACACAATAGAAACAGAAGGAACATTACCAAACTCCTTCTATGAGGCTACTATTACCCTGATTCCCACGCCAAACAAAGAAGCAACAAAGAAAGAGAACTACAGACCAATCTCCCTCATGAACATTGATGTAAAAATACTCAATAAAATATTGGCAAACAGACTCCAAGAACACATCAAAACAATTATCCACTATAATCAAGTAGGCTTCATCTTAGGGATGCAAGGGTGGTTCAAATTTTCATTTCTATTATTGTATCTTTTAAATCTGATCTTTGGTCCTTATATATATTACTACTTCTAACTTGTTTCATTTATATGTAAAGTGCATCCAACTCTTTTTTGTTAGTTTTTCTTCCTTTGTTAATGTATAAGTGACAAATGAAAAATTTATATATACATATATAAATATAATTTTATATGAGTATGGCAGGCAAGCTCATGATTTGACAAACACATGAAATAGATTCTATATCATCCCTTATATAGTTCCTGGAGTTCAAAGTTCTCCGCAAGTTATCACCACTTATATATTCTACCCAACATCTATTAGCTTTTTTACTAAAATGAAAAATTCAGAAATTTCCAGTGGATTCATCTGCTCACAGCACAATTGAGTATGCTTTCTCTTCACCTTTTTCTGTATACTTCATCACTGCTATTTCTGCCTTCAAGTCAGTTGGTCTCAAGTTTATTCTCAGATGTTGGTTTTGAAAGAATTTTAAACAAATTTACATGTAACTTAGATTAGAGGAAACAGCATACATTTGGCTATTATCAGGGGTAATTATAAACTATACTTTTACTCACTTTACATTTTCTTTGTTTAAACCACAATGGGCCAGTAGTGGTCACTCTTCTTTGAGTACATAGGAACAATGTATATTCATAGGCTTTACCCCAGACTTAATGAATATTAATGAACATTGATGGAAAGGACTGGGCATTTTTGTTTAAGAGCTATAACTTATTACAATACACATTAAACTTTAACAAGTCTTGCCTTAAAGCATCTTAAAAGCCAAACTTCACTTTTCAAGTGATTATATATACTTGATTTCCTTCACTTTAATCCCTGATGTGTAGGAGTAAGCCCTGTGTGGTTACAAAATAACTTCCTGTTTTCATTCTGCTGTCACTTTCCTGATAAAATGTTCTTTTTCATCAGAGTAATTGTCATTATCCAAATACACTATTCTTCATGGTTTATTTGACCACATTCTGTAAAGGCATCCCATCATCAACATGTATTGAAAGATGACTTCCCACTGTTTCATACCTTCACATACTGTTATTGTAATTCTAAATGAATATCATCTTCTTATGAGATATATTCTGTATTTCTACTTTAATTTTTCTTTCACAATATTTTAATTGCTGTTACATTTTCAAAAAAATGTATTAATGTTTTTGTAACTCCTCAAAACATTGTGCACAACTTCTGGTTTTCTGAATGAACATTAAAATGTCTGCTTATCTGCCTTGCAAATAACTCTTGCTAAATAAGTACTTAAGTATTGCCTGAATGTTAGTGGTTCAGGGTCACTGATGTCTAATAACATAACATAGTTAAAACTGAAGTTGAGTGATTTTCTTAGTAGCTTTAGACATTACCTATAAAGATGCCCAAATGTTGAGGAATATGTCTCTAGATAACATTTCTCTCCATTTTCATTCTATATTTACGTCTTTACCAGTTTGAAAAAGATAATGCCGAAGACTTCCCAACTTACCTGTGAAATTTCTAAAGAAACAAAAAAGTCCCCTTCCCTTTAAATAGTTCTGTATAAATCTTTGATTAGATAATATTGAGAAATAATGCAAATTTAAGCCTGTACTACTTCCAATCAACATGGTCAAAAAGATATCATGATTGAAAAAGACAAATATTTTGTTTGTTGTGTTTTGTTTTGTTTTCTTCTTTGTATTAAATGTAAAGAAATCTTTAGCCAAGTGTAACAACTAAGTATTGGGTTGAGAGACACAGCAAAACTTTCAGAATAAGTCAGTTCTACTATGGCCAAAGGGTAGATATCTACTAAAGCAGAATCATGAAGACTTGGCATGAAAGGAGAGAGCATTCCTGGAAAGGCTGCTGGTGGTGGTAGTGGTATACAATTATGAGTTGTAAAAGAATAAAAAATGCAAACCATACAGGAGTCAGCATAGTAAAGGTAAAGAGTATGTTAAGAGGATCAAAAACAAAAAATAAAGAATCAGTGATGACCAAGAGGTCAAGCTTTGATAAGAAGGCATTGGTTATTTTTCTCTTCAGAAGCATGTGATAAATATTTTTTTCTTCAAATTTGACTTTCTATTGATTCTCTGTGGATTTCACATCATGAATCTCCACTCTATTCATCTCCCTGTCCCTTGCCATCCACTCTCTACACTTGCAACCCCTACTCGCTCCAGGATAAAACAAGATAAATTTTAAAAGAAAAGAGAAAAAAAGATAAGAAAAGAAAAAATCTCATTGTGCAAGCTGTAGTGCGACACAGTAAATCACACAATCATTTAGTCCTTTAGTTACTTTCAAGTGTTTATCACATTGAGTCATTTGTCTGGTCTCTGGATTTTGATACATCTTCAGTATTGGGCTCTGAGTTGGCCAATCCCATTATCCACCCCATCTATAATCTGCTGGAGCATGTGAAGGGGCTGATCCTGCAGACCCAAAGTTACAGGATCCCCATGACCCAGGACAACAACATGATAAGTCTTTCAAATTGCTTTTTTATTACTTCTTAACAAACAACTGAATATTTGGCTGCTTAAAATAATTCTTACATTCTTATAGTTTTCATGCTTCTTGAATCTGACTCTACCTCTAACATCCACCAATGAAGGTATCTTCAGATTGCAATCAAAGGATCCAGTGAGCCACTTTCGTTTCCTGTCTCCTAGGAACTTCTAAACTCATTTGAAAGGTGTTGATATCACCACCCTTCCTCACTATTATAAAACTGCAAGAGTCCTGTGGTCAGTAGATGTCTATTCTCACTTCCTGGAGGAAATAGGTAGTTCTCTGTCACATGATCTTGCCATATGCCTTTCATAACTCACAAATCCCTTTATGATTTTATTTTATGAATTCTGGCCTACCTGTTCTCATTTGACATTGGGGTTTTTATTGTTTTTATTTATTCTGCTCTCATACAATACATTCTGACCACAGCTTTTCCTCCCTCCACTCTTCCTACTCCCTCCCACACATCCCTTCTCCCCCAGATCCACTCCTGCTCATACCCTGTCTTCCCCGAGAAAAGAGCAGGCTTACCAGGGTCATCAGTCCAACAAGGCACAACAAAATACAGTAAGACCAGGCACAAAACCATCTATCAAGATTAGATGAGGCAACCCACTGTGAGGAAAAGGGTCTGGAGAGCAGGCAAAACAATCAGAGACACACCCACTCCCACTTCAGGAGTTCACCTAAAACACTAAGACAACAACCATCACATATAGGCAGAATACCTAATATAGACACATTCAGGCAATCTCCATCAAAATTCCAACAAAAGTCTTTACAGATCTTGAAAGGACAAAACTCAACTTCACTTGGGAAACAACAACAACAACAGGGTAGCTAAAACAATCCTGAACAATAATAGAACTTCTGGAGGTATCGTCATGCCTGATTTCAAGCTGTACTACAGAACCATAATAATAAATACTTCATGGCACTGACATAAAAACAGACAAGTTGATCAATGCAACTGAATCAAAGGAGACATAAATTCACACACCTGTGGTCGTGAGATTTTTAATAAAGAAGTCAGGAACAGACCATGAAAAGGGAAAATATCTTCAACAAATGGTGGTGGTCTAACTGGACCTCTCCATGTAGAAGAATGCAAACAGATTCATATTTTTCACCCTTTACAAATCTTGAATCTAAGTGGATCAAAGACATCAACATAAATCCACATGCATTTAAACTGGTAGAAGAGAAAGTGGGGTATAGCCTTGAATGCACTGGGAAAAAAGACAACTTCCTGAACAGAACACTATAGCACAGGTACTAAAATAAACAATTAACAAATAGGAACTCATGAAACTGAGAAGCTTCTGTAAGGAGAAGGACAGAGTCAATAGGACATTTGGTTATTTCTTTCTTTCTTTCTTTCTTTTTCTTTCTTTTTTTTTTTTTTTTTTTTTTTGGTTTTTCGAGACAGGTTTTCTCTGTGTAGCTTTGTGCCTTTCCTGGAACTCACTTGGTAGTCCAGGCTGGCCTGGAACTCACAGAGATCCGCCTGGCTCTGCCTCCCGAGTGCTGGGATTAAAGGCGTGCGCCACCACCGCCAAATTAACCAATTTGCATTTAGTTGCACTTTGAAAATCACTTTGGCTATGGCCATTTACTATTGTTCAGAAGCAAAATGGTTCCAACTATATTGAAGTGGACATAATAAAAATTGATTGATGTGTAGTATGCTGGTTGGATATATTTTATAAATTACTTTTCTCATCTGAAAAATAGAATTTTAGGTTTCTCCATTCCAAGATGATACCACTATTCTGAAAACATAGTAAATTTAATTTATATTGTATAATCTCACTCCACACCAGAGTGAATGAAAGTAGTCAATGATATGGCCCCTAATAAAAATATATAATTATTCTCAGGATTTTTTCCTACATGTTCTACTCTCACACAAAGCACACATGTTTAGCATTCATTCTATTAAAAAATATTGCTTCTGATATATATATATATACATATATATATATATCAGAAGAATATATATATATATATATATATATATATATTCAAAAATGATATGATCAAAGTGGGTGATACCTCTGGAAGTTCTTTTATTGTACAGGATTATTTTAGCTATCCTGCTATTTTGTTTTCCATGTGAAGTAGGGTATTGTTCTTCTAAGGTCTCAAATTGCCAACAAACACTTAAAGAAATGTTGAACAGCCTTAGTGATCAGGGAAATCCAAACCAAAAGGACCCTGAGCTTCTATTTTACACCTGTCAGAATGGCTTAGATCAAAAACACAAGTGACAGCTCATGCTGGAGAGGATATGGAACAAGGAGAACACTCCTCCACTGCTGATGGAAGTGCAAACTTGTATAACCACTTTGGAAATCAATATGGAGGCTTCTCAGAAAACTGGAAATCAATCTACCATAAGACCCAATTATATCACTGACAGACATATATCTAAAGGATACTCAATCATACCATAAGCACATTTGCTAAACTATGTTTATAGCAGCCTTATTTGAAATGTCCAGAACCTGGAAACAACTTAGATGTCCCTTAACTGAGGAATGGATAAAGAAAATGTAGTACATTTACACAATAGAGTATGATTCAACTGCTAAAAACAATGGCATCAGGAAATTTGCAGGCAAATGGATGGAACAAGAAAAAAATATCATCCTGAGTGAGGTAACCCAGACCCAGAAAGACAAACATAGTATGTACTCACTCATAAGTGGATATTACCTATAAAATAAAGGATAACTATGCTACAACAACAGATCCTGAGAAACTAGATAGCAAGAAGCGTTCAAAGGGGACACTCAGATCACCCTAGGATGGTGAAATAGAAGAGATTTCATGAGTGGACTGCTGGGTGGGTGGAGATGAGAATATGAGTGATCATGTGTATGTGTGGGAACAGAAAGAGACTAATGGAAAGGGAGAGGATTTGGGGGTCATCTAGAAACCCAGTACAAGGGAAGCTCCCAGGAATCTATGAGAATGACCCCAGCTAAGACTCCTAGGAATGGCAGATCTGTAGCTTGAACTGCCATCTCCTATGATCAGGCAAGATTTCAAGTGTAAGGACTGGGACAACAACCAAGATACATAACTTTCTGTTTGAAGTCTGTCTTGCCTATGGGATGTGCTTGGGTAAGGATGGCTGAAAGACTGAGGAGTGACCAACAAATGACTGGTCTAGCTTAAACACATGCCAGGAGAATAAGCCCACCTCTGACACAGCCTGGAGCCCCAGGTCCTATAGGATGGATGACCCAGAGACCTAAGACAGAACTAAACATGACTGGAGGGAAAAAAAAAAAAACAGCTGTCAATATAATGATACCTAACAACATTGTACTATACTTGTAGATTGGTACCTTCCCCAAATATCATTAGAGTGTTCACCCAGCAGCTGCTGGAAATAGATAAAGACCCACAGCCAAACACTAGGAGGAATTTGGGAATCCTGCATAAGAGGGGGAGAAAGGATTGTAGGAGCCAGAGAGATCAAGGACATCATAAGAAAACCCACAGAATCAACTGACCTGGGCTTATAGGGGCTCAGAGAAACTGAACCAACAACCAGGGAATCTGCATGGGACTAACTTAGGCACTCTGAGTATATGTGATGGTTGTGCAGCTTGGTCCTCTTGTGAGACTCTTACTAGTGGGTGCAGGGGCTGTCTCTGACTCTTTTATTGGCTTTTTGGCTCCCTATTCTTCATACTGGGTTGCCTTGTCCAGCCTTAATACATGGGGAGGTGCTTAGTCTTACTGCAACTTGATATGCCATGTTTTGTTGATATCCGTGGGAGGTCTGCCACTTCCTGAACAAGAATGGAGGATTACTAGATTGGGGGGAGTGAGGAAAGAGGGGAGGTGGAAGGGAGGGACTGAGAGGAGAAGATGGAGAAGAGTCTGTGACTAAGACATAAAGTTAATTAATTAATTAATAATTAATTTAAAATTATAATAATTAAAATTTCAAATAAATAAATGAAATTTGTGCTAATTCTCATATTCCAACAATTGACACTTCTATAAATTATATTTTTCTCATCTTTTTATCCTGTATGTGCTCTAAGCTTAGTCAAATTAAGACTATGACCAATAAATTAAAGCTATTAATGAGAAAAATTTAGACTCTTATCCTATTTGATTGAATAAAATGATTGTACACTTTTGATAATTTTAATTACCCAAAGCTTCCCATAAATATTTTCACAAGAATATTCATAGAATTCTAATACTTTGTTATTTTTTTCAAAATTATTATATTGTTGAGTTAGATATTTTTAAAAGTGAAAAATCTTGACTCCTCAATTTCTTTAACAATTTCAAAGGTATCTGGCAGATAGGATAAAGTATGAAAATCATGATCTTTGGACCTATAGAAGCCAATATTTAATTCTCAGATCTCCATCTGACTTACACACATTCTTGGAAACTTAGCTAAACATCAAAGATATAATGGTAAGAAGTTCCGAAGCATTATTATCGAGAGAATGTAAGGCTTAAAATTCTACAAAAGCTTTAATTCAGTTTGTAAGTATGTGAAACACAAAGGATATTTTTTCTTAAGACTCAGCAATATAACTAATATAGCAAATATTGATTGACTGATGACTTAAAGCTATGATTGCTCATTATGAACCATTCTCAGAAAAAGAAATAAGTGGAGTAATCATTGACTGACCTGAAATTGAGATTCTTCATGAAAAACATAAAATCTTTAAAGGAAAAACTGGAAAATAACCCTTGCTGTTCTTTGTGTCATTTACAAAATGTTCAAGTAAATGTACCACTTTGATATTAAAACTCATTTATTGATTCATTTAGTTATTTAATGTATAATTTTCTTCTTGTATTTCTCCTTTACTGCATCTTTTTCAACAAAAGTATTTACTAGAGTTCACAAAAATATTTGTTTATTTGATGTCATAAATTATTGCAGGAAGGACTCAACAAAGGCTCTCTCCAGGGTTCTAATTCCTTGGTCAAATATTTTACATGTTTCTGGCCATTTTCAGATTCTGAGCAAGTTTTATAGTTATTTGTAACTTCATTTCCTCATTTGTAGAATGGGAAGCACACCTCTAACCTTTTAGAATGATTGAGAACTGAGCTACTGTATTTAATATGCACAATACCTGTATTTAAATTCATTTTAATGTGTTTATTAAACTATAACTATTAGTATATTTATTGTTGTCATAATCCCAAGGTATGAGCATGTAAAGGAAAATCACATGATCTGACCATAGAGATTTTCTGTTATTGAAAGTATATAAAAGTCAATTACAAGATTCTCACTAAAGCACAGACAGAAAAAAAAAAACTACTTTTCATTTGTTTTAATAACATTATTTCTCTTAGAAAAGCAGATCTCCTTGCCACTTAGCTTTTATAACTATTATCTTAAGTAAAATTCCTACAGGAAGTACACATAATCATGTACGAGTTACTGTGATTGACAACAAGTACTTCTCTTCAGTAAATTTCATAACTGATATTTCTAGAGCTTGCTGTAAGTAGGTTATTTGTGTCACACAGAATCACAATTCAGACAAAGCTGTTTTACAGAAGGCACAAGACTTCCAATGAATGAATGCATACAATAAAAAAAAGATAAGAGAGTACAAAGGTTCTTGAACTTTAGAGAGTATTAAAATTGTCCCAACTGCTTGTTAGGTCATCCAAGTGCTAGAATAATGCCTGCATTATTTGACTCCATATTTTTAAGTAGAACCTAAGGATATACAGGTGAGTAGGAATATACCTCATTTCAGTATGGATGGTACAAATATCATTCACTAGTTCGACTCTATTTGTCCGTGTCCGTGTCCGTGTCCGTGTCCATGTGTGTGTGCATGTGCGTGTGCGTGTGCGTGTGCGTGTGTGTGTGTGTGTGTGTGTGTGTGTATGCTGTCAGGGGTGTTTCTATCTTTCTTTTACATAAAACATTAGTCATATTGATAATCTAGATAAAAAAGGAAGTGTGCCGGGCGGTGGTGGCGCACGCCTTTAATCCCAGCACTCGGGAGGTAGAGCCAGGCGGATCTCTGTGAGTTCAAGGCCAGCCTGGGCTACCAACTGAGTTCCAGGAAAGGCACAAAGCTACACAGAGAAACCCTGTCTCGAAAAACCAAAAAAAAAAACCAAAAAAAAAAGGAAGTGTGTTTACTTTTGCAAGTATTATAAAACAAATTATCCAGTTGAAATATCATCTCAAACTGAAATATACTAAAGGACATAAAGTAATCTTCATAAAAGATACAAAAGCATCCTTATGCAAGTGATCCATTCATATATATGTCCGTAAAGTCATAAAACTTCTAATGCCTGTGGGAAGAGTTGTTATGACCTCCCTCATCCCTTTCCTTTGGCTAATGGATTGTTTCCTCCCTCTAGTAGTAGTGGCAAAAGACTCCTGGAATCAATTTGAAGAGATTCTCCCTCAGGAATGTCTAGGAGGTTATCCCCAGGAGTACGCAGACTTGTGTGAGCCAACTGTCATCCATAACCCTCTGAACATTTATGATGTTAGGACTTGTGACCAGGAACATTTGAAACATAGAAATTAGTATGTTCTGCAAATTGGAGGGTTTTGTTTTGTTTTTTATTTTTTATCTTTGCAAATTGCTAAACATTTACCAGATTGTATCTGTTTTGTACTGATTGTACAGCTGTATCTGTGCTTAATCAGTAACTTGTGCAGGATGCAAAGGTCCAATTTTCCTCCTTCTTACTGTGCAGACTTTGAGATACTTCATATGTTTGAGGTTCACTAGACCAGTCTGGGTCCTAAATCAGGCAAAATGATGCTTTGCTGTACTTTATCTCATGCTCTGTTCTGCTTTGCTTACCCCTTGTCACTAAAGGATAGCCCTAAAATAATTTACCCAATAAACCCTTTGCTTGAAAGTTTCCATTTCAGTAACTGCATCCTGGGAAAGCAACTTGAACCAAGTTTCTATTGGACTATGACATTTAGAATGTGTACTTCGAGAGAAGATGAGACAGCAGAGTTTAGCTTAGAAGGTGAGCTTGCTTCCATGGTTTGAATCCCAACTCTAGGAGGAATGAAACAAAAGAATCCTGAGTCCAAGATCAGTCTGGTCCACACAGGAAGATTCTATGTCAACAAAACAAACAAAGAAAAAAACAAAACCAGTAACAATAGATGATAGATAGATAGATAGATAGATAGATAGATCAATAATAGATGATAGATAGATAGTTTAATGATAGATATTAGATAGATAGAAGATGGATAAATAGATAATAGATAGATGATAGATAGATAGATAGATAGATAGATAGATAGATAGATAGATAGATAGATAGTGGGATGAATTGAAGTTCTCTGTGATACAGTCTACTGGGACAATTATTTACTTCAGTCACAGCTTTGTTAACTTGAATATTGATTGATGGGTACATTTATCACATTTGCCTATACATATCTAAGTGCTTTTAGAGGGTATGCTGGGGACATCATGTTAGGCAGTACAGCATATTGTTTGTGGGAATGGGCTCTGGTTCACAAAGCGTAGGTCTATATTCTGTTTTACATTTATTTGACCTTGGATAAGTATGTTTGCCTATTTGCAGAACAGGCATGGTGCACTTACATCAAATGGCTGTTTTAAGAATTCTTTTCCTTTGCAAAGTGGAATAAATGCATCAATTACTGCATTTGAGTGCATCTAGACTAAATATTTGTTGTAAGTATCTAAATGTGATAAATAACACATAGCTTGATTACTGGCACCGAGACCCTCAGTCGTTACCAGGGTCATTATCCACTACTTCAATTTGACTGGCACATTACTAACACTTAAAGGTATTTTAGAAAAATACTGAATATTTAGATAATGAACTAAGTTTAGTACCTTTCACAACAACAACTATTCACCTAGAGTTGAATGATTTTCCTTTTTCAAATAATCCAAAAAGCTATTTCAAATCCTCTATGAGAAAGGGGAACACATTGAATAACAATAAACATATTTCTACAAGTAACATTTCTGGATATTTAGTTGCCTTAGGAAATGGTGGGAAAGAATGTAGGTAGAATGCAAAGACAGTAACAAATTCCTAAGGAAAATGTATGATTTCCATGAAAAAGTATCAGATAAAAAAGGTATTTTACCTATGTCTAAGAGAGAATATAAAAACTTGCCTTTGCATATACCAAGCTACGCTTGTGAAAATGTTGTATGGAAATCTAGAAAGGGAAACACACACACACACACACACACACACAGAGAGAGAGAGAGAGAGAGAGAGAGAAAGACATCTCTCATGTTCATAAAAATGTTGAGATCTCTAAAATCAGGTCAACATGCCAAGTCAAGTTGAGAGAGAATTTTTTCTGAGAATTGAGAAGCATAGAAATTTGTTTCTTGGATCAGACAACTTCCTTCTGAGAGGTATTTAGAGAAGTCAAAACTGGGATTTCTTGTTCTTAAACAGAGTTTTTTTAAGGGTAATGTATCACACACACACACATACACACACACACACACACACACAGAGAGAGAGAGAGAGAGAGAGAGAGAGAGAGAGAGAGAGAGAGAGAGAGAGAGAGAGAGAGAGAGAATATTACTTGGATCAATACTTTCAAGGGTAAGTTTATTGACATTGGAGAACACAGCAGGATGGTCCTGGCTCCTGCATGGTGGATTGCATGTTACCATAAATAGAAATACAATAAAAGGAAATGGAGACCTCCCTTTAGCCTTCTACAGACTCCACAATTGTCAACATCCCCCTATCCTAGGAACAAAAATAATTCCCAACTGTCTTTAACTATTTGTGTTAGAGTTTATATACTCTCTATACAACCTGCACCCCCCCACACACACACACCTAGCCTAAACCAGGCACTTCAGACCACTAATTTGTGCATATTAGTGTATGTACAGCTAGGCATTGCTTCATGACTTTATGCTCAAGAATCAAAAAACTGCCATTGTTTCCATCTGCAGCTGACTTTGAAGCATGCCTTGAAATTTGTACACATTTTTTCTTCTTTACATGATGCATATATTCAAAATCCAGAAAGAGCTAAGTGTAAAAGACTGATTCTACAAAAGGACTTGTATATGTCAGTAGTATGCTCTCATTCTCCACCACCACCCCAATTGTTTCTTAAGTAACTACTGACCAATATTAACATAGTCAAGTCATCTGAACTTCCTATATTATATTTCTTTTTCTGAAACAGTGAGTATACAAATACCATCATTCTTGTGAGGAGATAACGTCAAAAGGGTGTGGTTGAGTCAGGTCCCCCCTCCCCCTGGTAAGCGCTGTCAAAACACTTACTAGTGTTAATTGTAAATTCCTCAAGTTTATATTGAAAACAGTCCTTGTCATGTTCGTTTTTCCATAAGGAAGAAAAGGCAGTCATGGGAGAGTGGCAAATTAACTTCTTAACTAGTTAGACTTTCTCTTCCTATCCTGATAGCCTTGAAGCTGTTGGAATTTCCAATGCTAATGTAGCTGTCTTGAAGAAAAGCAGCCAGCCTCTCCACCTTTATGCTGAACCAACCATCTGGAACATATTAAGAAAACTACACGAGGATCACAGCTGATTGCTGAGCTCTGGAAGCTAAGGCCACAACCAAGACTCTTAGATTAGTCTTCATCACAAGCAGTAATGAAGTGTAGGTGACCCTACAACCATACTTATTCACCTAAGTGAGAGCGAGAGCACCTACCTTAGTGGCATACAGAGAGGGTCTGCTATGACCGGTGCTAAAAAAATCAAGGCTGTGACTGGTCCAAAACAATTGGTTGTGATTGGTGCAGATATTGCAAAGTCTACTTAAATAGGTGGCTCAGGTTGGCCTGGTGAGTGAGTCAGAGAGCAGGGTGCTTTCTGTGCCGGCTCCCTTGTGCTGCAGCTTCGTCCTGATCAAAGGCTCTCCTTGAATGGTCTACTTTCAGTAGTGCAGACTGCAGAAGTGACTTGAGAAGGAAGCGGCAGAGGCAAGAGACTGCCTGCCTTGGCAGAGGCAAGGGAGCACAGTACCAGCAATAGCTGGGCAGTAGTTCATAGAGTAAGCTGTGCAAGTCGCGAAGCCACTGAAGAAGGAGCAGCAGAACGGGCAGGAAGAAGGTGAGAGAAATAGTGATACCCATTGAGCAGGCCGAGGGCTGAGGCTGAAGATAAAAGGCAGTAAGGACTCAGAAAAGGGCCTGGCCCACTGCATGAGGTCCAGAAAGCAATCACTTCTTCAACAAACAGCAAGTCTCAGACCTCCCCCCGCCCCCCAGGCCAAGAGCTGTAAGAATGGCTGCTGTCAAAGGGTGGTAGAACCATAATACCTAGCCCCCTTCAGACACAAGAATCCCATCTTCTAAGACTACGGGACCTGATAATGGAGCCTTGCTAGAGAACTTTTAACCCATATTGCTGCATCCACTTGCTAACTGTGGCTGCTCACTGCTGCTAAACACCAAAGCAAACAATTGCTGCAAAATACAACTTTCACCCTCTGGGAATGAATAAAACAACAAACTAACCAGCAGACAGTGTTTGGGTGGAGAGTGACATAAGATCTAATTCTGGGGTTTGGACTTCCAGTTCTGAGATGAAGCTGATTAGTACCTTGAAACCTCTAGATATTCAAGGAACTTGTCATTTGCATCCGTATTTCCACACTGAGGACATCATGCCTTGAATCATGTTAAACTGAGACTGGGATTTATCTCCTTTTCTTCCTAAAAATTATATCCTGAGTTCTGATTCATGTCTACCTCTGTTGGTGTCACACATGCACCCCTGATTTCTAAACTCCGCAAGGACAATCAAAAGTTAGAAGTGGGCATGAATTACCAAAGATGTTACCATCAGTGAAAATTGCTCTAACCTCTGCCAGACAAGGGCAGCTTCGTGTTTCTTCAGCCCTTGGCTTCAGTTTTATCCTGTAGGCAGTGTGTTTCCTTGAATTTCAATCTAATACTTTTCATTGAGGTCTTGAAAAAAAATTCAGGCACAGGATAATGAAGTGGCCAACTGTACCTCCTAAATTGTGTGTTCTATTATTTCTAGAACATGTGTGTGCTTTAGTAACATGTTCTGTTTTTAATCTCTCTCTTATCTCAGATAGAAAAGTAAAATTCAGAATTTTGAAGTACTTATTAATATAATTCAAGTAGAAAAAAAGGTCAGAGCCTAGAGAAATAATTCTCCTATCCATTTTTGACAATATCTGCATTTTTAAATGTTGCTCTCGGTTATTCAGTACTATTGTTCTTGGAAATATAGTATTCATTGACCATGCCATGCTGATAAATTATGTAAGTAGACATTGTGCAGATACAGTCAGCTGAATTTGATAAGAAAGTACTCTATTTGAAGAAGTTCCTGAGTTACTAATTTAAAATTGTATGACTTGGTGCCAGATTTATGATAACAAAGAAAAATTTAGGCCAAAAGAAAATCATAAGGACAATAACTATATTGTTTCCAAGACAGTAAGATATTTCAAAAGCCCCAAGGCACATGTCCTTTACTTAGATCTTATGAACCCTGGAAAGTTTTATTCTGGTTTGGGCCAGTGTAAGCATTCTCTATCTCAGATACCATCCCTACCTCATCTTCTATATTAGAAAATTCGTTCACTGCCAGTGAACATTTCTTTGTGAACATGTGTATTTGTTTCACTTGCCCTTCTGCTAAAGATGCCAACTCAACCCTTCCTTAATCACTAAAACCAGACATATTTGCTCTAAGAACTGTGTTTTTTTAGATGCAGTTCAACTACAGCCACAGTAAATGTATTGCACAGAAAAACTCTTTTTAAAATATACATTAAGTGCTAGGGAGATGCTCAGTGAATAAAGACAACTGCTGTCAAGCCTAAGAACTGAGCTGGATCTCTGATCCACATGTGGTAGAAGGAGAGAACTGACTCC
Organism: Peromyscus eremicus; assembly: GCF_949786415.1. Classification (NCBI taxonomy): domain Eukaryota; kingdom Metazoa; phylum Chordata; class Mammalia; order Rodentia; family Cricetidae; genus Peromyscus; species Peromyscus eremicus. The sequence continues at coordinate 110,313,193 of NC_081420.1, read as the reverse complement.
TGCAAGGTATCCACCGACTTTCATACCCTGCTGTGGCACATGCATGTGCCTGCACACACCAACACATATACACACAAATATTACAGGAAATTGTTTTAGCTAAATATGAAATCTAGAAGTAGGTTACAAAGTTGTTTATAAAATATATGGGCTCAATGTATGTCCTCAAGTACCAAAATGACCCTGTGTCAATGATAACCCAGGATTTCTCCTGTATTGAAGGCAGCAATGGGAGGTTGTCCTACATAGTATAGATATGCAAACTAATAACTTATTCACATCTTAGAGGCAGAGCCGGGTGGGAGATAATTTAAAACTTGTATTTGAGTTGAGTGTATTGGCACATGCCTTCAAGGCAGACGTCTAGGATGCTGAAGCAGTAAGTACTCCGGCTCGAGGTTAGCCTGGGAAACAAATCACTACAGCTTCACCCCACCGAAAAAGCATATGCTTTTAAAAATTTGTGGTTTGTTTCTAAATTTTCCCCTGCACTAATCCTAGAACATGGTTAAGCAAGTGACTAAAATTATGGAAATAGAAACTGTGGAACACATGGAATTACTATAAAAAGCAAATGGGTAAACTATGGACTTTCACCCTATGTGCATCCAGTCTTCACTCTACGTGCACATCAAAAAGACTCTCCCTTGTCATTTCTTCCTGTCCCCCTTTCCTTTCCTTCCATTTTCTCCTCTTCTTTTGTTTCTTACTTCCTCTCCACCAGAACCCACAGAATACTGGGTCATCATTGCTACATCTTGCCTACATTTTAAAATAAGAGTTAGGGTTGCAGTACACCTAGACATGCAAAGGAAGAGAAGATGGGAATAAAAGAGGGTATGAATGTGTACACATATCTATGAGATTAAAAAGAAAACAAAAATGTGTGTCTTAGGAAAGTAGGCAATATCTCAAAACCCTAAATGCAGATGTAATCAGATTTCAAAAAAAAAAGATATTTTTCTTTTCATTTCTTTTAATTTTTGTTTTGTTTTGTTTTTAGTAACGGGACTTATGTATGTAAGGGATCTATACTTCTACTGATCTAAAAAGCCAGCCCTTTATTTCAAGACAGATATTGTTCAGTTTACCAAATGGTCTTAAATTCACTCCATAACCCAAGCAGTCTTTCACTTGCAATCCTCCTGTCTCAAACTTCTAACTGGCTATATTTATAGTTTTGTAACAGAGGGCTAGACAAGAAACTATTGGTTTTTAATTTTTTTGAGAATTTATTTATTTTTATTTTCTGTGTATATGTGATTTTCCTGCACATGCGTCTATGCCCTGTGAGTATGCAATGGCTTCAGAAGTCTGAAGAGGGAGTAGCACTTCTGGACCTTGTTCATGTTTTCACTGTTGCCTTTACCTTTCTATATTTCACAGGATAAAATTAAGTATGAGTTTCCCCACCATTGGTGAACTCCTTATGAACAAGAGAGGTGTTTTATTCATCTTCTTAGCTACTGTAAGTAACAATGGTTGGTCTGTAATTGGTTCGCAATGAGTATTTATTAACTATAATTGGAAAATAAATTGTATTCAAAAATTTAGTTATTTTAAAATTCAATATATCATTTATGGTTTCATTTTAAAAGAAAATTTTACTCTGCTTATGAAAAGGACCTAGTGCTTTGCAAACATTATAGATGATAGTTAATATGAAATTATTGCCATATGGGAACACAGCAAAATGAGAAGAAAAAATTACTATCTATTAGAATGAATCAAATGTGTGCACTAGTTAGATACATGGATAGCAGCATTTTAAAATAAATATACAAATATTAATAGAGTACAGGTGCTAGTACACATGTGTTCACCAAAACATTCTTTCAACTTTAATTTATGTTTGATATTTTTCATAAAATCTTTGAAATCAAAATAATTGAAACTTTTTCTAATGTATTCACTGTTTTGGAGAAAACATGAACACAACTGAAGAAAACATACAATAAAGCAAATTGTCAGTCAGAGTGATGAGTATATGAGTCTTCTTTCTTCTTCTTTTTTTAAGTTGTCACCATTTGTTTTGAGGGAGGCAGTATGATTTTAGAATAAACGAATCCACAGAGAAGTTCTGTTATAGTGAAGTATAGACATTTAATAGAATAAATTTTTGTTTAGAAACAAATTTGGTATGAAAAATCTTTGGATTTTAGAAATGCTTAACAATAGATATTGCTCATATTAACCATGCAAAGATATATTATTTTTAAGATTTATTAATTTGTATCTGTGTATGTGTGCCATTTGTGGATACCTATAGAGGTCAGAAAAGGTGTCAGATCCCTTGGAGATGGAGTTCCCTGTTGTTATGAATAGTATTCTGGGAACTGTATGCTGGTCCTCTGGAAGAGTAGAACATGTTCTTAACCACCGGGCAATCTCTCCAGCCGCACATCAAATTAAACTTAACAAAGCTATAACATCTAATTTATCTATTTTCATAGTAAAATAAGAGCCATAAAATGTAGAGACCAAATGGAATAGAAGATAGTTATCAACTTCAGTGTGTTGAGGAGTTTTACACACACACACACACACACACACACACACACACACACACAAACACACTCACACACCCCAAGTATTTGAACTTCACTATCACCAGGTAGTTTTTATTACCTGCTTTGTCCTTCAAACTCTGAATAACATCTAAAATTCACCATCTGTGGGGAACCAACGGAAGAATGGAATTACTCAATAAGACTGAGCTGTGTAAAGGCTCTTCTGTCTATTGTTATTTTTGTCTTTATTTTTAATATGAGTCTGACTCCTAGCTAGTATCAACTCTATTTAATTCTCTCTGGTCTATTTATTCACTGATGGCACATATAACTTTTCACCTAAGAGCCAAGCATAGAATTTGCTGCCACCTGGAAAGCAGATGTGTCCAGCTAATAGGGTCCCCCTTCTGCTCTCAATGGCCCTTTCCTTATGAAGGGCACTTGCCACAGCTGAGACACACTTTCAAGGTGACAGGAAGCCCCTTCTGGTAGAGGGAATGAGACTGATAATGGGAAACTAATCCCACCATAAAATTACTGCCACATGAGTAGATTAATGACAATGATGTGCGTTTGGGCTAATGGAAGAATTCAGTAAGAAGGAAGAGTAAGCCCCCTCAGAATCATGTCTGTCCCAAATACCAATGAAATCACTGTCCAGTTTGTTTGGAATTGAAATGTTTCATTGTGTTGTAATGATAAATATTAATTTATAAAGTCACATATTTATATGTTGATCTCAGTTGAGATTTGTTCATTTGGGGGCACTAGGCGTTAAACTCAGAGCCTCATATATGTCAAGCGAATATTTGACAAGTGAACCAGTCAGATTTTCATTTTTTATTTTGATATCGTATCACATTAAATTGCCTGGTGGCCTTCAACTACCCATTCCCTGTCTCAGTATTGTGGGTAACTGGGGTTATAGGCCTGTGCCTCCAGAAACAGCTGTTGACCCTTGAACAACACAATTTTGAATCTAGTGGGTACAGTCACATGGAGTTTATTTTTTTTATTTTTTCTCAATATGTGACAATTATGAAAATCTTATATGAACAATATCCTAGAAATTATAATTAATGATTTGAAAAGATATATCATGCCTATATAAAATACATACAAATAGAAATCTGTTTCAGTATTATTACCATTAAATAAACATCAATCTATTATAAACTTTAAGTTTTCCAAACTTATGCACAAAATTTAACAACAAAATAAAGAGAAACACAATGTGCATAAACATGCAATAATGCATCATCACTGTATAGAAGGAAACTCTCAGCATTCAAGTATCTGATGCAGAATGATCTTGACTTTGAGGTCATCCTGTTATTCATGGAGAAGCCTGTCTTTAAAAAAAACATCTCCAATCCATAAGCTGGGTAGTGGTGGGGCACACCTTTGATTCCAGCATTCAGGTGGCAGAGGCAGGTGGATCTCTGAGTTTGAGGCCAGCCTAATCTACAGAGCAAGTTCCAGGACAGCCAGGGTTACACAGAAAAACTTTATCTTGAAAACAAAAACAAAAACAAACAAAACAAATGAACAACAACAACAGAATCCTCAAGCCAAACAACAGAAAATTAATTTTAAAATTCTACATGAATTTACATCAGTGCCTCCTATAGTACTGACATGACTTTGGGATTGTGTTGAGCCAAGTATCCACTCTTAATATCATGCAACACAAATCTCATGCCACTATTGAGTGAACATAGTAAACATTAGTTTATAGTAATACAGTAAATATGTTATTCACTCTGTTAATATACTATTGAATATAGTAAACCAGCCTTATGCTGTTTCATTTATTCCTTACTGTATCTGATACCTATACAACTTGCAGAATATATATTAGTCAGTAGTTTATGTCATTAAGTCAATTAAGTCAAAAATGGTGTCTTAGTAGTTATGATTTTGGAGAACCAATAGATTCCTGAGAATTTTGAGTGCATAGGAAACTGGTTTTTCTAGTAACTGCTCCTAAAGGTCAACTGTGTATGGGGAGGAAGGAAATAGAAAGACCTACACAATGATTACTTTAGTTTTCTGTTGACAACTTAAAAATTACCACACATATAATGGCTTCAAGAAATATAAATATCTTGTCTTAACATTATAACTTATTCCTATTTTTGTAGACTATAAATAGAAAATGGGTCTGTGGACAAAATCAAGGTATCTACAAGATTGTTTCCCTTCTTCAGGCTGGGGGCACAAATGCCCATTTTCCATCTCCTGTTTTTACAGGCTGGCTGTCCACATCCCCTGATCTATGACTGGCTAACTCTCACACTTCGTACATCCTCACCTAGATACTTGTTTTTCCGATATAATCTTTCATTTCACAAACACACACACACATACACACACACGCACACACACACACACACACACACACACACACACACACACACACCAGGTGATTACATGAAGTCTACACAGATGACTCTGGGTAATTTTTTTTAATTTTGAGGTCAGCTTATTAAAAATCATTATCATAGTCACTGTTTTTGGAAGTCAGTATGTAACCATAGAGAAAGGCTTCTTTATTATGCCTATTTTCGGAATTGATACAGTATTAATTTGTATCCTCCTCTCAAAGAAATAGAATCTTTCAATGATTGTATGCCAGGAATTTCATTGTATGTGTGACTTATAATTACATTCTTATAGTAAATATATCATTATATAAGTAAATTTAACACATAGTTTTCTCAGTTAATAAATAAGCTGTTCTTTTTCATACTAAAATATCATGGGAAATGATGATCCACATTTAATCTCTTTAATTTACAGAACCATTTCAAGTGCTTGAACCATGATGCCATATCTCATTATCTAACAGAAAAGAAAATAGTTGATATCCAGCCTGTTTGGACCATAATAGTGGAACAGAATATAGAAAACAATGCAAACATTTCTGAACATCTTCAGTTATCTCAAAGAAGTGAAATTCTCAGAAGACAGTCACATAAAAACTTATTTCTGATGAGTTGACAGCCAAATTGTAAAGATTGTAAAGACCTTTTCTTGTCTCTTTACTCCTAACAGGGAATTGTCAACTGAGCTAGCATCCCAGTTTTTTATTCCTTTAATATTTATTAGGTCTTAACTATGTACCAAACTTCACAGCTGATATATAAGCACACATTGTGGGTCAAAACTTTTCTGTTCTTGGTATTTCTGTAGCCTGTGACTAAATTAGGAAAAAACTAACGCTATTAAAATGGAAAAATAAACACACATTAACTTTCAACTGATATATATGCTATGATGAGCTAGATGAAAAACAACATAGAAGACAACTTTGTCCAGTTGACATTAGTATTAAAAGATGGCTACTGTGAACTGAAACTAGAAAGGTAGTGTCTTAGGGTTATCATTACTATGATAAAGCACCTTGACTAAAGCAAGTTGGAAAGGAAAGGGTTTATTTGGCTTATACTTCCACATTAGTGTTCATTGTGAAAGGAAGTTAGGACAGGAACTCAAGCAGGTCATGAACCTAGAGGCAGAAGCCATTAAATAGTGCTGTTTATTGGCTTGATTGTCATGGCTTGTTCAGTCTTATTTTTCATAGAACCCAGAACCGCCTGCCCAGGTGTGTCCCCACCCACAATGGACTGGGTCCTCCATCAACCACTAGTTAAAAAAATGCCCTACAGACTTATCCACGCCTGATTTTATAGAGGCATTTCCTCAACTGAGGTTTCCACCTCTCAGATGACTATAACTTGTGTTAAGTTGACAGGAAACTAGCCAACACAGCTAGGTTGGAGCAGACTGAGACATGTGAGGACAGTTTTCTATATATACAGGGGAAGTATGGATATGGGGCATGAAGAAGTATGAATGCGGTGAATATCAGGTAAGATGGCCTGAAAAGTAAGTCCAAAGGGTTTTGTGCAGGCTACAGAACACTTCCCCTTCAAGTGATCACAATTCAGCAGTGAGCAGACAGATTTGTATTCAGCACATGAATATGTAAGGGCAGGAGCAGGGACATGGGCATCTCACTGAAAGGTGATTTTACGTCTAAGAGGTGTGGAAGGAAAATCTCTTGTTCTCCATGATAGCTGAGCCCCAGCCTTTCACTGGTAAGCATCTGCTGTACCAGATTCAGGGCAAGGTCTTGCATTTCAGATCACTTTATTAAGTTAGATCATGAAAACATGTGCTCCATCCCATGATGCTGAGCTCTGTGTTTGACATCGTTGTTCCCCAGGGAGAACAGGCCTCCAGGGCCATCGGAAGAGGCCATATTAATCACTTAGGTAATTTACAGCTGTTGAAACATAATGGAACCCCAGAGCCTTACAGAGATAGCTTTCACCACATTTAGAGGGAAATGATGGTAATTAAAAATGGCATTTCTAATTAGTAAGAGGTTAATTAGTGAGAGGCTGGGAGGACTGAGGAGCTGAGGTCTCCCATTTCCCAATCCACTGCTCCCTTACAACTAGCTGGAGGGATGTCTCATTTTCCTTGCCGGCAGGGTAGTTCTGGACCTTGAGGCTAGCTTCTTCAGTATGTTGGACTGCAACATGACATTTGAAACATGGATGTAGTCTTAGAGTCTGGCTTATTGTCTGAAATGGAAAAAGATACATGAATGTGACAACTTTAACTCATTTGCGGGTCACCACAAAATAACCCTAGGTTTCTGGGGATCCAAAATTGCTGATGCATCATCTTCTTTTTTCCAACACTGCCCTCAGAGTACATTTCATCTTGTTTTATAGATAATCAACATTATCGTGATTATTTTGAATAGCAATGTGAAAGTGACATCAGCTTAGGATGGGAAATGAAAGACTGGGGAGGAATGAAAGCAATTCACAAAAGCCATGAAGAGAAAACACAAACCAATCAAAACAAAAACAATTTCTATGAAGTAAAAGTAGCAAAAATTGTGACTGTAAATACAATGTAAGAATATTCCAATAGGAAGCACTTTGTTTTGCATGTTAGCAATCATCTGCACTATGTTTTGTCTTTTTGAGATGACTCGAGAATTTGTAATTTTAAAGTCCGATGAACCTAAAACAGAGCACTTGGGGACTTTGATTCCTGTCTTTACTTCTCACTTTCCTTCTTTCTTAATTCATTCTTTCTGTCCTTCAATCCCCATAGATACAACTCAGAAACCCATACCATAGGGGAATTATCTAGGGAGGTGTAGCAGGGTCCTTGCTGTTGTTCCCTTTGGGGGTGGGGGCCAAGAAGGCGCAGAGTCAATGGCACACAAAATCCGGGAGAATGTGGAAACAAGAAGCTTAGTTTATTCAGGAAGAGGCAAGCCTTATATATCCTCCTCCTCACCCTGGGGGGAGGTCTGATGAATATGCATCTGCTGGTGTGACATGACTGCCTCTCATTGGTCCAGGTCATCTCCAGATCGTGTTTCAGTTGCTGTTGCTAAGACCCTTAGGCAGACCCAGGCTGGCTCTCAGAAAGTATCTTTTTTGCTTGGCTGGGCCTCAAGCCTGCTAGGGATGAGTCATCCCACAGGGAGGTAATAAGGTTTACATCTAACTAAATAGTCCTGTTCATATTTGTTTACACAATGACCATCTATGTGATATCTAATTAGGTTAAAAAAAAGTGTAGACAATTGATAAGTGGGAAATTCAAAGTACAATTTAAGAGAAAGAAAGTCTGTCATAGAATTAGATGTGTCGGCTGTTTTATATCCACCACCTTGGGTAACAATTCTTCCAACCATCACTAGTAATAACAGAGCATTTTTATGACTGATGAAACAGCGAAATAGGGATTGAGTCCTTTATTGAAGGTCAGAATGTGCTATCAGGTAAAGCCAGAACAACAATCCAAAATGTGTGTGCTCTTGAACCCAAAACTATCCTTAAAGATTAAATGCCTTAGTACCTTCATGTATGTTTAATAAAGATAATAAAATAGTGATAGAGCCAAAGAAATTCAAATCCATTCAGTGTCTCACTGTTTCTATCAAGGACACTGTCTTCTCTTTTCCCTACACCATATTCAGATGTGAAGACTTCCTTGGGATCCTTACCTGTAAATTACAAGAATGTTGCCTCCCCCTGTAAATACTATTTTATGATAGTAGTTCAAAAAGAATAAAGAAAAAGTAGCGTAAGTATTCTGTTTTCACATATTTTTCCAGAATGTTCCATGGAGGATATTACATTCATTATGTTGACCCAAACAATGTTATAAACAAGGCTGAATGGCAAAGGAGTTAAAGACAGTAATGTTATATTTATGCCAGTCATAATTTACAGTATACATATCTCCTTTCTTAGAACTTTTTTTTTTTCAAAATTTTAACTAGTTTGTACTAGAGTATGTTAGAAAAAAAAAGAGGAAAATGGGTATTGGGTAGAAAGCCAAAATGATATATTACAAAGTCATATTCTGTTTGGAGCTACATTTGGCAAGGTTATCATGGCGGTGAAGTTAATATGTCTAAATTACTTCTTATCTGTTACTTGTAAGATGTGAGCATTTGCTCAACAATTAATACAGTTCTAATTTGCATGCTAATATGGTGCCCTGTTGTTCTGGAAGAGTCAGCTGCAGTAACATAAAGTATACTACCATAACTTTCTATCATATGATATAAGATGATGCCATGTGTTACAATAATGATTATTATAAAACTTATTAAACCACTTAATCATGTAGACATATATATGGGAGGATGATAAGCTGATATATATTTTTCACCTTGTCCTCAGTAGTGCAATAAAGATCTCTATTTCTTATATAACCTGCTCACATATAATTGAACTAAAGCTTGAAATAAAACTGAAATATTCACTACATCTTAATAGACTCTTAAATTTCCTTAGCCCCAACAGAGTAGCAAGTTCTATCTACCACCCTAAATTAGCAAATTCTCAGTATCCTAAAGGAGGAGATTGCAGAATCAATGGAAGCAACTCTGGCTGCAAGGCTGAGATGCCCCACATGTTAAGTATCACTTAGGTAAGTTTTTCAACCTCTCTGGACCTTTGTTTCTCAACTATAAATTGAGAATTCTAACGATATTTAGTCTTCTTTTGTGGTGATGAAGAGAAGTAAATGTGATATTCTTAGGAGAATGTCTTTTAAAAATTCAGACTTTCACCAGGTAGTAAATAGGCTCTTTAGAGTAAAGAAGAGTAATAACAAGATGATAATAATCAACAATGGTGGTTATGAACAAAGTCCTTGTGGTAAGACAGCTGTTTCCCATAACCCTTCTTATTAGCTTAGGTGTCTTCATCAATTTATTAATATATGCAGACTCAATTTTGCCACTGGTAGAATGGGTGCATGGACACCCATTTATAAGTTTATTGCAATTATTGAATAAGTAGTTTTATGTAGTTTCCTTAATCAAAATGATGATGAGTACAGGAAAAAAACATCCAAATAAGTATTGTCTGATATTCATACTCACAAATAAAATATAGATATTACACAGAACATGTATTAGAGACTCTTTCAGTGGTCTTCTCTCCTCTGGAAAAACTGAATGAATCTTTCCAAAACAAACTGAGAGATCTGGAATGTGGAAGGCATACTCTGCAGTTAAATATCTCCAGGGAAAGAAAAGACAGTAGCAGAAGGTAAGAAGCTAAGACACTAAATACTCAGTAGTGAAATAAGGAAATCATAAGTCTGTTGGGAGTACTCTCCAGTGCAAGGATTGCCTCATGATCCCTGAGTGTTCCATAAACTAGGTCTGCCTCTCACTGACATTGAGGTAGTTGGGAATAGACAACCTTGGGACTATGAGGAGGCCCCTATGTGAGATTAGCAGCAAGCTGTCAGTAACGGAGCAGCCACTAAGCTTTAACATGTTCTAAGGGAATATTAGAGAATCCAAAAGTAATTCACCTCACAGGGAATTGGCCTCCAGATGCTTTTCAAATTAAGAAGTTTACAACAAAAATTGCAGCTATTAATGGGAGATTGAAATATTTTGTATAATTGATTATAAATAATTGAAATAAAATGTATAAAAAATGAATTATGGGCCGGGCAGTGGTGGCACACACCTTTAATCCCAGCACTCGGGAGGCAGAGCCATGTGGATCTCTGTTAGTTCGAGGCCAGCCTGGTCTACAGAGAAAGATCCAGGACAGGCACCAAAACTACACAGAGAAACCCTGTCTTGAAAAAAAAAATATAGCAATTCAGATAAGTATATGATGGTCCATTCTCCACCTCTCACTTACAGACAGGAAACAATCATCTTGAATTGGGTAACAGGGATGGATGCAGAGTGAAAAAAGGTTAAAAACAGTTAATCAATAAGGAAAGAAGAAGAAAACCAACAGACACTAGCTATACTATTCTTTCTTTTTCCCTTTCTTTCCTTCCTTCCTTCTTTCCTTCCTTCCTTCCTTCCTTCCTTCCTTCTTTCCTTCCTCCCTCCCTTCCTTTCTTCCTTCCTTCCTTCCTGTACTTTTTTTCTGAGACAGGGTCTTCTTATGTAGTGCTGCCTTCCTTGTAATTTACTATGAAGAGGAGGATAACCTCAAACTCACAAAGATCATCTTACCACTGCCTTGTGAGTAGGATTCAAGGCATGAGCCACCATACCAGGCAAACAATGCTATTGTTGCTGTCCCTTTCAATGGAAAATTCTGGATTGAATTCTGAACATGGGACAGTACTTTTAAAAATGAAGTTAGCACTTCAAATTGAAGTGGTAAGAATCTTAAATTTTAAATATTACCAGTTAAAATTTCACCTTTAAACAATTATGTCAACAAAGAATGCATCAACAAAGTAGGTAAATAGTGTACATCCATTGGGTTCTTTGCTACACTACATCAGCTCTATTAATGGTAAATAGAATAGAAGGGCAAAGGGGTTATGCTCCTATTCCCTTCTATATTCTTTTATATATTCTGAATTAGCCTCCAATTTGAAATAGACAGTAGAACTATTTGCTTGATTTATCTTTTACAAATTGTGGTGGCATTTTTACTCTTTTACAGAAGAGATTTTATTTTGCCCTTGGTGCCAAGACAATGTGTCCTTTAGATACATAAATATGATGAACTGGCTGAATAGAATATTCCATTCTCCATAGAATAATGACTTCTATATTAAACACTTAAGCCTCCAGGTAAGTCACATGTCTTCATCTCTTTATTAATGTCAGGCTTCTCTGTGGCAGAGAGATGTCATCTCAAACATTCATTCATTTCAACAGAACTTCATGTAATGTGGAAGTCAGATGCCTGGTAAAATGGGTATCCTTGCCTCACTCTCTCTGTCCTCGCCACTTTGAAACCGGGGAAATCTCTATGTAAATGTATTAAATTGGGAATATTAAGGAGATGTGGAAGTAAAGGAAAGACAGACATCTCCAGAAGCAGAATTGTTCTTTTAATGAAAACAACTGAGGGCCTGAGACACTGAAAGCAAATGGTGTGGAGGTCTTGGGGTACTGTAAGATGGAAATGAGCAAAAGACTCTTTCATTTGGGGTGAGAGAGTCCATCTGCAGGTCAGTTCCCTGCAGCCTAGAAGTGGTAGATATTGGGTTTGCTGTGTGGATCCCCTTATTAGAAGTTTCCACGGGTGTTACTAGTCAAGTCAACTTTCCTGCCCAAAGCCTCACAATCAACCTGAGGCTTTTAAGTAATTAATCCTTACAAAGAATGCAGAAGTGTCTCTGCCTTTGTGTTTTAAAAGTCACTTTAGAATATAGAAACACCAGATATTAAAACTTAAATTAAGATGAAACAGAAATTTAAAAAGTCTTTTGTGAGTAAGATTGTTTCTTTCTACTGTGTCCCAATTGACACTGTTTCTTTATTCTTAAAATATCCAAAACATTATTGGTCTAGCACTTGGCAAGGATTGCCATGTAGCAGAATGAACATGACCTTTGTGTCTTCATTCAACTGTGTAAGTATGAGTGTGTAATTGTTTAGTTTGGATTAATGTTGTCATGATTTGTAAAGTAAAATGAAAAGAGATGACATAGTTATTATGAGTGGAACAATAATCTGAGAGCAAGGTGACTGGAATATGGAACCAGTCTCAATAATAATAATAATAACATACATTTATCAAGAGCTGGGCAGTATGCTACAATTTGTGGGCATCATAAATGGGTATTGATTTTGATATCTGACAAGAAGAAGCTTAATGTAAAGGGAGAAAATAGTTAAGGTGTAGACTTCAAATACAAAAGACTCCAGCTTTAGCATCAGAATGACTAAAGAGTGTCCATGCTCCAAGAAATTTCCCTTCTGTCTAACCACTGACATATATTAAAAACAAAAAGATAGGCTGGGCGTCAGTGGCACACGTCTTTAATCCTAGCACTTGAGAGGCAGAGACAGGTGGATCTCTATAAATTCAAGGCCAGCCTGGTCTACAGAGCAAGACCCAGGACAGGCACCAAACCTACACAGAGAAACCCTGTCTTGAAAAAATTAAAAATAAAAATAAAAAATAAAAACAAATAGATAAAGCCACTAGTTGGTCTATCCTCATGGTAAACAGAATTTAAAAATAAATAATCACTAGATATATTTAATAAAATTATTGCTTGTGATATATAACCATTGCTTCATAGAATCATAAAGTAAATCCACAATCCTTATCTTTTTTCAAGTAAGAAGAAACTCCTTTCCTAACGTATTCACAGGAAAATCAGTTTCCTTCTCTTTGAACTCCATTTAAACTGTCCTCAACTCCTAAGACTTGCTCTGTTTGAAGTTGGCATCCACTATCTATTCAAAAGCAGCTTAGAAAGAGAATTCTACTCGTAATTACTGTCAGTGTCATTGGTGCTGTATGGGGTCACAGCTGAGTGATGGTCTGGGACTCTGATAGATGATGCTTGTCTCTTTACTGGCCTGGATCCCTGTGCAGAGTATGATGAATTCTCAAGGAAAAGAGATCATCTGCCTTCAGTACTAGCTTGGATCAAAAGTATTTCAAAGTACATGGTAGGCAAGGTTCGAGCACTTAGCAACTCTACTTCCCTTCCCCCATAAGACTCTAAAGCACAAGGTCAGGGAAAATGGATTATTACCTCATCTTATTCTTGTTGACTTTGTCTTTCCAAATTTAGAAAGAAGAGCAAAATTGGTCATATTTTTCTCTCAAGGAGAAACTTTGTGATTTAGCTCTGATTAAATAAAAAACAATAAGATATGACACAATTTTTCTGCTGCTATATGAATTAAAAGTCACTATTGTAATTTGGTCACAAAATACTTCTAAAATAATACTTAGTTTGGCAGATACTCTGTGAAATAGGGCAACATTACAACATGCACACATTAAATCATGAGCTATTGCCATCTACCACTCTTCATACCAACTTATCATATCTTCAGTGAAGAGTCAATGAGTGAGGAATTTAAGTTGGGAAAGTATATGGCAGTGCCTGTGCTTAGGAAAGTTCATCTGAAAGTTGAATAGAAAACAATAGCTCAGTGAAGGAGCTCTATCAGATGTGATACCACAAAGCCTTTGGTTAGAGACATCTCTTTCTTCTTAGTGGGAATTACAGAAATTTAAAATAAAGGTAGGAAAAATATATTGTAAATATCCTTGTAGTATTATAATTGAAATCACAGATGAGATATGTGATATTCTAAAATCAGTCTAGAAACAGTCTAGATACTAAGTACAGCTCAGATGGAACTTGCTCTCTAGAATTTCATACTTCAAAGTACATCATTGATGAAGCTCTTTGGCACTGACAAGATGAGAAGAACAGACTCAGAATAAGAGAACATGATCTAGGCACAGTAGAGCACATCTGTAATCCCATTATTTGGGAGGCATAGACAGGAGGATCTCTCTGAGTTGCTGCCAGCCTAATCTGCATACTCTGGTTCAAGACAGCCAGGGATACATAATGAGACCCCCATTTTAAATCTAAACAAAATAAAACTACATGACAAGTCTGATATACACAGCTTTTAGGACAACCAGAAAGATTTTGTCTCTAAAATGAAAATAAATGCATGAAGAAAATGTACCATAGGTTATGTTACTCATCTCCAACCTTTAGGAAATGGTGTAATTCACTAAACAGTTTCTAGAAAACTGCCAATTTTCAGGAAGAAATTTAAAGGTAGACTAATACTTTGTGGTGGTATTTTGTTTGTGCTCTAATATATAAAGCTTGCCTGGCAATCAGAGCGCAGAGTTAGCCACTAGAGGCCAGTCATTGGTGGCACACACCTTTAATCCCAGCACTTCGGAGAAGGAAACAACAAATGATATGGCTGGGTAGAGAAAGGAAGTGATAAGGCAGGGAGGAGATAGGAGCTTGGCTTTTTCAGTCTGAGGATTCCTAGAGGTAAGAAGTCTTTCTAGTGTCTGGCTACTCTGCTTCGCAGATCTTTCAGCTTTCACTCTGATATCTGCCCCTGGGTTTTTATTATTAAGATTTGTGTTATACATAACTTTAGTAAATGACTCAATTTTCTTTCCGATTTCTCAGTTCTGGCCCAAGCATTCAAGGCTGCTACATGGCATAAAGTCAAGGTGTGGTCATCATATAGAGATTGCCTTTGTACATTAGTATAATCTCTCTATCTAAGAAGGGAGACTAATTAGAATTCTCGATACAGCTGGTGCCCAATGTTGGGCATAAATTCATGAAAAAGCCATAGCCACTTGCCCAGGCAAGAGCTGCATGCAGCTGGAGTCACTACCCCACTAGCTAAGGTTTTCCTTTCTTTTCCTCAAGCCTCTGAATGAATTGGGCTATTTCTGTTACAGCCTTTCTACAGCCCTCACACAGGCATTTGGGCTCAAAACACTGCAGGAGTTAACTGCTTTCCCACATTCTCCCATGCAGATAGCTGGCTCTCCGGCCTCTTTACTCCCAGTGGGTTGTGGCTTCCCCTGGACCCCCCTTCTTGGGCTGCTGCCAAACTAGGTAGCTGCCTAGAAAGCCCACTCCAGCTTCTACTGTTCTGTGCAAAAGCAGTCAGTCTCACATCTGAATTGTCATCATTGGCAGAGTTGGTGAGACATTTTGGAATTCCCAGAGGGAGGAATTAGTTTGAAAAAAGAGAGAGAGATTTTACCACATTAAAAAATGAGAAACACTATTGTGATGGAGAGAGTTAGATCTCTGTATAATTACATGATGCATGGTTTGAAAACAGAATAATTAGATGAGAGGATAATTAATTTAAGTGGGATTTATGTAATGTCAATCATAAATATCTGTTTGATCATTTTTGTTTCATCATTAAAAAGTTGGTTAATATGTGTATCAAGATAAAAGTTTTAGTAAAATTTATTAAAACATATTGTAGAGATATTCAGACCCAGACAGAGGAATTTAAAGGAGAACCAATCTCAGCATTGCATTATAAGGTTAGAGAGGAACAGCCTAAGGTTCTCAAAGAGCCAACCTTAATTTATTCAGTAACCTTACCAGAACTGTCTAATGATAGATATTCCCAAGTCTGTGTTAGAGCTGATTGGACTCCTGTGTAAATGTTAGATTTGAGGAGATTCAAGGAAGTGATAGTGTCATATGGCATGCATTCACCTTTTGTGAAGAAGATGTTAAACTCCTTGTCAACTTGTAATAGAATTATCCCTCAAGACTAGAGATACTTGGTTAACAGCTGTCTTGGAGCCTGGTCCTCAGTTACAGTGGAGGACTTGCTGAAAAGATGAGGCCGAGACCAGTGAAAAATGAAATAAGGCTAGAGGTCTGAAAATCTCCCTTCTTCTTAGAGAGGGAGATTATACTAATGTACAAAGACAATCTCTATATGATGACCACACCTTGACTTTATGCCACATAGCAGCCTTGAATGCTTGGGAGAGAATTGAAGGAATAGGGAAGAAAATTGAGTCATTTACTAAAGTTACGTATAACACGAATCTTAAAAGATCTTATTAATAAAAAACCCAGAGCTAGATATTGGAGTGAAAGCTGAAAGATCAGAGAAACAGAACAAGCCACAACCAACCTCACCTTGCCAACACCTCTGCCGATCCTATTTCCATGAATCCTCAAATTGAAAACCTCTGAGTCATCAACGTTGAAGGTCTCAGTTGAACTGCTTTTTAGTTCCTGTTTCCTCAGGCCTTTTATACCTTTCTCAGCCCTGCCATCACTTCTTGGGATTAAAGGCATGTGTGCTTCCCAGTACTGGGATTAAAGGTGTATGCCACCACTGCCTGGCTCTCTTTCCAGTGTGGCCTTGAACTCAGAGATCCAGATGGATCTCTGTCTCCCAAGTAATAGGATTAAGAGTATGTGCCATCACTGTCTGGCCTTTATGTCTAATCTAGTGACTGGCTCTTTTCTCTGATCCCCAGATAAGTTATATTGGGGTGCACAATATATCACTACAGTTATACAAGGACCAAGAGAAACCTTCACTGATTTCTTACAAAGATTATCTTTAGCAGTAAAAAGAATGATACCAAATTCAGGAGCTAGACAAATAATAATTGAATCTCTGGCTTTTGAAAATGTTAATATACAATGCAAAAGGATAATTAGGCTGTTAAAAGAAAGATCAGCACCTTTGGCAGAATGGTACCAAGATACAATCATTACTGAATCTCATAACTATGATGATGCCTGGATAGGAGGGTTAATTTCCAGATGTTTGAAGAAAAATTGAACTGTCAGATGTTTCAATTACAGTAAACAAGGTCACCTAAAAAGGTATTGTAAAGAGGGTGTTCCCAGAAACAAATGTTTTTTTCTGAGAATAATCCCAACAGAATGCTCCTCCCTTCTGGATTATGCATGAGGTGTGACAAAGACAGTCATTGGTCTAATGAATGTAGTTCAACAAGGGACAGACAAAGTAACCCTTTGCCATCAGGAAATATTTGGGGGGCCTGTGTCAAATTCGGTTCAGTCATTTCTTGTCATCATGGAGGAAACTCCTTCCCACAGCAATTAGAGAACCTAATGCTAATTGTAAGAAACCATACTGCTCTGGATGATAGAACAGCTATAGAAGAGAGAACAAAAATTTCAGGAGAAACCATAAATCAAAATTGATAAAGATGGCCGGGCGGTGGTGGCGCACTCCTTTAATCCCAGCACTCGGGAGGCAGAGCCAGGCAGATCTCTGTGAGTTCGAGGCCAGCCTGGGCTACCAAGTGAGTTCCAGGAAAGGCACAAAGCTACACAGAGAAACCCTGTCTCAAAAAACCAAAAAAAAAATTGATAAAGATTAGATTTGAACTAGACAGACCTCTTAAATAAAAGAGATGATAGTTCATCAAACAGTATGAGAATTTAATCTAAACTAATTTTAAGACTAACACATGCTTTTCATTTGATCAGATATAACTTAAAGGAAACCTCCCCCAAATAAAGTTAGGGAAGGATTTTGTTTTTGTCTTTTCAGGAGAATGAAGTCATCCAGCTAAGGAATCTTAAGACCATGATACAAATGAGACATGTGAAGAAAAAGGACCAGTCATCCAGAAAAAAATATCCCAAGGAAAATTGTAAACTAGCCTATTGGTATATCACATCTCTAACAGAATAAAATTTCTTAAATCTTCCTAAATGTTTGTTTCTGCTGTTCTCTACAGACATATAATGCAAATGGTCTTTCTGTAGTCTCAGTCAAATTAAAAATTAAAGCTGGCTTTGGAGTTGGAGTATGGGTCTCTCCTCTAAAATCCAAGCATGCTTGTTAAAGTAAAATCCAAAATCTCTGTTTCATTTCAGAAAAGCCACCTGATATGGGACAGAAGAAAAACCAAAATTAGGGACTAGTCTATTTCTAGTAATCTCATAATCCTTTGGTTTTATTTTGACTCCTTAATACTTTTCTTAAAGTGTAAATATTACCTCAAAATTTGTAAGATTAATATATATATATATATATATATATATATATATATATATATATTTCAACTTTTTGTCATGTCATGATATTAATGGTCATATAGAGTACGAACTAATTCTAGAAAAATGCTTCATCTAGTTTCTTGTACATGATTTCAGGTTTGAGTCTCTATCAGGTAGGAATAAGTTTTTATATTCTGGATGTACATAACAAATATTATTCCTTTAACCTCTTTGAGATATGTTGTACATGACATTTCTTTTTTTTTTCTTTGTACATGACATTTCTAGTGTTTAAGTTTTCTGCAATGAATCATGACCATGCCTAACAATGACTTTTGAAATCTCCAAAAGGATGATGGGATTCCCACAATGATGGTTCCACCTGGACTACAATAACAACACTAAGCTGAAAAATGTCACCCAAAGATCTGCTTTGAACTACCAATTTTTCAGGATAATTTTGAGGTGGCTAGCTGAGATGATCTAGCCTTACAGACTACTCTAGCCAGGACTTGAGACAAGCTCTGCACTCTCCCATTACACAGACTAGATAACAAATGATACAGTTAACTCTCCCAGGACTTGACAATTAACCCAAATTTTTCTTTTCAGGATCCCCTTAAGATGTCATCACCCCCAGACAGCAGGAAGTAAATTTAAGAATATGACACTCACGTTCCCATGAGATGGGGTCGGTGTTGTTTGGTCTTTCAATGGGTCATGAATATTTGTCAATGTTTAGGGTGGTTGGTTACAAGTTGTTATTGGTCATGGTTTTAAAAAGCTGAACAAAGGAGATTAGATTCAGAGTTCTTCTTTTGGAAAAAAGAAAACAGGGGATATAGATATGATAAGATAAAAGAGTAGATTATTGAATCTTCTCTGAAAAGAAAAAAAAGGGGATATAGAGATAGGATAAAAGGGTAAATTACTGAATCTATTTTTAAAAAGCTATTACTTGTTTTAAATATTTTACATTGATATGGATCTTTGTATAGTGACAAAAATTGAGATTATTTTTTAGAATATACTGTACATACATTCGTAATCTTTTTAAAAGTGTTGTAACTATACATCTCATTTATCAATGAAATGCAAATTTTTAGTACTTGAAAGTTATTACAAACTATTTATAATAATAAAGAAATTCAGTTTAGTAATTAGTTACCTATTATAATCAAACTTGTAGTCATATTAGGTATGTTTTCAAGGTCAAATGGAGGTATATAGATAGATCATCTTCAAACACTTCAGAGATCTACAAAATATGACATTTAAGATGTTTTAATAGCATAGGTTTTGTTGTTGTTTTGTTTTGTTTTTATGACAATGAAACATGTATACTCCTGGCAGCACCAATCTAATTCAGAGAAGATGACTGGCATTGAAGAAACTCCATATGGAGTTTACTTTCTTGTGGCAAAATTTAGCCACTGTGCAAGAAAGTGCCCTTGCCTCAACTCTGACAGTGCACTGTCCAAAGTGGACAAGCAGGACACAATAGTAAGTGACTGCTGAAGTTTTCAAAGACAAGGTAGGACAGCCCTTCAGAATACCCTGCTTCACTAGAATATCTGTCAGATATGCTAGGCCTGTAGGTCGAAGATAGATGCCTCAACATTGTAGAGGAAACTTGAGTGACTGTCCAAGCAGCCTGCTGTTTCTGTCATTTCTTACATTTTTTGAAAGTTCCTCACTTGCATTTCCTGCTTACTCGGGTAATATTATTTCTGTCTCAGGTATCTGATGGAGCTGAAAACTTTATACTTATAGTTTTCCTTGTTACCATATTCAGAAAAGAAATTCACTAAAGAGGTATAAAGTGTATAAGTTTGAGGGACATTAACAGATAGTGTTAGTAATTCAAGTTAGAATAGAAAGTGAATTAGGTATAACCTTTTGGTCTCACCAAGATAGGATAGATATGGAGTATTTTCTCTAAATTTGTCAATTGTTAATGGACTAGACATTGTTGATGTATTTATTTCCTGTATATATTGTATATAGTTATTTTACTTATTTTATATGGTTCTTCTTATATTAGTTATAATGTTCTTTTTTATTTTAGACAAAATGGGGGAAATGTGGTGATATTTTGTTTGTGCTCTAACAAATAAAGCTTGCCTGGAGATCAGAGTGTGGAGCTAGCCACTAAAGGACAGGCAGAGGTGGCACACACCTTTAATCCCCGCACTTGAGATGTCATGCCTTTAATCCCAACACTTCCGAGAAGGAAACACCAAATGACATGGCTTGGTGGAGAAAAGGAAGTGATAAGGCAGGGTGGAGAGAGGAGCTTGGCCTTTTCAGTCTGAGGATTTCTAGAGGTAAGAATTCTTTCTAGTGGCTGGTTGTTCTGCTTCTCTGATCTTTCAGCTTTCACCCTGATATCTGACTCTGTGTTTTTATTATTAAGACCAATTAGAATTTGTACTACCATACTTCACATAACATATGTAAGGCCAAGATGGATTACATATTTTTAAATAAGGTGATCCATCCCTAATATAATAATATTAAAAAATGGATGAATATTTAGGTATTTATGAAACATGAAACAAATATCAAAAGTAACCTGGATATGTTGGTATTTGCTTTAAAATATGTCTACAAGGATATGCCTATGTCTCTGTACATATGTTTAAAATAACCAACTCTCTAATGAAATTTTAAAAATAGCAATATGTAGAATAATGGCCCAGTCAGAAAATTATCTCCCTCACAAACATACAACTAGAGTGTAGAACCCCAGACCCCACACAAACAACTGAGCAAAGTGTCACAAACCTGTAACCCCAGCCACGAGGAAGGGAGAGGTGGCAGACATGAGGGGATCCCTGCAGCTCACTGGCCAGCCAGACTAGTCTGGTGGATTAGTTTCAAGGTTGATGAGAGACCTGTTCCTGAAAAATGAAGGCGTAAAGCAATGGAAGAGAAACACCACATTTCTCTTATGGGCCTATGGAAGTCACAGACATGAGTAGGGAACATTCCCAGTTCTCAAATGCATACACCTACACTAACAAATACATATACCACACACACATCCTCAGTATCACACACACACACCAAGTCAGACTCATCAAAAATAAACAAATATTTAACCAAGAAGAAATTCTAAAAGTAATTAGAGTGCACAGAATTATTTCCTCTAGTGCCTCTAGAGAGAACTAGGTTATACACAAGGATAATTAAGTTCCTTTTTAAAAATACATGGCATTTTTTGCATTTTACAAATATGCAGAAGGCAATAATTTTGAAAATATTTGATAGTTGTATCAGTGGCATTCTGTGGCAATTTGATGTCACCTACTCAAAAACGTTTAGAAATATTTATAAACTTGTAAGGTGATAGAATGTGGAGGGACAGAAGAAGGGAAGGGGAAAGAATGGGGAAGATAGGGTAGAGAACGGGAGGAAGAGGAGAAGGAGGGGGAGGAGGAGGGAGCAGAAGGATTGGGAGGAGGAAGAGGAAGAGAAGGAGGGAGAGGAGGAGGAGGAAAAGTCCACTTAAGTAATAAGAGGTAGGATTAAAATAATGATAGATTTGAGATCTCATTTTATTTACCAGTTTGACTAGATATCTCTGGATATTCATGAGAGCCATTTTTCTTATCTGTGCCAACATAGAAAAATACCCATCCTTTCCCATGCAGCAAAATCAAATCCTATCTGTAGCATTAATTAGGAATTGCAAATTCATACATTTTCATGAGAAATTGAAGGAAGGCTATCAAAGCAGCAGCTACTGCCAAATAATTCAGCACTTGTGTATTTCCCTTCACTTCAGTTATTCCTGAAGTTTTCCAAACATCTTCCTGGTTGAGACCACTCTGCTCCTTTCTTACACTCCTTTTTCAAACCCCCACATTATCAATGGCAGTGTGACAGGTGTTGTGTGTGTATAAACCAACTGAAGATGAACATTCTTATATTTTTTATTTTATTTTTCTGTCTTAATTTTTTTGTGGGGACAAGATCTCACTGTGTAGTGATGGACCTCACTTTGTAAATCAGGCAGCCTTCAAACTCACAGAGATACCCCTGACTCTGCCTCTCAAGTGCTGGGATTAAAGGCTTGTGCCACTACACCTAGCTTTGATCCTTTTTAGAAATGCATTTCTATGAATATTTTAATTTCTAGTTATTTATTAAAGTTTCATCAAAACCAAAAAGTAGTAAAAAGATATTGTATCAAAAAACACAGTAATTTTTACTTTTGATCCATGTGTCTTTTTCTCCTCCATTGCTCACTCATCTCACTCGTTCCTTCATTCTCTTGCTATCTTCTCCATTTCCTTCCCTTTCTTCCCTCCCTCTCTCCCTTTTCTCTCTCCTTCCCTCCCTCCCTTCTTTATTTGAGACAGGGTGTCAATCTATTGTCCAGATTAGATTGGAACTCACAGTGTAGCTCAGGATGTCTTATTTTCTCATTTATCTTCATGAGATTTACATTGTCTTTTATTCCACCTTTCCAATGACACTTGCTAAATAAAGACTTAGGTGTTGACTTATTCCAGAGTGCTAGAATTATAGATTTGAATGGCCAGGTCCAGTCAATCCCTTTTTTAAAGGCAATGTTGTATGTGGGTGTTTCTTTGTAAAACTTAACAAATACCATTGGGAACAGAAGTGATTTAAAAAGTGTTCTAGATGAGCATAATGAAATATCAAGTCAGGAGAGGTGTGGAATGTCTATAATCCTAACATATTGGAGGTAGAGGCAGGAGAGCGAAAGTTCAAGGCCAGCCTGGATATGTAGAGCTATCTTATCTCAAAAGTAAGTAAATAAAAATTTAAATAATAAGACAGAAAATCTGTGGATAAAGAAACAGTGTATGGTCCAAAAATATGCTTTCATGACAAGTAATACTTTAGAATGTGTTTAATACATTAGAGAAAGGAGAAAAAGGGACAAATATTTCCTATTTTTCTAAGTCATTTGAAAGTGTGAATAGATCATTTAAATGTCAATTTTCTTTAAATCTAAAACATGAAATTGTGATTAAAATGGCTAGTTCACAAACTACAACATGGGAAAAAAACACTGAATTGCACTGGAGTTCTTGACTTGAAGAGTACTGTATTCCTATATTCCATGTATATATTGTCAATATGTTACTGTACTTATGGGCAGTTTTCTATTTTCAGCTGATTGTTAAAGTGTCCAGAAATAACAATAATGCATTCTCCTTTTGAAGATTTTAGTTCTTTCTCAACATGCCTTACATGCTACTTTCTTTCCAATGGTATTTGAGTATTTTTTTTTTCAAATGGGAAAAAGAAAACAGGCATACATACACACACACACACACACACACACACACACACACATATAAAGTTAAAGCATGGAATTTATACAAGTTCATATATATAGTTCATATATAATAATTTCACATATATAAGAACTATATAAATGATCTACATATATATATGAACTACACACACACACATATATATATGTATGTATATATATATACATATATATAAACTTTGATAAAATTACATGCTTTTTCTTTGTGGGAACTTTGAAATGGATTTGAAAAATATGTAAGGTGTTGTTAAATGGAGTTCACCATCAACATTTTTCTCCTTGAGTCCATTTTAAAAGAGACGAATGTGTCACTCCAGATGATGTGAAGCACATATGATATGTAACTCGTGTACCTGTAGCTATGGATAACAGAGAGAAAACAGAAGCACAATGGGATTATGAAAGTATGTAGCTGGAAGATTTCCTGTGTCCCACCCAGTCAGCAGACACTCAAACCCTAAAAAACACACAGAGGCTTATATTAATTAAGAATTGTATGGCCATTATCTCAGGCTTACTATTGGCTAGCTCTTACAATTACATTGACCCATAATTCTTATTTTTGTTTAGCCACATGGCTTGGTACCTTTTTTCAGTTCTGCCTAACATCTTGCTTCCTCTATGTCTGACTGGTGACTCCTGACTTAGCCTTCCTCTTCCCAGCATTCTCCTAGTCTGCTTGCCCTGCCAATACTTCCTGCCTGGCTACTGGCTAATCAGGGTTTTATTGAACCAGTGTACAAAAGCATTATCCCACAGCATTTCCCCGTTTCTGTCTAAACAA
Organism: Peromyscus eremicus; assembly: GCF_949786415.1. NCBI lineage: Eukaryota > Metazoa > Chordata > Mammalia > Rodentia > Cricetidae > Peromyscus > Peromyscus eremicus. The sequence continues at coordinate 110,288,769 of NC_081420.1, read as the reverse complement.
AAGGGAAGGTTTTACTTTAATGTAGTAAAATTACATATAACAAACAGTTACCAAGCAAGAATTACATTTATAATATCTTGTCTATTTGTATTTGGCAAAATTAAAGAAAATATTTTATCTATCCTGTATTTGTGAGTCTAAAGTTTCATATCTATTTTATCTTTTATCATAACCAAGGAAAATTATAACTATCTAGTCTTGAACTACATCAAAGACCCCAGAAGGATATAATATTACCAAAGTAAACAGGAAATGCATTGTAAGAAACTTTCAAAATTCTGGAAATGACAGAGATAGCTGCCTGCCTGGACAGTCATCAGAAGTTCTATGACCCTGGAAGCAGTTTCCTGTGATACCAAAGGATATTTTGCATCTATTATACTCATAGTGTTAGAATATTTTAATTGATTACACTTATCAGTTTACTATTTCACAATAATTAAAGGATCATTTTAAAATTGTTCGGAACAAAATGTTTTCCATTTTGAAGAATTATTTCTGTTTGATAGAATAATATGGGTTTATAATATAGTGTTTCACATTTAGAATCACATGATGTCTCTCCAATAAAATTATGTTGACCTTTTATATTGCTTCATAAAGTCTTGTTTTATTTGGGAGAATCAGGTCATTAATTTTAATTAAATGTGCTACTAACCTTTTATATTTTGAGCTTTTGATTGTTTATATATCTAGGTGAAATCCTTTTATATAGCCTATGTATTTTGCCAGGTAGAGAGGTTGTGTTTTTAAACAAGCTTTCATTTTAGGTTATAGTACTGTAATATTTCAACAAGAACAGTTGTACTTTATATGAATTTTTTGTCATTAGCAAGCTATGACTCCAATTCTTCAGTGATCTGTAAGGCCCCTTATCCTGTTATTCTAAATATGTAATCCTAGAAAATAAACATGGAGAAAGATTTTTGCCTCCCTCCCCAATACACAGTTGTGGACAAATTTCTAAACACTCATTAAGTAAGAAACACAGAGCCAAATACAAAGGCAACAGCCAAAGAGATCAGAGAACTAGTGAAGAGCTAGGACTACCTTTTCTTACCACCTCACCACCATCCCTTCCCATCTAACTTGTGTTTTTATTGCCTTCCTGTTTTGCCTTCTCATTGGCTCTAAGCCCAGCCACATGACTTCGTCCTCACTGCCTGTCTATACAGACCTGGAGGTCTCTATGGTTGGCCCTAGAATTAAAGGCTCATGTCACCAAGCTTGGCTATGTCCTTGACCACACAGAGACTCTGCCTGCTATGTGATTGGATTAAGGACGTGTGCTACCACTGCCTAACTCTTGTTTATGGTTGTGTGACCTTACTATGTGACCTCTGATCTGCAGGCAAAGTTTATTTATTAACATACAAATAAAATCACATTTCAGCACAATTAAAATACCACCACACACAGTGTCATGTAGCCCAGATTAGTCTGGAACTTAGTTTGTGGTGGAGACTGGCCTTGGGCTCTGGTCCTTCTGCCTCAGTGTCTGTATTGCTAGAATTCCAAGTTCAATTTTCTTGTCTTCAATCTGGTGGATACTGTTAAAGCTTTTTATCATAATTTGTGCCTAAAATTTCAGCCTAGTTTAAGAGTTCTTCAACACATTGAAGAATAGGTACATAGTTTCCAACTAAAACAAGTAGATTTCTATCCAAAATAATTTCCACAGAGTGTAAGACATGTGCCAATCTAGCCAGACATGTGGAACACCTGTATGTAACCAGGTTCTGAGCAAATAGAACAACTGTGTGTCTCACAAAGACAAAAGTAGAATATCTTAAATATCTTCAAGTTTACACATACAATATACTACATACCACCATCAAAAATTTATCAATAATTCAGAAATGCACTGAATAATAATAAAAAAAGAGCATTAAAATGGTATCTATTGAGCCAGATGTTGTAGCATATAATCCCAGCAGTTGAAAAACTGGGACAGGGAGATTGCTAATTCAAGGCTGATCTAGTATACATTTCAAGGCTTGGTCCTATCAACAACAAGGATATTTAAAATGTTATTATACCTATTGATTCTTGAATCCAGATAAATAGCTTAGTTGTTCTTAATTATGGGTCCAGTCATCTGAAATTCATGGATCATAACTAATAAGCTATATTTTAAGCAATTTGAGGCTTACAGAAAAGCTGGTAGTAAATTTCTCAAAGATTCCAAATAACCTCTATTCAGATTTTTTTCATCATTTTAGAAGATAGTGCTCACAATTGAATTTGAGATTCCTATATAGAACTGAACATTACAGTTCTTTCCATAAAATAGAAAATATGTGGGGGGTGAAAATAGAAGTTTCTAATGCCATTGCCATGTTCTTGCGCAGAAAACATAGAAGTCTAATGGAAAGGTCAATGAGACACTAAAAACCTCTTATTTCCTCCTGGCACAAGCTGGGGATAAAAGATGTAAAGACACTAGCATATGCTTGTAATTTACAATATAAAAATAAAGTTACCCTTTCAGTTACTCCTAATTTTTACAATTTTAAGAGTCCTTGTGGTACTGAAATTACTTGTAGCAGTTGGAATTTGTTTAAGAAAATCATGTTCAATATAATAACCAACACAAGAGGAAGCAATGCAAATGATGCCTGTTATATGCTAACTTTATATGTAATCAGTGTGTGGATGAAGAACTAAAAACAGTGAAAAGAAAATTTGGATTGAGATCAGCTGAGGGTAGAATGAGTTTTATATGTATGTATGTATGTATGTATGTATATGTATACACACATAAGCTTTGTTCTCAGAGTTTGGAGTTTGATGGCAATATTTGGCTTGTGGATTCATAACCCACCCCATTCTGCCTTCATTGTTTTATAGTATTCTCTATGTCCATGTCTTGTATTCTTCTCTTTTTTAGTAAGGACACCAGATACTATGAATTAGAAGCCCTTATCCTATATCATAAACTGATTACCTGTGTACAACCTAATTTTCAAATGCCCACTACATCCCAGAAAGCCAAGGGTTTGGGTCAGGAAATTGTTCAAGCCAGTACAGCACTGGAAGGGAAGCATGGAGCTAGAAGTTTTCCTGGTCTTGCCCGGCACCAAGGTCCCATAGCCATTTATAAAATTCCTGTGTCCCGCCTAGTCCTGCAACTGCTCAGACCCAAGTAAACACACAGAGGCTTATACTATTTACAAGTTACATGGCCATGGCCTGGGTCTCAAGCTTGTTGATAGCTAGCTTTTATACTTAAATTAACCCATTTCTATTACTCTATAAGTTGCCACATGGCTGTGCCTTACCAGTCTGGTGTTGTTCCTTTCTTACTGGCATCTTGTTCCTTCAGTGACAGCTGGCAGCTGCTTTTTCCTCCCCTTTCTCTTCCAGTCTATCTCTTTGGATTTTCCACCTGCCTCTAAGCTGCCATGCCGCCATTCCATAGGTCAAATGGCTTTATTTATCAACCAATCAGAGCAACATATTTTCACAGCATACAGAAAGACATTCCTTCATCAGAAGCATCTTATAGTTCCATACATTGTCATGGATGAATTTTTCTACACTTTAAGATTCCTTCATTTAATTCCAAATTGTTAAGGTGCTGATATTAGCAATGGAACATTTAGAGTAGTGGTTCTCAACCTTCATAATGCTGTGACCCTTCCACACATCTTCTCATGTTATGACCCCAAACATAAAATTATTTTGTTGCTACTTCATAACTGTAATTTGCTGCTGTTATGAGTTGTAATGTAAATATCTGATATGCAGAATATCTGATATGTGACCACCAAGGGGATTAGAACCACTGATTTAGGGGATTATTAGGATAACGTCAGTAAGAATCAGATGTTGTTGATGGTGTTAATACTTGATAAGCCATTTCTATTTCTTTATAGATAAAAAGGGTTGGATATAGTCTCTCTCCATAGTCACAATCTGAAGAACATCCATTGTGTTGTCTGTGAGGAAACATTCATCTGTCAGCCAGGGAGTAACCCTCACCAAAACCCAGCTATTCTGCCAAACTGATTGCAAGTTTTCATGCTCTCAAAGGCTGACAAAACCAGTTCCTGTTGTTTAAGCCAAGTTATTTATGACAATTTCTTTTGATAGATCAATATGAATAAGTGATATATTATCCATATTTTGGATAATGGAAAATAATCCTATCTATCTTGAGGGTTATTATAGATCACATGCGATGTAATAAATGCGTTTTTATTAAAGTATGTGCACTAAAACATTAAGAGTGTTGTTGGTGTCTCCAGGATGTGGCCTAGACTTCTAAAAATAATTTGAAAATATATTTTAAGATGTTGATGTTTAGTGTGTGTAAACTTTAGTCATTTCATATTTAAAAAAACAACATACTGAATTTCTCCAAAGAAAAGTGATAAGAATTAGTAACATAGTACAAAACAAGGAATCTGTCATATAGAAAGTGATTCACTAATGTTGTTATATCATTGTTCAAATATTAATACTATTAATGGAATTATTATGGTGGAGCTTTGCTCTCTATCATTTTTTTTTCTATTTACAGCCATGTTTGCAATAAAATACCTCAAATTTAGTAAAGTGGTAGTTGTAGGTTCTCTTCACTACTTCACTGGTCCTGTAGAGGCATGATTTCCATCTTGTTGAAAGGGTCTTCAGTCCAATTAGAGAGCTATTGGTTACTGGTAAGGTATATGTGCCACTGCTGCAGCCTTAAGGTTATTGTGGTATAATATATGTAACAACAATTAGTGAATAAAAGGGCAATTAATGTTAAAGAGAGCATGGTGTTTATATGAGAGGAGGGCTTAGAGGAAGGAAATGGAAAGGATAAATGATGTAATTTATATTATAATCTCAAAAACAAAAGAAATAACTTAAAAACTAAGATACCCTAACAAACTGACATAGACAGAGCAAGAAATACACTTATTGTATATTGTTTCAGTTTGAGAATATCTGTAGACATTATTCTGACGGTATTCACTCTCCACTCATTTGAAACAGATTCCAGATGAAATAATTCATTAAAAGTACCCCACAGTGTAATTGCAATATAACTTTTACAACTCATTTATCACAATCATTTTCTCCAGAGTATCTCTAAATTCTTTTTTTTTTCTTTCAGCATATCCTATAACTTGCTAAATTCATGCCTCTTATGTTTTCCTCTCTCTATATGAGGTGCTTTCTCCTAGTGTAGTTTTAAATGTAATTTGTTTAGGAAAAAATACTTGACAAATAAGTAATGAAGTGAATTATAAGGCCAAGATGCCCGAATAGAGAAAGCACAGTTCTTGGGTGAGTTTTGCTTTGTCTGGTTGTTTTTGAGACAGGGTCTCAAGTATCCTGGGCTAACCTTGTCTTGATTTCTATGTAGAAGATGGTCTTTAAGTTTCAATTGCTCTACTTAAATACCATGACCAAAACAACTTGGGGAGGATAAGTTTTATTTCAGCTTACAATTCCACATTATGGTCTATCACTGAGGCATGTCATGGCAGAAACCCAAACAGGGTAAGAACATAGCAGCAGGACTGATGCAGAAGCCACTGAGGAGTGCTGTTTATAGTGTTGCTCCTCATGGCTTGTTAGTTTGCTTTCTTATAGTACTTAAAATAACCAGACCAGTAGTTGCATTGCCTACAGTGAACTTGGCACTGCCCTATCAATCATCAACCAAAAAAAATGTACCACAGGCCATTCTGTTGGGATGTTTCCTCTTCCCAAATGAGGTAAACTTGTATCAAGTTGACATAAAACTATCCTGCACACAGATGACCTTAAGTTTCTGAACCTCCTGTGCCTATCTCCTAAGTGCTGGGATTATAGGCTCATCTACCATGCTTGTTTAATGTGCTGCTGGGGATCAAACCCAGGGCATTCTGTATGCCAAGCAAACACCCTGCCAACTAAGTTACATTCCCCAACCCCGTGCAAATAAAATAGAAAATTTAAGCAAAGCTTCATGGAGACCACATTCAACTTTTATCCCTATGAAAAAAGATCTAGAGAGAGAGAGAAGCAAGAATGGCAATGATCTATGGAAAGACTTCTGCATATTTAAGGTGACTGAGTAAAAAGGCAGTTTAACTTTTTTACGAAATTGAAAGCAATTTATTCTGACTGTAGCACAGAGTTTGGGAGAGAAAAATGTGGAGAAGTCATCAGCACTGAGGCTGGAAAGCAAATGAGCAACAGCTCATAAAAGCTACAGTGAACCAAATTAAGGACTTTGTATTCCTGATCAATGAGAAGCCACTTTTTGCACTGGCTAATTAGCATATATCATAGGCAGGTCCTTCTTTTTGAGACACTAACTACTTCATCTGTTTTTCCTCCGTCCTTTGCTCCTTCTGAGGTCTATATTACTCAATAATTACTTGCTGGATGGTGTTGTAGTTAGCATGAATGACAGAGTTATTCCAAAAAGGCTCAATCAACTCCATTTCTTTTCAGTCAATCATTTTGTGATCATTCTCCAAATGCTTCAATGGAAAAAAGAAAGAGAATACAAGAAGTAGAATGATCGATTGAAAGTGTAGCTAGTGTTTTATGTTTATTTGTTAAAATGTTTTTCTGTCTTCTCATTAAGCAAACCTTGCTGGAAAGTGGCAACCCTCAAACACTGCTAAAATAATTTGAGTGATCTCTATTTACTTTTCAACTAAAACTGCAATTTGATAAAGACACACTATCTGATCTGTTAGAGAAACAGAGAAATCAATAAATATCAACTAATGTCTGTTACTTATGAATCTCTAATGTATAGGTGTTATATAAATATATCAATTATATATATAATGAACTAGAAAATGTTCTTTTGTGTAAAAAGGCAAATTTCTAAACAAGTCTCCCATGACATTCTTAAATTTTTGTTTGCATGAATAGGCTAATTTCTAAATACATTCTTAATAGAAAATGAACCCAAACAAAATAGAGATAAAAGATAAAATGCAATTTCACTGTTCTCAGAGAAAGTGAAAAAAACCAGATAAGGCAAATTAAAAAGAAAGATATGATTGAAAGTTTGTGTTGGAATTAATAAAACGAAAACAGCAATATCCAAAGTTGTATATGCCATCATAAACTTCTTTATATCTGTGGTACTTAGATTTTATTTGCTTTCCATGCCTGCATTCTTCCTGAGATATTTTCTCTGAGTTCAGTTATATTGGAAAGTAAGATTATATTGCTATTGAGTTCATTTTCCTAGTATATAATACCAAACTGGGTTGCAATATCTGACAGATTTATGACTATTTGCTGAGACATATTTTATAAAATGGCAGAATAGAAGGCTTTTTTTTTCAATCTCTCTGAGCAAACCTTCATAGTAAAAAAAATAGTTTTAAGGAGGAATATATTACAATTTTTCCAAAGTCTTCTTTGTCTGAAGCAAAGACTATTTCTGAATAATACATTGTAAAATAATGTATTTCAGATGAAACACACAATTCATTGCTTATCCTATAGAGAAAGACGTCTTCCTGTCTCTGCTAAATGTGTGAGTTCATGGGTATATAAAAATAGAATGCACTTGGCAATGAAAGTTACAGGCTGATGGATGACACCCTATTGTCAAACAATTGATAGCTCGTGAGGAATTATAGCGACCTTGTAGTAGAGCACCGATAATTCAGCAGCCCCTGAGATATGTTAAGCAGACTGACTTCTCTCATAAGGGTGCCTAGGTCACTTTGATAGGGGAAATGTAAGTCCTCATTTTCTTTCAGAAACCCTGCTATCATGTCTAGACAAGGAAGCAAGCTGAAAATTCAAGACTATTTTTGGGGGGTGGGGGGTGAATTCATTTTGCAATGATGGCTAAGAATGGCCCACATCATCCTGTGACGGGTTTCACACTGATGCAGAAATAAAATTGAAAATTTATATTTTTATCTTTCTAATAAAATATCATACTGATAAGGAATAGGGGGATGGCCAGCCAGACTTGAAGTCAAACTCAGAGTTTATCACTTTGGCTGCAGGAGCCTGAGCACACCTCCATTTCCTCTTCGTTGAAGGAATCAAGGTTGGCTGCTCACAGACCAGTTGCAAGGAATAAACAATGATATCATGTTTGTATTCAAATAGATAATGAAATAATAGCACTGAAGAATAACCAGGAGGCTGACACAACATAACTTCAGCCCCTAAAGCCACTGTGACTATTTGAGAAAGTACCATCTACAATCATCTAAAAACATATAGTATGTTATTATTGGCCTTAAGTTGATTTTTGTCTGTTTTGTTTGTTTGTTTTCATGTACAATGAGAGCATTTCTATTCTTATGATAGTCATTGAGTTTAATAAATGCAGAATGTGTTGATGAATTTAATGAACATCTGGGTCTAAGGTTCAGGATTCAAGCTACTGAGGAGGAGGAAGAACTAGAAAACAGTTTTCGGTTCCCAGGTAATCATTGAAACCATTCTGAGAGCTGAGAAAACATGAAACAGGGCCTGCGATGATGAGAGTTGATGAGAGAAAATAGGAGATTCTGAAAACAGGAAGTTCAACTTTCAAGATTAAACCCCACCTACGAGGAAAGTAACCATTGACAAAATTGGGCTCGGTGGCACATGCTTTTAATCTCGGCACTGTGGAAACAGGCAGAAAAGAATCATAAGTTCAAGGCTGTCTGGGAGCACATGAGACCATGTCTCCAAAGAAAGAAGCAATCTGGTGAAATGGTTCCTCAAGAAGGAAGGAGGGTAAGATGAACACAAAGGAAGCTGGGTACGGTGTTCAGTCACACAGGTGAAGCAAGCCATTGGTTGGTAATGGAAAGGGCACTCAAAATAGCAATGGGCAACATAAGGTGAGTACCACCCTCTTCAAAAAATGTAAGTTGTGCGTGTAAGTAAGCAATTTTAGAAATACACTGTGAAGTTTATGAGTGTGCAGAGGATGTTGGGATGCGTAAGCTTCACATTTTCAAGTAATTAATCTTTTAGAAGATACCGCTAGAAAGACAACTGGAAGGAGTAGTTCATACCAATCTTCAAAAGAAAGATGAGAAGCAAAGTTGAGCTCAGTATGGACCTTTATTAAAGCACTTTTATCCACATGTACATCTTCCATGAATTATAAAACAGAGTAGAGAAAAATATGTAAAATTTCATTTTTCTGAATAAAGCACATTTATTAAACATATAAATACAAAAAGAACTCTGCCCAACATGAAAATATAGACATTAATAAAAATTACTTAAAATTACAAATGGATAGGAGGCACACATGTGTAATCCCAGTGTGGAAGTCCATCGGAGTCCAGCTCTGACTTGTCGAGGGGTCCTTGGGGGAGGAGAGAGGAATGAAGAAATAATAGAAAGATAGAAGGGGATGATAAAAAAGACAGAGACACAGGATATCTTCAGGAGGATCCTGGGTCAATACCCAGCTGCCTCAAGGTTTACTCCAAAGGGCTTTTTTTTTTTAGTTATATAATTGAACTTCTAATGATGAGGAAAATTTTATGTAACATTTGTTCACTATAGTAAAATTCTTTGAGATTGGTATATGCATTGTTGAAAGGGTATAAGTCTCTTTTATACTTTTGGAAAAATGAAAACAGATTTATGGAATTGCTGCGATACACCTTCCCCAGACACTACGACCTACCTATCCCTTCATTTGTAAGTTACTCACTAAATAAACTTCCTTTTAACTAAAAAAAAAAAAAATGTGCCCAAAGGGCTTTTATACAATGCCAAAGGGCAAGGCAAATGACCTCCCCCCATTAAGATCAAAGCACAACATGTAGCCAAATGTAGATCCTTCAAGACACCTGGTAACCATGCCTGTGGCCAAATCATCCCATTATGCAGCCCTGCTTGGTAAAGCAAGCTCAGATTCTCTGACCTTGAATAAGGTCTTACTAGGAAGCCTCTGAGGGCCTCCACACCCCAGTACTTAAGAGGAGAGGAGAGAACTGTAAATTCTAGGCCACTCTGGGCTACACAACAAGACTACTTCAAATAAATCAAAATGACAGATTGTGGAGCACCTAATGAGCCTATAGGAAGGTGTTAGAAAAACTCAGATGATATCAAGCAGCATAATTGTTTGGGCATGTGTGTGTATACATGTGTGAGTGTGCTTGTATATATAACATGTTTACATGTCTATGTGTCCTTTGTGGAGGGTGCAAAATATGCCTGAGGTAAGAGAAAATCCTTGGGTTTCAGTTCTTGCCTTCCTCCTTATTGGAAACCACTTTTCTTTGCTGTTCACTGCTATGACCACCAGGGTAACTGGCCTAATAGCTTCTAGGGATTCTCCTGTTGCTGCCTCTCTCCATATGACAATAAGGAAGCTAGTATTGAAGATATGTGCTGTATTAGGTTACCAAGCCAAAGGTTTTACTCATTAAGCTACTTCTAGTCCCAACTTAATGAGCAGCACAACCTATTTGAATGTATTTGAGAACTAGTCAGCTGTCTGAGAACTTTGAGGTTTCTATTTTTCCCTGGTGTCTCTTCATTTAGAAAATGCTGTGTACCGTGTACATTTTCAATACAATTCAGCAGAGATCAACACACACACTGGCTGCAGCATTGCCACCAAGGACATTGAAGACACATTTTGTCAGTGATTGCAGGAAGAAATAAACGCAATTGACATCTCAGAAATACTCCAAAGAATATAGCTTACCTGTGTAGTTCTTTTTTTCCTAAGTATTTTTTTTCCATTTCTTTCTTGGATAAAGCTATACTTTAAAAAAAATCTCTTCCAAATAAAATATTTTTTATGAAAATTGCCACCTTTATCCTTTCTCCCACAAGAACTGTAATTGAGGAGTCTCTGACTACAGTTTTATGTTACTTTTGTTGTAATCAGAAAAGAAATGTCTGAATGAAACAACAACAACTCCAAGGAGCTGAAAAACACCAAACAGAGGTGCCAGATAATTCATGGCTGTGCTGAATAGAACTCAGACTTCCAGGGGTTTTCCTCCGTAGTGTATGTGCAAGGTTTCCTTGGTTAGATTGTTTTCTGCTTGTCCTAGGCTTTAATTACTTGTTCCAATTTACAGGAAAGATAGAGATGAAGAATAAATAGGAAGTTTTGTCTTAGAGCCCTTTACTTTCTTAACAATACTTAGATTTCCCCCAAAGTCAGTAGTATCTTTTCTGTTATATAGAAATAGCCCCCTTTGTGCAGATAAACTTAACAGTTAACTTTACTATTGCTGTTCTTTTTAAATCAAACCATTTCTTTATTAGTATTTGTCAAGATATCTCTTCCTCTGGCCATATATTCTCCAATGCACTATCTGTTAAGATATTTAATTCACCGGGCGGTGGTGGCGCACGCCTTTAATCTCAGCACTCGGGAGGCAGAGCCAGGCGGATCTCTGTGAGTTCGAGGCCAGCCTGGGCTACCAAGTGAGCTCCAGGAAAGGCGCAAAGCTACACAGAGAAACCCTGTCTCGAAAAACCAAAAAAAAAAAAAAAAGATATTTAATTCTTACTGGATTTTCCTATATTATTATTATTATCATTATTATCATTATTATTATTAGTTTACAGTTTACAGTTTACTCAGAATGGTGAAATGCTTCTGGGTTTTGGTAAACTTCACGTCTGATCTATCTGGTCTATCATTTTATCTTCTACAAAGAGATGGTGACAAGCCAATTCCTCTACAGGTAACTGAGGTTGAGTTGACAAACATAAATATCTTGTGCCTGATACAGGGGGCTGTGAGACACTGTGTAGGTGCTGGCTACCAAACTTGAGTCCCCTTGCATGTGCAGAATGTGCTTTTAATCACTGAAACACATCTGGACTAATCTCTGCCTCTCCCTCTTCCTCTCTCTCTTCCTCGCTCCCTCCCTCTCTGTCTCCTCCATCTCTCTCTCTTTCTGCCTCTTGGTCTACAGTGATTCTGTAATGATAGCTTCTTTAAATATACTTGGTATATTTTTTTTCTCCCAGAATAAGCAATAAAAAAAAAAAAAAACATTTTCTTATTAGATATATCCAGGCATCCACTTTCTGTCATAAGGACTTTTTGTCCAGTAGCAGGAACAGAGGTAAAATACATCACAATAATGAAGGCATTAAAAAGTACAATTTTGCAAGCCCAGAAGAAATAATATTGTCTCCTTGCTTGGCCAAACACTTCACAAAAGAGAACATGAGTAGTGTAAAGATGTGTGCAAGGTCCCCCTTCCAGACGAAGCAGTATGCAGGAAGCCTCCAGGGTGTGGGGAAACAATACGATTAAGTTAGACAACTCAGAACTGATGGGAACACCAACTTTCATGGCAAGTCTGTACTGTCTCACCCAAAGCAAAGATGTTCTGCTGCAGACCCAGCTGAGAAAGGAAAAGTGACAGAGAAAACAGATTTCCTCCTTATAATGTGTCAGGGAGCTTGGAGTAGATTAAATCCTTGTAGGAAGGCAATACAGAGACTCAGCAGCTATTTTGACAGAGCTGAAATAGAGCCAGGAGCCCATTACTTTAATACTAAGGGAAACCAGACTGATCGGCATCAAAGCCATTCAGGAAAGGTGGGTAGATTTATGGCATGGTCCCAGGTGACATCTTAGAGCAATGACAGCCTTTCAATACTGGGCTGACTTCCAACTCACACCCACATTATCTTCACATGCTACAAATCCTGCGGGTTCTTACCTATATTCTATACACTGGCAAAGGGTAGGTTTACATTAGGAATTCAGTTTGAATGTACTTATTAATTTATATTGTAAACAATAAGGCAATATCAGCTATTCCTTTATATTACAATTCTAGGTATGGATTATTATATGCTTAATAAAATATAATATGCCAGAAGAAAAATTTATATGCAGCCACTCAATTTCTGTGTTTCCCTCCCACTCTTTTTCCAACAATCTTGGGAAGAATGAAATAGAAAAGGATCCAGGAAAGTTGATTTAAATGGACAGGAAGTGAGAGCCAAGAGGTAGAAATGGGCAGTTGAGTAATGGTAAACATGGACAGCTTCCAGGGCCGTGTATGGAGGGTGAGTTTGTAATCTGAAGCTGTGTTCTGAATCTCAAAATTCAGCCACAACAATGGAAGGCTTTCACTAAAACAGTATAAGTCCAGGCTAAACTGGGAGCTGGTTTATACACACCAAGAGAGTGAAGTCTACCCCAAATATTTAATGCTTTGGTGGAAGAATAGATTTTCCTTAATATCCATGACAATGTCACCTCTACTGAAATATCTGGTTATTCAGTCAACTTTTGTGATGAAAAAAATCTATATTCTTTTGCAAAACATAAACATCTTCAATAGTTCAATAGTTTTTCATGCTTTTGGTTTTTCCTGAGATGCTCACCATCTCCCAGTATACATTTGCATTGATTTTGCCCCAGTCTGAATGCTATACAGTTCTCAGAAGAATCCATGCTTCCCTAGCCATAGGCTTCTTGGTCTGTTTTCACATGCACTCATCTATTTTTTTTTTTTTTTGGTCTAAAACTCTCAGTAATTAAATTCCTTCCTTCTTTTCTCTTCTGTCTTCCTTCCTTCCTTCCTTCCTTCCTTGCTTCCTTCCTTCCTTTCTTATTGCCCATCCCTCCAGCATATCTCTCTCTGTGTGTCTCTCTGTCTCTCTGTCTCTGTCTCTGTCTCTCTCTCTGTGAACTCATGATTGAATTCATTGTCTACACATGCCATATACACAGTATATGCACACTCTATTGCTGAGCTTTAGCCTCAGCTCTGTCAGCACCATTTCTAAACTATTTCAGACACCACATAAATCCCATCCTGCTGGGAGAAGATTGGTGATATACTTACTCTATGTTTTCTTTCACTCATCGATCGTCTTGTTTATTGAATCATTAAGCCTTTCATCAACAAATATTTGCCACATACCCAAGTGAGGAAAATTTATTAAGCATTGTAAGATACTGTCTCATAATCTAGTATTGTCTGATTTTTTTTCCATACCACATTCAACCATCTGCATCCTACATGCCAACTTATAGTATTGGGGGGAGGGGGGAAACCCACACATTCATGGGGAATCTTTGAGGATAAGAGTAATATAATTCATCTCAGGACATAATTCTTCTTGGGACACACAGAACTGTATTTACAGATAACATAAGTAAAATCATTAGCCATGTGCTAAGAAAATAAGTGAACACTCTATCAGATTTATAGGGCGGCCATTTCAAAGTGGCACAAACTGGAGGCTAAAAACATGATCAATTAAAACAATTCTGAAGGCAAACACCTGAAATGAAGATAACAGAGTCATGCTTTCTCTGATGGGTCTAGTAAAAATTCTTTTTCGTGCTTTTGTTTTAATTTCTGGTGTTTTCTGTCCTTCTTTTGTCTTTCTTGACTTTCCGTTAACTTTAATCTTTACCTCTAACGTCACTCGTGTTCTTCTCCTACGTACATTGTCCTAGGTTTCTATTTGCTTATGGATGTAGTCACAGTGGATCAAGGCCTCACCCACTCCAGTATGACTTCACATTTTGCAATTATGTTTCAGAAAACAAATAAGGCCACATTCTGGGGTTCTGTGAAAGAAATGAATTTGGGGCACACAATTTAACCCATTATATTCATTGTAAAAATTATTGATTAACAGTGGGGAAAGAGATATCTCTGTGTTCTTCATGATGTGTTGGAATTACTTTGGAAAAAAATATAGTAAGACAAATAATCTCACTTGAATTTTATTTGTTATCCTGTACTCCTAATTATTTAAATCTGGACAAGGAAATTGATCTTAAAGAAGTGATTTAGAATGAAAGATGAAGAATGAAGCTTGGAGATCCATCAACACATATGACATCTCAGCAGCTCAGCTTTACAACTAAATTATTTACTTTTTACATACTTAAGTGGAGAGAAAGAAAGGGAGATGGGGTCAGGGGCTTATCATGTTTCTGGCTTCCATGTACAGAGATTCAACAGTGTATGGATTATGAACAATTTGTTGCTTAGAATCCTAGGGTCAATGCCAATGAAGGTGTTTATATGGTGGGTGGAAAGAAACTTAGATTTGGTTCACTACTCTGTTGATAAAACAAAGACATGAATTGCAGTTCTTCACCCAAACACTGTAATGTCCCTAGGCAGACACTGCATCATGGGAGTAACTAAGATAATAGGGCAGTCTAATTCAATACACTTAATTCAGGCATGTTCAAGATAGGTTTAGAAATCAATAAACATTATACACTTCTAATTGATTCTAAGATTTTTTTTGACAACATTCTCACTCAAAGGAGATCATGAGAAAGCATATGCAGGTGCACCCTGAAGCCATGCTCAAGCCTGAATGATATCACATGTTACTTATAGAATTAAACAACTATACTTAACTCATTGGAAACAATATTGCTTATTCCAAAGACTTAACAACTACAAAACCAGAGACATTTATATTTGCTTTCTCAGGTCAGTCTGACAGTAAATGATTTTTGCCTCATGTCATTGTGATTTGATATGCACACAAACATTAACTTTTGATTTTAGGTGAGGAAATGCTGTGCGATGTTCTGTATGTTAAATATGTTGCTCTGATTGGTTAATAAATAAAACGCTGATTGGCCAGTAGCCAGGCAGGAAGTATAGGCAAGACAATCAGAGAGGAAAATACAGGGAGGTGGAAGGCTGAGGCAGAGAGACTCTGCCAGCCGCTGCCATGACAAGCAACATGTAAAGATACCCGTAAGCCACAAGCCATGTGGCAACTTATAGATTAATAGAAATGGGTTAATTTAAGATATAAGAACAGTTAGCAAGAAGCCTGCCTGCCATGGTCATACAGTTTGTAAGCAATATAAGTCTCTGTGTGTTTACTTGGTTGGGTCTGAGCAGCTGTGGAACTGGTGAGAGAGATTTGTCCTGACTATGGGCCAGGCAGGAAAACACTAGCTACAAGGAAATATAGAAGAAAATGTTTCTATACTCACTACTAAATGTCAAATATTGAATCTAATAATGTATAAAAGGGTAGGCTGAAGAAACAGTCATTTGTCATTGACAAATGGTACATTGTTTTAGTAAGTTTGTCCCTCATGAAGTTAGGTAGAATGTGAAGTTTGCTTCCTTCAGATGTTGAAATTATATTTTAATTTTTAAAAATTAATTTAAAAAAAATCTCCTTAAAATGTGAAATTAAATTCCTAAGTTATGGACTGATGAGACAGCTCTGTGGTTAAGTGGTCTCCCTGTTCTTCTTAAGGACCTAAGTTTGGTTCCCACCATCCAATTAAGACTACTCACAACTGCTTGTGACTGAAGGTCTAGGGAATCCAGTGACCTCTCCTGACTTTGGGGAGCACATGAACATGAGTAGCCCACACTCATGTGCACACACATATAGACATATTTATTTTTTAAATGCTGTTGTAACACTTAAACACCCAAGGAAGAAAGCTTGAGTAATTTTTTAATTGTGTCCTCCCTTTTAGGGATTCCTTCACTGCCATGCTTTCCTATTCCAGCAATCACAAGATGCACTTTCAAAATATATTTGTATATGATTTGTAAGAAAACTTTCCTCCTACCAGCTGGCCTAAAAAGACATATATAAAAAACACAGATACAAAAGTACAGTTTTCAGTTCATAAAAACACTACTCTAATGAGACAGATGAAAATATGAATTGCTTCTAATGAGCTCAGAATTACACACACTTCCCTTGGTTTAATTTTCTAAGTGTTCATAGATATTTTTTGTTGTGCTTATTATAAAACAAGAAGTGGCCACTAGGCTGTGATAAACCAATTTGTGAGATTAAAGTGCTGAACTTGAACGGTTTCATTAAATTCTAAGTCATGAGTTGAAATCAGAATTTTAAAAGCCTCCTTTTCTTATTTACACGCGAGCCACAGCATTTATGCAGGCAGAAAGTGGTGCCAATTAGTGTTGAGTCTGTTGATGAGGTCTAGACAGACCCCTTAGGAATGCTGTGTTTTTTACCATATGACCCCTTCATCTTTGCATGCCTCCTCCCCCGCCAAAATGCAAAGCTTTAGTTTAATAACGTTCAGTCTCAGCACCTCGTAATACTCACAGCTCATTCTGGTTAGAATTAAATGCCATGTTTGAAAATAACGACTTACATACCTTATTTAGCATGTTATACCTGGGGAGTTGTGTATACCACTTTATCATATGGCTAAGGAATTGATCATGGCAAAGTGCTCTGCTTCTAATACAAAGATGAGCAGAATTACAGTAACTATTATTTGTATGCAAACAACAGCATCTAGTTAATTAGTGGTGCTACTTAGAAATTATGGGTTTCTCAAAAAACTGCAGGGTGTAATAAAATAGAATGGAGGATCATTAGCTTTCAGTAATGAAGTTCAAGAAAAATAAGCACAGCCTTGCCTTTCTATAACCCACAAGAACAAGATTAAAACACACAACGTGAATCTAAGCATATAGCCCTTAATTCAACTTGAACGCAATGTAAATTTTAATATATGTTTACAAACATGGATAAGTTTAAACTTCTATCAAACACATCATCAAATTACCTTTACATTCGTACTTTCCCAATTTCTGCTCTGATAGCAACTGTGGCCACCAGCGTGGTGAAGGAAATTTTGCTTATGTGTTGAACTGCCTTAACCCACCATTCTTTCATCAAGGTTTATGATCCCAGATCATCCTCATCACTTGCATGTATGTGGTTTCACACTGTGGTATGATTTGACTTGTGTTAAATATACATACATTTAGATAGATATGAGTACATATCTATAACTCATAGCTTTCAGGGATATTATTCCCATAGGGAAAAGGGAACATTGATTCTGGGCCGTTATCACTTTGAAGTTTGTTCTCTTTCTATACTCTCCTTAGCATAACAGTAGAAAACAAAGATGTTACAACTCAGTATTTAATAACCCACTGCCAATATTTACAAGACTTTTGCTGCTTCCGTTGTTCTTTAATCCCACTGCTGAACTATAATAGGTGTGCAACCCTGGAGCTTATTATTTAATTTCTATGTAGCTCATTTTTCTTCCTCCTAGAACAGAACACCTACAGCCTAGAGACAAAGTGGGGATATAATTACACGGGGGATGGAGACTCATTAGTAAATGCGTGATGAGTAGTAGCAGTCACTAGATGAATATTCACTACATAGTAGGTGCCACTGCGTAGTAGGCATCCTTCCTTAACACTGGTGTTCTCTGCAAACCACAGGCTTCTAATTTACACTGTTGGTGAGTATAGAAATGACCCAGCATTTATTCTGCAGTTGTAAGTATGGTCAAACTGCACTGTGAGTGGCCCAAGTCTCCAAGCCCTGCTAAAAGCCCACAGAAATGTAAAACAAGAATTATCCTTTACAGAAACCCAAAAGAAAGAGCCATGTATTATTACTTTTGTATTCTTTTATATTTTAAAGGCTTGCAGTGATAGTTGGATCCCCAAGTAGCCTTTAAATACACACCAGCAACAAACATACGCTTCTGCAAAATGGTTGTAGGGAGGCACAAAGGGTTCAGAATGCTAAATGCACTCTCCTGGCAGGGGGTTACATTATGCCCAGTGCAAAAGTGTCTGTGCGCCCTCCTTCTGGCTTGTGTCAATACCTCAAGTCAAAGGCCCTTCACATAATTTCAGCACTTGAGGAATTACTCTCACACTTGGAGAAACCACTAATAAGCAGGATAAAACGTCCAGAAAATGTATTTCCCGAATCAGTTGTGCAACAAACATTGAAATTGCCCCAACAGGCAGACACCTTCAAAGGCAAGTTGAGGATAGCATTGGGTGACTTCTACATGTATATATGCATGTATGACTATATGAACCATATATATAGAAATTCATATGTTCTAAATGTGCCCAGGACAAAATTTACACATATATGTGTGTATATTATGTTCATGCTATATAAATGACAAGCCTGGGAAACAATAGAAAAAGTTAGATAAATATTGGGTCTGAAAAATAATGGAAGACAACTGTAATACAAAAACAGGATTTTTTATTGGGGAAGAGTACGTTCCCAGAAGGTACACAGGTACCTTAGGCATAAAATAATGTCTTGATCTTATTCACATACAAGTGAGGCCTGAGAAGATACGCAGAGGTGGGCGTTGATTTGTCAAGTTTCCCAGTTTTCTCTTAAAAGTAAACACTGCTTTTCTTTCCAGGACACAATTTTTGTGTTTTACTTTCTTGAGGCAGTCCTCATGATATCTTATTTAAATTATTCAATGAAGAGTGCCTGTGTGCCTCTTGAGCTAAATACTACACAGGCCAGCCTTTAAATTTTGTTGTGCATGAAAGCTGTTTACAGAATGATGAGTGTCTGAAGTCAGAAATACCTTACCTCTGTGCCTCACTGTGATTAGCCTAGATTCTGATGCCAAGATATCACCAAATTGCCCTAGATGCCAAGACAAAAGTCCAGCCTAGAGGACAGTGGATAATCTTGGGATAGCTAGGCTGTGAAACATGAAGGACAAACCAGTGTGATTATGTTTGATTTGTGTTGACTTAGAAACTGAGAAAGGTCCCTTGGACCTGAGAGTGCTCGAAAATGAGGATGAAAACGGCCTGTCCGATTTCTCTCTTTGTAACTGCTATGCTACTTAGAAACCTAATTTCAGCAGACTTCCTTTCCAGCAAGACTCTCTTAAATGTTGTCAGTAACCACGCTCATTATTAACAATGCAACAAAAGTGAATACAGGGAAAGATGTGTTTGTTGTGTTGTCAAATGGGCTATTGTGGACTTTCGTTTAAAGCGTGCATCATGAGTTCCAAAGTTTTGCTAGACCTGCTGCTTAACAGTAAGACAAAGATGGAAAATAATCTTTGGCTCTGTGTATGTATATGTGTGTGTGTGTGTGTGTGTGTGTGTGTGTGTGTGTACATGTGCACACCTGTGCTTGCATGAGTGACTGCATGTGAGTGTGTATGTGTGAGGGACTGGAACTGAATATTTCACAATTGCCATTCATTTTAACTATACTAAGTTACCTACAGATAGTGACCTGTGTACTGAGGTGTGTTTTTCAAGTTTTCTGATGATTTAAATCATGCGTTGTATTTTATTAAATCTCCAGCACAGTGGACCTCTTCTGATAGATACTATAACTCTAGAGATACATCATAAATTTGTTCAAACACACAGAATGAACACCACCAAAGGGTGAGCCCCATGTGAACTATGGACTTTGAGTGGTAATGATGTGTCAGTGTAGTTCCATCAGTTCAACAAATGGACCACGCTTGTGGCAGTTGCTGATAACATCACAGGCTGTGTGTCTGAAGAACAACAATGTTGCAGATCGCTGTAGCTTCCCTCAGGTTCGCAGTCAAACTGTAACTGCTCCAAGCCCTGATGAATGCTACAGTCAGCAAATTTCTAATTATGCTCCATGTATGAGCTTGAGAATTAATCATTTTAAAACCGGTCCTCTTCTAACCTGTACTGTGTGATATTAACTTCAACATGGATCTCTCATTTGCCTCATCAGAAATATTGACTTTTGCTTTTTCTTCTTCCTGATGCTCAAATATTGAGTTTATCTTTTTTAGGAATATACCAGAGAGTGTCTTTAAAAGTAAAATTGCTAGGTGATATTGACAATCCTATCTTCAAATTCACCAGAATGTTCAACTGCTTTCAAAATTGGTTATAAAATTTTACATTCCTACCAGCTGCGTTAAAAAAATACTGTTCTGCTACCTTTCTAAGTATACACATATTAGAATTACTAAATTCTGCAAATATAGAGTATAAAACAATGTCCATAATTTGTGTGTATTTTAATACAAAAGAAAAAATCTTGTGCTTATTGGCCACAGTTTTTTTCTATATTTTGGCTTTATCAATATCTTTATTCATTTTTCTAAGGGCTTTCCCAGTTTATTGTCATAAAGTATTTTGGATTTTAAAAGTTATAAAGTCATAAAGTAGGATTTATATTTAAACCTTTTACAAAATTCTAGATATTTAGCACTTTAAGATATTTATGTTGGAATACTATTTTCATTTACTTGTAATTTCATATAATTTCTACATCATGAATTAATGGTATTTTGAAACATTGTTTTTACTTACAGGTTTCACTTTGTTATTTCAAGTTTGCTCTTATTGGGTGTCATAGTATTTCACATTTTCTAAAAAGGCTACTAAGGATGTGCAATAGGAGTGCAATTTAATAGGAGTGTAATATTTATTTCTTATCTATAAATTGTAACTCTTTCCCAGTTTTATCCATGCATATAAAGCATTCTAGTTTTCTCCCCCTCCCTCTCCCTTCTACTCTCATCAAGCCTTCTCCTCCCTGCGATACTTTCCCACATCCCTGTCACATCTGTTGAGATTATTGTATTGTTGCTGTTGCTGTTGTTGTTATGCAGTGTGTGACAGAGCTACAGGTTTGCTTTGCTTCATAAGCTAAATGCCTGCATGGGCGTGGATGTCTTACAGATGGTCAGTTCCATTCTACCAGTGCCTTTCTCCACCCCCACTCCTCACCTTCTTTTTTTTTATTTTCAGTGAAAACAGCAAATATTTTTTTTCTCCTAATCCTGGAGAACAGAAGTCCAAAACTAGCCAGGCGGTGGTGGCTCACGCCTTTAATTTCAGCAATTGGGAGGCAGAACTCACTGGGGAGTGAGTTTGAGGCCACCCTTGTCTACAGAGCAAGATCCAGGGACAGGCACCAAAACAACACAGAGAAACCCTGCCGGGAAAAACAAAACAAAACAAAACAAAAAGTCCAAACCCAAGTGTCAGCAGGGTAGTTCTTTTGAGACATCTTTGTTCTGCATGAAGACAGTAATTTTCATCCTGTATCTTTTCATCATCTTTCCTTGTATTCCATCTGTGTTCTGACTTCTTTTCTTTAGGAAGCATCAGCATCTCATTGGATACAGGTGTATCCAGCCAGTGTCATATGAATATTTGGACCACAAAATAGATATGAATGGCCCAATACAAGATCGTTAATTTACTTAAAACATAATGAGAGTTTTTTCCCAAATTTTCTTGAATATTAACTTTGGAATACAATATTGTGTCATGATATCCAAAGGTTGGACACTCTTATTATGGAGTACCACAAACCTGTCTTAATATTTAACATATGTGTTCATTTATAACAAAGTTATTTAAAATATAAAGGAGATGAGTACCTGGATGTGGTGGGGCATGGCTATCATTCCAACACTTAGGATGTGGAGGAAGAATCTACAGAACTTCCAGGTTAGTCTTGGCTACACATGAGCATGGAACAAGGCAGGGTTATAACAGACACTCACTCAACCCTGCCGCTCACCTCAAAAAGACAGATAAGGAAAAATAGAGTTGCAATCATTTTAAGCTTTAAGTTAATTTTTATGTTTTTCCTATTGCTATGAAACAATATTAACTTTATTGCTTTTTCTTAATACTTGATATGAAACAGGCTTCAGGTTCCTTCTCAATATTCTTCATGGTTATTCTGCCTTTAGCACAATGCACTTCTCTATAATGATTTTACATATCTTCTACTAAATGTATTCTTAAGTCTTTGTAGTTGCATTCCCACAAATGGGTTTGGTTTTCTGATTGCAATATCAGTTCATTATATAGATAAGTAAGGGTTTATTAAGTTTTAAATTTTGTATTTATTAATTTGCTAAATTTTCTTAAATGAAAACTTATGTGTAGATCATGAATTTTCCTGGTAGAAAACACTTACCTTGCTTAGAAAATTTTGTTTCTTTACTTCTGCATCCATTATTCTTTGCCTTCACGGCCCTCCAAACATCTGATTTTTTTCCTAGTCTCCTTTATTATTCTTCACTCATGTCAATATATAGACACAAAATCATTTTAAACATCTATACGAAAAAGAATGTTTAATATGTCCCTGACATAATGCTTTTTAAATTTTACTATTTAGCCAGGCGTTGGTGGCGCGTGCCTTTAATCTCAGAACTTGGGGGGCAGAGGCAGGCGGATCCCTGTGAGTTGGAGGCCAACCTGGTCTACAAAATGAGTTCCAGGAAAGGCGCAAATCTACACAGAGAAACCCTGTCTCGAAAAACTATAATAAATAAATAAATAAATAAATAAATAAATAAATAAATAAATAAATAAATTTTACTATTTAATATCTGGTTTTGCATAGCCAACAAGTCACGTTTCATCAGAAAATGTTTGCAGGTAAGCACGCATTTAATTTATGATAGTGTTTATGTCCACACAGGGAAGTGCTTTTCATATGCTCAGACTCCTTGCAGACCTTTCAAAATATTTTCTTCCTGTTTGAGTTTGGATTCCTGTTACAAATTGTTACTAAACAATCACAAGCTGTTCCCAAGGCTTTTCTGCATTGTACATCTTCTTATAATATGCACACTCATAAAGGGCTGGGATAGGGGAAAATGATGCAGGAAAATGTTGTTATCCAATATTTTGATACAATAATCTTTATGTAACACTGTTGACCTATGATGCTCAGAAAATGTTTCTGAATGGAGAAGGGTCAAATTTCTAGGTTCTAATATGTCATGAATTTAACACTGTGTGGATGATTGATTCTATGTTCTCAAAGTAAAGTGTACTACAAATATATATATATATATATATATATATATATATATATATATATATATATATATTTGTATATATATATATTTGTTTTAGAAAAATTGCATTTTAAGTTAGAAATGACTACTATAATCTTATAGTTCATCTAAAACACTTGATAATTTTCTGCAACTAAAGACTCATTTCTAATAATAATTGAACCAATGATTTTTTCATATTATAGAACAAGAAGACTAAGAAGTGGAATTCTTGTCAAGCATAAATTGTTTTTTCACAATTTACTTTCATGAGAATTTCACGCATTTGAAAATATTGCATAGACTTATCCAAATGTAAGTAATGTGAAGTCATGATTCCAACCAACATCAAACTTCATAAAAATTCTGTAAAATTTTAAATTAATGAAGAAGTCTGTTTTAGAACAAGCCAATAATAAAGTGCACTGATTAGATCAGCAAAATGGCTCTACTTCTTAAATGATTTATTTTGGAGCTATTTGGGCAATATTTGGTCTTATTTTTTTCATCAGCATCTAGTTTTAGTTGCTACTGATGGAAGCTGGGGTAATACTACTTTAGAACATTTCTAAAAATATTAAAAATGTTTTCAACTACTTAAGTAATTTAAACTTGATAATCTAGGTTTAGGACATTTGGAGATCATGTCTCTAAAATTAATATATCTTAATTTTAGTGACTAAATGTGAATAGAAAAACAGAATATAAAAAAAAAGGAACAAAAATTGCCTTGGGGCTGGGGAAATGTCTCAGCGGATAAAGTACTTGCCATAATTGTATAAGGACCTAAGTTTAAATCCTCAGGAAGCAGGTATAGCTGTGCATGGTAGTACACATCCCAACAGTCCTAAGCTGAGATGGGAAGCAGGGATAGGGGATCCCAGAGGCTAGTGGGTTAGTCCACCAGGCTTATGCCACAGGAAACAACAGAGAGCCTGCCTCAAACAAGGTGGATAGGTGAGGACCAGTATACAATGTTGGTTTTTGAACTCCACAAGTATGCATGGTGTACAAGTGCCCACACTCATAATACATACACACAAATATCATACACATACAAACACAATATGTACATGCTCACACACATACAAACATTGTTATATTCTAGTGATATTAAATATTATTTTAAAAATTGTGATGAGAGAACCTTAAGTGCTAATTGTTAAACAGATTCAAGTTAACAGAGTTTCTTCCTTCTTTTCCTCCTTCTTCCCCTTTTTTCATCCTTTCTTTTTTCCTCTTTCTTTCTTTCTTTCTTTCTTTCTTTCTTTCTTTCTTTCTTTCTTTCTTTCTTTCTTTCTTCTAAATTAGCTTACAGAATACCAGGTTCCTTTGAGGTATTTTCATAAGTGCTTAGTTTGGGTTCATTCTTGCCCCATATACCCCCCCTCTCTCCCATCCTACTTCCCTCTCCCTGTCTCAGTTGTAACCCTGTAGCCTGCCATCCCCAGTGCTATCCTACCATTTTCCTATCTGGTGTTGCATCTACCTTTCCAACCCCTCCACTCAAAGCCTGTTTTGTTGTTGTTGTTTTTGTTGTTGTTGTTGTTTTTCCTATCTTGTGCTCCCCTTTCTCATTTACTGGCCTGTAATCCCTCTACTCACATCTACTCTTGTGTAACTATACATATTTAACAATTAGAAGCTGGGATCCATATATTTGAAAGAACATATAGTATTTACCTTTCTAAGCTCTAGGTTACCTCACATATTATTATCCACTTTGGTTCATAAAAATTTTATTTTTCTTTATTTTTTCTTCTTTTTATTTATTCTTCGTGTCTTTCACATCATACATCTCCATCCCATTCATTTCTCTGTCCCTTCATATCCACCCTCTGTCCTAGCAACCTCTCCCAAAATAAAATAAAATTTAAGAGAAAAAAGAAAAAAAAAGAGATAAGGAAAAGATCAATCTTGTCGTGCAAGCTGTAGTATGACACAGTAAGTCATGAAGTAAATTCTTTTATCTATATATCTTTACTTGCAAGTGTTCATTGCAAAGAGTTATTGGTCCTGTTCTAGGCCTCTAGTTTCTGCTACACTATTGATGCTGCCCCTCACTGGAACTGCTCTTGGTTATCCTGCTATTGTCCTGTGTTGTGGAAATCCTGCAGCTCTGGGTCTACAGGAACAGTCTCTTCATATGCTCCACCCCCAGGATACTAGGGTGAGCCAACACATAACTCTGGTTCTGGGCCTAGGTAGTTGCAGGATTGGTCATCCCACCAGCTCTCCATTGTTCTCACCACCAGGGTGAGCTCTCTGGATTGTCCTGGCAAATTTACCCCTTGCATAGATGAGCAAGGGGCAGGGCCAGTTCTCCTATTTTCATGTCCTCAGGGTCAGATCTCCGATACCTACACTTCCAGGGTCAGTTCTACTGTGTTGTTCAGGCATGGTGTATGGTCCACTCTGCTTTGTACTGCAGCTGATGAGAGGCAGGGCTACTAGTTCTTCGGCTCTTATGACCTCAGGACCAGCTCTCCCACCTACCTCCCACCTATCTCAGGAGTTGATGGGGGGCATCTCTCCCCTACCCATGCTGCTACATGGCAGATGGTAATAGGGACAGCTCTCTCATGCTCACAACTTGGAGGCTGGCTTACCCACACCTCCACCAACATGATAGAGTGACTCTGTTGTGCCGCTCAGGAGAGGTGAAGGGCCTGCTCTCCTGAGTGTTGCAGCTGATGGTGGGCAGAGACAGCTTTCCTGCCCTTATGGCCTCAGGGCCAATTCTCTCACCTGCCTCATGTATTGCTAGGCAGGTGGGGGCATTTCTCTTTATATTGAATAAATTTCCATTGTGCATATGCAATGTATTTTCATGGTTAGTGCAATTTCCTTGCTATCATGAAAAGAACAGCCATAAACATAGATTTAATATATATCTCTATAGCATCCTTAGGGGAAGCTAAGGCATTTTGTAGTTGTGTTTTTAGTTTTTCTGAGAAGACTCCATATTGATACCCAGTGTCTGCCAGTTGCATTTCATCCAGCCTTGAGTAAGGGTTTGTCCTTCTCTACATCCTAGCCAGTATCTGTTGCCATTTGTTTTCTTAATGACAGCCATTTTGGCTGAAGTGAAGTGAAATCTTGCAGTACTTTTAATTTGCAATTCCCTGATGGGTGATTGATCTGAGAAAATGCAGGGACACACTTCAAGATATAGACAAAAACTGCAAATAACACACAAAACCCCAATAAACCCCAAATAGCAGAGAAAATTGTCCCAAGAGGTGACAAATAGGACTAGATCAAGTTAATTAAAACAATTTACATGGCAAAAGAAACTATCAGTAGATCTAAGAGACAATGCATAAAATGAGAAAATATTTTGGCAATTATTCCTTAGACAAGGGTTTAATATCTAAAATATATAACAAACTAGACAAATAAATACCAAACATCCCCACCAGTTCTGACAATCAATTTTGTGGTTTTCTAAAAACCACAAAATTTTCTGAACATCAAAAAGTTGCTCAAATATACAAATATATATATATATGTGTGTGTGTGTGTGTGTATGTATATATGTGTGTGTATTATAAATATATAAATTTCATATATGAATAAACATATCATAAAGGCTCAAGAAATTTGTGACAGAGCTAGGAAAAGTATTTTGATTAGAAGTACATCTCATTAGGCTCCTATGTATATATTTGATCTACTATAAATGGGATTATTTTATCAATAAGCATCTTTCAATTCACAGCTCTTTCAATTATAAAAGGCTTTTTCTGAATTAAAAGAGAAGTAGCAATAATCAAATAGAGAGGGATGGAGATTTTGCAAGTGTTTTAGTGAGTACAATTGTTGAAAATAAAGTAGTACAAAGGGTTTCTGGATTTCTGATTTCTTGGGCATGCTGAATATTAAATCTTCCCATCCATTTCTCCCATGTGAAGAACAATGTCTGAAATTAAACTGAACTTTCCACAATTTAGAAAAATACATTGTGAGATAATTTAAACAAAAAGGTTTTTAATGGAAGTTCTTAGAAAAAGTACAAGTTGAGTTATTTTTAAAACTTGAGATGGAAAAGCAGCGAAGCTTACAAATGAAAATGAAGTCTACATCCTAAAGCGGGGTAAGAAGGTATTTTCCAGGAAAGAGCAAGGCAGCAAGCAACCGACCTTCTGGGAACATCTCCCTCAGAAGCTGATGTATTCTGGATGATGAGCTTAACATCAGTAGCTTGTAAGCTAGAGATTCACTCTTGCAAGGTCAGACCAAAACACCAGCACGATCTTTTATATTTTGAAGCACTCTGCAAACTCTCAATAGACTGCTTGCTAGAAGGAATTCCTAGAAATGATATACATTTTGGAAGAAGGTTGGTAGGTAAAAGGTGAAGGAAACACAAGAGAACAAACACGAGAGTTAGTGTAGTACCCCTTACTCCACTAAGTTAGGATTTGTATTACATGGTATTATGGAACTTGGTCATGGTAAAAACTGTCAGTACCACACTTATTCCCTCAGCAATGGCATCTTACAGAAATTGCTTGAAGGGTTTCTCTAGAGATACTCAGGATTTTTGTGGATCTAAGAACTTGTGGATGTGTCTTCACAAGGAGAAAGAAATATGGTACAGGATAACCAAACTTCTTGCCTCTACATCTATATAACACCTAAAGACTCAGGAGGGTTTGGCTGGTTCCTGTTCGATACAGCACCCAAGCTGTAGCTGGCATCTATTTCTCAATATCTTGTTATGGTTTATTGCCTTTCTCTGTCTCATGTTTCTGAAGTTGTATCATCACTTTTTGGAGCCCAACTGTGGGAACCACCACTATAGGAATCCTTTTCTTTGACCTGCTTCATGTTAAAAATCAACCTAAGGTATTTATTGTTCATTATTTAAAATGCTTACTCATAAAGGACTTCCTAATTTTAGCTCTGTGATAGTTAGTCTTGGTTGTCAAAATGACTATATCTGGAATGAACTACAATTCTTAGAAATGGTGGACACACTTGTAATCCAGATCTTGAGGCAGAAAGACAACATGCCTTTGATCTGGATTTTAAGCAAGAAGACACACACCTTTAATCCACATCTTGAGGCAGGAAGCCACACCTTATTCTGGGCAACACCTTCTGCTGGAAGCCTATATAAGGACCAAGAAGAATCTTTTCCTTCTTTGCCTGTTTACCTTCACCTTGTTAGCACATCCATTCCTTCACTGGCATTGAAACCTACTTCAGATGACCAGCTGAAACACCCAGCTTCATGAGACTAAGCAGCTATTAGATTCTTGAACTTTCCATTCATAAGTAGCCATTGTTGGATTAATTTGACTACACCCTGTAAGTCACTCCAATAGCTTCTCTTTGTATCTATCTATCTTTCTATTTTTCTATCTTTCTATCTCTCTCTCTCTTTCTCTCTCTCTCTCTCTCTATCTATCAGTAGATATATATATATAGATATTTATCTATAGATAGGTATAGATATCTACTTATAGAGAGATGGAGAGTATAGATTACATAGATATAGATATAGATATAGAGAGATTCATTCCATAAATTCTGTGACTCTAGAGAACCCTGATTAATATAAGCTCCAACATATATAATTTTAGAAATTCATCCCTCTTAGCTCTACATCCTAAGGAAACCCAACCAAAGTGAATTTCAGTGCCTCTTTGTGGGACTGTTAGAAAACAAAAGTCATAGAACAAACACTCTATAAGATCTAAAGACAGAGACATAGCAAGTGAATTAATTATCTGGTACAGAATTGAATGGAACTGTGATGAGAAAAAAAACTGCAGTATTCGGAAGGGTGCCACATATTTGTGAGTTTTATATCTGGGTATTTCAACTTTCCTAGAAGGAGGAAAGAAAAAGCCACTCATGAAGCATGGTAGACAAATAGTCTTAAGTGAAATCTACTGAATATTCTTTAAGCCAAAAGCTATTCTCTATGGCTTTTGAAATTTCAAAGGACTTTCTAAATCCCTGATTCCTGCATGACTAGGAGAAGGTTACTTCTCTGTATCTGCTCTGACTCTCCTGCCCCACCCAAGGGCAGATGATGTTACAAAACTTGTATAACTAGTGTAGATACATAAGTCTACTAACAGTCAGGTATGACTTTAAGCTCAGGTGATTCACCTTCTGCACATCCAGCATGCTAAGCTTGTAGTATAAAGTGACTGTTCCCAAAAGAGCTGCCAGGAACTCTTTCTTAGAAGGGGTGCTTTGTCCCTTGTCTCCTAACTTGGAAAGGAAAATTCAACAGCTGAGACAAAACAAACTCTTCAAAAAATTCTTTGGCATCTACAGCTAAATTATCTCATGAAGCACTTCAACTGTGGGCATCCCCAAAGCCTATTTTAAAGGATATGATTTAATTAAAATATTAAGACCCGAAGGTATACTATCACTAAGAAGTAAATGTTTGTTTCAAATATTCAGATGCTATAAAAGTATGTGAATGGAGAGAAATACCATTCTAAATTAAAGATGAAGAAAGCTATGAGTAGCTAGGTACCAGACAATTGAGTTTGGGTAAAAGAATATAAGTATTGATAAATAAGGGGACACATAATGATAAGGGAGGAGTCTATGGCCAGAAGAAGAATATAATAAGTATTTCTTGTCCAAAAATGGACACTAAATGTCACAGAGCAATAGCTATAAAATCCCTAAATGTTCAAAAAGTAACCTGCCTATGTCTGTGTAATACATTGATCAAGAAAGATATTTTAAGTGACCTCAAAAATATTTTGAATTCATACCAGAAGGTAAGTGATTGCATGCCTATAACCCTTACACTTTGGAGGATGAGGCAGGAGGATAGTAACTTCAAGGACACTTTGAGCTAATAGCAAGACACTCTCTAAATAAGCAAGACCCAGGAAAGCCTTTCAATAGCAAAACAACTCAGTGTGACTCCCAGCACTGAAAAAAAATGACTCCCAGCACTGTATGAAGAGTAATGCAATGACTACCAAATAGGCATAAGACACTGAAAGCATTTGAAAGGAGATATGTTACACAAAGACACAGGGAAGTAAGATAAAAAGAAAAAGAAGTCACATTTATGTTTGTATATGTATATATAATATATAATTATATATTATAATTATATATATATGTATATATAATATATAATATATATTATAATTATATATATTATTATATAATTATATATGACATATATATATATTTTTTGTTTGTTTATTTGTCGGTTTGTTTTGCTATGTTGTATGTAGTCCTGGCTGTCCTGGAACTCACTCTGTAGATCAGGCTTGCCTCAAACCCATAGACAACTGCCTGCGTCAGCCTCCCAATTGCTGGTATTAAAGGTTTGTGCCTCTACCACCTGGCTATTTTCTTTTAAGATTTATTTATTTTATTTTATGTATATGGGGGTTCTGCTTGCATGTATATATGTGTACCCCATGCTTGCTGGTTGCCTCCTGAGGTTCCAGGATCAAATCCCCTGGAACTGGAGTTAAGGATGGCTGTGAGCCACCATATGTGTACTGGGAACTGAACCAGAATCCTTTGCAAGAGCAACAATTGCTCTTAACCACTGAGCCATCTACAGCCTCACCAAGTCTCTAATTTAAGTTTCCATCTTAGGAAACTGCAGAATGAAAGGTATCAAATCCTTAAACAAATCAGAAACTTGTGGAATAATAATACAGAGACTATCGTTCAGACAGATTAACACAAGTGATTAAGCTTTTACCACAATGGCAGTAGGACAAAATGAATAAGAAAGAAAAGGGAAGGAGATGGTACTTCGGGTAGGGAACCCCAAATGGTAAGTAAAGATAAGCTGAACTGGAGACAATACTACTATCATTCCAGACATGAGAAGGGGTGTAAAAATTACTCTAAACAGATTTATACTAGTAGGTTAGGAAATGTCAATGTAGTGGGCAAATCTATACAAAGCAGCAGGTGGCCAAAGTCTCCTCAAGAAGAAACAGACAGAAGAATACCAAATCACTTAAGCAGATGTTTCTCCCTCACAGTGGTGGAGCACAGCCTCACAGTCTATCAGTACAGAATTTGCAAATCACTTCCTTTTAAATAATACAATTCTTTGTTGAAGGTACAGGTACTTACTCGAATCCCAGTATTCTACACACAGAGACAGGAATAGTATAAGTTTAAGGAAAGTACCATGCTAAAGTCCCAGAGGACAGTAAAACATCTCATTGGAGAAATAAAGCAGACAATATCTCAATGAGTTGATCAAAGTCAAAATCCCCAGTGATGGATTAAATTTTTAGTCTGTGTCTCCAGAGAATTGTTCACTTCTGTGGTTTTCCTACATAAAACTCATTCTCTGGTCAGATCACAAGAAAAAAACATCAAAACAAAATCCCACTGGTGAAACATTTTTACAAATACATTGATCTACAAAACTGTGAAAGTTATGGAGACAAAGAAAATCTGATGAGGAGCAAGTAGCCTGAAAAGTATCCAGCAAAATATAGAAATTACTGATAACTAATGTAGCTTGTTATCTGAGATCCAGGTACTGAAAAGGGACGTTGGGTATAGTTGAAAGAAGTATGAAATAAGCCCAGGCTTTAGCTCATATTAATTTGTTAATATGAATCCATTCATTTTAACAGCTGTAAGATCACAATATAAATTGTTAATGAAGAGAAAAACTGCGCTGGTTGTGTGGAATTGTTTGCACTGTTCTCACGACTTTTATGATTTTACTATATGTTCATACAATTCTAAAGCATTACAGTCTATTTTTTAATGTGTCGATAATCCTATCCCTGACAAACATGTTTCTAAGTTGTCTCCCTAATTTTTACATAGGATCATCACATTATGTATAGTAATTCTTTAGTTGTTCCTTAGCTTTTGCTCTCCCTTCTTTCTGCATTCAGAAAAAATTACAGCTTCAGCAAGTGAAAGACATGTATGAAAAAAATATTCAAGTCTTTGAAGAAAGAAATTGAAGAACATATCAAAAGATGGAAATATTCTCCATGCTTATGGATTGGTAGGATTAACACAGTAAAAATGGCAATCTTACCAAAAGCAATCTATAGATTCCATGCAATCACCATGAAAATTCCAACACAATTCTTTACAAACCTTGAAAGGATAATTCTCAGCATCATATGGAAAAACAAAAAACCCAGGATTGGTAAAATAATTCTGAACAATAAAAGAACTTTTGGAGGTCCCATCACTCCTACTTTCAACTTGTATTACGGAGCCATAGTAGCAAAAAAACATATGTTATTGACATAAAAACAGACAAGTTGAACAATGGAATCCACATGAAGACCTAGACACAAATCAACACACCAATGGACAGTGGATTTTTTTTATAAAGAAGCCAGAAATACACATTAGAGAAAAGACAGCATCTTCAAAAAATGGTGCTGATCAAACTGGATGTCTGCATATAGAAGAATACAAATAGGTCCATATTTATCACCCTGTACAAAACTCAAGGACAAGTGGATCAAAGACTTTAATATAAAACCAGATACACTGAACACAATAGAAGAAATGAGAAATAGCCTTGAACTCATTGGCCCAGAGGACAACTTCCTGAACAGAATACCCACAATATAGGTACTAGGGCCAACAACCAATAAATGAGACCTCATGAAAATGAAAAGCTTCTGTAAGACAAAAGACACTGTCAATTGGACAAAACAGATGCCTACAGAATGAGAAAAGATTTTTTACTAACTCCACATCCACTAGAGAACTAATACCATAATATATAAAGAACTTAAGAATATAGATATCATAGCCAGGAGGTGGTGGTGCATGCCATTAATCCTAGCAGTTGGGAGGCAGAGGCAGGGAGATCTCTGAATTGGAGGACAGTCTGGTCTGCAGAGCAAGTTCCAGGATAGCAGTGGCTGCACACACACACAAAAAAACCTGTCTTGAAAAACCAGAATATTACTACTACTACTACTACTACTACTACTACTACTACTACTACTACTAACTAGCAAAAAGTATATAGATATTAAAAAATTAAATGACTAAAAACAGGATACAGATCTAAATAGAGAATTCACAATAGAGGAATTTCAAATCGCCAAGGAAAACTTAAGGAAATGTTCAACATCCTTAGCCATCAGGGAAATGTAAATCGAAACTACTCTGAGATTCCATCTAAATACCTTTCAAAATGCCTAAGCTCAAGAAAACAAATGACAGCTCATGCTGGCAAGTATGTGGAGAGAGGGGAGCACTCCTCCATTACTGGTGGAAACTTGTACAGCCACTATCAAAATCAATGTGGTGCTTCCTCAGAAAACTAGGAATCCATCTATCCCAAGACCCAGCTATACTCCTCTTGGGCATATACCCAAAGGATGCTCTATTTTATCATAAGAACACCTCTCAGTCATATTCATTGCAACTTTATTCATAATTGCTGTGGGATGTTCTGTATGGCAAATGTGTTGCTCTGATTGATTGGTAAATAAATCACTGATTGGCCAGTGGCCAGGCAGGAAGTATAGGCGGGACAAGGAGGAGAATAAAGACGGGAAGTGGAAGGCTGAGTCAGAGAGACACTGCCAGCCGCCACGATGACAAACAGCATGTGAAGATGCCGGTAAGCCACGAGCCACGTGGCAAGGTATAGATTAATGGAAATGGATTAATTTAAGCTGTAAGAAAAGTTAGCAAGAAGCCTGCCACAGCCATACAGTTTGTAACCAATATAAGTCTCTGTGTTTACTTGGTTGGGTCTGAGCAGCTGTGGGACTGGCAGGTGAGAGAGATTTGTCCTGACTGTGGGCCAGGCAGGAAAACTCTAGCTACACATAATAGCCAGAAATGGGAAACAACCTAGATGTCCCTCAGCAAAAGAATGGATTATAAAAAAAAAAAAAAAAGTGGTACATTTACATGATGGAGTATCGCTCAGTTGTTAAAAAATAATGACATCATGAAATTTTCAGGCAAAAAGATGAAAAAAAAAATCATCCTGAGAGAAGTAACCCAGACTCAGAAATATTAATATAGTGTATACTCACAAGTGGGTATTAGCTATTATGTGAATTATAAACAAGCTAAATCTGTGGATACAGAGAGGTAAAGTAAAGAGGAGAGGTCTAGAGGCAATGCATGGGTCTCCCTAAGAGGAAAAAAAATAGAATAGATTTTACAGGTGGACCAGAGACAATTTGGGATGTGAGAAGGAGGGATATAATAAGTGGTGGCACATAGGGTGAAGGGAGAGAATGCTGGGAGAAATGGCTGGAACTGGTTGGCATTGGGGGCTGATAGAGAAACCTGGTGCAGTGGCAACTTCCTAGAATCTATGAAGGTGGGCCTAATGAAGACTCCTAGTATGAGATATATGGAGTCTCCATTGGTCATCTCTTGTAGCCAAGCAAGGCTTCCTATGGTAGGCTGGGGCTACATTCATTTGCATTGTTGACCAAGGTTGTATCATAGAAATCTCCAAACAACCCAAGCTGTTGCTAAAACAAAGGGTTGATCTCTGCAAACTGACAGTGGGATTCCACTGCTGAGGAAAACACTCATGCAAGTTATTGAATATGAAGAAGTGGAGCTGGTGCCTACGTGGAGCCCTCACCCCTATGTTCTTAGTCTCTTTGGTCCTGGAAGGTACTTTGTAGACTACTGAAAAGAAGCATGGGCACCTACCAAGCCACAAATTCTTTGACCTATAGTCTGTGCTGTGTGAAAAATACGTTAGGGCAATGTTAGCACAGAAGTTGTGGGAGTAGCCAACCAATGTCTGATTTGACTTCAGGCCCATTCCATGAGAAGCAACCCATATCTGGCACTGCTTGAACCAAGAATCAGAGACTAGATAGCCCAGAGACCTAGGGTAAAACCTCATATTAAGGGTCAAAAAAAATCAATAAAATGACTCCTAAATGTATTCTACTATACTAATAGATCAGTGCCTTATCCAGTCATCAGCAGAAGCTTCTTCAGGCAGCAGATGAGAGCAGATGCAGACACCCACAACCAGACATTATGCAGAGAGAGAGTTTAAATTGGAGGTCTCTATCAAATCACTCACCTCAGAGCTCAAGGAATCTGGGGAGAGAGGAGGCAGGAAGATTGTAGTAGCCAGAGGGCATGGAGGACACCAGCAGAACACAGCCCTCTGAATCAAGCAAGCAAGATGCTTATAAGCTGACAGAGACTGAAGCAGCAAGCACGGGGTCTACATGGGTACGCACCAGGTCCTCGGCATATATACTGTAGCTTTTAGTTTAATGTTTTTATGGGATTCCTGACTGTGAGAACAAGTGTGTCTCTGACTCTTGTGCCTGATCTTGGGAATCATTTCCCTTTGTTGGGTTGAGGTATCCAACTTTGATATGATAGTCTTGTTTCATCCTTTTATATTTTATTCTTTCATGTTTGGTTGCTGTCTATAAGAACCTATTCTTTTTTACTGAGAGACAGAAAGAACGTGAATCTAGAGAGGAAAGAAGGTGGGGAAGAATTTGGAGGAATAGAGGGATTGGAAACTATAATCAACATATATTGTGTGATAAAATAACCTATTTTCAATAAAAGAAAAACAACAATACTGAAAGAAAAAATTACAGCTTGAGGGAAGTCCATGAGTAATTAGAGTTTATCTCTGAAGAAACCGTGTATTACTGCCCTCTTTTTTTTTCTCTATTCAGCAAAAGTTTTACTTTAGTTGACATGAAACATTTTACTCTTGATGTTCATGCTTGATATAGGGAGTTAAAAAAAAAACACACTCACAAGGTCTTGGTTCTATTAGTCTTATATATCATTCCCTAACTTCATTTTTGTATCCAAAATGAAAATTAGTCACTTATTTTCAAGAAGTATTTATATTCTATTTCAATAATATTCAGAGTAATTTTCTGCACACAGAGAACAGGGTCCAGGCCAAGACTCATACAAATATACCTAGTCATATATCTGAAGGCAATGAACATTGTTATTTAATTTATAACCACACTCTCCAGGATACTATTCTTCTGGGAGACATATACTAGAATGCATTTAAGTTAGACATATGCTTGGTCTAGACATAGGGCTGAATGCAGGCTTGTTCCCTGTGAAGTTTTCCTGATAAGTACACAACAGAGACAATTAAAATCAGTGTAGACTAATACAGATTTTGGTACCAGAGTCGTTCTAGAAAAACAGAAGTATGAGGATGAAGATATTAAATATCTGAAATAGTTTTTTTTTTTTTTTAAATTCACCAATACCTTCAAATTCACCAGCACCTTCAGCTACTGAAGCCTGTCCAGTCATTTCTTCTCTCTCCTGGGAGCTTGGAAAGTACTGAAAGAAAACTGTATTTCAAACTTAAAGAGATAAATGCCTTTGGTTATTTTGATTCATCAATAGTGAGTGCCAATGGGTTTAGTGACCCTGTTGATGAAACTTTTGACAGTTTGAGGGTAAATAAGGAAAATTATGCTGCTGGTTGGTTGCTCTTAATATCTCTGGATAAATTGATAAAGGACAGGAATGAGTTCCTATGATAAAATTAACCAACTTCAGAATATGCTGAAGGACTACAATGAACTACAGTAATAAAGTTGATGGGCTCCAGATGCAAATAAACAGTCTAAAGGTTTCTAAGTGTGTCCTAGAAGAAAATCTTCTCTCCAGCAGCCACAGAGCTCAAGTTGCAGAAAATCAAACCAAAGCCCTCATTATAAGTTTGGCTAAATTACAGCAAAAATTCAAGTCTCAGCCTCAAAGGGTGTCAGTGACTAAAGTAAGGCCTTGAATTGGTAAAGAATAGGATCCTATAACCTGGAATGGGGAAGTGTGGGAGGACCCTATTGAAGCTAAGAATTTGAACCCTCAGATCCTCAAGGGTTTATCTCACCTGAGGAAGCAGTACCTACCAAGTCCTAAAGTAGGACATGCACATCAGCAATCTATTATCAAATGAATGTGGTATATATGTGATCAGGCCCTAGCAGGTTTTGAAGGCACAGGCAAGTTAGATGAAGAAGTTGCCCAAATGTCTATGATTTCTAC
The DNA here is from genome assembly GCF_949786415.1 of Peromyscus eremicus. Classification (NCBI taxonomy): domain Eukaryota; kingdom Metazoa; phylum Chordata; class Mammalia; order Rodentia; family Cricetidae; genus Peromyscus; species Peromyscus eremicus. The sequence continues at coordinate 110,251,238 of NC_081420.1, read as the reverse complement.
GTCTTTTATAATGTACTCTACTGCCAAGCATGCACCTATAGCCGCACAGGGTGTTCCTCTTTTCAGTTGACTGAGGAAGAGAAGACTAGGGCCTGTTTTACTGATGGTTCTGCACATTATACATGTACCATACAGAGGTGGATAGCTACAGCATTACAACTCCTTTCTTGGACAAGCCTGAAAAATACTGGCGAAGAGAAATCTTCATAGTGGGCAAAACATTGAGTACTGCACATAGTAAGTACTACAGTTTTGTTTTGTTTTTTTTGAAGGAGAAATAGACAGATGTACAATTATTCACTGATTCATGGGCTGTAGCCAATGACTTGGGTGGATGATCAGGGACTTGAAAAGATCATGATTGGAAAACTGGTGAGAAAGATATCTGGGGAAGAAGTGTGTGGAAAGATCTCTCCAAATGAGCAACGGATGTGAAGATAGTTGTGCCCCATGTAAATGTTCACCAAAAGGTGGCTTTGGCTGAGGAAGAGTTAAATAATCAAGTAGATAGGATGACCCATTCTGTAGATAGACAACCTCTTTTCTCAGCAATTCCTTTCACTGATCAATGGACCCATGAACAAACTGGCCATGGTGGCAGAGATGAGGGTTATTCATGGATTCATCACCATGGACTTCCACTCACCAATGCTGACCTGGCTACAGCTGCTGCTGAGTCCCAGATCTGCCAATAGCAGAGACCAACACTCACTGAGCCCCAGATATAGCACTATTCCTGGGATGACCAGCCAGCAACCTAGTGACAGGTTGACTACATTGGACCACTTCCTCCATGAAAAGGACAACACTTTGTCCTTAACTGGAGTAGATACTTACTCTGTTCATGGATTTGCCTTTCTTTCATGTAATGCTTCTGCAAAAACTATGATTTGTGGACTTATGGAATTCCTGGTCCACCAATATGGTATTCCACATGGTATTGCTTCTGACTAGGAAAATCACTGCACAGCCAAGAAGTGAAACAGTGGGCCCACAGTCACAGAATCCACTGATCTTACCATATTCCCCACCATTCTGGAGCAGCTGGCCTGACAGGTAGATGAAAGAGCCTTTTGAAGATACAGTTACAGTGCCAATTATATGGATTCCCAGGGTTCTCCAAAAGGTAATATATATTTTGAATTATCATCCAATATATATTAATGTTTCTCCCATAGCCAATGAATGGACCAAACAGATGCCATAAGAGGCTGCTCAGTCTTCTCTCAGAGAGCAAGCCTCAATTTCAGTTTCCTGAGACTAAGCAAGCAGTTTCTGGGAGGGGCATGAACAAAAGACAATTAATCACTGATGCCCCTGCCATCAGGGACAGGAAGAAAGGATGCACCAAGCCTGGGCCACTGAGCCAACCCCCACAGTCAGTATATGCTAGGCCAGGCAGCCTCCATGAAGCTCAAGAACAAAGTCTGGGACTTGTCCAGGTCTGCCCCAAAATGGATAACTGTAACCTCCAACTAACGCTAGCCAATTAAAAGTTACTAACATGATTGTCACTCACATAAACCAATCCTGAGTCTGTTTCTATGTAGTCTGAAGACCCCAAGACTCCCTTTCTTTGTTCCCTATAAACACTCTGCCCCCTTGCTACTCAGGGTCTCTCCTGCTCCGCTGTTGCATCAGATGGACAGAGAGGCCTGAGTTAACTCGCAATAAAAAGACTCTTCTTTTGCAGAGGATTTGGTCTCTTGATGGTCTTTGAGGGACTCTGGGTATAACACCAAGATCCACAGGTCCAGGAATCAAGGGTGGAAAAGGGAACAGTTTCACTCACTATCACCCCTAGTGACCCACTAGGACAGTTTTTGCTTCCTGTTCCTGCAACTCTAAGTTCTGCTGGCCTGGAAGTTTTAGTTCAAGAGGGAAGAGTGCTCCTGCCAGGAGCCACAACCAATATTCCATTGAACTGGAAGCTCAGACCTCCCACTGATCACTTTGGACATTTGATGTCCTTCAACCAACAGGTTAAGAAAGGAATAACAGTGTCTGGATGGGTGACAGATCCAGATTACCATGGGGAAGTTGGATTGCTTCTCCACAATAGAGGTAAGAAGGAGTGCAAGAGATCCTTTAGGGCATCTCTTGGTGCCACCATGCACTGTGATTAAGCTTAATGGGAAGCTACAACAGCCTAATCCAGGCAGGATGACAAAGGGCACAGATCCCTCAGGAATGAAGGTATGGGTCACTCTTCCAGGAAAAGAACCAAGCCCTGCTGAAGTGCTTGCAGAAAGTGGAGGAAATACAAAGTAGTAGAGGAAGGTAGTTCTAAATACCATCTAAGGCCATGTACCAGTTGCAGAAATGAGGATTATAACTGAAATGAATACTTCTGTTGGATTTTGTCAAGAATGTATTTGCATTAATGGTTATCATATGTAAGTTTGAGATATTAGAAGGATGTCCTCCAAGACACATTGCCACCTATTTTAAATTTATAATGCATTTACAGATTTAAAATGGATAGTCATATTATATTAGGCATAATTATGACCTGATTAAATATATGATACTTTTTCAATTGTACATGGGATGGTTATATTACGTTTAACATTATTATAACCTGGTTATTATTTCCATTTAGAAATTAATCATGAGCCGGGCGGTGGTGGCGCATGCCTTTAATCCCAGCACTCGGGAGGCAGAGCCAGGCGGATCTCTGTGAGTTCGAGGCCAGCCTGGGCTACCAAGTGAGTTCCAGGAGAGGCACAAAGCTACACAGAGAAACCCTGTCTCGAAAAACCAAAAAAAAAAAAAAAAAAAAAAAAAAGAAATTAATCATGACACAAGGAGATATGATTGTGTGTTAAATTGATAATAGGTGGATTGTGATGGCTATTCTTGGTTGTCAACTTGACTATATCTAGAATGAACTACAATCCAAAAATGGAAGGCATACTTGTAATCTGGATCTTGAGGCAGGAAGACATCATGCCTTTGATCTAGATCTTGAGGTTGGAAGACACATCTTTAATCTGAGCCACAAATTCTGGGGGAAGTTGATATAAGTCCAATGGAAGAAGGAAGTGCTGTTATTTGACTACCTGCTCTTACCTTGTCAGCACATCCATTCCTTCACTGGCATTGGAGCTTACTTCTTCAGGATTCCAGAGTATGCAGAAGACCAGCTGAGACATTCAGTCTCTTGGGACTGAGCAACTCTAGATTCTTGGACTTTCCATCCACAGCTAGCCTTTGCAGCCTGTAAGTCATTTCAATAAATTCATATATATATATATATATATATATATATATATATATATATATATATACACATATATATATATCAGGCTTTTTTCTTTTGGGCTACCACTCAGCTCCCAAATCATTACACAGAGATTTAGTAGTTTTGAATGCTTGGCCTAGCTTAGCCATGTTTCTGGTTAGCTCTTTTTACTTAAATTAACCTGTTTTTCTTTATGTACCATTTGCCTCAGGACTTATTGCCTTTCTTGCTTCTGTATATTTTACTCTCACTGCTTCTCTATGTCTGGCTGGCTGGCATCCACCTGGCCTCTTGCCCCAGGCATCTCCCTAGTTCTCTCCTCCTCTCCTTCTTCTTTCTCCTCCTCTCAAGACTAGATTTATCCTCCTATTTATTCTCTCTGCCTGAGAGCCCCACCTATCCTTTCTCTGCCTACCTATTAGATGTTCAGCAGTTTATTAGACCAATCAGGTGCCTAGGTAGACAAGGTGAAACAAATGCAACACATCTTTTCATAATTAAACAAATGCAGCATAAACAAAAGTAACACACTTTTATATAATCAAAGTAATATTCTGCAACATAAACAAATGTAACACAAATTTACATTGTTAAAATAACATTCTACAATGTATATATGACAGATAGATAGATAGATAGATAGATAGATAGATAGATAGATAGATAGATAGATGAGAGAGAGAGCAATTCATTCTGTAAGGTCTGTGACTCTTGTGATCCCTGACTAATATACCATACCTCGCCTAGAAACTCACACTGAAAGTTTTGTAGTAAATGCTGAACAAATAAATATGTGTTTGAACTTGATAATATTGTATGACATATTTACCCCAGTTACTCTAGAGTATTTCTTCCTGTAGCAATAAGAGCCCTGAAGCCTGGAAACTGCTGTAGTCCTTGGGAAGTTTGGTTGGATTTTCTTCACCCAATTGTTGGGTATCAGGACTGTAGAATGAAGGGTTCTGGAAGTCAGGAAGGAAGACAGATTGCAGCAAGGAAAAGAAAACAAAGTCAGTGGCTTGGCTGAGTTCTCTCTTCTGGAGCTAGAGACTTATTGAGTTTAGATGACTGCCTGCCAATCATCAGGAAGGGTCCATCTTCAGCACCCCAAAGACTGTGTGTAGTTGCTTAAGCCTACAGTCCCAGAATTTAGCAGACAGAAGAAGAAGAATCTGAAATTCAAGATCATACTTAGCAACACAGCAAGTATGAAGCCAGTGTGGGTTAAATGAGAGCCTGTCTCAAAAAAAAAAAAAAAAAAAGAATATACTATTTCCTATGCATATTCACTTATAGGAAACTGTAGCCGCTGTATTCACTGCTCCCTTGTTTCACAAAGCTGGATACAAAACTTGTGCTGAGGAACAACTTCTATCTTCTGAGGAAAACAACAATACTGCTTGAAAGGACAATGTTGTGTTTTGTGCCTAGAGTGTCAATAATAAAATAAACTAGAAGTTTTGAGAAATATTTAAGAATAAGATGGAGGTCACCAATAATGCAGATTACTCTCATCAGTCAGATTCAGTAGCCAACACTAACTGAGCCTACCTTCCTAGTATAAGCTGCAGGTATAAGTGTATTATAATTTTAGCTAATTCTCAGAAATGTCTTTTAAGTCATGTGGTACTGTGTTATTTTAATCATTTGATCATAATGTAACAACATTGCAGAGTACAAGCAAAAGAAAAGCACCAGGCTCAACAAAACTCTAAAAATTATGCCATCTTATGAAAAATTGCTTTTAAAAAATGATCACAGAAAACTTAACTTTTGAGTTTTTCTAATTAAACAGCATTATGCATATTCAGTTGTTGTTTGTGAAGCACACATACCATTACTGAAATTGCTGCTCAGATTTAGGAAACTGATGAAAATTGAGCTCATAAAAATTTAATGCCGTGAAATCTAAGTGTGGAATATATAGTTAGGGTGTAGTTGTTTAGAGGAACCCCATTAAGTCTAGCAAAAGAAATCACACTTAGCTTTACTGACTAATTTTAAAGGGAGCGAACACATAGCTGTTGTGTTTTCAGAGCCAAAGTGAAAAAGATTCAGGGCAGGCTTAAGGTCATGAGGAAGGAAGAGCCACAGTTCTTAAGAGAATTGGGCTAACCATGCAGTTGTTCAATATGGACTCATGCAGAACGGATAGAGGACTGACCGCATGGGGGAAGAGGGTATTTTGTGACAAAGTAGGACTGGACATTGTGGCTGTATAAAAGCCTGAATTTTCCTATTCAAAGGGAAAATTCATAAAATTCTTATGATGCTCACTAGAGTGTGAGTAGATAACTTGGTGACTCTGAAGCCAAGGAGGCAGAGAAGCTACAGAAAGGATTATTTAAATAATTACTTAGTAGTACATGGCCCTTCTAATCTTGTGCTATGGATTAAATGTTAAAACCATCAGATAAATAATATAACAATTTAAAAAACCAAGTTAAAGTTTTGAGAAAAGAGATAGTGTACTAAACTAAGAACGAGAAAAATAAATATTCCATGGATTGTTGAGATGGCTCAGTGGGTAAGAGGGCTGGCTAGTCATTAACTCTGACAACCTGAGTTCGATTTTTGGCATCTACCTGGTAGAAGGAGAAAGCTGACTATTAAAAGATGTCTGGCTTCAACACTGGAGTTGTGGTACACATAAACACACACACACACACACACACACACACACACACACACACATACACACACTCACAATATATGTAAAATACTTCCAGAAGACAAAATATGCCTTCTTTGCTAGTTATAAGAAGAGTTTAACTATGAGAACTTCTCTGTCCTGTTTTTTCCTACAGAAGTGATGTTCTTTTCATTTCTTGATTTCCCCTGGGGGACTGACACTCTGCTTTGTGTAATACTTTGCATTATTTCAGGGTATTTGTTTATACTATGTGAACATGTGGCACTGGGATTGGTCTAATAAAAGTCTGGACAGCCAATAGCCAGACAGAGATAGGAACTCTGGGAAGAAGAGAGGCAGGAGATGCCAGCAAGACACAGAGGAAGTCAGATGTACAGAATGGAAAAGTAAAAAGCCACATGACAGATTGTAGATTAGTAGAAATGGGTTATTTTAAGTTATAAAAGCTAGTTGGACAAGCCTAAGCTAAGGCCAAGCTTTCATAATTAATAATAAGTCTTCGTGTTATTATTTGGGGATTGGTGGTCCAAAGAAAGCCCCACAAGAAAGTCCTACAACATCACATGACGTGAAGAGTACTCATACCACCACTCACTTTAAAATACTAATACTGTGCTGCTACCACATGTCATGATGATTTCCTTGCCAGGGCTGCCACTGAGGACCATGTCAGGGTCCATGGCCCTATTGAAACCAGGGTCTGTGTTGATGTTTGTGGCTCTTGTTACCATAGAAGGCCATGTGGATGCCCAAGGTCTGGGCCATGATCTGGGACCATCTTGGTGTCCAAGGGCCATGCTGCCACTGGGACCATGCCAATCTGAGTGTTCTGAGCTGTCATCTGGGGCAGTGGTGACATCCATGTCCTCTTGCTACTAAGGACCGTGTCTGGGTCTGTGGTCCTACTGCAGGTGGGGTCTGTGTTAATGTCTGAGGCCTGTATTGCCACCAAAGGTCACATGGAAGCCCAGGGTCTGGGTTGAAATCTATGTCCTTATAGGTGTCTGTGGTTCATGTTACCACAGGGCCATAGAAACTATGTGTAATGAAATCAGGGGGTCATGTTGAGCTGTCCCTGCCCTTTACTGGCCCTGGGAAACCTGGCCCTGCCCCTCACTAGACACTTCAGTAAGAGAGCTGGCCCTGACTCTCATGGAAGAGACCCCCAACCCTCAACTCCTCAGCACTCTGGAGAGATGGCCCAAACCCTCACCATGGGCAAGGGAGAAGTGGCCCTGAAGGCATGAGCACAGGAGACCTGGCTCCACCCCTCGTGTGATGGGGGTGGTGGCTCCAGTGGCCTAGACTGACCAGCTCAGCTACCACTCAGGCACACATCCAAAGTCTTAGGTTTGCCCATCCTAACATCTACCCCAACATAACCAGCTGGACCTTTAAAGAGACTGGTCCCATGGAATGATACCTGCAGCATCTTCATGACTTGGGGCTGCCCAGGAATATCTAAGGGGAGTTTTGGTGAGGACCCAGTGAGAATGATGTACATGAAACTAGAGGCCTTGAACCAGACCAGTGACTCATTGGAATGAACATTTGCAAACAAAGCTGATTGGACTAAAGTATGTACTGTGGACACTGTGGCTCCCAATGCCACTAAGATGAATGAAGTGGTGTTGGAGAAGTGGGAAATATGAGGGAGTGAAGAGGTATTTTTTGGTTTGTTTGTTTGGCTAGTTTGTTTTTAACTTTTCTGTTGTTATTAATTTTCTTTTGGTAGGGATGCTGCAAAGGTGAAAGGCAGATATGAGGGGACTGGGAAATTGAGCATAATTGAAACTGGGGTGCATAATGTGAAATTCCCAAAGAATAAATAAAGAAATTATTTTTAAAATATTAATATTGTTATTTCTTGGCTAGAAAAAATATTTAGAACTCACTTTTTTTCTGTATTGTGTCTATAGTAAATACAGAAGAGAAAAGCTTCACACTAAGACTTATTGAGTGTAGGACTTCTTAACAATTATATCAACCCTTCCTTGGTTCAATCAAGGCAAAGAAGAAGCATGAACAAATAAAGACTGTCTTTCCATAGAGAGAGTCATGTTTCTTTACATTCCTATAACACTGAAGCTGCTAGATTCTCACTATGGCACTAGATGGAAGAACTGCAATGTGGCTTAAAATTTACTCTAGAGCTGCCCTAACAAATTTATTGACAAGATTTTGTATACATTTTCAATTTGAGAAGAGAATGTGAAACTCTTGACTTTAATATCCCTGTTGTGCTCAGTGTACTAGATCCTGGGGATACTAAGAGTTTATATAGGCCTTTGAAAACCTCAGTATCAAAAATAGTATTGGCTAAAGAAGATGCAGCAACATTGATCTAACTCCTCTCTAGTTTACACTTCTACTACTCATCTCCTCAGCCCAAACAACTCTTGTTTGCCTTTCAATGCTTTGCCTAGAGGCCAACGACCTCCCTAAAGGACCCCTGCCCTCTTCACTGCTAACATAACTTGTACACGTATACCTTGCCATCTGTCACTCCATATTTTAAGGGTAGGTAGGGTCCTGGGCTCTGCTGTCAGTCTTGTTTGTATATGAATCTAGGATCCATTATTTACTAGCCTACAATTCTTGTATAAACCTTGTATAAATAAGTATTTTGAGTCTTACTGTCCTTGTCCATCATTTTTTTCCTTATGATAATTTAGAAGGTTAAGCATTTTAGATCCTGCTGGTAGACTGTTGGTATCTCTAGAGTCATTAGTAACAGTAAGTTAGTATCTTATTCTCAAGACATTTAGCTGTTAAATAGAATATTCTAGAATGATAGACTTGATCTATAACTGCTTTGTTCAATACAGACAACACTAACCATTTTGGCTTATCATGGATTTTAAAATACTGTTAATGAGAAAAGGGGGATGAATGTTTTATGTTACACAAATATTGTATCTCCAAACATCTACACTTGGCCTCTGGAAGATCTGATGGAACAGCATAATTTTGGGTGACAAAATATTTGTTTTACATTTCATTCCTAGTGATTAGCAACATAATACTCACTGCCAAGTCAATCTAGACTATTCACTGGACTGTCTCAAAATAAAACAAAATAACACACCACAATGCACAATGATGAAGGAAACAACCTAGTCAAATTAGATTTTCATCTTTTTATTAAAATTCCCTTTGATAACATCAAACTTCACTCATTTTATGTTGCGATAAATATTTACACTTCCCTCAACTCTCTGTGATATATAAATATCCTTTTTTGAACTCCTTTACTGGCCCACACAATTCCTAATCTTGAGTGCTCATTTATACAGTCTTGAAAAACCAAAAAAAAAAAAAAAAAAATAGAAGAGCCAATGAAGCTAGTTTCCCATGAGGGAAACATGGCATCCTAACAATTTAGCTAGACACAGATTCAAATTCAACTTGTAGTTTTTAACTGAATGGCCTTGGACAATTTGCTTATACAATTTGTTAATGTGTCTGTAACTCATTTTTCTCACTCATAAAATAGAAAGCAATATCTGAGACTCTTTGAGGAGTCATGGGGACACTGAATCAGCTAAGTCCTCTGCACTGAGCAAGACAGAACAACAGATAACTCCTGGCAGATGCCTTTCCTGTTTCTGTCCTTTCCCAGATACAAGTCTCACCTGGTAGGTGTTCAAAGACAATCATTATTTATCACTGTTTTCTCTAAATTCTCTGTTGCATTCTTCATGGACAATCTCTCTCAATCTCTCTCTCTCTCTCTCTCTCTCTCTCTCTCTCTCTCTCTCTCTCTCTCTCTCTCTCCTTTCCTTTTAAAATAACCTGAAGAGAAATTTTATGTTTCTTGACATGCTCTCCAGTATCTCCAGTACACCTCTTTCCTATTACATATAATTCTCAGGGTGTAATGTATTCTTCTATGTGAACATTGCAAGTTTTTGTTTTTTTTTCCTTGTATTCTAGATTTCTTTAATCTCTCTGTGTTTCTTATCTCTTCCACATAACCAGAGAAAGGCAGAGAGGGGACTAATATAATCAGAGTCTCCCTTGTTTTAGAATGGTCCACTGTAATCTCAGAAACATCAATTACACTTTCCAACAACTTAATCCCTGAAGTCAATGCAGAATCCCTGGCTAAATAAAAGAGTGAAATCTCTTTTTGACTATTTTTGTCAGTGGAAAATGGAGCTGATACACAGGCTCCACCTACTTCCCTCAAGCCCTTTAGTCTATCCTGGAGATAGTGCCTTTTGCCTAAATTTCCCAGTGTTGGAACCAAGGTCAAGCTTCAATTTGAGACCTTGGACCTGTAGCAATCCAGGGAAAAGAAAGGACAGGAAGCCAGAGTTCAGCATGTGCTTTGTAATTACATGGCTTAGATTTAAATAATAATAACCCCTCTGGGACAGGCTTCTAGCCTGGGGAGTGACTAAGCAAAAGAACTCTGTGTGCATTTCTGCAAGTAACATTTTTAATGGAAACCAAACACACTCAATGACTCCAGTGTGGAACAGTATTTTAAGCTGGTGCCACAAAAAAGAATTCCAGGGCCTGCCTGTTCTTCTTTTAAAAACACATAGCCAAGAGGAAAGGGCAAGTGAGCCACTTACAGCAGACCTCCAGTGTGCCACACATGGCCTTGGGCACTTTAACATGTGGCATTTTATTTAAGTCCAACAAACACCCTGAGCCTGTTTTGTGAGCCCTATTTATTTTTATTCTCCTATTATTTTAGGAAACGAAAATGAAAGAAAGAAAATCATGAAAGCAACTAATGGTTAATGTGTAGAAAAGAAGTGTTTATCTTAGTAATATGGAAATTTGAAATGTCAATGTATTTATCACTGTCTTGTGATAAGAAGCCTGCTTAAAGACAAAACCTAGAGAAGTTCAACAATTAGAAATTCGAAATGTAGGAAGAGGGACTGAGGAAAGGGGTCAGTCAGTAAGGTGCTAGCTGTGCGAACCGAAGGACCTAAGTTTGATCTCCAAAACCATGTAAAAAAGCTGGGCTGGACACATCCCCCCCCCCCCCCCCCACACACACACACACTCCAGTCCTGGGGAAGCAGTGACAGGCAGATACCTGAGACTCTCTGGTCAGTCAGCCCAACCTACCCAGAGTGACTCCTGGCTTCCAATACACAATACTTTTGACATATACATCCCTACATACACACAAGGAAAAGCAGATGCAAAATTCCCTTCAATTATCAAACCAAATCCACTGGTATAGTTTTAAAATTCTACTATTTTGTGAGATGGTAGTGTGTGTTCAGAGAAAATCAAACAGGTTTTGAAGCATGTGATTTTACAGATGTGATTTTTCATGTGAACTGTTAAATGTAAAGGAAAGGATTGATTGACAGACTTCTTCATACAATTGAAATTTCAGAAAATAAGACTTTCTTTCAAGCTGATAAAATTATAGAATAAATTATCCGTGATGGGTGATTATACACCTTGTTTGTATCATTTGCAATAAATAACAGGTGCTATGGCACTGCTTCAGTGCAGCTAAGACTAAGCAGGTCATGTCAAGTCAAAAGAGGGTTAAGGGAAGCAGAACTGAGATTCACAATAAAGACCTAAAGCTCAGTTGTATTATAGGTTTGTATAAACCAATGGTTTTTGTCTACTCAGACTTTTTTTTCTAATGTGATCATTTGATCAGATCCTACAACTACATCTCTGCATACAGAGATATAGAACGTTTAACAAGCTGACTGTAAACTCCTGGGACAGAAGAGAGAATTTGTGAAGATGTTTGGATCAATTAACATAAAAATAATTATTTGTGCCACTTTGAAAACAGCATTATTTTCAAGAGATGCTATTCAAAATTGCAATGAAAACAATGAACATGTGGGTAAGAGTATATCTAGGTGATAGATAGGTCTTTATAAAGAAAATTTCAATCTTTTTTTTAAATGATTTATTTATTTGTTATGTATACAGTGTTCTGCCTGCATGCCAGAAGAGGGAACCAGATCTCATTACAGATGGTTGTGAGCCACCATTTGGCAGCTAGGAATTGAACTCAGGACCTCTGGAAGAGCAACCAGTGCTCTTACCCTCTTAGTCGTCTCTCCAGCCCAATTCAATCTTTTTAATGAAAGTAATTAAATGTCAAAAATTACTATAGTATTATATTGAGATTGATGGAGGCCTCATAGAAATAAAAGAAAGACAGGCATCTGTAGAAGCAGAATTGTTCTTTTAATAGTATTTAAAGGGCCACAGTTGCTTCACAGAGGTGAGATTGTGTGAAGGTGCCATGGGATTCTTGTGGTTTTATAGAAAAGAAAAGGGGAGACTGTGGGAATGGAAAAGGCCCTCTACAAGTCAGTTGCCCTGAATGTATAAGAGCTAGATACCAACAGGTAAGGTGTGTAGCTCTCCTATTCATAATTTTCCACATGTGTTATCAGTGAAGTCAACTTTTCTGCTGATTTCTCAGTCCACCTGAGGAGGTTTTTACATACTTAACCCTTCATGTACCATAAATGTGAGTTGGCTTTATTTACAATAAGACAAAATATCATACAGAAGATGTGACTTAACAGAGAGAGGTTTTGTTTGATTGTTTGTTTTTGTTTCTTTATCTCATCCACGAAGACATATAATCCATCCTGGGCAGAGATGACAGTTTGGTGGTCTGACCATGACAAATAAAGCTTGTAGACAGGCTTGTCACAGCTCCAGAGTCAAGCAAGAGTAAGGGCAATAACTCTCAAAGGTTATTAATATAAAATATTAATATTTCTGGGCGGTGGTGGCACACACCTTTAATCCCAGCACTCAGGAGGCAGAGCCAGGCAGATATCTGTGAGTTCGAGGCCAGCCTGGGCTACCAAGTGAGTTCCAGAAAAGGCACAAAGCTACACAGAGAAACCCTGTCTCGAAAAACCAATAAATAAATAAATAAATAAATAAATAAATAAAATATTAATATAAAAAAGAAGTAACATACTTCTTCTAGCTAGTCCCAACCATCAAAAGGGTCTAGCGCCCAAAACACTGCCACCAACTGAGAACAAGCTTTCATATATATGTAAGCCTGTGAGGACTGTTTTACAATGAAACCATGGCAACCTTTGTACATTAAATATGGAAATGCTTCTCAAATAAGTGATACAACTGATTGTCACATCTGTCAGTACCAATCATAAAAAATAATCTCTGTGGGTGTGCTGGCATGTGGCCATTATCTTAGTAATTTTTCTACTGCTGTCAGAAAACACCATGAAAAAAATCAAGTTGGGAAAAACAGGATTTATTTGGCTTACACTTTCACATCAGTGCTCATCACTGAAGTCAGGACAAGAACTCAAACAGAGCAGGAAGCTGAAGGCAGGAGATAGAACCTACAGCAACCAGCTCAGGGATAACATGACTTGAAATGGACTGAGCCTTTTCTCACCAATCACTAATAAAGGAAATGTGCTATAGGCCTTTCTACAGTCAGATCTTAAGGATGCATTTTCTCAACTAAGGTTTCCTCCTCACAGAAGACCATAGCTAGTGTCAAATTGATATAAATCTAGCCAACACACCCTAGATATTTAATGTGGCCAAGATAAAATAAAATATTTAAGCAGTCATAGTAGTACTGGAGGCTGAGGTAAGAGAATAACAAGCTATAGCCAGTCTGGGGCATTGACCATAACAACCAGACAAGAGTTCTATCTATCTATCTATCTATCTATCTATCTATCTATCTATCTATCTATGATATATATATATATATAAAGTAAGATAGTGGAAAGAGGGTAGGGAAAAAGAGTAAATTCCATCCTTACATGGTATACTGTAAAAAACAAGAAAGAAATGGAGGAGAAAAAATTGAATATGTATCATGACTTTCTGTAAGCTAATACAAAAACACAATGATGTTTACAGGGTAAGTTAAATAGAACATAATTTATATTACATTTGGAGCTTCATTGGATGCCCAAGGGAAAGAATAACCTTTCAAACCCCAGCCACCATGTGGGGACATCCAGTCTCTGCAAATAGGCTCCCAATGAGTAAAATTAGTAAAAGCACATGATTAACAGGAATTGTATTGACAGATTAATAATAGAATTGGGCTTGATGCTCAGTTTACAGTGGGAATATTGGTGTTAAATTCCCCCCACTAAAAAAATGAGAATCAACAGGAAGAAAGAAAACAAGCAGGAATGAGATTACAGGACAAATACTCCTGAGGTTAAAAGATAAACACTGTTTCCTTATATGACCATGGAGTTAGAGTTTGTAGTTCAGATGATCATAATTTGAATCTTCAACAATGGAGAGTCCTGATGTCTATGAGTCCCAAATAACATGCTGAATAAGTGGAAAATATGGGAATAACTTCATCATACATTTCCTTCAGAAAGATGCTAACAATGAATTAACAATGTGGTTCTAGGTATACATTCCCTGAATTTTAAATAATCATAACACATAACATGATAGCTTAGAAGGGGTTGACCACTGGGAGCTTGACCATGCTCTGGTTAGTATATGGACAACATAAGTTAGACTTGTTTTTTTTTTTTTTCTTTTTCCTTTGGGGGCAATCACACGGGAGGGGTGCGGACCTGGGAGGACTGAGAAATGAGTGTGACCAGGGTGCATTAAGTGAAATTTCCAAATGATCAATAAAACATTATGTTGGAAATAAATAAATAAACTTACTAAATGCTAGTTCCTCTACCATGTGCTGCTGACAAAAAAAAAAAAAAGTTTCTTTGGTTTGTTTTTTTCCTCATTTACCTTAGTACCCTTGCCTGTGGTCCTGGATATGAGACTGAAGAAATACAGTTTTATGAAAGAGAAGTTTTTTTATTTTTTTATTTTTATTTATTTATTTATTTATTTATTTATTTATTTATTTATTTATTTATTTATTTATTTTTGGGTTTTTTTGAGACAGGTTTCTCTGTGTAGCTTTGCGCCTTTCCTGGGACTCACTTAGTAGCCCAGGCTGGCCTCGAACTCACAGAGATCCGCCTGCCTCTGCCTCCCGAGTGCTGGGATTAAAGGCGTGCGCCACCACCGCCCGAGAAGGTTTTTTAATAAGTGCATCACACCTCGATTCTCAGGGGTGGGTTCTTAAAGGTTTATAATCTTGAGCACCTTAAGAAAAGTATGATTTTGCAAAAAAAAAAAAAAAAATGTATTAAGATGTAAGAATGAAAATTTCAGCCTCTAGACCAATAATCTTGGAAGGCAGCCATGGGGAAACATGTAGATGGAGGACTTGATAGAGTATTGAAAGAATTTACAGATTATGCCAGGATAGGTAGAAAAGTTTTATTTACTGTGAGAGGGCAGCAGGCTTATAAAGGACTTCATTCTGAAGAAGTCCTCTGACACTTTGCAAAGTAACTTCATATGATTTCCATCTCCAAATGAGAGCAGTCCTGATTAGTGAAGAGTATTCAGTCCCAAACAGTTCGAGTGAGCTACTACATATGTTATTACTAACCATGTAATTCCCATGATGCAAATGAGGAATCCTTGTGGGTCTGTACTAATTTTGGTTGGCCATTCCGTTCTCCTGTTTCACTGTTGGGGGTTACTTTCTGATATATGTGTGCACTGGGGCCCCATTTACCATTCTGGCTTCTTCATGGTTGCCTTCCCTCCACAGGTGGTATGCAGGTAGTAGTGTCTATCAGCTGCTAGTTAGGAAGGTTTGTCCATGCAGATACATTGCTGATGCTACTTCCCTTCTATGATATCATGATTCTTCTAAAGCTTCTGTTGGAATGGAAGTGGAAACAACCCTAAGCCCAACCAAATTCCCCACAGTACAGAACTAGCTACACTGCCAGACATCTGAATCTACATATTGTCTTGCCTTTGTCTAATGGATTTCTACAAACTTTAAGATTGCCACAGGTGCAGTGGGAAGAAAAATAGTCTCTCTCACTATTCTTGGGCAAGGCCATAAATAAATGCTCTTTTTCTTTACCAGTCTCTGCTTCCTAGTTCTTTTGGAGTGTAGGGGAACTAAAGCCATAGGTTATGGATCTGTATAGCCTGAGATAAAGCTTCCACAGACGAAACTAGTCTGTTTTGAGAAGAAAAAGAAAGACTAAGAGATTCTTGCCTCTCTTTTTCCTTTCTACTTCCCTTCAAATAACCCATATTCAGAGTGAGCTTTTGGGGATGGCACACTCCATGCCCTCCACAATAGCCACAAACCTTATGAATTAATTGAAATTTTCGTCATTTTATTTACACTATGTAAATAAACTGGGTAGTGGAACCAATTAGACACAAAATTCAGGCTATTGGAACCTAGGCAACTCTTAACCACTCTTTGAAATGCCTGGAGCCTCCTGGGACAACAACTTAGGCAATTAATATTCTGCCATTTTACCACAAATTATTCACTTCAATTTGGCCACACAAATTAACAAGCATATGAATGTGGTTGCTTTGGGCTAGGAAAACTGTTAAACTAAGCTAATCAGAGCTCATTGTCCAAAAAATAAAAAGCTCTGCATTTTTGCATTTTGTTAATAAAGAGTGTAAAATACTTATTTTAAAACTGGAGTCAATGATGCTCAAAGTTTGGACTTTGTGCATTCTTGTATTAATACCTTCCACCTACTTACCATGCTGGTGGTTTATACTTTTTCTCACAGAGAATGTAAGTCCCCCCTCCTTGCAAAGTTAATGTGGCTAATCCAATATGTAGGAATAAATCACAAGATTGTCTGCTTTAAAGAATTGAACATGGAATCCCAATTCACAACAACAAGGGCCAGTGGTTTGTCTTTGAACTTTGACTGCCTCAGGGCATTCCTCTATGCTCTGGAGTTTTCCTCCCCAGCCTAATTGTTTAATGCATTCTATCAACCCCAGGTCTGTCTTAACAGTGTTGTGTTCTAATTATCTCATTTTGACTGAACCTCTAGGTTCTGGCTATGCTGGTTCAGATGCTTTCACATTGATCACTGTGTCACACCATCTGCAAATTTGATTGCCACCCACTTTCTGCAGATCTATCAGATCATTAATAAAGGGGGAAAAGAAAACAAACAAACCCAGACTGCTTTTGCCCTTCAACTCCCTCAACTTACAGCCAGCTCTCCTCATGCCCAGACATACTCATTTATCACTAGCCATGGTTATGTCCTAGGAGCTGACCTTCCTGTGTGGACAGAGCTAATATCCAAGTATCATTCAATTTGTGGGATGTAAGATCATGGGAAGAGCCATATTGGACACATCAGCTAACCTCACACTCACAATCCCTCATAGTTTTATGATATTTAAATTCACATGTCATTGGACTTCACATGTGTTCTCTAATGCTCTAGAAATATTAAGGCACTCATATGGCTAGTGTTATCCGTAGCTAAAAGATGTTCATATTTATGAATTGCCACTGTCTTTTCCAAGGTCCAGTGTGTAATCTAGTATATCTAACTTTTAATTTGTTAAATATATTGTTCTTAAAATGGCTCCATGCTCTTTAGTGCCGAATATGCTAGTGATGAAATAGTGCTTTGTGATCTGAAATTTTCACGGCAAATATTTTTGGCTTCCCATTCTTAAGATAAATAAAAAATAAATAAAAGGTGCGTGTTTGTGTCACCCAATATTATACCCACCCCTGCATACTCAAAAACATCTTTATCTTTAATTGAACTTAAAAATTACCTATGTAGCCATAATTTTCTCCAGTCCCACCCAGCCCCGCAGTTCAATGGCTGCTTATAAAATAATCACTCAGAGGCTTAATATTAATTGCAAATTATATGGCCTATGGGTCAGGCTTCTTGCTAGCTAGCACTTATAACTTAACTCAACCTGTAACTATGTCTCCACATATTTCTCAATCTTATTTTTATCTTTCTTCATCTAATAACTTTATTTTCTGGTACGATCTCATCTTGAATACATTTCCTTTTTAGGATAATGCACACAAACACACACAGACACACACACATACACACACCATAACTAGTAATGCTGCTTCAGTGAGGTTGTAAACAAGGACAGATTCCACATCCTCCTGTTTGGTATAATCTCAGTGCCCAGCATTTTTTCTTGAATGAAGTTAATCTCCTAGAGTAACCAAATGCTTTAGAAGTTTGTTTGTGTTGTTTTGTTTTCCTAAGTCAAGTGTTTTATTCACTTTGATGATGCTGTTTTCTCTCTTGTGTTAGGCTAGTCTATGGCAAATACTTAATAATGCCCATCCATGCTTCTTGGACTAATTCCTATTTCAAGATCTGGCTTAGATCTTAAACTGTGATGCTTTGTATATTTTCAACTATCACATAAAGATAGTCTGAGATTAATCAGCGTGTGTTTGGCTCATATTGTGTGTGATTCTAATGCTTTGGCATACTATCATTTAAAAATCCCTGTGGTGAGCATGTGTATATCTGTTCCATGTATAGATGCTGACCTATACATACTCAGCACTATAAACACTTGGGCCAAGTAAAGTAGTCTATGCCTTTGTTACAAATTAAAAGGAGGAAATATTGCTGATAAGTAGAGTCTGTTTTCCAAATTTATTCATAGATTATTAACCATAAACAGTATTTTGCCTGTGACATACTAAAGCCAAACGATTTCATAAAATGATTAGTGATTTTAAAACTCTCATATCAGGAAGAGAGAGAGACCTTTTTTTTTTTTTTTTTTTTTTTTTTTTTGGTTTTTCGAGACAGGGTTTCTCTGTGTAGCTTTGCGCCTTTTCCTGGAACTCACTTGGTAGCCCAGGCTGGCCTCGAACTCACAGAGATCCACCTGGCTCTGCCTCCCGAGTGCTGGGATTAAAGGCATGCGCCACCACTGCCCGGCTGAGAGAGGCCTTTTATCTGCCATGGATATATTCTATTAAGGAAGTATATCATCCAATGTGAATCACTTTTTAGTAAACAATTTTTGAGTCTAGTTAAGTTTACTTGGTTAGACCCTGGGCTAAAGAATCCATGTTTATTGCTTACTAAATTCACAGTAAAGCTACATTAAAGCTGAGAATATACTATAGTATATAATATAATACACACACATATATATGCATACACATTTATATGATAAGATTAGAGAATGTGCATATATTGTATAATGTATAATTATAATAATGTGTATATAATATATACAAATTCCCTAATCCCATCTCTCTGTGTACATATTATATGTATAATATATAAATATTCTTTAGTCCCATATCTCCAAGTTTCTACATCATGAACACTTTAGCTCTCATAATTAGTCAGGGTTGTAATTCTCCATTCCACACAAATGTCCTTCAACTGTAAAAGATGACACTAGGTTGGAGAGTGTAAGCGTGTTTCATTCAAGAACACACTCGAAGTTTCAGAAAAAAAACATGAAAGCATATAGTTCTTTCAAAATCTTAATCACCAGGGAAACTTTAAAAACCGGGAAAGCCCAAAGGAGACTCTAGCTATAAGCAAGGATTAAGATGTGTGAGCAAGTCCTCAAGCCACTGATTTCCATTCTACAGTTCTCTGCACAAGGAATGCATCACTCCTGTTCTCAGTTTACTCATCATTTTTGGTCACCAAACTCCTCTATTAAAAAAATGTACAGTAGATGGGTATGTTTTAAAAATCAGAAAGATGGCTTTCCTCTATTAGAGGTTAATATTGTTAAAATTGAAATAGAAAGTCAAATAACATTGGTAAAAACAATAAGAAAGTTATTTTTCTTTTAATTCTTTTCCATTATGAGAAAGCTAAAGTTTGATTAACCATGATAATAGCATGAAGTTTACTATTTAAAATTAAAAATTAGTAGTGTGCTTTTAGAGATGTATTTTAATGGCATAAATATTAATTGCCTACTGCTTATCTGCATTCAACAAATCATTCCATGAATAATAACAGTGAATCTTAAGAACATATTTGTCCATGCAATCAAACACTTTGATACTTTGCTCAAGTTTTGTCTTATTTATTATACCAAAGAGCATGCAAAAGACTCTTAAAGGGAGTCTTTTGTCCCATTGACTTTTGTGATAATCCCACCATATGTTACCAGTTTGGAAAACACAGTTGAAAAATGAAAATATCAAAGTAGGCATATGTTTTTATGAAAGTTTCAGAAAAGTGTGTTTATTTTGACTTATGTCTAAGTTAGATTCCTAACAGCTGAATGGAATGTAAATGAGTTGTTTTTGTTGTAGAAGATAGACGTTCCATAAAACATGGTATCAGTCATCTCAGATTTGGCTTATTGGAAGTGATGGTGAGGTGACCAGCATGAACATTCTGCAGCTCAAAGAAACACCGTAAGTGTTCACATAGGAAGGGCACGTAACCAGGCATGGTCTTCCCTAACATTCTTTCTTTTTTTCCTCATTTGCATTTATGAAAAGTTCCTCAGTCCCTTTTGATCATGAAACAGAAACTATTAATCTAGTTCAAATTTCTTCATCTGCAAAAAAAAAAATGAATTAGCTCTTACTTAGAACCTTACTGATTCTGTGATGTCAGATCTTTAAGTACAGACTGTTAGAGCTTTCTGCATTCTTTTATCTTCATAAGAATCAAAAATGATGACAAATCACATTGAAGAATGCACCTGAAATCCTAGATAAGCATTTCAGATCACCCATTTCTATGAACTTTGAGTTCTTTGACAATAAAACCATGGCTATCTATATTATCCCGTACTTCCTCTTGTATTTTACATGTATGTGGAACACATTGTAGATGTACACTTGCTGCGCAGCAAGTGTTCTAACTGTAACTCCTTTCTAAAACCACAGTGACCATAACCATGAAAACACAGTATCATATTGGAAACTATTTGGAACTTCCTAAAATCTTCACAAAAGGTGAAAAACAAAGCAAACAAAAAAGGAAGGAACTTGATCAACATTGCCAATTTCTTCTAAGACATTAGAAGGGGCCTTACTGTGCATTATGTACACAACATGATTCTTGTGTTTTCTGTATCTAAAGGACAACTTCTTAACAATAGAGAGAATAGGCTAGATAGATACTAAATCACTTAATACTTATCACAAGTTATACAAAACTATGCTGAGAAGTTGTCAATTGATACTACTGAAAGGAATAGAAAAAGATAGAGCATGACTTGATACTGTGGAATGGTTGTTAGATTTGGAAATAAAAATACATGGCCAGAAGCTAAATTAAAATTTTAGATTTACAACATTCATATATTTATGTATATATATATATATATATATATCAAATAAAATATAGGTTATGTATATAAAATGAAATGTAACTGGTTTTAAAATACAAATTAGGCATATTAATTAAAAACATTTGGTTTAAAAGTTTTTTACAAGCATTGTATCATATCTTTTCTCCTCTCAGCCCCTCCCAGATCCTCTTCACATTCTTTGCTACTCAACATTTTGTTCTCTCTCTCTCTCTCTCTCTCTCTCTCTCTCTCTCTCTCTCTCTCTCACACACACACACACACACACACACACATATATTAAAACAAAGTTCAAAACAATATGACAAAAGATAGCAAAATAAAATGTCATATTCAATTTTTTAAAAATGTATTTGAACATGAAATTACTCATGAGTCAGGAAGATTCAGATTGCAGACATTTGAACTTCACCAAGGAAATGCTAAGGGAAAACTTTGATAAGGTGATTATGAAGTAAAAAAAAAAACAAAACTATTTTATTAGCTAAGGTGGAGGTTCATGGGTGACTTGCAGCTAATTCCACTTCACTTTCCTGGGATATGACAACTCAATCTGACACTGAGGAATTGTTATTGCTGCTATTATTATTTTTTTTTTTTTGAAAATGGGGATCCTTTGTTAGTGTAGACCTGGAGCTCACTATAGCTCAAGCTGGCCTTGAAATGTTGGCAAGCCTGCTGACTCAGCCTCTGAGTGCTAGGACTACAGATGTGAGCCACCACACTGGGCTTTGCCATTTACTTAAAGAGCTAAAGTTTGTGTACTTAGAAATTCAATGTGAAGGACCCTGTTAATGCCCATCTAAGTAAACAATTATTTGTCTTTTCTTTCTTTTGGTAACCTTGCCTTATGATTTAACAATGTAAAATAATAAGATACTATCTACATCATTTCTTTATTATTATTTCTTAGTATCCTTTACCTTTACCTTAGGGGAGAAATTCTACCAGACATGACCAGGGTGCACTGGCAAGTTGTTGAAAATACTTCTCTATTAGACCAAAGTGGGATGAGGTAAGTTTGTTAAACAGACTTCAAGCATGCAGCAGACTTAGAAATATCAAAAACACCAGCATGAGACAAGAGGCTATGGCTGTGAAACCTACCATGCAATTCCCATAATGCAGAGGACACTGGTCTAATTGGTTAGTATTTGATTGCAGGTAGAGGCTAGGTTAGTAGGATAGCAGCACTGTGGTATCTGGTTGCAGTTGACAATGATTGGTTCTGTTGCATCATGACATTTTCCTACTAAGATTTGGCTGGAAATGAACCACTGTTTTCTTTTGAGGAATGCTTGGACCACTTTTACATTGTAGATATTTTCTGATGGATACTTATTCTCTTTTTGGTCCTTAATCGTAGCCTTCTCTCCACAAGTAGGAATTGTGGTAGGAAGAGGAGTGGGAAAAGATTATGAGACAATCTTAAGTGAAGAAGCTAATATAGTAGAGGTGTTAGTAATGTGTCCATCTGAGCAAAGTTCTAGTGGAATTACAAATGCAGATAGTAATAGTAGTAACATTGTAACCTTCCTGGCAAGAGAGAAAGATATTAGAAGAGACACATATATCCCTCCATCTGATTATCAGACTATTTAAATAATGGACCTCGAGAAATTGGAATGCCACTCAGGAATTTCATGCCAGAAGCCTGGTGTCAGCCAGAAGTGGAAATCATCTCTCTACAAGAAATTCTTCCACACAATTCTGATAACGTATCAGACCACCTTGCAAGAAAAATCTAGATAACAATGATGCTGGGTGGGGCCACATGTTCCACATGTTCCTTCAGAACATGACACTTCTTGCCCTTGATATAAACCTCAACTTCATTTTAGAGTCTCAAAGACGGACTTGGGGGAGGTGTCCATGGACTGCTTTATTCTTTTTCACTGTGCAGTCACATCATATGACTTTTTTTCACTTTGTTTATTTTACCTATTGCAGGAAATCTTGGTTTACTAGGATTACCAAGATCCAGACTCAGACCGTAACAACTCTGAAAACAGTAGCTGCTGTAGTAGACTCTACTATTGCAAGTGAGAAGATACATATTTCCTTCAGGTCAAGTGTCAACAATAGAAGAAATGATGCTATCTCAACAAATGATGTTGAACCAATGCTTGGCTTGGTTACTTGCATGTGGAAGAATTGTGACAACATGAGCATGAGAGACTCAAAAACTATTACATCACCAAGTCATTTGTCATCATGGGTGTTGAATTCATGCCAGTTGCATAATGGAATCCTACCTTTAGTTAATTGTCCATTTATACTGTAGTATCTCATGAGGTTATGTATAGCCAGGAAGCAGAAAGGGGAAATGACTTGAATCTTAAATGAAGTTCCTATTTCCCTTTGCATCTCTTTTGCTGCTAAGAGGTATTAATAGCTTTATGAACACTACTGTAGACATATGTACCACTGTATTCTTCTACCTTTTCAATGCTGGGGCTAGAGGACTAAAGACATCTCTATATGATGAAGCTTGGGCTTTTGTTCACAAAACTTCTCAGAACTTCAGAAACAATGCCAAACTCAAATCTTCTATGGCTCGTCATTGATCCAGGTGCAGCATTGGTGAGAAGAGGCTCATCAACTCAGCTGTCCTAAGTGGGTGAACACGGTACAATGGTATATACACACATATTACATGTGTGTTTGTCCAGGTGTGTGTATGTTTATTTTATCTATCTATCTATCTATCTATCTATCTATCTATCTATCTATCTATCTATCTATCTATCTATCTATCTACTTATTTTGTGTGTGTGTGTGTGTGTGTGTGTGTGTGTGTGTGTGTGTGTGTGTGTGTTGAACATTTGGGAAAATGAGCTTGGGACAAGGTCATATTTCAGCCTAAGAAAAAAGCCAAGTCATATTCAAGTGTTGCATTTATCTTCAGCCACTGCAGTGTATAGCTCATGGTAGAGTTTTTCATTTACAATCATTTCCTGGTAATCTGAATCATCACAGCCAAGTTGAGCAGGCTCTTTGGTGGATGTTCTTATAATGTAATGTTACTAAAGGTTTAAATAAATAATCAGGTCATTCAAAAGAGACTATTTATTATGAATAATAAGCATTCAGTGAAAGTGCTTTCTAAGAAAATGATGCAATTTCTCTTTAAAATTATATTGTTTGGTTTTTCCTTTTCTTTATGGGCAAAAAGTGTAGAGTTTCTATGATCTCTCCAAAGGGGTCTGCCAACAATGACAAAGATTTTAATTCCATCATTTATAGTTTTGCATGGAATGTCACAGTACTAATGTTCCTCACCTTCAGAATACATTCCAGTTTTGTTATGTCTTTTCAGAAGATATGGAGATGAATTCCATTGAAGATTTTTCATGTATCTATTGAAAATAAATAGCAGCAAAAAGGAAAAGTCATATAACATTTTTAAAAGCATTATTTCACCATATGTCATAGTTTTGATTATTGAATTACATATAGAAAGACATTAAAAGTAATCCATTGTTTCAAATAATTAAGAGAAAATGAAGCTCAGGGAAACTAATGAACTTTTCTAATATGACATGATAAGCTAATAGTGAAATCAAAGTTCAGAGTCCTGTTTCTCTTACCATGTTCTTTCCTCCTTAAATCACAATCGTAAGTCTATAAGTCTTAATCTTAAAAGAGCATACAAACACCCAGGTTCACAAACATGGAATTGAAAATATATGAAATTGATTTAACATCAGAAAATTTGTCATTATAAATTGTATACAAAATTTAAAAATACAAATATAAAAAAATTCAGTAATGAAGGAATATTGAAAATGATACTTATATCAATAATTTTCTGGCATATTTTATATAGTTCATTTGAGTGAGTGAGTGTGTGTGTGTGTGTGTGTGTGTGTGTGTGTGTGTGTGTGTGTTTGTGTGATGCTCCCATCTTTCCATGGATAAATAGGCAAAAAGACAACTTTCAAAAGTCAATTTTCTCTTTCTGTGTTCTAAGGATTAAATACATGTTTTCAGTCTTGGCAGCAAACACATTTACCTCCTTACCTATATTTTCTAGTCATTTTTTGGGAGGGAAAGTTATTAGTTTTGTTATTTGATAATTTCATGCGTGTATGCAAAGTATTCTGCTTTTTCTCTTTCCTTCTACCCTGTTTCTTCCATACCTTCCATGGGCATCAATCCTCCTCCTCCCTATGAGTCCCTTTCCAGGATTCAGGACTTTTGATTTTGTTTTGTGACCCATTAGTTTAATTAGTGCTAGCTGTGTGACCATTGGATTGGTACTACCCATTTAGACCCTGATGGGCCATTAACAGGAAAACAAGTAAAATCAGTGAATCTATCAAAGACTAGCTCAGTAATAAGTGGTCAGACCCTGTGAGCCTCTCTTCTATTCCTGTCTGTCTGTTGACAGGCACATTCTTGTGCAAACCCAATGCAGACACCTGCAACTTCTGTGATTGTATTGGCTGTATCATTAACAGAATATGAAATTTCACAGCCATTCTATCATCTGGATCTTAAATTCTTTTCACTCCCACTTCTACAATATTTCTTGAGCCATAGAGGAAGAGGTATAAATGTCTTATTTATAGTTGAGTTCTCACACATCACTTTCTCATCATCATAGGCAGTCATGGGCAACCAGCATTTACTGGAAAAAGAAGCTTCTCTTACCAATGTTGAGAGTAACATTTGTCTATATTGTAAACATAAGTGGTTAAATTCAACATGATAGCATGTGAGTTTAACTGCATCGTTTTGTTGCATCCAGTCTTTCTCTCTCTCCCTTCCCCCATCCCCAGGACTCACAATCTCTGCTGCCATGTTTTTTTTTTTTTTTTTTTAACCAGGTTCACAGTAACATACATGGAGTCCCTTTGTAGAGTGGATCACAAATCTAGTCAGAGGGAATTGGTTACCCCTATAACAGTGGTGTCACTGTTATACCACAGGTTTATCTCACCTGTAGATCATTGAATTCAAAACTGGATAAGATTATATATTTTCTCTCCTTGCATCTTTTATAGCTCCTTCTGGGAATATGGAAGTCAGCCAAGGGCAGGAAGCTCCCATATCTGTTTCATCTTGTTCTATCAGCATCATGCATCAAAGGTATGAAGTATCTTCAGAAATAGTATTGTCATGTAATGCTAATGTGCTATCATGAGAAATGACAAGTGTATATAGTTTGGGGGGCCTCTGAGTTCTCCCTCACCAGCAACTCCAACAAAAGTATTGCACACTGGCACTAAAGCTTTTGTTTAATAACCCATGGTTTCCATTAAGACTCTCTTTTATAAAACCTAAATTATATTTTCTTTAATATATTAAATATTAGACTACAAGATGGTACATTTGAATTTGGCTTTTCATATCTCTTCACTCTGGTTAATTCTGCCTTTCTTCCTTCCCCCAGTCCAGCTCTTTGTTACATAGCAATCTCCAATAAGATAAAACTATCCAACTTGGAGGGAAGCTCATTGACACACAGGATGTTCTAAAAGTAGGCGAAACATTCTATTCTATAGGCAAGCTTGCTAGGTCAGGGAGTGAACAATTCAAAGCCTTTAGGATGTGACTGAAACTGACTAGATTTACTAGGCCCCTCTTTTGCCAAACATAGGCAGTAAGGATTGCTAAGGGATACTTTCTGTAAGCTGAGCTGTGTAGAAGACTCTCAGACTAGCCACATGCCTGGCAAAGGCAGACTAACCAAGTGCACTGGAAGAAGTAGAGACCAAGTGAGCTGCCTGAAAGGGGCTCAGATCACCTAGACACTCAGAAGCAGGTTGAGCTAATGCAAGGTGTGCAGCATACTGCATGTTTCCAGATTTTGTGTTTTGTCATACATTCTGGGATGGAATTGTGGTGATGCAGCTGACTTTGAGTCATGCTGTGGGATGGTCTGTATGTCAAATGTGTTGCTGATTGGTCAATAAATAAATCACTGATTGGCCAGTGGCCAGGCAGGAAGTATAGGCGGGACTAACAGAGGAGAATTGAGAGAACAGGAAGCTGGGTGAGGGAGACACTGCCAGCTGCCATGATGATAAGCTGCATGTGAAGATGCCTGTAAGCCATGAACCATGTGGCAAGGTATAGATTTACAGAAATGGATTAATTTAAGCTGTAAGAACAGTTAGCAAGAAGCCTGCCACAGCCATACAGTTTGTAACCAATATAAGTCTCTGTGTTTACTTGGTCGGGCCTGAGCGGCTGTGGGACTGGTGGGTGACAAAGATTTGCCCTGACTATGGGCAAGGCAGGAAAACTCTAGCTACAGAGTCATTTATGATCCTGCAAGTAACTATTCACCCATATCCCGGTACTTAACCTCAGTAAACTCATTGGTTCACCAATTTGAACTTTGGTGGTGCACTTAACACTGGTCTGTGCTTGTTTACCTATATGGGTAGGTAGACATTTATTCACATATTTCCATGAATACTTTCACATATTATTCCCTCATCTACACTAATCTCCTGTCATCCTCTGTTTAAACATTCCCATCCCCAGTATTCCCCCTCTCTACTTCCATGTCACCTATTTTCTACTAACTCAATCCCTTAAGACTTTAGAATCCCAAAGGCTTCTTTGTGATATCACAGCTTCCACAGGTACTCCAAGTTGTACACAAAAATTTATAGATTCAGAGGTAGGACCTACATATATGGGACTATGTAGCATATTCCAAGATTATCTAAGAAATTCGTCTACATAACTCAATATATTTGCTTTCAGTTCCATTCATTTACTTGTAAATTTCATATTTTATCTTTTCTTTACAGCTAAATAAAATTCTATCCTGTGCATGTACCACATTTTCTTTATGCAGTCATCAGAATTGATGAGCATCCACAATGGTTACTTTTTCTTACTCACTGTGAGTGGAGTGGCAATGAACATGGATGAGCATGTGTTTCTATTCTAGGTTAGAGAGTCCTTTGTGTATGTGCCCAGGATGCAAGAACTGGGTCATATGGTAGTTTTACTCTTAGGTTTTTTGAGGAATCTCCACAGTAATTTCTATAGAGGCTGTAAGAGTTTGCAAGTCCATCACTAGTGAATAACAACTCTTCTTTCCCAACAGCTCCCTCTCCCCCAGCCTTTTTGCTATTTGTTTTATTGATGACAGCCCTTCCAACTGGAGTGGGATGAAATCTCAAATTATTCCTATTTCTTCTTTTGAGACACTTCTGTTCTGATCTTAAAAACATTTAAAAGTTGGTGATTTGGGTTTTAATGTTTCAGTTTTTGAGCTTTTGTTTTGAGTTCATTTATATGACTTATTACAATTATTGATTTTCACATATTGAACTGGATCCACATCTCTGGGATAAGGCTAATTTTATCACAGTGAGTGATGTTTTTGATGTTCACCTGTACTTGGTTTTCCAGTGTTTTAGTTGAATGTTTTTCTGTTGGTGTTCATTAGAGATGTTGATTTATATTTCTCTTTGTTGTTCAGGTTTATCTGACTTTAGTAGTAGAGTAATATTGGCTTTATTGAGGGAATTTGAAGGTGTTCCTGTGAATTCTAGTTTATGGGCTAATTTTGGTAATATTGGTTGTAATTTTACTTTAAAATGGTAGAATTCTAATGTGAATCCATCTAGACCTGAATTGGATTGCTTGTTTGATTGTCTGGAAATATTGTATTGCTGCTTTGATCTCCTTGCTTATTATAGGTCTGCTTAAATGAGTGATGTCATCTTTGTTTATGTCAGGTGGGTCAGATGTGTCTAGAAATCCTTCCAATTTTCCTAACACAACAAAGAGTACACAGAAGCCTCACCAACACAGCTGCAATTACATTAGGCACAGAAATAATTTTAAACTGCCCATGTATAGACTATTAAAATAAAACTAAGTGTAATTCCTCCTAACTAGATTCCCATGTGAAATCTTAGCCTCTTAAGTACTAGAAAAATAATCTGTAATAAGACTAGAGGCAAAATCCATATACAATAAGGTTTGTCATCTAGTTTAAAGCAGATCTTTATCTGTGTGGTGTGATTAGCATTGAATAAGAGACATTATATAATAATTTAGAGTGCTAAAGAATACAGAGTGAAATTTGCTGTCCATTATGGTGAATTTTGAGAGGTATATTTAATGCTTCAAGGTGAAGAGTCTGATGCTCACTAAACATTTTTACTTAGTTTGTGAAATTAGCAAATAGTTATTTGCAACTTTTATAATTCTAAGCATGTGTTTCCCATAAAAGAATGCTTTTCCAGCAGAATTGCCTAAATGGAAAGCCTTAAGTAGTCAGTACTGTGTGCAGGTGGTGGTGCTTACAGTTTCCACATCAAATCCCTGTCTTTTTCCAACTTCAGGATTAAAGGTAAATTGAAGAAAGAACAATCTTATCCATTGATACAGTTCCAATTATTTACTGGTAGAATATTCCTCAAGAAACTCAGCATTGCTTAGTCTTTCTCAGAATCTCAGAAGGATCCAGTAAAAGTGATGCATGTTGAGATTCAAACATTTTTGCTCCAAGGTAAACCTCAGAAAGCAAATCTCTCTAAAACTGCATAATTTGTGCTCTGATTCTCATTAATATATATGTTTCAAGAGTCTAATGTGGAAAAAACAAACATACAATAAAACTTTCCCCAAATGACAGAAGGATCTTAGAGGACCCTCCATTTTGAATTCTGTGATACTAACAGAATAGAATCATCACTTTTGTCTTTCTGCTCTTTATCTTCACATCCCCACCCTCCCTCTCTAATGCAGGCAGTACTTTTATGGTGACAGGAACATTTCATTATCAATGCTATTTCAAATGGTGAATACATGTGAGTGATAGTATGACCTGATGATTGAAGAGTGCCAAGATTGAGTAAGGTGTATTCTGATTGGTTGTAGAAAGACAGTTAGTTCTTGTTTTCTAAATATGTTAATCATTCCTTTGTACCAGGAAGGATCATCCATTCCCATGCATGTACACGTGCACAGAGACACACATGCACATGTATATGTGCATACTTCACACACACACACACACACACACACACACACGTGCGTACTTGCAAGCGTGCACAAACATGTACTTACTTCCCTTTATTTATTTTGGATTCTTACTGAAAAATAGTAATGGCCAAATTTGAATAACAAATGTGAGTACAAATAACTACTCTAATAATTCTAAATAATAATCCATTTTATATAAAGTGATGGTAGGCTATCTTATATATAAAGTTATTTTATTTAAATTAACTTGTTTTAAGCTGATATATAAAACATTACAATAATGTCATTCTCATACTTTTACATTTTACTCATGAAGATATCGGCCAGCAAAATTTTTTTTGCATAGACATAAAATTCAAAACATTTGTCTTCAGATTTCGAGAATAAATGTACCTCATTTTCAACATCCATGAATACTCTAAACACGAATATGTTTAAGGATGTTCCCAAATTACAATGAATGACAAATATTTTTATGCTAATTAATTGATTTATTTACTATATATTTGTTTATTGGAAAATATGATTTTTTAATAGCAAAGCAGCAACTGTAAGCAAGTGTGTATTTAAACTCGAGCCAGCTACCTGGGATGCATGGTCACTAGGCCTGTTGGGCTGCACTTACTTGTAAGAGCTAAGTGAAACAAACTTAAATCTTCATCTGTCTGAGAGCCGAAATACCTGTGGAGGATGTTAAATGCGATTCTTTTACATGGTCCGCTCCTGCTCCAATGTCTGTGAAATTCTTAAATTCATAGTTGTGTCACTCCTCACTGCCTCTTCCCACTTTAGTTTCAAAATTCCACTCATCAAAATATTTTTAATTGCTTTTTCACTAGAAAAAATATTTTTATGTATTTGTTTGTTTGTTTACTGATTTATTTGTTTTAATTGAAAATAGATTCTTTTCTCATACAATAAATTCTGACCACAGTTTCTCCTCTCTCTACTGTTCCCAGCTCCTCCACAAATCTCCTATTCTCCATGTCCAGTTCCCTTCTGTTTCCTTTCAGAAAAGATCAGGCCTCCAAGAGACAACAATCAAACAGGACAAAACCAAATACCTTAAGACAAGACAAAACCCCTCACACCTAGGCTGAACCTGACTCCTAAGAGGAGGAAAAGAGTTCCAAAAGCAGACAAAAGAGTCAGAGACACACCCAGTTCCACAGTGTTTTTATAGCTTTTCGATGTGCTGTTAAGTTTCTAGAATGAGATCTCTCCAATTATTTATGTAGGCACTTAGTGCTGAGAACTTTCCTCTTAGCACCACTTTCATTGTGTCTCCTAAGTTTGGATATGTTGTGTATTCGTTTTCATTGAATTCTAGAAAGTCTTTCATTTGTTTCTTCCTTCTGTCTTTACCGATTTTACATTCAGTAGAGAGTTTTCCAGTTTCCAGGGATTTCTAAGCTTCTTGCTGCTTCTGTTGTTGATATCCAGCTTTAATCTGTCTGCATCTGATAGGATACAGAAAGGTTTTCACTTTTCTTGTGACTGTTGATACTTGCTTTGTGTCTGAGTATGTGGTCAATTTTTGAGAAAGTTCCATGAGGTGCTGAGAAAAAGGTATATTCTTTTGTGTTTGGAAGAAATGTTTTGGAAGTATCTGATAGGTCTATCTAGTTTATAACGTCTTTTAGCTTCAGTATTTTCCTGTTTAGTTTGTGTCTGACTGACTTACCCACTGGTGAGAGTGGAGTGTTGAAGTCTCCCATTATCAGTGTGTGAGGGTCAATATGTGATTTAAGCTGTAGTAGTGTTTCTTTTACAAAAGTGGGTTCCCTTGGGTTTGGGGCATAGCTGTTAAGAATTGAAATGTCATTTTGGAGGATTTTTTCTTTGATGAATGTGAAGTGTCCCTCTCTATCTTTTTTGATTGGTTTTGGTTTGAAGTCTATGTTGTTAGATATTAAAATGCATACATCAGCTTGCTTCTTTTGTCCATATCCTTGGAATATCTTCTTTAACCCTTTATTTTGAGGTAATGTCTACTCTTGATGCTGAGGTGGCTTTTGGATGCAATAGAAGGTTGGATCCTGTTTCTCCAACCATTCTGTTAATCTGTGTCTTTTTATTGGGGAATTGAGGCCATTGATATTGAAAGATATCAATGACCACTGCTTGTTGGTTCCCGTTATGTTGTTGTGTTGTGGGTGGATGATGTATATGTGCTTGTGAGTATATATTTGTAGGGTGTGTGTGTGTGTGTGTGTGTGTGTGTGTGTGCGCGCGTGTGTGTTTCCCTTCTTTTGGCTTTTCTGGTATAAGATTATTTATTTCCTGTGTTTTCATTGTCATAGTTAACCTCTGTAGTTTGGAGTTTACCTCTAGTACCTTCTTTAGAGCTTTATTTGAGCATATACATTGTATAAATTTGACTTTATCAGTGAATGGCTTAATTTCTCCATCTGTGGAGATTGCATGTTTTATTGGTTATAGTAGTCTGGGCTGACATCTGTGGTGTCTTAGAGTCTGCAGCTCATATATCCAGGCCCTTCGGTCTCTGTCTGGTGTGTAACTTCTGTTAGCTTCAGTATTTTCCTGTTTAGTTTGTTCCTTGCTTTCTGTTTCCTCTCTGGGTTTTCCGATGGTGTTATGGTTGTTTGTTGCCTGTTTCACTGATCTGCTTTTCTAGTGTATTCACAGTTAATCTTGCTGATGTTGGAGATTGGGATATAGCAATATGTCGAGGTAGGAAGGTGAAGATTGGATGCCCTGTGGGATCCACAGGAGGCATGGACAGAGAGGATAGGAGACTGAACCTGATGTTTTGTTGTAGCACTAGGGACTAACCTGAGGGATTTGTCTGTTGGGGGAACATAGAGAGTAATGAAGGTCTGTGGGCTGATTACCTGTTCTGGCAAACATGACCTGTTGATGAGCAAGCAGTGTCTGCCCATATGGAGGGGCTGGACACAGCAATGAATTGAGTGAGGGATGCCAGGAGGAGATGGTCTTTTGCATCCACTAGAGATGTGGCAGAGGGGGAAGGGAGGCTAGAGGTGGTATTCTGTTACAGTGCTAGAAAGGAGTTTAAAGGATTGGGTTGCTGGGGTAACAGAAAAAGGGGGAGTCTTCAAGCAGGCTACTTGATCTTCTTCATTCTCTATTGTTTTATAGACTCTTCAGTATTGGTTACCAAGCATGGGGTCATTTCCAGTTCCATATTTGTTCAAAGTTTAGTAATGTTGAGAGTACTAGAATGTGCTCTGTGTGTTTCAGTGTCTGTGTGTTTACACACATAGAGTATTGTGGTCATAGTGAAGGAAGATTATAGATTATGGATATGGTAGAAATTAGTAAATTAGGCCACTCTAAAATTTCAAAGATGTGTGTGAGTGTGTGTTAGTATTTGTGTGTGCCAGTGTGTGTATATCTCTGTGTGTGTGTGTGTGTGTGTGTGTGTGTGTGTGTGTGTGTGTGTGTGTGGAAGAACACTTTGTCTTTAAAACTACCTGACCATCCAAAATATGTGGTTCTTCTCTTTTATCTTGCTTATTTTCTTCTCATGCTAATAGCCTTCCATAATCCCCCACTGGTATTCCATTATTAGGTCATTTGTGCCCATGTCCACTCAAGATAGCAGGAGTAGAGGAAAGGTTTCTCTAGCATATGGTATAGTGCATAAGAAGTTTCTTTGAATAAAGCTCCATTAGTTTAAGGGAGACATTATGTCACTTCTTTACAGAAGGAATATAAATTGCTGGTACTGAAAGAAACACATCCACACACACACACACACACACACACACACACACACACACACACACACATTTCTTTCACTACAAGAAGGTAGAGTAATTGGGTCAATTTACTCCTGTAGACTTCCTTTCCATGGGTCATAATTCACAAAAAAATTCCCTTTAGTCAGTCAAGGTAACTCCTTATTTTTACTAATGACTTAAATGTTATTTATAAATAATATCAGGGTCAGTGTTTGTATAATCAAATACTTCTGCATGTTTATAAATAGTTGTTTCTGCTCCTAATAACCATAAATTAATTAGTATCACAGTGTCTCCACAGCCTAGAAAGTAGCTTTGGAGTAAAACTTTGTGATTTTTATATGTATGATTATTTGTCTCAGTACAGATTTACTGGCTACATAGCAACATATGGCAATTCAGGTGAGGCTTCCTTGGAAAAGTGCCCAAACAGCTGAATTTCCACCTGGCATTCCTCTTTTGGCCTGTCATCAAACTCTTCCCAAACTGGACCACTTCTTTTCCTAGACATAGACACCATTTTACTTTTATGTAACTCAGTTCACCAGAATGACATTTACATGGAGTTGTAGCAACACATATTTAACTTTTTGTGCTTATTGATTTGATATATACAGATACGCAAATAGAAAAGCATACACTTGGACTATAAACAGAAGTATTTTCAAGTTCATTCAACAAAGTGATAGGTGAGGTAGTGCATGAGACGTGTGTGGGTTTTATGGTTTTTTTTTTCTTTTTTTTAATGGAACACTACAGTGGTTACTTTTAATTGTCATCTTGACACAACCTAGAATCATACAGGAAAGAAGTCTTAATGAGGAATTTAGCTCAATGTGGCCTTCCAACATGTCTTTGAGGGATTTTCTTCAGTGCTACTGACGTAGGAAGACCCGACCCATTTGTAGTGGCACTGTTCACTAGGGAGGGCTTTCTGGACAGGAAAGGAGAAGAGAAAGTTACCTATATAAAGCAAAACAAGCAAGGATGCATTTATTCTGTCTTTGATGCTGATTATAGATGTGATGTGATGAGCTGCTTGAATTCCTGCCTTGACTTACCAGAAATGATGGACTCTAACCTAGAGTTGTAATCCAAATAACTTACGCTTTTCTCCCTTCTCCCTTCTTTCGCTTTTCATTGCAGTGTGTCTGTTCCAGCAAGAGAAAGAAAATGAGAATAACCACTTTTTAAGTTCAGGAGTGTGTAGTTTGAGTTTTCCTGCCTGGCTGACAGTCAGGACAAATCTCTCTCACCCACCAGTCCCACAGTCGCTCAGACCCAACCAAGTAAACACAGAGACTTATATTGGTTACAAACTGTATGGCCGTGGCAGGCTTCTTGCTAACTGTTCTTACAGCTTAAATTAATCCATTTCTATAAATCTATACCTTGCCACATGTCTCATGGCTTACCGGCATCTTCACATGTGGCTTGTCATGGTGGCGGCTGGCAGTGTCTCTCTCTCAGCCTTCCACTTCCCAGAATTCTTCTCCTTGTCCCGCCTATACTTCCTGCCTAGCCAATGGCCAATCAGTGATTTATTTACTGACCAATCAGCAACACACTTGACATACAGACCATTCCACAGCAGGAGTGCATAATGGTACTGGGTGATGATGAGGTTCATTTAAGCTAGGAGAGAATGGAATTTTACAAACAACATTTTGAAGAGAACAGATTATTAATTCCAGTAATGTCTGGCCAACACACTTTCTCTATCTAATCAGAATATGAATTCCCCAAAACAAGGAATGTACCATCTACATAAAAGTGTTCACTGGGCACCAATAGTGGAATTGTTTTTATATTTTGCAGTTGTTTTCCAACATTATCATAACCCTTTAAAACACTTTAATCAAGGAGAACTAATTTGGAGCGCTTTGCATCTCTTCATGTTTTCACTCAATGCTTTTTAATACTAATTCCTTACATTGCACTTTCCTTTCAGTGAAAATCAAAGAGAAAACAACAGCCTTTAAAGTCAGATCAGCAGCCAATTTTTCTAGTAAAGAAGGATCTTGCTCTAGAAGGAGGCATAGCATCGGCTTCTGCCTGTAAGAGTTAATCCAATTGCACAGGTCGAAGAAGCACCCCCAGGAAGGTGGGATCACTTTTTAGGCCCGCTAAGGAGATAGGAGGAATAACCATCTCTCCATGAGATAATGCACTTTTCCTTCCCAGAGTTCCCACCTGTGAAATTGCTACAGAGATATCATTAGGTTTGGGCATCTGCTTTTCTAAACTCCAGACTCAAAACTTTTCGCTTTTGATTTCTTGTTGTCTAATTTGTTCTCTAACATGTTGGCCTTCATTCTTTCTCTAAATCTCCACTCCCTGATATGTGGCTGCTAGTATGTTATGTGGCTGACGCCATGTCTGCCTAACTAAAGGACATGACTTTCTCTCGCCCCTCTCCAAACAATTGCAGAGATTTATAGCTTTTTACTTTGGTGGTGTTTTTTTTTTTTTTTTCCTTTTTGTGTGTGTCTGTTCTTAAATTAGTTTATTAAGGAGAACAAGAACTCCAAAAAGGAAGCACGATTTTCTCAGTAGCATGAGGGAATTCTGGCACAGTCCTTCAAACTCACAGTAACACAATCTCAACAAAGTCTCACTTCTTTTTACCCTATTGTTCTCAGCTACATAACAAGATGAAAGGAATTGTGGATTATAAATATATAACCCCATAATTACCCTGCTAAAACATTTTGTTACTAAATAATCTTCCTACGTGGGCAGGCAGAATTTAGGACCAGTCATCTACCTGTTCCTGGGAACATAATAAAAGAGTCAGTACAGCGCTTGCCACCTGCAGCAGGAAACGCCCCTCAGTGATGTGGACTGAGAAGCCGAGTTCTCCTCAGTGAACTTGTTGAATTACACCACAGAAACGACCTTCAGGATGAGTCTGTTAGGAAAAGTCTCATAATCTGAGTTACATTCAAATGTGGGAATTGGGAAAGACAAAACCCTGTGTGTCTTTACAATAGGTTTACATGTGATTATGCGGTATTTAAAATGATCTTGTCTAAAAGATGGAACCAATAATTTTATAGATGTATTTTTAAAGATTCGGTTAAATTTATACATTAAGTAACAAGGAGTCAGCTTACTTATTTCTCTGACCTTAAATAATTTCCCTTTTTAGGCAAGTGGTCTTCCAGTGATCTATATCCCTGATGTAATAGTTCAATAGCAATGGAAGGCAACCTGGGAAGATTGGAGACAAGGGGGCACCACAAACTCACACCATGCAATAGAGCTCATGCGGAAGGTTTATTGGGCTGGGAGAGGTGGATTCTGAGCAAGAGCAGAATGAAAAGAGAGTGGGGCTAGAAGGGCTTGCATTTTATAAGGGAATATTGCACATGCGCACAGGCTCTACTCAGTGGCAGCAATAGTCACAGTGTTACATCTTGACTGCTGCTGGTGACAAGTCCTGCTAGTCCCTGGAGGGCAGACCAGTATAAATGCCTGAATGCCCACACAGAATTTCCTTTAGCAAATGAGATAGTAAAGTGGTTGATTAAGGTCAGCTCTCAGGACTTTACAGCATGAAAAGACTGCTGATAAAGTTAAAAATTAAAAGTTACAAGGTTTGAAGGTGTATGCTTTAACATCAAGCATTACTTGCCAGCTGCTTAATTCTCTCGTTTGGAGTTTCTCACAGAAAAGTGAGCTAATCCCTGCACACATGTTCTTTGTGTTGAAATTGCTGGTTCTCAAGCAGTGAGAGACAGAACTGGATTCAGAGAGTGAGTCAGTGGCCCTTTTACTTCTTCATGACCGTATAATTTCCCATCTTTCTATCTGTATATGAGGAGGCTCAGTAAAGAAACCTCTGAAATGGTTGCTTCATTACGGAGGAATGCTGTGGGATGCCTTTCTGCATGCTGGGAATATGTGTGGCTCTGATTGGTTGATAAGTAAAGCTGTATTGGCCTATGGCAAGGCAGCTTAGAAGGCAGGCAGGAAATACAAGCAGACCGACAGGAAGAAGAAAGGCAGAAAGGGAGAGATGTGAGCCAGCCTCCCAAGGAGCAACATGTAATGGGAAGCAGGTAAAGCCACAGAACATGTGGTGATACATAGATGAATAGTTATGGGTTAATTTAAGATGCCGGGCGCTGGTGGCGCACGCCTTTAATTCCAGCGTTCGAGGCCAGCCTGGGCTACCAAGTGAGTCCCAGGAAAGGAGCAAAGCTACACAGAGAAACCGTGTCTCGAAAAACCAAAAAAAAAAAAAAAAAAAAAGCCAGGTGGTGGTGGTGCACGCCTTTAATCTCAGCACTCGGGAGGCAGAGCCAGGCCGATCTCTGTGAGTTCAAGGCCAGCCTGGGCTACCAAGTGAGTTCCAGGAGAGGCGCAAAGCTACACAGAGAAACCCTGTCTTGAAAAACCAAAAAAAAAAAAAAAAAAAAGATATAAGAGCTGGCTAGCACTGGGCAGTGATGGCGCATGCCTTTAATCTCAGCACTCGGGAGGCAGAGGCAGGTGGATGTCTGAGTTCGAGGCCAGCCTGGGCTACAGAGTGAGTTCCAGGAAAGGCACAAAGCTACACAGAGAAACCCTGTCTCTAAAAACAAAACAAAAAAAAGAGCTAGTTAGCAAGAGGCCTGCCATAGACCATACATATAGTTTGTAAATAATATAAGCTTCTGTGTGTTTACTTGGGTCTAAGCAGCTGGGGGACCAGGCAGGACACAAAAAAACTTCCAACTACAGAGGAAGGTTTTGATTGTGAATAAGAGATAGAGAATGTTCAGAGATATCTGGAAGAGTCTATAGGAGAGAGAGAAAAAAAGTAGGCAAGACATGGCCAGGGCTAGGGAGGTGGGAGAGTAGGAGAGAATAATGGAGATAGCAAGACATAGGGAATAGTGAAAGCAGGAAATGGGATAACAAAAGGATTGCAAGAGAATAGCAACAGTACCTGGGCATGGGGGTGGGGGATTGTCCTGAGGTGAGGTGAAGAGGGCCAGGATGCTTGAGTGAGACTTTGGAATGTATAAGGGATACTTTTGAATAGGGAGCCTAGAGGCCTGTGTGGGCTTTGATATAAAACTATAGGTATATGGAGAACCATAGGTCCCTCCTGCCAGAGGTAAGGGAAATGACTCTTTTCTCCATGACAGGAATCTGTTTCAGGAGTTCCTGGGGAATGTTAATTTTTATTCAATACCCAGAATTCCTTCTATAGTCTAGGTTGAGCTCATTTCTGGATATATGGACTTCCTGAGACCTAACATTCTCCTTCTTAGGTGCTGCACTTTCCACTGAGCACAGAATTATAGGGAAAATACATAGTTGTTAAGGGGAGAGCTTTTGGTGGTCACATACTTTACCAAGGTCACATACTTTATTTAGTGTTGTGAGATTTTAAGTGTCCTAATTTCAGCTTCATAAATTAGGTAGTTAACAGGTAACTTAATATATTCATTTTATAACTACTTACTTTCATGTGATTATAGTGTACATTTACCAGTTATGAGGTATAATTAAAGCTACATAAAACACAGAATGTCATGCTATGTGACAGAGTATTGTGGATACAAAAACTAACAAACAAAAGAAGTAACCAATCAAAACTAAACAAACTCCCAAACTACCACTGCCACGAGTAAAGCGGTTTAGAGGACATGAGTAAAGTCTTTATACGTAGGTTGGCTTCCCCTCCTCCACAAACTAAACGTGATAATTGGGGCTGTAACTGATAGTTACTTAGTGTCAGGTATTTGACATCTTTCAATATGAAATTGCAGTCAAGTACAATTAATTCTCATCCATCATTCTCTGTTCAATAGAAAGGGTCCATAATAATAACATATAGTTATTAGATCACTACTAACTGAATTTTGATTGTTTTGAAAATCATTGCAACACTAAGAGAATCTGGTTTGGATAACCTAAGCAAGCTATTCCTAGACTCAGAGTCTGTGTGGCATTCTCTTTAGCTCATCATTTTGATTGTGTTGAGTTTTCTTTAGTGTTTCCTAATTACCTTGGTGACATGTAGAAGAAAAGTCGAGAGCAAGACTTAGACATGAGACTGCTGTATGTCTAGGTTTGCAGTTTTCTTTGGGTATCTGTGAAGCTCAGACATCTCTGTTCTTTGTGCTGCTTATAAAATATAAACCCATTTTATAATACTTCTTTCTGATCCCCAGAACGATACAAATTAAAGCTAACTAGTTGTGGGGAAATGTCTAAAGTAACATGAGGTCATGAGATGGCTGTAATCACAGAGCTGTTTGAGAACAAGGTCATCTGAAAAGATATGGGATAAATGACGACTGTTGGAATGAATGCTAACTATCCTTTATTTCATTATAGTGGTCTGTCTATCCATATAGTCCTTCAAAATCACCTTTTTCCTCCATGCACAATGTACCATGACACATACATGAAACACTATATAATCACAGAGAAGTGGAATAAGTCTATTCTGAAACCTGTTATTGTGATTTTTTTCCCTCCTTTCTTATGCTTTAACTTATGAATGATCCTCCTGGCCATTGCCCATAAAAAGGAAATATTCAAAATCCCACTCAAAAAAAAATCCACTCATTGCCTCAGTTATGAAGTATTGTCCTATCTTTGATATCTCTCTCTCTCTCTCTCTCTCTCTCTCTCTCTCTCTCTCTCTCTCTCTCTCTCTCTCAATGCTTACACTTAAAGAAAATTGTGCTTTTTTAAAAGCCTCTTATTTTTTTAATTACATCAAATAAGCCCTTCCATTACTTAGTTAACCATAACCTTGCTTTATACTTACTTTTCTAGAAGTTTCCATCTATACCATAAGAATATTGCTTCAACTGAATAACTCCTGTTACTGGTGATTTTTAACCTAATAGGGAGTTTAAGAAATGGACCTAGAAAAAAAAAAGGCCAATTTTATTGGAGTTTGGGACAAAAATCAATGGGGTAGGTAAGGCAGCTTGCTGGAGAGAGGTAATGATGCTTTCTAAGTTAGATGATGAGAAAGAAGACAAGCTCAGCAAGCGAAGTCTTTGAGCAGGCACTTGGGGAGATGTGGTCTTAGCAGAAAGAAGGAGAGACAGACAGAAATACAAACAGACTGCCACATGTCAGGGCAAGCTGGTTTAGATTTTTGCCAGGAATCTGAAAAATGAAGCTAGAACAAAAGGAAAGAAAACTATTGAACTCAGAAAGTCTGACTTAGCAGTGAGGATCTGTAAGCAACTTAACCAGGGGAGGGACTTTGGGAATGCATATTGTCTAAGTGTCTAAGTTTTCTGACTTAGCAGTGAGGATCTGTAAGCAACTTAACCAGGGGAGGGGCTTTGGGAATGCATATTGTCTAAGTGTCTAAGTTTTCATGAAGAAACTATTTTCACTTTTGGTGTTCTTAATGAGTGCCAACTCTATCATGTTTCTTGAAATTGCTGGAACCAACAGTTTTCTGTGGATAGTGTACTTGTCAGACTTTTCTACAGGAACAGAAACAATATAGTGTGTGTGTGAGTGTGTGTGTGTGTGTGTGTGTGTGTGTGTGTGTGTTACATTGGCTTAAATGATTGAAGCTGGGTATTCCAACAATGGCTCTCTACATACTGGGAAAGTCGAGAGACCATTAGCTTCTGAGATTACAAAGTGGAATTCCTCACCAGTCTCAATTTGGTACCAAAGGTCTGGAAGGTTCTTGAGGAGTCATTGGTCTGTAGTCCACATAGTCCCCTGAATAAGCTGGTGTCTGTTGTCAGTGAATAATGGCAGTGGCAGCAAAAATTGAGATAGTGCAATGGCTTGCAAGAAGTGAAGGTGGGCTAGTAGGCAGCACTGCTTTTCCTAAGACCTCTTTAGACCTTGCCTAATAGTAGATTGACTCCTACTCTGTTGGAGGAATTTGTCTCCCTATTCTTTACAGCAAATGCTTTAATCACCCTATCACAATGGTATGTCCCTTCATTGGCTCCCAGTCCAATCACAATTCATCATCACAAGTGTTTACTTATATGGAAGAGTGACAGGCCCATTTGAACTTTTTCTTAAGGGAGGAGACAATAGTATGTCTTTGTAATCCTTTGGGCAGATTAGAATGTAATGTCTCCACCTAAGACCAGAGTTATAACCCATGCCAATTTTTTAAACAAAAGTAATCTAACAGTAGATTAAAAAGATAAAGGAAAATAAATAATAAATTTATATAATAGATATGCCTTACTAGTCCTTAATGGGACTCAACCAAGCTCAGCTACTGATACCTTTCTTCCATTTGTATTTTAAGCCTAAAAAGGGACAGTCTTGGTGCTTCCTCCCTCCTTACACAGGGTGTTTTAAATTCCAAGGAGGATTAGTTATGTTAGCTTTCCCTTCCTCAAAATTAGTGTCTACCAGGGATGTAAGAAGTTGAGCTAGAGCTGGTTATGAGGGAGAAGGACCTAGTCAATAACCACCAAGTATTCCAAGGTCTGAATAGCTACCTGTATGTGCTACCTGTCTCATTACTGTGACAAAATACAAGGAAAAAGCAACTTAAACAAGGAATGGCTTTTCTGTTTAAGAGAATAACTCTGATGAAGACAGAAAGTCATGGCAGGGGGTACATGAGGCTGACTGGTCACTCTGGGTCTGAAGTCAAGGAACAGAGAGCAATAAATACTCACCTCTCAACTCGTTCTAGTTTTCATTCAGTATGAGACTCCAGCCCATAGAATGATGCTATCCCAAATTGGAGAGGATCTTCCCACTTAAAATGACATAACTAAAACAATCATGCAGATATGCCCAGAGGGTTTTTTTTTCTTTGTTCGTGTGATTATATATCTCATCAAGTTGACAGGAATCTTGCAGCTCCAGGAATCTGACATCCTTTTATGACCTCTGTGGGTACCTGCATGTACCTGCATGCACATGCAAATACATGCAGGTCAGTTGTACACACATATGATATAGATATATAAGATATAAAGATGATAATATAAAAGGGTAGATAAAAGAACCTACTTTAAAAGAACAACTTGTTTAAAATGTTTTACACTAATATAGATTTTAGTTTATTGATACAAGTTTAAACTTAATTTTGTTATACTGTATATATATTTCTATTCTCGTTTGAGATATTATGTTTATGTAACTCATTAGGTTGTAATGGATAATTAAAAAATACAGATTAATAATTAGTCTTCTATGATAGTCAAACTTGTAACATGTTAGTTAAGTTTTCTAGGTATACATAGATATATTTCAGATAGATAGGTAATCTTCAAACACTTCAAAGACCCACAGAATATGACATTTAAAGTATTTTTAAAAATTTAGACTTTCTAGACAATGAGACATGTCTGTTCCTGGCAGCACCGATTTACTTCAGAGAAGAGGATGGACATCAAAGACACTCCATATGGAATTTATCTTCTTCTTGACAAAAATAGCCATTTGGGCAAGAAACTGTTCTTGCCTGGTTTGCTTGATCAACTGGACATACAGGACCCATAAAAAGGCAACCACTAAACTTTGCTTGATAAAATGGTTCTTCAGGTTCCTGCTTCACAGAGAAAACTGCCAGACTTTCTACAGGACACAGAGAAAAATGACTGAGAGACTCTAGGCCTGTGGGCTAAAGACAGGTGCCCCAACTTTACAAAAAAATATTAGGTGACTGTCCAGGCTGCAAACTGTCTCTGTCTATCTACTCTTACAAGACTCCCAAAAGTTGCTTACATCCTTCTCCCATTTCTCAGGTAGTAATACATCCTTCTGAGGTCTTTGATGTAGTTAAAACTAGATAGTTAACTTAGTTATGATGAAAGATAAATTAGATATAAAACCTTAGATTCACAAGTATAAGATAGACAGGATATCTTCTTTAATTTTGCCAAATACAAATTGACTAGATATTATAAATAGACTAAATATTATAACTGTAATTCTTACTTGATAACTATTTTGTTATATGTAATTTTACTATATAAAAGTTAAAACCCTTTTTTTTTTTAAAAAAAGGAAAAGTACTGTAAATATCACTCTATATAAATAAAATACTGATTGGCCAGTAGTCGAACAAAAAGTATAGGCAGGACAAACAAACAAACAAAATTCTAAAAAAATAAAAGGCTGAGACAGAGAGACCCTGCCAGCCACTGCCATGACAAGTGAGATGTAAGATATCAGTATGCCACAAGCCACGTGGCAAGGTATAGATTAATAAAAATGGGTTAATTTAAGATATAAAAACTAGATAACAAAAAACCTGCCACAGCCATACAGTTTATAAATAATTTAAGTCTCTATGTGTTTACTTGGTTGGGTCTAAACAGCTGTGAAACTGGCAGGTGAGAGAGATTTGTCCTAACTTTTGGTCAGACAAAAAAACTCTAACTACACACATACAAAAGTAAAAATAAATCTTTAAAAAAAATGCCCATCACTCTATTTAACCATTCAGGCTATCCAACTGGCAAGAGGAGGTTCAATCTCCAATCTGATGATTTTTTCATGGTCTTCAACAAGCTAACTCTAGTTCGGCCCCTAGATCTAGTACATTTGGATGATTTTTTTCCAAAGAGAATTCATAATTGTCTCATTTTTCCCTCATAAACACCCTATTACTTCTATGTGTCACTTTCCTATGTTAAGAGGATGGTTGACTGTGGTGACATTGTGTTCCCCAAAATATTGTGTACCCTAATAAACTTATCTGGGGTCAGAGAACAAAAAGCCACTAGATACAAAGG
The DNA here is from genome assembly GCF_949786415.1 of Peromyscus eremicus. Taxonomy (NCBI): domain Eukaryota; kingdom Metazoa; phylum Chordata; class Mammalia; order Rodentia; family Cricetidae; genus Peromyscus; species Peromyscus eremicus. The sequence goes on along the minus strand of NC_081420.1, from coordinate 110,206,793 downwards.
CCAGAAAATGGTGGCACACACGCCTTTAATCCTATCACTTGGGAGGCAGAGATCCATCCAGATCTCTGTGAGTTCAAGGTCACACTGGAAACAGCCAGGAATGGTGACTCAAGCCTTTAATCCTAGGCAGTGATGGCAGAAAGCAGAAAGGTATATAAGGCATGAAAACCAGGAACTAGTGCTGGTTAAGCTTTTAGGCTTATAGCAACAGTTCAGCTGAGATTCATTCTGGATGAGAACTCAGAAGCTTCCAGTCTGAGGAAACATGATCAGCTGAGGAATTGGCGAGGTGAGGTAGCTGTGGCTTGTTCTGCTTCTCTGATCTTTCAGCATTCACCCCAATAACTGGCCTTGGGTTTGATTTTATTAATAAGACCTTCTAAGATTCGTGTGACAGTTCACTCTAGCTTACCAATAGTACTCATGGGCAATAAGGAATGGAGGGGATGGGCAAAGGGTTAGTAGATTTCTTACTCTGTATTTCTTATCTATTCTTCATTTAAAATGTTGTAACAGAAATGTCTCCACTGATATATATCATTTGGAAAAAACAATAAAATCAAAATTATATATATGTATATATACATACATATGTATATATATACATATGTATGTATATATATGTATGTATGTATTTGTGGACCTCTTATAATGAGTTGAATGCCTCCATCCTGTTATGTCATGTAGAAAGGAATTCATGAGAGGTGGGAAAAAAAAAAAAGAAGACCGCTCCATAGCTGTGTTCTTGTTCATCACTTGTAATACAAATACTATAAATATTTTATTTGACTCTTTTTGTTTCTGATGAATAAAATCCTCATTCTCAATGACATGTTATCTTATGTCCTCAAGCATTTGCCTGAGCTCCTATTCTCTGCCCCCAGTGAGGAAAGAAACAGCCCCAAGGTTTATGAATCAATTTGCATAACAGAAAAACCATCTTCCAGTCTGGAGCTCTCCCAAGGGTCTTGATTGGAGAATGAGGCAGGTTCATTCACAAACTTCAGAAACAGGTAGGTGACTGCAAAACAAATGTGAACCACTCTAATGGAGTGGTTGGAAAGCTCATCAGCTCCGTGGATATGATCAGTTCCGTCACCATTGCCAACACAGCTGCTGGAGAAGGCTGCCGAAGCGGCTGAGGATGAAAGAGACGGAGACTGCTACTGGGGGAATGGGTTTCATACAACTTGGTACCATCTGCTCTTCTCTTAATCTTTGTTCAGGCAAGGAGTGCAATGAATACCGAGGCTGACCATGGCTCTGACGGCAGCCTTCTTGTTAATAGAATCCGTAACATGCAATGACCCCGTTGTACTAAAAATAAAATGTCAGTAAAGAACATTGTGTATTTGTTTTTAAACTGAATTTTCTTTCTAAAGATCTTAAGCACAAAGCAAATAAAACAACAAAAAGACAAACTCCTGCTGTTTTTACATATTCAACTATAATTTACTTGGCTGTAAGTGTCAACTAAGATAATGAAAGTCTATGAGGGTTTACAGTGGGTAGAGCAGTATGGTTGATACAAATGACACTGTGCAAGAACATTCTGAATGTATGTAGAAAAAAGACACAGAAAGATGGGGAAGAAGGCAGTGACAGATTCTATGTACTTAGGGCATGTTTGTGGCTCTTCATTTTTCTTCAGCTACATTGATAAAAATGGCCTCAAATTTAAGTGATGTTCTTTAGTCATAAAGTATTTTACATAGCCACATAATGGCCATTGTTATTTCAACAGGTAGAGTGAATTTGAGCCAGAAAACAAGCTGTCAGAGAAGTGGACATGTGCATCATTTGAAGAGCAAGCAGGTTTGTAGTTTATGAAGTGGATGGAGCTGTGAGCTAAGAACTCCCATGCTGGGGCTGCTGTACTGACAAGACAGGCTGAGTCTCCATTCTGATGGCTTATCATGTTCTCGCCACTGGCTGATCTTTGTACCTGAATCCCCGGGACCTCATTCCAAAACTCAATATGTTCTTGGATATTTGCACTAGACAATAGAGTAGAAGAAACAGTCAATAATTGGCTTTTTAGTATTCTCCCTCTGAAGGTACATTGTGGTCCAGACAGTGAAGTGTTTATAACCTATGGACATGAGTTTGGTAGTTGCCACTCCTTTGGACACCTACTCCTGTTCTACTTATTCTTGGTTCCCAAGATCTGAGGAAACATGTTTGGTTTGTCGGCTTTAGTTTGATTTTGTTGCCAGTCTTTTGAACCCAAAGAAAGTCGTGAAAAAGAATTGATGAGTGATACAGGAGTCTGAATCGTATCATTATAATTTCAAGTGCATATACTTAAGCAAATACAACTACTCAGAATTCTCTTTTTGCTGCTGAAAAATTAAATTAATAATAAACATAGGCAAAATTAACAATAGCTGATACCTCTCAGGAATTTGTGTGTGTTTGTGTGTATGTGAGCAAACAAACTACAGACATACAATAAAAGCTTCAACAGCATCTACCGATCTGGGTCATAGAAAGCATAGTTTTGTTTAATTCTATGAAAGTTTATAGTTAAGTAAATAAGTTGCTAGTTACTACTAGTTACTGATTTCATGTCCCCCTTTCTTCTTTCTTCTATCTCTTTCCTTCCTTTATTTTCTTTTCCACCCTTTATCAAGAAGTCCTATTCAGTTACTATTTTAAAGAGAAACTGTCACAATTTTATAAAGAGCTTTTACCATCAAACCTCCCTGGTTCTGATTTATGAGTAGTTGTTAGTTTGGATTGCTTTAGAAATAAATCCAAAAAACACAATGAAGTTCAGTGGTTTTGTGCTTTTTAGTACCTTCCAGTGAGGCTCTCTCCAACAGTAACAGGGAGGTACCCAGTCATAGTTCCTTGATTACAAGGCCACCCCTCAGCATCATCACTAACATAGTTACATCACCAAGGATGCAAACATTGTCCTCCTTGAGTGATTAATTGAAATATTCATAATATTTAAATACCTTATCAACCTTTCCAATGTCTTATTTTTAACAATGCTAAGACATACTAAAATTTAACACTGTGAAATTGGAATTAATATGGACTCATTCTTAGTTTATGCCTTTTCTAGTGCACTGTTGAGATACATAGTATAGTTAAAATAAATAGATCATAATATCACCTTTTGTTTGCTGATAAAACCATTTCACCTGAAACACTAACTATTGTACTGCATAGTTAATTGCTTATGTCATCAGCTGTCAGATTAGTACATTTTATGGCGCTCTTATCTTGATTAAAATTTTCTTCTGAAGATAATTAAACCTTCATTCACCAGACTTTATTGTAATGAATTATCTAACAGCGAAACTTATTAAAACATCACTAAGTATGTCTGGCCATGGTTGGCTTTCTTTATTTACTGAGTGCTGTCTTGAATTAGTTTACTGTTAACTGGTCTGAATTCTGTGATTTATTAACTAACACTTGTACAGAATAATCTAAGAGAAGAACTATGGAAACAATTTCCCAATTTGTTGATTTCTCTATTTCATACTAGCAACTCACAACTTTCATGGAAATTAGTAGTTATTACTCATATCCAATTATTTTACTTTGAAGGTGGCTGTATGTGTGTGTGTGTGTGTGTGTGTGTGTGTGTGTGTGTGTGTGTGTAAAACTTAAAAAGAGGGTTTTTAAATATTGTTAGACAATGTGTTCTTCAAGTTTCCTTTATTACCACACCCTTGGTAATGAGAATACTCTATTCATTATTACTACTGTTAATGACAGTCAACATGAACTTTGATATATACTGATAGATATATATTGTCTTCATATTCTCTCCATATATGTATTTTATTAATTTTTTTTCAATTTTACACTGGTATGTGAGAAGTGAACTATTGTTAATTCTAATTTATAAATACTGAGACAAAAATTACAGCCAGTGTGCTTGCCAAAGGCACACTGAAAAAGCAAGGACTCAAATCTGCCATTGGAATATCATGGAAAACTCTGTTAACCTGGGTACCTCATTTCTCTACTACATTATGCACATGACACAAGTGATACATTATTTATGCTATTTAGGTGTTCTTACCTCTTTTTTCTTTCCAGGGGTGCCTTATATTTTGTTTATCATCATATTTGCAAAAACTTAAAGAGGCTGTTTCTGTCTCTAAGATTTGTATTAATTAATATCTAGCTTCCTAGATTTAAGCTTCAAGTAGTTTGTATTCTTTTAAAACTACATGATATGAAAACATCTCCCATCCCTTCTCCCATTTCTCCCTAGCATGGGGCCTTATTCTTTTCAACATTGGTCATTGCTCTGTGATTGAACTTTGCACTCAAGGTCTCATCTTTTGTATGTATTATTTGCCAAATAATGTTTGGCAACTTTCAAAATCATTGATCTCTTCCACCTTTTGGGGTCACCTTTACATGTGCCCCTAACATAGGGAGCAAGTAATTAGCATAGTGCTTTGTTGTTGGTCTTGTATTTTTCTTTTTCTTTAGACACTTGTTACGAAGCAGAACCTTACACTGTCGACCAGGCTGACCTGGAATTCTCTATGGTGTCCAGGAGGGCTTAACTTCCTGAAGCCATGTCCCTATTTTGTTTATATTTTTAACTTTTTTAATGAGAACTCTTGCTAAGTTCCTGAAGGAAGGCATTTTGAAAATGTTAGTCAAGTTGTCTATGTGTAGAAATGAAGCTAGATTTTCAGCTTGAGAGTTGAGAACAGAAAATATTTGTAAACTGTTAATCATAAAAGTTTAAATACTTAAAGAAAATGTAAGAAAAATAGCTTAGCAAATTGTAGAACTCTCAAGTCCACTTAAAGGAAATTTATTTATCTTTTTTAAACAGCTTTCTTGAGAGATCAGTTTTTCTTGGCATAAAATTTGCACACTATGTACACAATCCCATAGTTTTAGTGAATGTAGCATTGTGGAAACTTCAGAACAGTGTTCTTAGAGCAAGAAGTAATCTCCACACTTAGAAATGGGTATATCCACTCTATACAGTAAATAACTAACTTCACCAAAAGAATTATATAGATTTTACCTTCAGGTCCACAGAGGTGAGTTTTAGGTTTCTGAAATCAAGAAACTGGGAAAAGTATTTTTGTTTTGAGACATTAGCCACTGGATTATACAGTATGATATACCTTGGAAGTTTGGTGACATCTAGGATTAGTTCTAGCATTCAAAGTAATAGAGGCAGAAGATAGTAACTGATATTATCATGAAAGTCTAGAAATCAAAGGTCATCCATGAGGGTTAGACATGATCAACAACCAATTAAAACCTTGGGCACTAAAGTCTTGAATGAACTTCCATCTTTGTGATATTTTGTTTGAGCATTGTTTGTGTCATACCTGGGAAATGATGGTCTTCCAGAAATTCAGTGCAACAGATGACAAAAAGCTTGGCATTTGGGTTGACCGCCCAGGCTTATCTCTCACTTCAGTGGATGCTCGTTTTATTCAGGGATTTTTATTGATGCAAGGAAATGCCGTGACCAAAAACAAGTTAGGGAATAAAGGATATTATTGAAGGCATTCGGGGCAGATACTGAAAGAGAACAGAGACTGGATGCAGGAGCTGATGCAGAGGCGGTGGAGGAACTGTGTTTAATGGATTGCTCCTCATGGCTTTCTCAGGCTACTTTCATCCAGGACCACAAGCACAGGGATGTCACCAACAATGGGATGAATTTTCTCACATTAATCACTAATTAAGGAAACACTCTACAAACTAGTCTACTGTCTGATCTTAGGGAAAAATTTTCTCAAATGAAGTTCCCTTCTCTCAGATGACTGTAGCTTTTGTCAAGTTGACTTAAAAAAATCACCAGCACAATTCCCATTTGTATTCTGTTGTTGTAGAAAAGCTACGATCCGATCCTAAGGATGACACTCCCCAGAGTTCTAGGACTTGCTTTGGCAAAGCACAGAATCTTAGGGTTTTTAGAGGGACCTTTGATTTTTGTCCTCAGGAAATAAAAAGTGATGATGCTCCGGAGAACCAGAAAATTTACAGCTGGTGTCTGAAGTAAGGGCACCCTTGTGTGTCTGTTCTAGAGAGTGCAGTGTGTCTAATTCTTTGTGCTTCTCTTTCTTGCTCATGTCCTTTTTATTCCTCCAAGCCCGAGTAACTATTAATCTGCTTGTTTGGTTGATAGATTTACTTGTTCTTGACACTGAATATAAATGAAATCATGTTATAAGTGGTCTTTATCATTTGTTTCTCTTAGTTACTATAATATTTGTGTTGTTAATCCTTGTTTCTCTGTATCAGTGCCTCGTCCTTTTTTTGGCTGAATAATAGCTGAACAGACTCATTTTTAGTTCTACAGATTTTCATCTGCATTGTTTTACCATAGTAAGTGTTTTCCCTGCGTTTAAAGAGACCAAGTATCACATTCCACTGACCATTAACAAGTACATGGGTGCTGGTATGGCATCTCTCTTAACCCATTCATCAGCTTATTGGCATTGGGGTTGCTTATAGCTTGTACTTCTGTGAATGATATTGCTGTAACTTTCATGGACAAGTTTGTTTGAACATATTTTCAAGTGTTGTTGGTATATCCTTAAAGTTGAAATGATGGATTATAGCAGTGAAATTTTATGTTGACTTCAGGAGGGACTTGTTAATTACAATACCTTTCTATCAGCCATCTATGAAAAGTCCGATTGCTTTGTCTCTTGATTATTAATTTTCATCACTTTGACTGTAGTCATACTCGAGAATATGAAATGATATTTCAGAGTTTCAGTTTCCATTTTCTAATGGCTAAGTTGTGAGCAACCTTTTTCTTTAAAATGCATTATTTAATAGACTAGCTCTCCCTTGCTGGAATTTGTACGTCTTCTTTGGAGAAATTTCTATCCTCATATTTTCCTCACTTCTTAGTTGCATACTATCATTTGCTAATGAATCACAAAAGTTCTCTATTACTGATTGAAATTGTAGGTAGTTACCAGACATAATTATCAAATATTCTCTCTCTGTATTTTTCTTGGTAATTTTTAAACATTTACTTGTGTGTATATATGAATCCATATTCAAGTATGTTGTTTCCAATACTGTATAGATCTGGAGGATTGAACTAAGGCCTTGAGGCTTAGTAACAAGTGCCTCTACACATCCCTCATTATACATTGTATGTCTGAAGAATAACCATTTTATTTATAATAATGTCCAAGTTTCCAGTTATTCTTCATTCTCATAGTGTCATTGTCTTCTTTAAGAAAGCCTTAACTAACCAAGGTCATTAAGATAATACCTATGATTTATTCTAATAATTTTATAATGTTAGCTTTTATGTTTTTGGTAGTAATCTATTTTAAATTAATGTTGTTCAATATATGCGAGCACTGTTCCTTTGTGTGTAGATATATGATCATCAGCATAGTTTTGAAAAGATTATTCTCTTCCTGAATTTGTCTTGATGCCATTGTTAAATAGTAATTTACCAAATCCAATTCTACTTCACTGATGTACTTAATCTTGTTTTTGTATCAACATTGTGCTTTCCTGATTACCTTAGCCTTGTAGCAATGTTTGAAAAAAGAGTATGTCTAACTTTCTTCTCTGTTCAGGGTAAAATTACTAAACCTTAATTAAGTAATGAGCTCTTTTATGTACTGTTCTGTGAAAGGAGAGAAGGGAGACTGACATATAAGGGGTCATGATACATACTCATACTCATGCCCACTTCACTTGCCCTCACACATATATATTTCCAGACATATAATATATCAAAAGAACACAAGGATGACTAGAATGGATTATTCAGACCTATAGATTTTATTTGTAGTTTCCCCCATATTATCTGGTTTCATTGCACTTAGAGAGTTGAAACATTACACTCTAGTGACATATTACTGAAAACATGGGAGGCATACCATATGCAGTTTTTAAAATGACCAAAAAATGAGATTAAGAGAAAACTGATCCAAATTGTAGAATTAAAAGCCAAGCAAGAACTGACGTGTGCTCTCAAGAAGTGGTAAGTGACCTGAATCTACTGTGCTCAGCTGTGCAACAGAGATTAAAAGATATATATGTCATTCTAAAAATTAATAAACTTACTGTATCATTGAGTACTCTAAAATAGAAAGCTTATTTAATATTCGTGTTTCCAAAAACAAAAAAAAAATACAATTCATTGGTGTTCCACTACAAACCAAATAGCTTCATATTCGTTTTTTCTAGCAATAAACAAGCACACACACACACACACACACACACACACACACTCCATGAACCCTTTCAAAATTTGTATATGATGATGATGCTCAGTGGTGATAGATTGTACAAGTGTATACATCATAAAAATGACCTCAAAGACTATTTCTTTGAATGAGCAGCAGTGATTGAAGTAATCTCACACTGATGAAGAAATACATAGTTTGCCAAAAACAATTTAAATGGGGCAAGGTTTGAGAACACATTAGCTGAAAAAGAATATTTCTTCCTTGGAACATCATAGTGCAGAATAATTCATTAGAACTTAATTGTTTTACTTAACAAATTAAAGAACATTAAACTACATTTTGAAATGAAGTCATTCAACACACAGGCTAGTATTCAATTATAAATCATGTATATTTGTTATGATTTACATATCAAATCTCATCCCTTTCTCTTGCGTATCATTTTCTTTTCATTAGGATCAATTCATTAACATTAACTAAGAATCCAACAATAAAATTTGACAATTAAAATGTTTTTCTCTTCCAGTGTTTGAAAAATAGTACAGTTGGGAATAGCAAACTACCCTGAAAATGAGCAAATATTCCTGGTAAATTGCTAATTGCTGTGTTTCTATTGTGATGTAAAGGAGAAGGATATTTAAAAGTTAAACATAACTTATAACACATATTCTATAGTTCATGTCACATCCAGTACAGAGCAATATTGAGAAACTAAAAGAAAAATGAATTGTATATTTTTACATTCTACAAAGGGGAATGTTATTAATCATCCTGGTGGGCACTGTGATGCTCTGTGGACTAAGGACATGTTCAGCAGTTGTATTTAATTTGGGGCATACCCTAAATGGACACTAATCTATTTGTGGGTACATTCTCTGTACCAAGGTAATTTCTCACTTGCTAGGTTGTTTAATTGTACTTTAAACAATTTAGGCAGACAATTCATTATGCATTCTCCTCACTATATTTTGTTTTTATTATACAAAGTCACAATGAAAAGAAATGGATACATGCACCATTGATTTTAATAGGGTTTTGCATTGTAAGAATAATGTACAGGTCCAGTGTACTACATAGAAGGATCATGTAGGGTAAGAACAACAAGATTATTATGGAATTCTGTAGCCATACAACTCAACAAGAAGTCATTCCTACGAGCTTACAGTTTTCTTTTGTGGAGGTAGAACTGAATGAGAAGAAGTTTTAACAAGATTTCACATGTAATATTTATTGTGTAAGTCTGTAATATGTTATAGATATGAGACTGATCTAATATAATATAACTTAAGAAAACTGTACAATGTAGCCAAAGTCTTTTCTTTCAAGCGGAAAGCACGTTTAACAGAGATTAATTTGTAAGTACAGCTTCTAAATGATGCTAAAGACTCTGTAAAGTATCAGTTTAGATGTCGAAGCCAACTGAATTTTTTGTTAGGCTAAAAAGAAAAAAAAAGCAAAAGATGGAATGATAGAGAAAATCATTTACTCAAGAAAACAGCATTTACTGAGAAACTTTTATTACAAAATTATTAATTTTTGTTTCATTTATGTGAGTGTTTTGTTTTCATGTATGTGTAAGGAGTGAAGACATAACCAGATATCCTGGAATTACAGTTACAGTTGGTTATGAAGCACGATGTGGATGCTGGGAATGATATCTGAGTCCTCTGCAAAAGCAGCCAGCACTCTTAACTTCCATACCACCTTTCCGTATCCCACTGGGCAACTTTTTTTAGTATCTAGGAATGAACACATTGGAGGTTATAAAGTTTGATCATTAGAATATATGCTCTGTAGATTAGTCCAACAAACTAGACAGGTGAGAATGAATGCACTATTTTCCACAATTCAGGTTCCTCAATCAAATCACTGGGACCATAACATTGCATAAATCAAAGGGTGTTAGAAGAAACATGTAACTGTAACATGAAAAGAGATTATAAGTAGTCTAGTGTTCCCTGTCATACCATCTCCCCAAGTGTATCACAGAATTCTGCTCTCCCAAGATAACCTGTAAGAGCAAATACAAGCTAGCAAGTGAACAAATTACAAAGCACTGCAATCATACTGGTTTGTGGCTCTCAAGTAGACACAAGATATGGAATTTTATTCAAGCACAGTCATATGGGTTAACTTCTGTTAGGGACTGTTAAAGGTGGGGAAAGTTTACATTTTGAAACTGGAATCTATTAAGTCAACATAAGAGGGCATATGCTTAGGTAGGCTTTTGTTGTGCTCTGTTATAGAAAGAATGTGGAAGTGCAAAGAAGGAGTTTGTTTATTGGTAGAGAACTGATGCTGCTTTTACAGGGAATTGTACTGCTCTGAAATCTGCAGCTAGTTGTAAGGTGCACATGGAATACCACATTGTCTTCAAAATCAGCTCATGATCTGGATAGAGAAAAGGGCAGCCTCTTGCAGAGAACACTATTCAGCTTTCAACTCCTTTCCAGCCTTTCAACTTTAGGTGAGTACTTTGAAGGCACCTCTACACTCGTTTTCTCCATCTCTTCTCAGCAACATCCCACCTCTGTTCTCTGAATCTTTCCTCAGAAAGTCAGCTATTGGGAATATTTGTAGAAATCCCTTGTTCCCAAATTTTCTGTCAAATTCTCATTTCCATTGGAAAAGATGTGACTATGAATTTGAATAGTAGACCATGTTGCTGGAGTTTACTTTTTGTCTTGTCTTTATAGCATGTGCCTTTATTTATTTGTGGTACTTCTGTATTTTTCTCAAGTTAGTAAACCATTGATTCATTTAGTAATAATTAGTGATTTATCCCAAATCACATTTCTAGGTGTGACATTGCCTGAAGGCTAGACACTTGTTCCCACTGACCATCCCTTGCCCACCAGTTCTGTAAACTAACCCACAGATCCATAGTCTTCAGCTCTCCTCTTGGTGATCCAATTGTCTAAAAGAAATACTACACAAGTACACCATGTTTTCTCTCTGTTTTAAAAGCCCATTTTCACATCTTTGCCAACACATGAACCCAAACACTATCTAAACTTTCTATTTATGTCTCCTTGTTTTCCAATCTCTCCTTTCCACCATGCTAACTGGACAGGTTATTCAATTGTACCTTGAACTATTCCCTGTGTTCTCTTTCCATCAGTTGTAAATCTTATTGCGCTATACACATTGTCACATTTCTTTGTCTGGAAAGTAAAATATAGCATTTCCCTCTCCTTCATATCACTCAGTGACACCACATTGCCTGCAAGATAAGACCTAAATATGTTACTTGAGAGACAAGGGCTTTGTGGTCTTTCTTCTTCCCTTCTGACAAGCCACTCCACCTGTGAGTCACCTAGAAAGCCATTCCATGTTCTAGCTTTTCTACACAGGCTGGGAGTGCTCCTACTTCTGTGCCTGTATGCAGACTCCTCGGAAGATTGTTCCAACACTCATCCACCTGGCAAGCTTTATATTCATATTGTGAATCAAGAAGTGAGACCAAATAATTTTCCATCCTATTTCTTCTAAACTACAAGCTAATATATTCACAACAGAAACTTTTATGAGAACAATACACATACACAAGTAAATAAAAACATCAGAAAATTGTTATTGAAACAGATAATTTCATTGAAGAGATTGAAGACATTGAATAAAAGCATTATGAGTAATAATTAAATATATGAGGCATATTACTCTATATCAGGAAAACAATTTTTGTTGGAAAATAGTATTCCTTGTAAGTGATGCCTTTAATATCTGTTAAAAGATTGATAAATACATACAGAACAAGGATGCTGTCAACTGGGTGGGTGAACTATGACATTTTTTTAATGTACAAAATTTACTCATGGTTCCACAAAAGAGTATAACTAATGAAATGTATACAGAACAATAATTTTGCAAGGGATTTTGGACTTTTTCTTTAATATATAGTTTATTATTTTTAATATATTTCCATATAAGAAAAGAAAAACATTATGAGTTATTACAATTATAGATAGTCTAAGCCCATAGGAAAATCTATGGATGACAAAATATTCAGGTCTATAGTATAATATGTTTAATTAAAAATAAAACCACAAATAACCTCAAGCTTCTCAGTAATTCTAAACTTAATCATTTTTAGAAATACAAAGTTCAATATGCTAGCCACATTTTACATACAATCTCAAAGCTTTGAAATTACTAAACCTATTTATATTGTTCCCAGTTCAGTGCTTACTTTCCTAACCCCAATGTTTGAATGGCTAATAGTCACATTGAAAGAACTTATTCTCTGATCTTGCTGATTGGATTCATATTTACTATGAAATAGAAACAAATTCTTGTTGCACAATTTCCTGTGTAGTAATTTCTATGAATGAGTGACATCAATGTCCATTGAGTAGGCTTCATTATATTAAAATTTGTACAATATGATGTGTGTACGTGTACAGTGAAAATAAAAACTCAGTCATGTGGCAGTTGTCATAGCAACATGACATTGTTTCCCAAAGAGCAAAGTAAATAAGCACTTTTCACATGAAACCCACAATTGTCTTGACACTGTGACATTTCCCCCTGAAGCAAACCCTTAAATCAATAAAAGTTTTCAGAGCCATAGAAGGGAGCTTCATGATTTATGCACTTTGAGGTCTATTCTGCACAAAAGCAGTTGAATGCTTCCAAAGAGGACAATTCTATAGTCAGAAAAGATATATAAATAACTAGTATTTATTTTCATTTCCTAATTCTGGAGAACAGCTTTCAATCAATGAGATCAAGGAGGTCACACTCACTCCTTCAGCCCTGTTTTGATGATTTCATGGATCTTCATATCGATATTTTGTCCTTGTTACTGAACTATCCATGCAAATGCTCTGAGATAACTTCTAGAGTATAATGTAACTTAAAACCAATTGATGTGTTACACCTCAAGACTAAGGGTTGTTGAATTTGCAGAGAATCACAGACATTGTATAGGCTAGTATATCCCACACCTCTTGTCTTATTCCATTGATTATTGTTCGCTTGCACGTATGTATGTATGTGCCAAACCTGTTGCCCACAGAAGTCAGGAAATGGTAGTGGATCTCCTGAAACTGGAGTGAAAGATGGTTGTAAGCTGCCATATGGGACCTGGAAAATGAACCAGGTAACAAGAGCTCTTAATTGCTGAGCCATCACCACTTAGATAATCTCTAAAGGAATTGTGACTTTCTAATTTTTATGTGTATAAAGTAGTGATCTAGTGTCCAGTTCATGAGGCAGTGTCAAATGATGCTGTTAATAATTACAATGATTTTTTTCTTTTCTCCTTAGAGAAACCTGCCGCTTAAAATAGCCCATGTCTATGACTGAAAGCTTGTACACTTGTAATATCAATTCAGTCAAACCAAATGGAAGTCATTTCTTTCTTACCTTCTACACAAATTTATCCCCATGATCGTTTTTCCTCTCTTGTTCCCCTGTCCTTATAATATGCTTTTAAATTGGTTTTTGCATTTTTTTATGGAATGTCTATGTGGTTTACAGACCATCATTCTCTTCTTTTCCCAAATACTTTCCTAATGAGTTAATAGACTAAGATATATGGTGTGTGTGCGTTAATCTGATAGTTATTTGAACTTTGCTGCCTTCTTTATTTTCTTTTTCTAGTGACTAATTGCTATTTAGGCAGTCTGAAGTGTTTTCTAGGGAGTTTAACTAGCCATTGTAAATTAAACTATGAGGCCATGTCCTCTTAATCAAAGTGGAAGTGCAAATAATTGACCTTTCACTTAAATTCCTCCCATTCAGATGAGGGCATCGTGTTCTATTCTGCCAACATAAGAAAAACAGCCTTCTTTCTGCATATAGGGTGCTTTCTAAAGATTAGTGAGGTCTCTTAAGAATCCTATTCTTCATACTGGATTGCCTTACGCAGCCTTAATACATGTGGAGGAGCTTAGTCCTACCTCAACTTGGTATGCAATACTTTCTTGACACCTGGGGAAGCCTGTTCCTTTCTGAACAGAAACAGAGGAGGAGTGGAATGATGGGAGCAAGAGGGAGGTGGGGGAAGGGAATGGGAGCAGAGGATGGAGGGGAAACTATAGTCGGGATATAAAATAAATGAATAATTTTATTAATAATAAAAAAAGATTTTTTAAAGAAGGGTTTCTATATGTATACTGTAGTGGGTAGCCATTCCAGCTTTGATCTGGAAGTTCCAACCCCCATTGAGGCTTTGGTAACTGTCACGCCTACAAGGCGGGGCAAAGAGAGGACCCTGAAGGCCCGATCTGGTTGCTGCCTCTCTTCCTGCTTGGACTGGGGACACTAGACATAGACCGCGGAGAGTTCTCCAGAGAACACCTCCGGACTGTGCTGCATCTTTCACAGAACCTGCAACCTACCTATCCCTTCATTTGTAAGTTATGCCATTAAATAAATCTCCCTTTTAACTACGTGGAGTGGCCTTAATAATTTCACCAATAGTATACGATCCATTGAAGCCACTCTTCCCATGTGCCCATGTAAAACAGTACAAATGTATACATTATAGTGTCAGTAAGTGGCATTAGGATAGCCTCTATTAAATTTCTTTTCTAAGCAAATAGTAGTGATTAGTGACTGTGAGAGATAATCTGAGTTGTTAACTTGGCTGGATTTGAAGTCATAAAAGAGACAGATTTCTCCTATGTCTGATGATGTTTTTAGCAAGATTTTGTTGGAGTAGGGAAGACCCACCATGAGTGTGGATGTCAACATTTCTTGAGACGGGGTTCCTGACTGAATGAGAAAGGGAGGAAGCAAATGTATCTGCTTTCTGAGCATGGATGCCATGTAAGCAGCAGTTCACAGGGCCACTGCCATTGCTTCCTACACCACCTCACACTTAGAGCAAAAAACCACTCTCCAGCAGGTTGCTTTTGTAGGTCACAGCAATACAATTAAAAACAGAGTAATCATTCTTTAAGGTATTTTATAGCTGTTCATCTTAGCAACAGTTTCCCCTAGTAAAGCACATTTCAAATCGATCAGCAGAGAACCTTCAATTGTCATTAAATGTGATACCACAGTGCATAATTGGTATAAGATAATCATGATAATCTTGTTTTCTACTTGGAAAATATCTGCTTAAGTGAAAATTTTCAGCTGGTCAAGCAATTAATAAACAATTTTAAATTGATAGGTTTTTTTCAAATTGTTAATTTTACTTATCACTAGGAAGGCTCTACTGAAGGAGCAAACAAATATCAAACTCCTCTCATCCTACTCAACATGTCCACAAATTAATTTAACTTACTCCATTTTCTCTCCTTTGTGGTGGAAAAGAAGTTTTACTTCCCTAACTTTGGGTAAAGATGATTCAAAATTTCATCTTGAATTTAAGCAGATGAATGTTTGTAATGTACTGAGCATATAGATTTCCCACCATTTTCATTTTCTTGAGAGAGAATAAAGCATCAAAATCAGGTTAGACTATCTATCTTAATTCTTTGGATAGAGCCTGAACTGTATTTTTCAGTTTTAACCTGTTTAGTGAAATTCATGTGAAAGCAAAACCAAAAAGTAAAACAAATATATATATTTAAAAAAACCCTTGAATATAGAAAGAATAATTGGCTGAGATCTTTGGAATCAATCATGGTCATATTTTACAAAAGATCTACTTCATAACATCTTGAGATATATTGCTAAGTAATATATAAAGAAAGAAATTAAATCTACCACTGCTTGTTTCCTTAGAAAGGGTCTTATAAGTAGTCCTCCCTGGCCTGGTATGCACAGAGATCCATCTACTTATGCCTTCCGAATAACAAGATCAAAGGTTGAGTCATGATACCTCATTCCATTGATCTGTTGTTGTTGTTGTTGTTTGTTTGTTGAATAGTGATTAATGTACTTGATGAATGAAACTATTCCAATAAGCTCCATTGTAGCCTAGAAGAAATGAGAAATGAGTTAAAGCAACATGTTTGGATAGGCTTTTTTTTTTTTTTCTGATTCTATAGCATGACATCATTTTAACTCTAACTGTTGGTAGCTCTAACACTTAATATCCTGCTGTTTCACTTTTTTCATGCACAGAAATTATTTTCTTACTATGTTAAAATATATTGTTGTGTGAAGATGTATTGCTATGGTTGGTTTTATAAAGAGCTGAATGACCAATAGCTAGGCAGGAGAGAATACGTGGGACTTCTGGGCAGAGAGGTACTCAGGCATGATAGGAGACTCCAGAGACATGGAGGAAGTCAGACATACAGAATGAAGGAGAGGTAGAAAGTCACATGACAGAATGCAGATTAATTGAAACAGGTTAATTTAAGTTGTAAGAGCTAGTTGGGAACATGCCTAAGCCAAAGGCTAAGCTTTTATAATTCTCTTTGTCATTATTTGGGGGCCAGCAGCTGACAAGAAAGTTTGACTAGAGATCTTTGTTATTATGAGAAAGCAAGGGAGATTGAAAGATGTGTCATAACAAGAAAGTAAAATGAAAAATAAGCAAGCACACAAACACATGTAATAGTACCTGACAAATACTAGCTCTCCTTCCTTCTGTCCCTCCCTCCCTCCTTCCCTCCCTCCCTCCCTCTCTCCCTCCCTTCTCCTTGGCTTCCTTTTGTAATTTCAAGTTTATACAGAAAAAAAGTATGTTTCTTGTATTATTACCTGGGCATGAGAGGACTGTGTGTGAAAGAGATACAAAACAAATCCACAAATCCACATGTATTATATTAATTACAAAAGAATGCTGGGAAAAAAAACCAGGATAAGGGAGAAAGAGTGATTGCTAGAACCAAACAGATCTGATAAACTTGCCTGAGGAACAAGCCAATACTACTGCAGAAACACAAGAAATGGCAAAATGTCAGCAAGTGGGTTAGAAAAGGTAGGGAGAGGAACACCTTTGATGAGTGTGGGAACCACCAAGAAAGCTTTCTTTTAATTCAAACAAATACTCCATAACTTAGTCATCCAATCACGATACTTAGGAAAATTTAGGGATTTTCCATTGTAAAATCAAGGTCAGCAGAAAGACGGTATCACCATTAGACAGATTGAAAGTTTTTATTTTTCAAATTGTTAATTTTACTTATTACTTATCACACACACACACACACACACACACACACACATGCCTTGTGTTTGCAAATTATAAGTTGTCCCCTGTTGACTTTCAAAATTTTTAATAAATATTGGAGAACAAATTATGGGAAGACTTAACTCCACTTCTGCCTCCATCATCTTCAACAAACTTTGCTGGATTACATTCATAAAGCAACAGATTCATCCATGCAGCAATGGTCTTCCATAGCCTTTGTAGTAGCCTCATCCTCTTTACAGCATTCAAAACTTTGAGCCTTCTTCCTCTAAAGTTTTCCACAAAATTTCACACATATTTTCAAAATGAGTAGCTGAAAATGAACTTCAACCTATGATAAAAGATAGTACCTTATTATACTTTCATTTTTGAATTATCACATATTTTTCCTTACAGAAAATTTTCAGAGTACTTTTGCAATAATGCCAAAGCCATGTGGCAGCATTTCTTAGTTAAGTCTGATGTCCTAAGATTAGTATGAAAAAGTTCTAGCATACAGAAGCATATTTAAAGTAGAAAAAAAATAAAGTAGAAAAAAACAGAGTTTGTTACCTTGGTTCAATAGGAAGTAACATAAGATTATGACTAATAATTTTACAAAGAAAGGCATTAGAGATTTTCCAGGGTGATTCTAATTATGCTTAAAGTACATTGTTTTTTCTACAGAAATTATTTCCTTCAGGCACATAACTTCTGAGACACAGGTGTGCTATATTAAATAAACTTTGCACGGTTTTATCCTGTTTGGATGTCAGTATATTTTATGCACCTTTTCATATTTAATCTATTTGGTAGATTACTTATCTGTGTAGCTTCTCTGAGTTCATTAACTCAGAATATTAATACTCCTAAAACAATTTGTTAGCCGCAATCAAAGCGAGAGTTATATAACTTTAGGTTTTAGGTTTTGTAGCTATGTCACATATATCTCTATGTAAGAAAATATAATTATGGAAGTTGAATCAGATAATGTTTCTGATTCTTTTTGTGATGGCTAATCTTGGTTGTCACCTTGACATATCTGAGAAGAGGAATACCGAAATGAAAATTGTCTGCATCATATTTGCCTGTGAGCACGTCTTGGGGCATTTTCTTGATTGACAACTGATATTAGAATGCCCAGCTAGCTGTGAGTGGTGCCAACCCCGGGCCAAGGTGGTACTGCATGAGCAGGGAAAACAAACCAATAATCAGCATCTCTATGGTCTCTGCTTTTGTTCACACCTCCATGCCTCCATGTCCCCCCCTTGCCTTCCCTGATTGATCAGAGTCTATATGCCAGTTAAACTCTTTGTTCCCCAAGGTGCTTTTGGTCATGATGTTCAGAACAGCAATAGAAAGCAACATAGAACAAATTCACATTGCTACACACACACACACACACACACACACACACACACACGCACACACACGCACACACGCACGTGCACACACGTGCACACGCACACACACACACACACACACACACAAACACAATTGACTTTGGGTTAGGGAAGAGAATGGCTTGTCTGCGTTTCTCTTTTTATAGGTTTCAGAGTTTGCTCATTCACTTTTGTCAGCTGTAGCCTCCCTTGTTATGATATATCAGTATTCCATACTTTTAAGAAGATCCATTATGAGGAAAGATCCATTTTACTAACATAACTCAGAGTTCTTGTTGTCATCAATATTTTCCCTATTCTTTTTCTAAGGCGCTTTTTGTTTTGTTTTGTTTTGTTTTTTATTCTCCCTTGACTCTGTAGCTCTAAGGCTGGTGGACACAAGGTTATACCAGAAAGGTGCATGTCCTTGGCTGCATATTTCATGGTTTTTAAGTTTCTATTAATCAAATGTCATTTCTTGTTCCTTTTTCTCTGCTGGAAGTATATTTTAACTCTGTTTTTAATTAATAATTCTCAAGTTGGCTTTTCAGTTTAAGACTTTGAGTGGAAACATGACAATTACAGCACTTCCTACGCAATAGTATGTTACTTCCTGTGTTACACCTTGCCATTTACTGCAGAGTACTGCTGCCTTTCTTGGAGGAAAATTATTAAATATTTCCCAACTAGTGGACCACATCAGTACAAAAGAATTTCATTTAATAATTTCATGTTCAGGACTGTGTGATCTGCCCTTTATTTAGCTTTTAAGAAAGTTTGGTAGGCATGTAATATACATACCCAACTAAATACAGAAAGATCACATTGTTGGTACATAAATTGAATTCCATACTGTAAGATTATTGAATATAATTTACTAGCAATACTTAAAACCTCCAAAGTAAATTACAGCATTATTTTACAAGTTTTGATTTTAAAAAACTAGTCTTCTCTTATTGTAAAAGTATTTTAAAAACAAGGTAACAATATGTTATTATTTTTTTCATTACTTTATTTTCTAGTGTTAGCTCAAACATATAAACTATAAGTAGAAAAAGTTGAAAACATATACAGCGCCATTAGTTGAGAGTTTTCTGGTATTAAAAAGTGTGCTATTTTATTAGTTTACCCAACTTAATCTTCATAGAATTCTGAAAGATGGAAATTGTCACTATTTTTATAGAATACCAAGCTATACTCAAAAAAAATTAAAACAATTCACAAATGTATTGCTTCCAGTTTTCTTATCCTTTTGGAGAGATTGTTAAGTACACCTTTCTGTCTACTGTTAAAAGTTATTTCTATTTTTTAAGATGCTTTTTTAAAAAATTTAATTTTATTTTACAATACAATTCAGTTTTACATATCAGCCACGGATTCCTTTGTTCTCCCCCCTCCTGTCCCCCTCCCTACCCCCTATTCCCACCTCCTCCAGGGCAAAGCCTCCCCTGAGGACTGAGATCAACCTGGTAGACACAGTCCAGGCATGTCCAGTCTCCTCCTCCCAGGCTGATCCAAGCGACCCTGTATAAGCCCCAGGTTTCAATCAGCCAACACATGCAATGAGCACAGGACTGGGTCCCACTGCCTGGATGCCTCCCAAACAGATCAAGCCAATCGACTATCTCACCCATTCAGAGGGCCTGATCCAGTTGGGGGCCCCTCAGCCATTGGTTCATAGTTCATATGTTTCCATTCGTTGGCTATTTGTACCTGTGCTTTATCCAACCTTGATCTCAACAATTCTTGCTCATATAAACCCTCCTCTTTCTCACTAATTGGACTCCTGGAGCTCCACCCAGGGCTAGATGCCCTTCAATTGAAGAAAGGATAAATAAAATGTGGTACATATACACAATGGAATACTACTCAGCAGAGAAAAACAATGACATCATGAGGTTTGCAGGCAAATGGATGGATCTAGAAAAAATCATCCTGAGTGAGGTAACCCAGACTCAGAAAGACAAACATGGAATGTACTTACTCATAGGAGGATGCTAGATGTGGAACAAGGATGACTGGACTGCTACTCACTTCACCAGGGAGGCTTCCTGGAAAACAGGACCCTAAGAAAGACACGGGGATCACCCAATGACGGAGAAATGGATGAGATCTACATGAACAATCTGACATGAGTGGGGGTAATGAAGGGCGAGGGTTGAGGGAAAGAGAGCTTGGGGGAGCGGGAGATCCCAGCTGGATCAACAACAGAGAGGGAGAAAAAGGAACAGGAGACCATGATAAATGAAGACCACTTGAGAATAGGAAGAAGCAAAGTGCTAGAGAGGCCCATAGAAATCCACAAAAATACCCCCACAATAGACTGCTGGCAATGGTCGAGAGACAGCCAGAACTGACCTACTCTGGTGATGGGATGGCCAAACACCCTAATTGTCGTGCTAGAAACCCTATCCAATGACTGAGGGAACTGAATGCAGAGACCCATGGCTATTTCTATTTTTTATTGGTCTTGTTAGCTTACTTATTTTGCCTGTGGAAAGAAAGAAAACAAGTATGAGTGCAACAAATCTCCAATTATTATATTAACATAATTACCCACTTAAATGTGCAATTACAAGAATATAAGTTTTTTTTAAAAGCCCATGTTCTATACAGCACTAAGAAATGTAACATTCAATGATTTCATATAAAATTACTTTGAATTAATTTATTTATTGGATGTATGTGTTTGTGATATGCATCTGTCTGTGCTAGTTCATGTTTTTTTTATACATGTAATGTGTATATTGAGGTAGAGTCTCTCAGTGAACTTGGAGTTCATTTATTCTGCTAGAGTAGTTAGCCAACTGGTGTTGGGAATCCCTTACCTCTTCCTCCTGAGTGCTGGGATCACAGGCAGGCTGCCAAACTCACCTGGATATACACGAATAACGAGGTTTGAAATCTGACCCTCCTGATTATGTGCAAGCACTTTAGCATCTGAGCCGTATCCTGAGAACCTAGCATTTTTTATTTGAATTAAATAAATTCATTAGAAAAATCCTCTTGACTAGCATAGAATAGTTATATAAGTTTATCAGTATGAAAGTTCAAAATGGCTTTCATTCTACTGACCTTGTTGGGGTGCTTAAATTTGTCTCCCTTTGAGCACCCATCTTTTAAACACTTATTGGACATGTCAGCCATTGCACAAGGCCATCATGCAGCTATGAATAGTACATGGAGTCTTTGAACCCAGATTTCTAAAATTGTTCCCTGACATTTGCATTTAAGCTCTAACTAAATTTTTTCTGAAGGACAGGAGTAAAATGCAATGCCCTTTGCCATAAAGTATTGAAAATAAAATTTATAATATATATGCATACTTTATATTTAGTGACAAGGTGCCAGTCTCAAGTAAGACTAAATATTAATAATTCCTGATCTAGAGAGAAAAATCAAAGAAGCAAACAATTCTCTTATGCAAATAGCATCAATTTATTGTGTGGTTAGAAAATAACAATCTCTAAAAATAAGTGCTTGCAACAAACTATCTCATGCATATAAGTAGATCAACAATTCTTTCTGTATTCCGGCTCAGCTTACCCACATATTTAAGACACCTTCATTTGTTTCATTTTGTGTTTTCTCTACAGTCATATTTCTATTTAAAAACATACATATCTGAGATTCCTTTAATAGATCATTCTTAGTCTTAATGCTAATGCAAAAGCTCTCTGGTAGGGAAGTAAATCACTGTTCTAGAGAAAAGTGAAATAGCGTATTTTAGACTCAAAAATCTGTTTCATATTGACTTCATCTTTCAGTCACTCCTACTCAATGCCTATCTACTGGATATTTTTCATTTATAAGTGCTTATATCAAGCATTATAAATACAATTTTGAATAAGAATAAGTTTAATCTCATGAAGATGTCTATTGGGGAAAGACTTTAGTGAAATAATTACATACATGGAATTAAATTCTCAATTATGACAAGTGATCTGAAGAAGAGGAATGTGATAGGAGACATTGACTTAGCCAAAATGTAGATAATGATTTCACTGAGGAGGGAAAATTTCATTCTGAACAGTTGCAAGAGAGGTTGTTACATATCCTACCACACCAAATGAGTAAAGCAAAGCTTATTGAAAAGGTTGGCGGATTCATGAATTGACTATGACAATGAAAATCCATGGCCCTAACTTAAGAGACCATTACCACTCTGACCAAAATCTTTGTTTCTTTGTCAAATTTAGTGTTGCTGTAACAAATACTCAAGATAACACCAATCTCTTAATAGCAAAGTTGTATTTGAGCTCCCATCTCTGGAGTTTTCAATTAATGCATGTTTGGCCCATTTGCTTCTGGGATAGAGCAAGTGATCATGTTATGAATCCTTGTGGAAGAAAAAAAGTGCTTACCTCATTACCAGTGAGCAAAAGAAAGAGAAAGTGCTGGGGTCACAAATCTCCTTCAAAGGCATGCCTTTAATTACCTGAGTGCTTCCCATGAGGTCCTACCTCCTGAAAGTGTCCTCAGCTCCCAGTAACACCAATCTAGGACCCATTATTTGGGGGAGATACTTATGACCTAATCAATATACAACACTGTCGCTTGAGAAGAATTTTCACTCTCTACAAGGAAGTGAAACCTATTTTCTTTGTCAAGTTGTGCAGCATTTTCCTCTGAATAACAATACCTCACCCTAGGAGGAAGCTTGGTAATTCAGGAAGTAAACAAAGCTTATACGCTTATAAGGTTCAAGAAGATACACACACACACACACACACACACACACACACACACACACATATATACATATATATATATATATATATACATACATACATATATATATATATTTTTTTCAGGAAATTTCTGAAATTTACAGGATTCCCAATGCCCCTCTCCAAGATTGCATAAGCAGTAACAATGCCTAAGGAGAGGGCACTCAGACCACAGCTGCCTACAAGCTATGTAGGGAATTCTGAGGGAGGGATTTAGTGGAGATATGTAAGATGAATTGGTAAACCGTCTTATTATTAAAAACCCAGAGCCAGATATTGGGGTTAAAACTGAGAGATCAGAGGAATAGGACAAGTCACAGCCAACCTTACCTCACTGACAGTTCAGTCTTCAAAGAGAACTACTTCCTGTATACCCACGCCTATATGCCTTTCTGTTCTGTAAACTCACTTCCTCCCTCTGCCCAGCTACATCACTTCCTGTCTGTCTGTACAGACCTCCAGACTTCCATGGTTAATGCTGGGATTAAAGACGTGTGTCAACATGCCTGGCTCTGTTCCCCAGTGTGGCCTTGAACTCACAGAGACCCAGATGGATCTCCACCTCCCAAATGCTAGGATTAAAGGCATGTGCTACCATTGCCTGACTTCTATGTTTAATAATGTGGCTGGCTTTTTCCTCTTATCCTCAGCAAGCTTTATTAGGGTGCACAATACATCGGGGGACACAATATATCACCACAGAGACATCCCATTTAGAGCTGTGTCTTCCAAGAACTTTCTTTTGTTGATTTCAGCCCTGAGTTTAATTATTTCTTGCTATCTACTCTTCTTGGGTATGATTACTTTTTGTTTGTTTGTTCTAGAGCTTTCAGGTATGCTGATAAGTGGCTGATGTGAGATTTCTATAGTTCATAGAGCTTTGTACTATGAGTTTGCCTCTTAGAACCATTTTCATTGTGTCCCAAAAGATTGGACATGCTGTGTATTCATTTTCATTGAATTCTAGGAAGTCTTTAATTTCTTTATTTCTGTCATGACCTATTTTTCATTCAGTAGGGAGTTTTTCATCTTTCATGAGTTTGTAAGCTTTCTGTTGCTTCCGTTGTTGATAGTCAGCTTTTGTTTATTTGTTTGTTTGCTTTTACATCCCATACAAAGTTCCCCCTTCTCCCCAAAATTCTTTTCCCCAACATTCCCTCTGCCACTCCTCCCATCCTCCTCCACTGTTTCTCTTCAGAAACATGTCAGCCTCCCATGGATATCAGCTAGCCATGGTATAACATGATATAACAAGTTGCAGTCTAGGCTCCTCCTCTTTTATTGAGGCTGGTTGAGGCAATCTAATAGCAGGAAAGGGTCCCAAAAGCAGGCATCAGAGTCAGAGACAGACTCTGCTTCCACTGCCAGGAGTTCCACGAGAAGACCACATTATACAACTATAAAATATATGCAGAAGGCCTATGTCAGTCCCTTTCAGGCTTCCTGGTTGTCATTTTAGTTTCTGTGAGCCCCCATGAGCCCCGGTTAGTTGGTTTTCTGGTTTTTTTTTTTTTTTTTTTTGAGGGGGGATGTCTTTGACCCTTCTGGCTCCTACAATCCCTCCTCCTCCTCTTCCCTAGGATTCTCTAAGAAATGTTAAACTATGTGTCTCTTCTCTGTATCTGTTCCCATCAGTTGCTGGGTGAAGCCTCTCTGATGATGATTTGGCTGGGTACCAATCTATAAGAATAGTAGAATATCATTAGGAATCATTTCATTAACTTTTTTTCCAGTCATGTTCATAGCCAGGTTTTATCTGTGGTGGTCTCATAGCATGCAAACAATTATTTCAGTTTTATTGTATCTTTTGAGACTTGCTTTGTGTCCAATTACATGGTCAATTTTGGAGAAAGTTCCATGAGGTGCACATAAGAACGTATACTCTTTTGTGTTAGGGTGAAATGTTCCGTAAGCATCTGTTGGGTACATTTGGTTTACATCATCACATAGCTCCAGCATTTCTGCGTCTAGTTTTTGTCTGGATTACCTGTCTATTGGTGAGAGCTGGGTACTGAAGCTCTCCACTATCTGTTTCTGATTTAAGCCAAAATAGTATTTCTCTTCTCAGCTTTGGTGACCTTATCTTTGGGGCATAGACATTAAGAATTGAAATGTCATCACAGTGGGCTATTCCTTTAATGAGTATGCAGTACGCTGTATCTCCTTTGATTAGCTTTAGATTATACCTATTTTCTTATATATTAAAATGGCTATACCACCTTGCTTCTTAGGCCTATTTGCTTGTAATATCTTTCCCCAACCCTTTACCCTGAAGTAATGTCCATCCTTGGTGTCAAATGTTCTTGGTTTGTCGCTGTTGTCCTCTCTGGTGTGAGTAGATGTCTGTTCATCTGTAGTTAAGGAAACGTCAAACACCATGCAAGCACTCTCAGATAGCATGTTTATGCACAATGTCTTACATTAAACGATGTAGAAATGTGCAGATTGATTAGTGTAGAAAACAGAAATGCTTCTAGATTTTAGAATGTCAAGAGAATATAAGGGCAAATATACAAGTCCTTTTAAGGGGATAAAGTAGATGCTGAATAATTATTCACAGCCTTCATCTCACTTAAAAGGAAATGAACCAGTGTCACATCGTTTTTATTTAAAGAAGATAACAGCATGCCAAAGGCACACATAAGCAATTCTCAGAAGTCATCTAAAATATGTGTCCGGAACGCAAATCATTTTATCACCCCTGCACTATTCTTTCCCTCTTCCTGCCTACATTATTCATTAATAGCCCAAGAGCTTCAGGATCACTGAGCTTAAAAATGATAGTCACCATCTATGGCATTACTACATCTAATCAGTGGTCAAGTCCTACCAATTTTTCCTCAGTAATAGCATTCCTATTCCACCACTGCTGCTATAACTCAGATCTGCAATACATTGCAACTGGAATATTTTAATAGGCTCCTAAGAGGTATACCAGAGCTCAGACTCTTACTCCTGCCATCCATTTCCCTAGTTATAACCAGTGTTCTTTCCTTAAAGTACATCTCTATTCATGAGACTTCTCTTCACAGATTCACTTGGAAGGCAATAGGGAATTGTTAAAAGTTTTAAAACTCATTAGCATATAATTCACAGTTTCTCTCAAGAATGATTTTCAACAACTTGTATTGTTTTATCTCAGTGGCAGAGTCATTCCTGTGAGGATTTCATCAAACAGATATTTATTGAGCATCTACTGTAGGCTAGAAATTAATGATAGGAAAACAGAAATAATAGACAGATCTCTTTCAATAGCCTGCAAACTCTTAAAGGCTATTCTGTATTTTGGCACTCAGCAAGCTATGATGTCATATGGATGTGGAACAGAAAGGATTGTTCTAGTCCAGTATGTATTTTGTTATATTTCTTTTTATGACTTCCTGATCATGAATATATTGAAAATTGGCTTAGTTCTTTAAGGTCTGTTCAGAAATAAGGGTAAAGGCTCATTATTACATTGCAATATTATTATATTAAAACTAAAGTTAATTTTCTGTGTTGTCTCTGCATCTGCATTTTGTTTAACTGTTACTGATGTTTCTATGCTGTTTCATTTCTCAACAATAATTTATTCTACTGATGCTTCCTTTTGCAAATTGTGAGACATCCTCAACCAGCTCATGCATTTGGGTACATGACCCACCATTGGTGGTGCTGCAGTAGAAGCTCGTGAAACCTATAGGATAGTGCACATTGCTGGCAGGTGTAGGTCACTAAGGGTTATACCTGCCTCTACTGCTTGGCTGAGTTCTTTATGCATCCCATGAACAAGGCAATATGACTAAGCCAAGCCACAGCTCTTGTTACCATGTATGGAGCTGTTTTGTCTACCATGCTTGCCCCTCCAGAAGGCTCTGAGGCCAAATCAAGCTCTCCCCCCTTAAATTGCTTGTGTTGAGTATTTTGAAGCAGTGACAGAGAAAGTAATTTGGGACCATCAGGAGCTTTTAGTAGTCACTATTTAATACAAGTCCACCTGTTTATAGGTATATGTATATTTTGTAAACAAAGAGGCTTTATTTTCTCTCCGGCTTTTGGTTTGTCTGAGAGAGTATATTAAATGACTTGATAATTTAACATAAATGAGACTCAGTTTGTAGTTAGAAAAAATTTTTGTTCTCCTGCCTCTAGATCAGTCTTAAATATAGAGATGTCAATGTACACTCCCTTGCTCATTGTAGTGTTATATTCCACAGCAAAGCTACAAACTCAAGTGTCCATGAAAGGATTAATGCAGAGAAATATTGTTCAGTCTTTTGAAAGAAGAAGTTTCATCGTTTAAGTAGACATGGGTAAACCCTGTAGACACAGCTACATGTAATAAGGAAGGTATATGAAGAGAACTATCACATGATCTTATACATATGTGGCATCTAAAAAGCAAAACTCACATAAATAAAATAAAGTGGCAGTTATCAAATCTAGAAGGGAATGAGGAAGTGAAGTGATGCTAAGCACAGTCTGAAATTTTAGTTAGACAAAAAGAATAAAGTTCAATAGAGAGATTTATATGATAACTGGAGTTAATAATGGTGGATTACATATTAGAAAATATGTTAAAGAGGAAATTTCAAGTGTGCACTCATAACAAATAAGATACATATGTTAGGTGATGCATGTATCGACTAGCTTAATATATCAGTTACATTAACCTGTAAGTAAATACATACTTCAAAATAGTTATGTACACCATACATTGGGCATATTATTTTTAAATATTTTAAATAGGGTTTTCTTAAATTGGTCTAGCATTTATAGCCCTATGTAGAGCAAGCCAGCTTTAACTCTTGATCATCCTGCCCTTATCTCTCAATTCCTATGTTATCAGGTTTATGAGAGCATTCTCAGGTCAATATATACCATTTTGATCCATGCAATTACCACAAATTTGGCATATTTTAAAATTATATGTATATTTGTGTGTGTATGTGTGTATATGTGTGTGTGTGTGTGTGTGTGTGTATGTGTGTGTGTGTGTAGTGTAGTGTATCAATGTATACTTGCACCACAGAGGACATGTGTGGCTAAGAGGACCGTGTAACTAAGTCAGTTTTCTTTTTCTACTGTGTGTGTCCTTGGGCTCTACCTCAGGTAAGTACCTTTACCCTCTGAGCTATCTAGCCAGCTCTTGTTGACAGCTCTATTGTCTTCCCTCTATCTAACCAGAAGATAATATTTACTTTTATGGTCGTTTTCTAAACTTTACAGTCGGAACACTGGCTCTCTGAATTTTTCCTCTTTCATAATTACTGTCTTCATGATCATGGATTTCTCTGGTTTCTCCACAGCTCTTTGTCAAGAATTGGGATTTCACCCAGCCTAAACACTCGAGTCATTCCTCCTCACTTGGACATCACATATTATTTGGAAGATCTTTTAACTGCTTTTGTTTTACTTCTATAATTTTAAGCTTCAAATCTGAATACACAGTATTAGATTTCATTATGACATTTTCCAACACTATTGATTTTTGTTGATTCTCTTGCCACATTCTTCATCCTGTCTCTCTGCCTACTTTTGTAAACTTCCGGAGGCCCCTCACATGTTCCTTTCACTTCCCTTCTCAGGATTCCTGTTGTTTACACTCCAGTACTGTTCTCCCTCTCATGTTTTGTTTCTGTGGACTTTTTTATTAATTTATTTTTGACAGTTTCATAAATGTATGTAGCATATTCTTGTCATACTCCAATTCTCACCTCTTTTTATTCTCTCATTCTCTTCCTCTCACCAAATCTCTATTCCATTTTCACATCTTTCTATTTCTTGCTTATGTTTTTGCTATTTGATTCACTTAAGATAGCAACAGTGGTTACATCAATGAAGACAAAAATGGATTTTCTTCCAGCAATCATCGGTCATTAGTTCCCTTGGGTATTGTATATTCCATGAGCCCCTCTGCCACCTTTGACTGAATCTTTACTGGTCATGTTTGATGGAAGCCCTCTGCAGGAAAACATAGGTGTTGAGAGTTCATGCATGTCATGAAAATAGCATGTTGATAATAGACAGTTGTACTGCCTCCCTCCATAATCCCTGGTTTTTAACATTCTTTCTGCCATATCTTCTGCAATGGTCCCTGAACCTTGGAGAGGGTCATTTAAGTGTCTTTTTTTTTTTTTTTATTTTGCAATACAGTTCAGTTCTACATTTCAGCCACGGATTCCCTTGTTCTTCCCCCTCCCAACCCCTCACCTTCTCCCCAGCCCACCCCCTATTCCCATCTCCTCCAGGGCAAAGCCTCCCCCGCAGACTGAGATCAACCTGGTAGACTCAGTCCAAGCAGGTCCAGTTCCCTCCTCCCAGGCCGAGCCAAGCGACCCTGCATAGGCCCCAGGTTTCAAACAGCCAACTCATGCAATGAGCACAGGACCCAGTCCCACTGCCTGGATGCCTCCCAAACAGATCAAGCCAATCAACTGTCTCACCAAACATGGTATGTACTCACTCATAGGAGGATACTAGATGTGGAACAAGGATAACTGGACTGCTACTCACATCACCAGGGAAGCTACCTGGAAAACAGGACCCAAAGAAAGACATGGGGATTGCCCAATGACGGAGAAATGGAAGAGATATACATGAAGAGCCTGGACATGAGTGGGGGTAATGAAGGTCGAGGGAAAGAGAGCTTAGGGGAGCGGGAGATCCCAGCTGGATCAACAACAGAGAGGGAGAACAAGGAATAGGAGACCAGGATAAATGAAGACCACATGAGAATAGGAAGAAACAAAGTGCTAGAGAGGCCCACAGAAATCCACAAAGATAACCCCACAACAGACTGCTGGTAATGGTCGAGAAACAGCCCGAACTGACCTACTCATGGCCAAACACCCTAATTGTCGTGCTAGAAACCCCATCCAACCACTGAGTGATCTGGATGCAGAGATCCATGGCTAGGCCCCGGGTAGAGCTCTGGGAGTCCAATTAGTGAGAAAGACGAGGGTTCATATGAGCAAGAATTGTTGAGACCAAGGTTGGATAAAGCACAGGGACAAATAGCCAAATGAATGGAAACACATGAACTATGAACCAATGGCTGAGGGGTCCCCAACTGGATCAGGCCCTCTGAATGGGTGAGACATTTAAGTGTCTTTTAATACCAAGCTCTGATCAGTCACTTGTCCTCAGCTTTGATGGGTCAGATGTCTGTATTTACAACTGTATGTTACAAAGGAAAACTTATTTGATCCAGGCTGAGGACAACATTTATCTGGGTATAAAAACAAACATCAAGAGGCAGGTTGACAATGTTTCTTTTTAGTGCTTCAAAAGTGGTAAGTAAACTCCATGCCTATGACCTCCCAGCCATTGTCCTTTGACCAGGTACACACTACTGGACATGAGCTCCCTCTTATGGAAGCAGACATCAAATCAAATCAGAAATCAATAGGTTACACCTTCACGGCTTTGAGTTAATGGTGATGATTCTCTCATAAACAGATCAAGGAGTGAACCCTATATCCAACTTCATGATGGAGCTATTAAAACTTCCTATTCTACATCTGGATTTGGATTTATAATCAACACTAGGAAATGAAGTCATAAGGATATTTAAGTGTGTTGTGTAAGTGAGTTTTATTGCCTTCTTCCCAGAGATAACACCTCATTCATATCCTAACTATTTAGTCAGGGATACTTTATCAAATTTAATGCTTGGCAGTAACTGATTCATAGTTCTTCCCAATCTTATTGCTACTGAGTAACTTATCTTATATTTAACAGTTTCTCATTATCTGCCTTTCTTATTAATCCCATTTATTCTATCAAAATTCTACATATGTATATATGATAGTATAAAACAAATATCAATATATACTATATATGTATTCATTTCTAATTAGGTAACATATATATATATACATATATATATATATTGATTTCTAATTATATCCAGTTAATATGTTGATAATGGTGTAAGATTTGAAAATAATTTAATAAAATTATGAAAAAATTGTAGTAGTAAATAAATATTCTTATTTTACTTACAGTCATATCTTTAAAAATTTTAGAAGTTTTAGAAATTTTAACTTGGGAATTGGGATTATAACTAGATTTTTGTGTCATAATTTAATCTGTTTTTTAAAGCAGTCTTCTTGGATGAAAATACCTTTTAAAAAATATTAAAATTTTGAAAGGGTATTTAGAAAGCTTTATTTTTATGACATTTATTTTTTTTTAATTTTTATTTTGCAATACAATTCAGTTCTACATATCAGCCACAGATTCCCTTGTTCTCTCCCCTCCCTCCCTCACCTTCCCCCCAGCCCGCCCCCATTCCAATCTCCTCCAGGGCAAAGCCTTCCCCACAGACTGAGATCAACCTGGTGGACTCAGTCCAGGTAGGTCCAGTCCCCTCCTCCCAGGCCGAGCCAAGGGACCCTGCATAGGCCCCAGGTTTCAAACAGCCAACTCATGCAGTGAGCACAGGACCCGGTGCCACTGCCTGGATGCCTCCCAAACAGATCAGGCCAATCAACTGTCTCACCCACTCAGAGGGCCTGATCCAGTTGGTGACCCCTCAGCCATTAAGGCAACTTTTACAGCGCGGCTCGCCCATCGGTTTGCGTCGAGATGTGGAACAAGGATGACATTCATTTTATTTGTCCATTAATTCAACAATTCTGGGCTTTTTGGTGAAGTCTAGGCTTTAAAAGTCAGTCTTCCTTAATAAATAAATTATCTTGGCTAACTAATCAGAAAATGTTGTAGTATTACATTTTAACACATAAATCCAAATAGGCAAATCTTTAGACTTATGATGTGGTTAGAAATTTATATTTCTAGATTTTTAAATGGCAGAAGTAAGTACTTTCATAGCATGTTGATACAGTACAACTGATTAAGAAGAAACAGTTCAAATAACCACTTTCAAAGTGTCTTTGAAAAATACATTTCTTTTAGAAAAAGTTACTTTCCTACTTTTTATAAAATATAACCTTTCTTTCTTTCTTTCTTTCTTTCTTTCTTTCTTTCTTTCTTTCTTTCTTTCTTCTTTCTTTCCTTTTTCTTCCTTCCTTCCTTCCTTCCTTTCTTTCTTTCTTTCTTTCTTTCTTTCTTTCTTTCTTTCTTTCTTTCTTTCTTTCTTTCTTTCTTTCTTCCTGTCTGTCTTTCTGTCTGCCTGCCTGCCTGCCTGCCTGCCTGCCTGTCTTCCTGACTTCTATCTCTCTAATGCTAAGCAAGTGCTCTACTATCTGACTGTGCATTATTCTGTCGCCTGAAACTTAGGATGTAGTCCAGGCTTCCTTGTTTGGAGCCTAGGACAGCCCTCCTGTCCCGGCCTCCCAAGTGTATAGGATCAGAGAACTTCTCTACCAGGCCTATTTCTTGTCCCTTTGAAAGCTGACTGCTGGGTAAGAATGATCACCTTCTCTTAAAGCTTCACTGCTGTATTTATTATTATGTGTGCTGGAAAGGAAACTGGTCTTGTGCAGAGTAGAGAAATGGTGTAGCTCTGAGGTATATTTATATCTGACACCTACCTTTTGTAATGAGAGAGAAAGAGAGGAGGGGAAGGGAGGGAGGGAGGAAGGGAGGGAGGGAGGGAGGGAGGGAGACAGAGACAGAGATAGAGATTGATTCTTCCTGTTTTTAAATACAGAGTCTGACATGACATAGTCCAGGCTGGCCTTGAATTCCTCATTTTTTATGATGACCTTAAACACTTTATCTCCATGCTTCCACATTCTGAGTGCTGGGATTACAGGTGTCTACAATCACCCAATTCCTGCATAGTGGTGCAAAGTATTAAACCCAAAGCCTCACAAATTTCAGATAATCACTCTGCCAATGAAGATGCATCTCCAGAATGCATTCTACAACTCTAACTTTTCAATGAATTTCATTATTAAATGTTTTAAGAAGTTTAAAAATAATGAAAACATTATATTAAGTATGAAGTATTTCTCTTTAACAGGGAAATTGTGCTATTAGCAAGAAGCTGAAGCATATGAGCAAAATGAGGGAGAAATGAGGACACACCAAGTTTCATACTCTTGGGAATCTTTGCATCAAAGCATAGATCTGTGACATTTATGGACCTGACCTTCTAACCATCTGACAATACTATAGTCAATCAAGGTTCTGAATGATACCAATGCTTATTTCTTCCAAAAGAAGTTCTGATAGCTTCTTTGTGTACTGTTTTTATATTAATTTATATTATATTAATGACCACCAGTAAACAGTAAACCCAATAATTAACTTAATAAAGAAACCACATAGTGCATATTACTCATACACACATATCAAAGAAATACAAACTAAATCATAATGTACCCATCTAAATAGCCCAGTTGAAAGAGAAAAATGTATTGAGTTAAATATGGAATGGAATGAGAAGGCTTCAATACTGACGGCATGAATCTAAAAATAGTAAAGCAGTTTTGGAAAAATGATCCATAGGACATAATGAAGCTGAACATAGGCACCTTGAATCTCAGTGATCTTGCTTTTAATCACTGTAAGTGCTGAGGAATTTCTTCAAAACACCCAGTATAACCTTTACAGTGGTAGTATTTGTAGGGACTCCCAAATGAGAATTTCCTTAGATGTTTACTGAATAATGGTTATATTATGCTATTATACATACATGCAAACATATACACGTGTGTACGTATTCTTAATACTATGTTTCGGTAGAAAACAAACAAATTACTGTTACATAAAATGAACAGATAAGATATCTATCATGTTCAGTTAAAAAAAATACTTAATGTAACGTATTATTGTGTTCCCTTAAAATCTTTTCAAAAGCCCTGGCTCCTAGTGGGCTTATATTTAGAGACAGGATGTATAAGGAAGTAATTATTCACTGAAAGCAAAATCTAGAACTCTTTATAGAACTGGCATGCTTACTAGAAGCAGAGGCAACAAAGCTTTCTTCTATCCATATACACACACAGGAAAAGTCAAGATAAGAATGTGAGTTTCGGCAACCAGGGAGAATCTGAGTGTGTTAACAGCTCAAACAGTGACTGCTAGTCTCAGAGATGTAAGGAAAGAACCAATTGTTTATTCCATCTGTTAGAGCAGGCTGCGCAGACTAAGACAGCAACCATTTATCTATGAGGATGGAACTCAGGACATAAAAGGCATTCTTCCCAGAACAAGGGGAAAGATAACCCCAATCCTTTTGACCTGGATTTTAGGCAGTGCTTGTGTGGTTGTGTTCAATTTATGATAACTACTATAGTTTGGTGTTTTGGGCAGGTGGCAAAAATGTGTCTATATTATGTCTAAATAATCTGTGAGAACATATCTCTTGAATTCAGACCATGTTATTTGTGCACAGTTGTATTTATTTGCATCAGGTGAAATGATACAGAACTTTAAGTGTTTTGATGGTTTGTTTACTAATTAAAACAAGATAAGGACCTTTGTGACTTCAAAATTCTGAATTCTTAACTAGCATCTATATTATCCCCTTGCTGAGTTATATCTTCTATATTAGATTTCTTGCCAATTCTTGAAGAATTAATTGCATCATTATCTTCCATTTCTCTTCCTTCTTAAAAAAATGTGAAAGTGCAACTTTTCGAATGGTTTACTTCCTTACCATGCATTACAAAGTGAATCGCTTTCTCCAGTTCTGTGTATATGTTGACATTTTATTTTATAAATACTATCTCCTATTGTGTTTATATTTATGAATCTGTTACTTATTTATCTCAATGATAGAATGAAGTTTATATAGAGGTAAGAGTCTCAGTTCTTTCACTCTCAATTTAAATTATGTATGTGTGTGTGTGTGTGTGTGTTCATTTGTTCCTTGACACCTCCATAAATGTATACAATCCATCTTTTAAAAGATTTAATCTACTACTTTTAGTGATGTATATGTATGTGCATATGTGTGTATGTGTACTTGATGGGTGTACCTGAGAGTAGCGGCCCAAGAAAGCCAAAAGTGGATAACATATTGTGCAGAGATAGAGCTAAAAGCAACTGTGAACTGCCCAAAGTGGCTGCTGAGATTCAACCACTAGTTTTCTTTAAAAATTACATGCTCTTAACCACTAAGCCACCTCTCTAGCACAACAGTGCATTTCAGTAGCGTCCAATCCCCATTCCTTCCCTCCAAAGCACCTGGCTCTCTTCTCAAATATATTTTTCTTTCTACTTCAAGTCTTTTTTTCTTTTTACAAAACAATTACATCACTTCTCCCTTCCATTTCCTTCTCCTTCACCCTCCCATATACTTCTTAATCTCTTTCAAATTCATTTCAATTTTATTTTGTTAATTACAAACTCAATTTTATAAATTGTTGCTATATGTGTGTTTGTGTGTGTGTGTTCCTAAATATGATCTGCTCAGTCTATAGAATATTTATATGTATGTTTTCAGAGCTTTTCCATGGGGAAGACTATTCCTACTACTCTCAGCATTTTTTATTTGCCTATTGTTCTTTACATGCAGAGTTGAAGCCTCACAGGCTTTTCCCCAGTCTCTTGGGCATGTCTATTGCTGCCATCCTTGTTCAACACGTGTTTATGCAGTCAAGATGATGGATCTTTATGGATGTGGATTCTGACATTACTAGGAGACATTCTCACATAAACTATCTGATAATCTGATTCTTATAATCTTTCTTACCTCTCTCCTGCAATGTTTCTTCAGACTTATGTGGGAGTTGTTTGTAGATGTATCCATTAGGACCAGACTACAAAGCTCTGCATTTTGATTGGTTTTTATTGGCTCTAATGATCTCTATATGTTTTAAAGAGAAGTTCCTTTATCAGGAGTGAGGACTACACTTATCTATTGGCATAAGGACAAATATTTAGAAGTATATAAGGATTTAGGGTAGTTAGAGAATATACTGGTTTAATGCAGTGATGATTGTAGGTTCTCCCCCAAGATCCCTGATTCATTAGTCCTGATAATTTGGCTAGGCTTCCAGTATCAGGCATGATTTCCTTCCTGTTGAGTGGATCTTAAATCTAATTAGAAATCTGTCAGTAACCAACAAGGTATATGAGCCACTACTACATCCTTACTTTGTTCATGGCTGTTATGGTCCATAGGCATCATATTTGTGTAGCATTGTTAGTTGCTTCCTTTTGTTAGAAGCTGGCTTGGCAATTTTTTTTGTACCAAAAAAAGCTAGTTCTCGGGGAAGAGGCATCCAGGTCAGTTCCAAATCATGGGCCTCTGGATCCTTAGTCTGAAATGGCATGGTGTCCTCAGCAATAGGGACTTACAATCTACCTTTGGGGTTTGGACGGCCAAAGGCTATAGCAATAGCCTATATATTTTGAGAATCTTGAACAATCCTGATGAATAATTGAAAGGATGGCTTCTCATATCTGGTGTTGAAGTTTTTTAGGTGTTTTTTTTTTTTTTACTCTTCAAGGAAGCATTGTCATAATAATCCACTGAATCCAATTAGTGCATGGCTATGGAGGTCATCCATTAGGTCATGTGCAGTCTGCCAGTGTCAGCCTCAAAAGACAAGCAACTCTATATCTCTCATCAGCTATCAATTGCCAATAGCTACTCAGGAGTCCCTCCACATCCATCCTGGATGCTTGGACTGGCTTGATATTGTTCTGTTCTTGTACAAATAACCATAGCTACCGAGAGTCCAGGCATACAGCAGCCATGCCCTTTGTAAAAGAGCCTTTCACAGCACATCTTTGCATTATCTGACTCCTGCATTTGTTCTCTTCCTCAGTTGTATTTTTATTACCCAAAAACCTATGTGCTTGTAATTAATATTCAATAACATGGTGGTCAATGGAATAGGAGGAGGCTAGGGAGCTAGTATGGACTCTGTGATGGTGACAATGAT
The DNA here is from genome assembly GCF_949786415.1 of Peromyscus eremicus. Taxonomy (NCBI): domain Eukaryota; kingdom Metazoa; phylum Chordata; class Mammalia; order Rodentia; family Cricetidae; genus Peromyscus; species Peromyscus eremicus. The sequence goes on along the minus strand of NC_081420.1, from coordinate 110,169,695 downwards.
TCTAACTACTACATCTAGATTTTTACCAAGGAAAGGAAGCTCCTAAAACTCTTTCAAGATTTTGTCCACTAACAAGAATGAGAGTCATTATTTTGTAAGTCAATATTGATATCAAATGCAAACATTTAATTATTTTAAATTAAAATGATGCTGTCTTGTGGTGGTATTGTGTTCCCCAAAATATTGTGCACCCTAATAAACTTATCTGGGGTCAGAGACAGAACAGCCACAATACTAAACATAAAGGTTAGGCAGTGGTAGCACACGCCTTTAATCCTAGCATTCCAGAGGCAGAAATCCATCTGTTCAAGGATACAGCCAAGCATGGTGACTCACGCCTTTAACCCCAGAAAGCCAGCCTTTAATCCCAGGGAGTGATGGTAGAAAGCAGAAAGGTATTTAAGGTGTGAGGACCAGAAACTAGAAGCATTTGGCCGGTTAAGCATTTGGCTGGTTAAGCATTTAGGTTTTGAGCAGCACAGTTCAGCTGAGAGCCATTCAGGTATGAGGACTCAGAGGCTTCCAGTCTGAGGAAGCAAGACCAGCTGAGAAGTTGGCCAGGTAAGGTTAGCTGTGGCTTGTTCTGTCTCTCTGATCTTTCACAGTTCACTCCAATAACTAGCCTCAGGTTTGTTTTTATTAATAAGATCTTCTAAGATTCCTGCTACATTGTCTTTAGTTCAAGCAGAAAGTGTATAATACCCCGGTAAATGAGGATAAAATGGGCCTCAATAAATTGTCCTACACATGAACATATTGTCAACTGTTCACAGTATTTCTACAAGCACTGGCTAAGACAAAGTTTCTAATATATTAACAAATACTGGACTAAAAGTTCATCTGGACTTTACTGAGATACCGAAGAATGAAATAAGCCTAAAGATATTTTGAAAGATGCCTTCTAGCATTTTTTTTTAGTATAAAGCCCTATAACTTTCCAACTTTCATATATTACAAACACAATTAAAATAATATTTATGGAGTAAAAGTGACTTCTCCAATCAAATGAGTCTTTCTTCAGTTGGCCATATGTTCCCACAGCTAGCTGACAACAGAAAACTGAAGTGGCATACTTTTAGTGTTAGTTAACACCAGGGATGAGACGAGTTCAGTAAAACAATTTCCTTTTCAAAAATGACATTTTTTTAGTTCTTCCCACTTGCTTTAGAGACATACAGGGTCCATGGCTTGTGGGTACTAGACGAGGAATGCAGTTAGGAAAGAAGGACTGTAGCTGGCATGTTTCAGCACCATCTGTTCACTCTTCAAATTCACAGATGTTCCATACCAAAAAACAGTGTATGTAAAGGCTTAGCATGCTCTGTGGGCACTCAGAGCCCCACCTGCTGGAGTATCTCTATGGGGGGTTGTGCTGTGGCAGAATGACAAAGATTCCAGAATTCCTGCTGGACCTGATGCAGAGAAGACTTTGAAAGTAGAGGAGTCTCCTGCTACCTTTGATAGCCCACTTTGCCAAAGAGCACATCTGAATGACTTCATCTCAGGAGCAAATTGTACACCATGGAGAGAGTAAGGTATGGTGGATTGAACATTGGACAATGCGTCCAAAAGATTTGGCCACTGTTCCTGGATCCTTCACAGATTGTCTTTGTGACCTTGAGGAGGTTATACAACATTTTTGTGCCTTCAGATTTTTCTTTCCAAAAAAAAATATGATTTTCTTACTCTTCTGAGTTCCCAGAAGGATTTATTTTATGCATCTATTTGATAAACTGATGTGAATACTCTTCCAGAATCTTGTAGGGGGTCTGGTAATTTCCATGTATCATCTTCAGAAAAGTATTAACATGCCTAGGTTTATAATTATATTAAAACTGCTTTTATCATTGTGACTTCTGTTCAGAATTATGTTTCAAAAGTCACATCACAAACCATCTCTAATGTTTTTATAGCACTGAATACTGGAATCTTTTGTGCCCTAAAATATAAACTTAGATATAGTATAATGTCTATGAACATGTACTTTTATCTTTTATTTTCTTTATAAACTTACTTTTATTAGCTGTTTACATTTCTTAGTTTATGATGTTTGCAGTTAACTAAAATATGGAGAAACTAAACAATACAGTTTACCTTTTTCACCAGTTATATTTAACTCCAATGTCAAAATAATATGCCCATTTAATCTTTCTTACCTGTAATGCTAGCTGTTTGGTTATTGAGTTAGCCATGCTGAAAGATTTAAAGAGAGAGCAGGGCCTGTGAAGTATGGTCATGACTTATCTAAGATGTAAGAAATAAAGCTGAGTTCAGAACTCTCTCTGCTATCATTATACTGAGACATATATTGAGTGGATTAACACTGTGAAACAAAAAGGCACAGTGAAAGTGGCCTTGCTTCTATTTCCTACTGTGGTGAAGTATGTGGCTGACATGTTGGGTGGTCTCTCCAGGTATGAGCTATGTAGAACGTAAGTTGCAACTGTCAAAGGAAAGCATTCAAGTAAGAATAAAGACATGAACACTGAAATAAACTGAAATTCAATATGAACTTATAAGCAGCAGCTGTGCCATATTGGCAATTGGATCAGCATTTCCTATTACTTTTGATTCTCATTTGAAAGTTGGAAATAAATAGTATCTTGAACTCATAAAGCTGTTTGTGAAGAATAAATGAGATAATGTTTGAAAAGAGCTTAACATAGTGCTTTATGCTCCTTACTGTACATTAGACCACTCTTTACTGATGTCCACATATTAACTAAAAGCCATTGTTTAGGATGTAGTCACAGAGGCATAGATTCAAGGTAAAGGTTGAATGCAAATGATTGATTTGGAAACATACATTGGAGACTATGGAAATTGAACATGGATGATGGTGTAGACTCTATGGAGTAGGTTAATGAGCAGTTTATTCATCTGGGCTGTTGCAATTCAGTTCAACTACTAACTTCAATTAGACTTAAAAAAAAAAAAACTACTCCTAAAAAAAAAATGAGGGAAATATTTGGTGATGGATTCCCTTCTCTCACTGACAGACAGTTGGCACTTTCATCTTAAGGAGATGACACAAGCTGGTACTTTGGTAAACACTAAGGTACAAGCTATGAACAGATATGGACATGTAGTACTTGCTGCCTTAAAAAGTCTTTTAATGTTTATAATAATCCTATGAAATGAATTTCTAATATTCATTTTAAACATATGATAGTTCAGAGATGTCTTTTGAATTACTTTTCTCAAGCTCTACAATTAAAAGTTGCAGGTTGATATATGAATCTTCATGTACACCCTGTTTACTAAACAGGATAGAACCTGAGTCCCATGTTTTCTATTTGAAGATATTTTTAACACCCATCTTACAATAATTGAAATATAATTTAACATATCAACTTTAAAAATTATGTTTAGTTATATATGTTCAAATGTGAAAACTACCTTTAATAAATATATTGTATATATGACAGAACAAAATTTAAAGTATTTTTCAAATTTCAGGAGGAAGTAAAAAAATATTGATTGTATGAACTAAAATTCCCAAAGATGCAGAAACACATATTTATTTGCTTATGAAAATTAAAAGAGGTTAATTGAGTCACATTTAAAGGTATGATCATACTTTAATGTGACTGGAGGGGAATCTGTGTGCACTGGGCAAAGGGAAGTTAAGCATGATTAATAAATGATGCCATGATCTTTGAACACCCAGTCCCATTTCAATATAGTGAACTTCCAAGTTCAATATTATCTTATTTCCTTGTTAAAACTAAAACTAAAACAAAACCTGAAGAACAGAAACTCAAGTAATTAGATACACATCATAAAGCAGCTTAGTGGTAGGGCTCAAGTTATTTTAGAAAATACAGTGGAGAGAGGGACTCACCAACACTGTGTGCTTTTCTGCTTGGCTCACTTAACCTGGAAAGTAGCCAGAGGGGCAAGGCAACTATGAATACACCAGAATGTGCTACATATAAAAAATAAATAAATAAAGTGGCGAGTAACTGCAGAGAGATGTTGCTTCTTTTACAGAACCCAGGGGAATGTGTGGTTTGTCACTAGAGTGAGAGAGGAGCAGAGCATTAGACTGCAAGCCATGTCCAGATGAGTGGTGTGCTAGCATCATCATTTCTGCTAGGCTTATATATTATTTTTATACATCACCACCTCCACCAATGAAAACAATTATTAAAAATGACTCATATAGCAATTTTACCAGGTGAGGCACGCTCATGAGCAGCCATACCATCCATGTTGCATGACACAGACTTGGAATGATTATAAACTGTTCACTCTTAAAGGTAACCAAGCTAGGATTACAAACTAAATTTTCACCTAAATTGAAAAGAAACATGGACCAGCAACTCAAGTGAGACCTCAACACATGCTAGTGGGTTTTTACAAAAGTTACTGCCATGATACAGAACTACTGTAATTTCCATTTATGAATTTCAATGATTATCTTAGATATTATGTAACTGTTGAATCTGAACTCTTCTGTATCTTCATTTACCAGCAAAATCTGGTATAAGTACTGCTGTAGTATCACAGGCCATGTCAGAAGGGACCTAAAAGTTTCTTCTCAGATCTCTTTAAATATTGTTTTTTTGCTAAATTTATAGAGGCTCCAAGATTTCAAGGGCTGGAGCCCTGCTGAGCCAGTACTCATGTGAACTTTGATGCTGTTCTAGGCTCATGAATGAACTAGATTTGAATTCTCCAGACAACCCATATGCCACCCTGAGTGATCTTATTTGATATCACTTGGGGTGAAAGGACTACTTTTGTAAGTCATGAATAATTTTCTAAAAATTAGCTCTATGGCCATCGTGTTCATTTCAACCAGGCTTTGGCACATTTGTTAGGTGCAAGAGGTAACATGAATAATCATTACTTTCCTTTCTCCAATGCCACTTTATTTTGGCTAATGAGGAACAAAAGTTCTTCCTGAAATCTCTGATGAGAGAAGAGGCACAATGCTGCACAGGCAAGATAAGCAAGAGGCGTGGGAGGCATTGTATTTGGGGCCACAATGGAAATATCCGATCTCGACGTATCTCTGCTGCAACTGAAAAAGACACGAAAATTCATCTGAACTTCTAGTTTGGAACAAAAACAAGGGACAGCATGTGCCTCTAAATAGTCAAAGGTCTTGCTTTGCTGTTATATGAGTGTGCTCACATTTTATTATTTTAATCAGATTTATTTGGACAAACAAAAAATGTAACTAAGCAACCATGGGAAATCAGAGCTCACATTTAGAATTTGGTAAGGAGTGGAGTGAATTTAAACATTGTTTGCTGTGGGGACTATAATTACAGGTTTTAACTACCCGGAGCCTCCAAATGTAAAAGGAATGGAAGGTTCAGCATGAGGCAAAAAATTTTATTATGGATTGACATAAAAGAAGATTTTTATATAAGAAATAACCATTTATATTCATTTTTTGTTGGAAGTAATTTCATTATTGTTCCAAATGTAAATGATAAAAGAGAGCTTGGTTGTCCATAAGAAAGACTGTCTTTAAGACAAGTCATATTCAAAATTTATAAAGAAAACATCTGTTTCCTCCTTTCACTCCCTCAAAGACAATCAACTAGGGTGGGCATTCTAAGAGATACTTTAACAGTGTTTTCTAAAACCAAGCTAAAAGGTTACCTATGTTGGAATCAATTCAGATTGTTTTGATCAGATTCTAAATAAAGATACTTGGACTCCAATCAAGATATGCCACACTGAATCTCTAGCAGTAATTGTATATCCCAGAAGTCTGCATTTTAAGAAGCAACCCAGATGATTTCATTTGAATACCTAAATTTTGATAATAAAATTAACAAATGCATCTTTATAGAAGTAAATAGTTTTTGTGAGACTTCCCCAAAGAGTGTGGATTGTTCACAAGCTGTTGCATATTAATCTATCTTAATCTTCCTGCAGTCTGTCATTAAATACCCGAAAGAATTAGACAGTCCTAAAAACTAAAGGTAAAGATGTGTGAAATGGATCTAATTAGGATAATTTCATAATACATTAATGCCCGTCTAGTTGATCTAGCCATAAAGAAGCAGAAAGAAGACTTATGATTTTCTAATTGTTGTAGGATGTATGTTAATGTTTTAGAAACAAATCCTCTCACATTGAAATCAGCTGAAGGTGTGTAGACACCGTGAAGCTTGGAGATTCTCATTGTGTTCTAACAAGTAAGAAGCAGAGCATAGCTTAACAAACAACTATTCTTTTTAGATGTTTTCTATAGTCAAGGACTCTGGGAAAACCACACTCCATTGTACTGGTAGTATGAATAGAGAAAAGATGGGAAGAGTCACCAAAGAATAGAGAAAACCTGGATTGAGAATGGAAAAATTGCTCGAGGCTCAATGCAATCTATTCTGAATTAAAACTTCCAAGGGAGTTGCAGCATAAGTCCCCACAATATTGCATGATTTATCTCCACCAGCTTGACCATGTTCTGACAGCTAACAGCAGGAAAGCAGCAGCAAAGTACGCAACCCACCTCCCACTATCTCCCCTTTTACCACAAGGGAGAGGAGAGGGAGGGCCATATAAAAATATACAGGATTCTCTCTTCTTAAAAACGGTTAATCTCTAGAGAAACTAATTAACCACAGCGGAACCTGCCAGGTATCCCCAAAGCATAAGTGATCCAGCTCAGAATCACACTAGCCGTTTTTGTCTACTTAGAGGAGAGAAGTTCAAGGAGCCCCTTTGAGGTTCACACTGCAGAGTCCAAACAGCATCAAAACATGGAGGCATCATCATGAGGCTGCTAAGTGCTCCTACCCTGATCTTGCCACATCAACCAACTCCTGCTTATACCAGTTCCATTAAATAATACCTATGATTTGCTGTAAAAAAAAATAGTGATTACAAACAACTAAAAAAAAATAGAAACAAAACAACAACAACAAAAAACACGTTCTGAAGAAATAGAGAAAACATAAGAATCGTATAAGGCACGGGCATTGTAAATAGCATTCGAAAGCAACTATAATTAATATACAAAAAAATTATAATGGATGGATAAGATGGCATGAAAACACAGATGATAAAGGTAAACAAATGGCTGAGAATTCAAGAGAGAAGAAAACGGAAGTACCAGCCCATGTTGGGCTTATTAGGAAGCCAGACATGGATGGAAATCAGTTTCTGAGCTTCAGACTTGTCAGTAGAGACCTCCAAACCTGAAAAATAAAAGCAGACAAAGCCCTCTCATTGGACAGAAACGGATGTGAGACAAGTACAATAGATTTCAATTGCCCAGTCAAAATGCCAGAACAGGCAGAAAGAAGGGGACAGAAGAAAGATGTGCAACAAGGAGTTGGTTTTCTACATCAGTGCCAAGCATCAAACCAAGATCCAAGACACCAAGGTACATTTAAGTAAATGCCAAAAAAGCAAACAAACAAACAAAACCAAACCGAAAAATAAATAAATACATACATAAATAAATAATAACACAGACACACGTTTGCAATTCTCAAATTACAGAAAACCAAACATAAGTAATGAATCTTAGAAGTTCAAGGAAAAAGATTACCTTATCCAGAGGAGAAAGATAAAAATTAGACCCAGACTTTTCTTGGGAAATCATGCAAGCACAAAAGAAAATAAAATGGATAAAACAGTCAAGATAGTGAGAAGGAAAAAAAATTCCACCAACCTAGAAAATTCTGCACTCTTTAAAATTATCCCTCAGTAGTAATGGAGAAGTATTTTTTTCTGATATGATATATAATAAGTTGTCTTGCAAGAAATGTTAAAAAGGTCTGAAGAAAGAAACAAAATACTGTTGAGAAATTCAATAACACATACAGAAATACATTGAAAAAGGAACAAATGAGACAAAATTATTGGCTGTTTTATTTTCACACGGTATCTTTGACTACTTTAGTATCAAGTAAAACCTGATCTCATAAAGAATGAGGAAATGTTCCAGTTTCCTCAGTGTTTTAGAAAATGGATAAAATTGGTTTTAGTTATCTAAATATGATGACAATTCACGAGTGAAGCCGTTTAACCATTGGTCTCTTGGTTTTAATTTTGCTCATGTTTTGTTTCACTGTCTTCACTTGTTTCAGTCTTTTTTTTTTTGTCTCTTCAAAATTTAGCCATGGTAGTTTAGATGCTTGTGATAATTCATATTTTCTTATGATGTTTTATTTTTGCACTTATATGGTGATATCTTTCCTAATTTTGCCTGATCAGTCTTCTCTCTTTTAAACAATCCACTAAAGACTTATCATGTCTCTTTATTTTGTTGAATAACAAACATTGTTCAATTGTTTACTGTTGCTGTTACCTATGATATATCTAATTTATATCTATCTATCCATCTATCATCTATCTATCATTATTTATCATCTATTATTGTCTAGATATTTAATCTAAATGTAATATTTTTGCCTTTTTCCTAAATGTTGTCTTTGATTCTGTTATATTTCTTTAAAGTATATTTCTGTATTCATTTGAGGTATTATTAAAATGTAAGTGTACATGGTTACATATTGGTTCTGTCTTTTTCTGCTTCTCACAGTCTCAACTATAGAATTTTATTTTGTCTTGAGATATTTTTCCAGCTTACCTTTTTACCCCTTTTCTGATTAAATGATTATTGAAAGTAAAATATTAAATTTTTACATATTGTGAAGTTTCCAGGTTTTTTACTAGTATATATATCTTTATATTATATTGCTGACAGAAGAGAAACTTGGCGTGATTAAACCCATTAGATTTGTGAAGACATGATCATACAACCTGTCCAAGAGATGTTTATGTAAATAATAGTAAATATGATTGTGTATCCCAATCAACTTGTTTCCTAATCCTTGGCCTATTTAAAACAATGCTTGGCTATATTTATGTTCTGTGTATCTTGCATTCAAGTACTCAGTAGTTTTGTTCAAATTCAGGATTTTCTTATTCTTTTCTTTGTTAATGTATTTCTATTAAAAATATCTGTTGAAATCAGGGACACAAGACTCCTTCTATTAATGTATTTCTGTCAATTTCTCCATTCTTTTTCCCTTTTTATAGTAAAGAGTTCTGGTATTGGGAGCATATATATTACTATAATTATATGTCTTTAGCTTTACCACACAGTTGATTAGCCTCTTTTTAACCAATCTCTCCATTCACTATCTAACGGATTTTCCATGCATTTTCATTGAAATGACTTTTGTTATAAAAGAGGATAACATTACGCTGTTCTGGATGTTTTTTAATCTTACACTCTTCAGCTCTGGGATCCATTGATGGTTTGTGGGTTTTTTTGTCAGTTTTGAGGCAGGGTTTCAAATATCTCAGGTATGACTCAAATTTGCTACAAAGCCGAGGATGATCTTGGTCTCAGGATCTCCCTCCCTCCACTCCCCTAGTTCTGTCTTACAGATGAGCACATCATACCTTGATGATTCTACTCTTCTTGTAGCAGCATGTTTTGTTTTCTTCTCTTCTTGTTCTCTGTATGTTCTGTAAGTATTTTGTGTGGAAGCTATTAAGATTATATAAGGTATGTTGTAGTTATAATGCTCCATTTAAACTGACATATCTTAAGTCAAATCCCAAAATTCTTTACTCTTTAATATACATGCATGCACACAATCACACTATTAATGTTCTTAATGTTACAATTTTTGTCATTTTCTGTCACATATTAACTTTCTGGAATACTTTTATTTGTAACATTTTAATTTTTGAATAGCCTCCTGAGTTACAGAAAAGTTTGACAAAGAAATTAAAATACCTTAGCCGGGCGGTGGGGGCGCACGCCTTTAATCCCAGCACTCGGGAGGCAGAGCCAGGCGGATCTCTGTGAGTTCGAGGCCAGCCTGGGCTACCAAGTGAGTTCCAGGAGAGGTGCAAAGCTACACAGAGAAACCTTGTCTCGAAAAACAAAACAAAACACAACAAAACAAACAAACAAACAAAAGAAATGAAAATACCTATTGTTACTTCATCAAAGGAAAAAAGTATTATTAAGACCATATCTTTGTCTATAAACATGTAAATGCATAACTCTTGTATCATACTAAAACTCCGAAGTGGAAGGGGGAGAAATCTGTTCTGTATTGATCATTAAATGATTTATAGGAAAGTAATCAATACATTTAAAAATTATGACCTTAAGAAAGGCATTGTAATATATTTCCAATTCATACAATTGAACTGAATATAGTATAATTAATATCAAAGCAATCTAAAGTAATATTGAGCCATATAGCAAATGAAATGCCCATCTAAATGCAGAACCAGAATCCGAGGTCATATAATAAGTAAAATGGTCATGTAGATTAGACTTTTGACACTGATTTTGCTGTTTGATCCATGTCACCTTCAATAAAAGGTATGTTGTAAAGGAAGAAGTCTTGATGTATTATTATTCTCATTAAGTTTGAACATTTTATATCTTTGATTCTAAAATCAAAGACAGAATTCAAATATATTTTACAAAACAAGATGAAAATTAGTGGTGTATGATGGCAACTAACAATAAAATATTAAGTATTTGAAGGAATAATAGATACAAAATTTAAAGACAACAAAATAGATTTTATTTTTAATTGGCTTATTCTCTGCTGTTTTAGAGACTTGTTACATCAGGTCTTCTATATTTGATGACTGTAGTAAGCAAAACTCTAACAGCATTCTACAGGAGAGTTAAGCAATGACATTTTGTCTGAATATACTGTCATGAAATAAAAAATGATAATCCTATAAAAGTGTTAACTGTCTTTTTTTGACTTGTCATTCATATATGTGAAGGGAAAGAATAAGAGATCTGGGCAGAGAGATGGTTTATTTGGCTAAAGGGCTTGCTCCACAAATTATGAGAATCTGAGTTGGTATTTTCAGCTGGTGAAAGATGACACTTCTCTATAATCTTATTACTTGGGAGGTGGATGTAGGTAGGTGTCTGGAGCTCAGTGGGTAGTTAAATGAGCTAAAAGGAAAAGGTTGACGTTTAGTAAATGTCTCTCTCTGAAATAAATAAATAAATAAATAAATAAATAAATAAATAAATAAATAAAAAAGCTCGCTAGAGACAGATTTCTGAATTTAGCCTCTGGCCTCCACACACTCATACACCACACAGACACATGTACACACACACACACACACACGCACACACACACACACACACACACACACACATACTATATATATACACACTATATATATACATATATACATATATATACATATATACATATATATACATATATACACACACAAATACAACATACACACACATTTGTGGACTCTTTAAAAGTAGCTTGTACTAAAAAAATGTGTCCTTTGATGTTTTATACATTCATAGAAATTTTAATTACGGTCACCTCTGCCATCCTTGTGTCACCCAGAGCTTTTAATCACCATTTTCTCCCTAAGAATACCTTTCCCCATTTGTATCTATGATAGCCATTCTTGAATGTTACCTTGACTCCATCTAGAATTAACTAAAACCCAAATGACTGGTCACACCTGTGAGAGGTTTTGCTGTTTTTTTTTTTTTTTTCCTTAAACCTTTAATCCAAATCTTTTGAGGTAGGAATATTCATCTTTAAACTGGATCATAATTTCTTCTGGCAGCCTATATAAAGGACATAAAAGAAGGAACTATGTCTTTGTCTGCTTGCTCTTGTTCTTGCTAGCAAGTCAGTTCCTTCACAGGCATTAGTGTCTACTTCTGGATTCTAGGGTGTACTGAAGACCAGCTCAGATATCCAGCCTTGTGGACCTAACAACTACTGGGTTATTGGACCTTCCATTGGTAGACAGCCATTGTTGGACTAATTAGACCACAGCCTGCAAGCTAATTTAATAACCCCCCTACTAGTTCATTCTTTAAGTTCTGTTCCTCTAGAGATCCTTTACAAATACAATTTTTTTTGTATTGTTTTGTGACTCATTGCAAAATCAATGTCGCCATAGTGTTGGAGCTATCCAAGGGAGCCTGGAGAAATCATCAGTACATACTAACTGAAGACAAGGTCTGCCTGTCTCCTGGCATCCATCATGGTTAGCAACGAAGAATAGGGCTTTCATGCATATTTGACTGTAGACACATGCAATCCTTCAGAGGCCCATTACAGACAATTTTAGCTGTTATGAAATCGTTATTATACTGGCTGTGTCACACCCAGACAATAGCATTTCATACCTCTTATCACTGTCTTTCAGCTCTTATATTCCACTCTGTCTTCCATGATTCTCTTCCCATGAGCCTGAGAGTGGATAGTAGAAATGCCCTAGTTAGGACTGAGCACTCTATAAGCAGCCATGCCCCTCTATGTTTACCACTATTCATTGCAAAGAGAAGCTGGTCAAACTAAGGCTAAGATTATTATTATTTGTCTTTAGATATAAACCAAAATACATAGAAGGCAGTTTGGTGCCACAACAGTTCAACTAGGCAAGCATAGTTAGTTACCTCCTAAAACCTAAGACATCCTCAGAAATTGATTTTTGACCAAGGATGAATTAAGGTGAAATATTAATTGCAATATTTTGTTTATATACTACCCAAATGTCCCCTGTTTTCACTTTTTCTCTCTATCATACCCTTGTCATGCCCATACCCTCTTTCAAAATAGCCTGTGTGCCATATTAAGAGATGGGGTATAAAAAGGCTCATTGAGGATTTTCTCCTGAGAATAGAAGCAAGGCCTCTGTAGAAGAGATTTCACTAAGGCTTTGCTTTGCCTGACTTATGAGGACACATGAGAATAAAATAGTCACCTGGATTTGAATTGTGTAACATTATAAAAAACAAAGCTAAAACGTTTTAATAATGAGCAAAATAATAAAAAGCAATGAAGAGGGAAAGTAAAGAGTAGATAATAATTACAGATGTCCCAAAGTGAATAATCACAGACTACTAATTAGATTTCAATAGTATTTTGAAAACCCACAGAATACCACTGGATAATACAGCTCTTAGATTGTCTCCTGAAAGGCAAGTGTACCTGCATCTGCCTTGATCTTAGATCTCCCAGCTTCTGGAACTTTAAGAAAAGTAATTTTTGTGCTTTATAATTAATTAAGACATAAGATCTTGAGCAATAGTGGAGAAGGTGCCTGAACTGGACTTCCCCTGTAATCAAATCGGTGAATACCCTATCATCATAGAACCTTCATCCAGTAACTGATGGAAGCAGATGCAAAGACCTATATCCAAGCACCAGGCCAAGCTAAGGGAATCCAGTTGAAGAGGGAAGAGGGATTATAGGAGCAAAAGGGGTAAAGAACATCACTGGTAACCCACAGAGACAGATGACCTTAACTTGTGGGAGCACAGGGACACTAGACTGACAGCTGGGGACCTCTGAATGTGGGCGACAGTTTTGTAGCCTAGTCTGTTTGTGTGAACCCTGGCAGTTCGACCAGGATATATCCATGGTGCATTTTTTTTAATATAATGATTTTTTTTTGAAAAATTTTTATTCATTTTCCATACCAATCACAGATCCCCCTCTTCCCTCCTCCCACTGCTCCTCTAGCCCCCCCTTCCCCAACCCACCCCCCATTGCCTCCTATAGTAAGATAAGGCCTCCCATGGGGAGTCAGCAGAGCTTGGTACATTCAGTAGAGGCAGGTTTAAGCCCCTCCCCCTGACTCAAGGCTGTGCAAAGTGTCCCACCACAGGTAGTGGGCTCCAAAAAGTCTACTCATACACAAAAGATGGATCCTGATCCTACTGCCAGGGGGCCCCTTAAGGAGATAAGCTTCACAACTGTTTCACTTACGGAGGGCTCATTGGTCTAGGGGTATGATTCTCGCTTAGGGTGCATGGTTTTTTGAACCCCATTCCAATTGGTGGGATGCCTTGCTCAGCCTTGATGCGCATGAGGAGGTCTTGGTCCAGCCTCAACTGAACTTGCAAGGCTTTGTTGACTTCCCAGGGCAGTTCTTACCCTTTCTGAGGAGTGGATGGGGGTGGGTTGGGGGAGGTTGTGGGGAGCAGGAGGATGGGAGGGAGGGCAAACTGTGGTTAGTATACAAAATGAATAAAAGAAAAATTAATAATAAAATTAAATTGAAAAAAACAAATAGAAAATCTTAGGTTATTATAAAAATTGCTTTCTTTATTCAAAATTGATTTACTCAATGCAATTAAAAAATAAGCTAATGTGTTACAAATACCTATTTGAGAAAAAAATTTTTTAATTTCTATTAACACTTGGAACATAGCCAGTTACATTTGTAGGTTTTCAAAATACCATTGAAATCAAATTAGGAAAAGCCGGGCAGTGGTGGCACACGCCTTTAATCCCAGCACTCAGGAGGCAGAGCCAGGTGGATCTCTGTGAGTTCAAGGCCAGCCTGGGCTACCAAGTGAGTTCCAGGAGAGGCGCAAAGCTACACAGAGAAACCCTGTCTCGGAAAAAAAAAAAAAAATCAAATTAGGAACATTTGGGATTATTGCCTTCAGGCCATCTGTAATTGATGTCTACTCTTTAATTTCTCTCTTTATTGTCTTTTATTATAAATTAGTTTGCAATTATTGAAATATGTTCTAGCTTCATTTTCTTCCATGTTAAAAAAGTCAGACAGGTTATTATTTTATTCTCACCACACACCACTATATTTTATGAGTTTCCATGTATTATAAAAGCAACTACAGACATAGCTCAGTTTCACCCTATGCTCTTCAAATCTGAAATCTAGTCAGATGTCATAACTTTTAAAGGCCATCCAATTTACTAACAAAGAAAATGAATAGTATTTCATTTCTTCTCATATTTTGCACACTAATTAATGTCACATTTTAATTATAATTCTGGCTATACAAGTATGTCAACAGTTTACTATATTCCTCTTTTTGAATTATTAAGATTATTTAGCTGATTTGTTACATTATCTCAGCTATTCGTGTTGTAGTATAAAAAGGTTAATTAGTGCTCTGTGTTTAAGAGAAAAGACAAATTTTTCACTAAAGATAAATCTAGTTAGAAAGAGTACTGAATTTAAGCTTGAATCCCAGATAGTCACTGAGGCTGATCTTCATTTGTAAACTTTATTTTATTCTTTCCACATAAATTCTTAGATTTAATGCCAATGAGTGACATAACAATAGCTCAGCATGCTTTCATTTTTTTCATAAGTATTCATTGATATAACCTGACAGTTTAAAATATCTATATCCCATTTATTTGTCGACTCACAAGAATGTCAGACTCCTAAAACCACCCTACCAGAAAAGACACATTGTGCTGCTTTCCGGACCACCTGCCACTCCTTATGTTAAACCTAAAAGTATCTTTTTTAAAAATTACTCTTCACCACATGTCAGGCTAAAATCTTATTAGTTTGGATGGATTTTAGAATGCTTAAATCAGGTGAAAGAAAGAGACTGAGGAAAACTTCAGTTGTGGTATGCATTTTATTGAATGCTAAATCTTCTTTTGCTGTTTCAGCTCACTAAGTGTGGGCTCTGAAGATCGGAAGCAGGGTTGCTCCACCCCTTCAGGACAAAACACGGCCGTGTAAAGTGTCCTGCAAGATCATGTTTGGGAACTGATTGCATGTCCTTACCCTGTGACACAAAGGGGAGTAAGGAAGAAACAGAACAAGTGTAAAATCTTTGGGTCTTTGGAAATAACTAGATGGCCAAACATTTGCAAAAGATGTTACTTTATTTCGCCTGTGATGTTAACAATGCCTTCAGCAAGAAAGAGATTCCAAGAGTTCAGCCATGGGAAATTTACCCACAGGAAAAAAAGCTAAATAAAGAACTTCAGCCATCATGATATCGACGTCCCTCACCAACACTAGTGGAAACCCATGAACTGTGAACTGGTGGGTGTGGAGGCCCCATGGGACTGGACTAGGCCCTCTGGATATGGAAGACGGTTGTTTGGCTCCAACTGTTTGGGGGGCACCCAGGCAGGGGGATCGGGATCTGTCCCTGGTCTATGGGCAGACTTCTGGAACCCGGTGCCTGTGGTGTGACACCTTGCACAGCCTTGGTGCAGTGGGAAGGGGCTTGGACCTGCCTAGGCTCAGTGAGCTGGGCTCTGCTGACTCCCCATGGGAGACATCGATTTGGGGGATGTGGGGATGCAGGGTGGCTTGGGAAAGAAGGCTGTGGGTGAGAGGAGGGAGGAGGGGGGATCTGTGGATAGTATGTAGAGTAAATAGAAAATTTCTTAATAAAGAAAAATGAAAGAAAAAAATGAAAAGTATTAAAAAAAGAATATCAAAGACAACATAAAAATACCTAAAAATCTTAAAAAAAAAAAAAAAAAAAAAAAAAAAAACTTCAGCCGACTGCCTCAGCTTCCCCTGTAAGTTTCTGGTGGATGTTGTTGACACTCAATTTGATGGTCTCATCTGTGACTGCTGCTATTGTTCCTTTACAGTGATTTATCAAAATATTATAAAATAACACAGTCACAGACATACAGGCAATTATAGAAGCACAGATGTTTGCCAGATAGAGGAAGATAGAAAATGCACCCAATACTCTTCCCCCACTGTATATACTGTGTCAGAAGTGCAGTATACTGGAAGGATTGGCAGCTTACTCCCTTGGCTGTGAGGGAGTCTGGGATTGCAACTTTTTCTGCACTCTGCAACCACCTTTTTATGCAGATCAATAGTCCATGAAAACTGACAAAAAAAAGAAAGCAGCAGGGATCTGTGTGGGCTTTTCTTTCTGACCCTTGTGCCATCATTCCAGGGATGTCCCAGCACTTGAATGTTACCTTAAAATGAAATAGCTACATCTGGGCTTTGATTAAGTAACATTTGTTAATCCATTGTAAGGTTGCCTTATTCTGTCCCTGGTCTTGGAGAAATGTCACTCTACCATGTTTGGTTGATCTACCTCTGGATTGTCCTGCCTCTGCCTACCGGCATCACAATCAGTCTCATCTTGTCATGCCTGGTTTTTTATATAAAGGCTGGAAATCTGACCTTAGGACCTCATATTTACATAGCAAATATTTTACTGCCTGAGTTAGTTCCCAATCTATCTTTTTTGGCTACCTTAAAAAAAAAACTTAAAATATAATTACTTTTTTTTTGTTCAGAATTCTTAGAAGTTCTTATATGAGCAGTACATCTGCAACCTCTATTTATCCTTATATATGAGTCATTTTTAAGTTATCTTCCTTCTAAAATAAAGTTTCAAATGATAGTATTAAAGCAAAACAAATGATGTGAAAAGACTAAATAGGCAACTTTATTAGTATGATAGTGACATTCAGATATTTCAAAACTCTTTCTTCAAACTCAACTCCAATACATTATTTAGAAAATCATGAGCTTTGTACAAAATAAAATGTAAGACAAAGGATATTTACAAGGAGAAAAAATAAATAAAAAAGAGAATGTCAGAAGAAATGGG
Source organism: Peromyscus eremicus (assembly GCF_949786415.1). NCBI lineage: Eukaryota > Metazoa > Chordata > Mammalia > Rodentia > Cricetidae > Peromyscus > Peromyscus eremicus. The sequence continues at coordinate 110,152,363 of NC_081420.1, read as the reverse complement.
GGTGGTGGTGGAGACGTTCTTCTTGAATTGCCGAAGAAAGCATGAGGCAAGGCTTAAAAGCATCAATTATTTTCACTAAGAACAGGGACTTTTCCAAATGTACCTAATCAAATGATGTCTGTGGTCACTAGCATGTAGTCATTATCTCTGATTTTTATCAAAGTAAGAAAAGCTTTGGAACTTTGCAACCAGCAGAATTGAAATGATGATGAATTCTACGCTCAAACTAATTTAGTCAAAATACTAAATCACAGAGAGGCACTTATATTTGAAAAAGATGTAAATTATATTGCAATTTTTACAAAGTATTGCAACATAGATTATTTTTCTCCCTCCTTTTCCCCCATGTACTCACTTATTTGTATACAGTGCTATGGATCAAGGTCAAGCCCTTACCTGTGGTAGCTCGAGTCTTAAAGGCACTTTAGTTGAATGAACGAAAAGTGCTATCCACTTGATGGTGAATTAAGGTAACTTCACAAACTTATCCTCTGAGTCTATCAGAAAACATGAAAAACACATAACTTTGGTTGCACAGCCACAAATTTACCAGTATTATCACTGAACAAAAGGACAAAGTTGAGCATTATTTACTTAAGCTGAGGAAAAGTGCATATGAATGATTGTTTTATTTTCATAAAGTGTGCTAATGAAATGAAAGATTATTAAACTATTACCATTTTTTCTTCCACACTGTAATTCTCATTTTCACAATACATGTATTCTGGAAATGTTTATCAGTGTATAAGATCTTAAAGAATATAAGCTTCACTTTCTTCATCATTATCATTATTATTGATTTCATTTTATGATCATTAATGCAAATAATATTGCCCTATGAAGGAGGGATGTGACAAAAAGTGATTTGCCACCAGATGTCGCATTCCAGATGTGGTGCTACAGTGTACAGCAGCTTCACACTGCTCTCTGTCTCTGTCTCTGTCTCTCTCTTTGTCTCTGTCTCTCTCTGTCTCTGTCTCTCTCTCTGTCACTCTCCCTCTACACCCACACCCACACCCCCCACATACATACAGAGACAGAGACAGAGAGACAGAGAGAGGATGGGAGGGAGGAAGGGAGGGGGCGGATCCAGTTAGCATGAGTTTTTGTCTCCTGTCCTTTTTGCATCAGAACTTTAAGGTTTTACTCCATAGTATGAGAGCTTGTTTGCACTTTGGTCCAGGTTTTCACACTGCAAAAATACTCCAAGAGTTTTGCACACTGATGATTTGTTTCATCTTGAACAAAACTATAATTTTTAAAATATTTTCAGCTTTGGATAAAGGTCAAGAATTCTATCATATTTATCCACTGATGGGTGACTGAGAAGAGCACAATTACATTATCGTCAGCTAAAGAGTAGCCAAAGTACAGCCAGAAGATGGGGACATCAGACATGCATGTGTGAATACAGATGAGCTCAAGAAAGAGTTGCTAGGGAAATCCAATCCCAAATTTGGTTTTTGTACTCTTTACCTTAGCTTTGCCTCTTTTTCTACATGTTCCTTTTTGTTCTTGTTTGCAATTTCCTAATATCTCATTTTTTAGCAATCTCTTCTTTTCTCTCCTCTAAACCAGTATGGCCAGCTGTCCTGTCAACCGTGCACCCCCAGAAGCAGTACCGTAATGGTAGATGCTGATGTGAAGGTGAGTTGGTTTGGGATCTTCCTCACAGGAGTAGAAGAATATTGAAACTGATTTTGAGGTCCAATATAGCGTTTGCTGAGGACAAACTCTGTAATATTTTGTTACCTAATTTTTACCTTTTCTTTCTTTTTGTCTTTGAAATGTTCACAATTTTCAGGTCACTTTTTCTTCTTGTATGTTATTGCTGGATAGCTGGTTCCTACCATTCAAGGATCAAACACTGACTGGTAGAAACATCAACTTTCTTAGTATTATAACTTAGGACACTGTCTTAGTTAGGGTATTATTGCTGTGAAGAAACACCATGACCATGACAATTCTTATAAAGGAAAACATTTAATTGGGGCTGACTTATAGTTCAGAGGTTTAGTCCATTACATGGCGGCATGCAGACAGACATGGTGTTGGAGAGGTAGCTGAGAGTTCTACATCTTGACCTGCATGTAGCAGAAGGAGACTGGGAGCCACACTGGGCATAGCTTGAGCATATGAAACCTCAGAACCTGCCCCTACAGTGACATAATTCCTCCAACAAGACCACATATTCTAATAGTGCCACTCCCTATAGGCCAAACATTGAAACATTTGAGTCTATAGGATCCATTCCTAGTCAAACCACTACAGATACACTCACAAATTATTTTCTGGAAGGATGAATGGATGACTTAATTCTTAATTTGGGCTTTAAAAACAAGATACTTAGGATACAAGACTTAGATATGACTTTAAAATTCTAGATACTAAAGTTACCATCAAAGTTTAGGTAAATTAATTTGTGGAAGAGCTTCATTCCAGATGTCTCAGACACAGAGAAAACTGGTAGATCATTTTTACCAAAGGGCAGTAAACTCGTAATGACAATTCCACCCTCATAAATTCATCTAGCTCTAAATATTCAAAAGTTGTATCTGTTGATGCTTCCTAACTCCATCCGAACAGGAGCTGTAGTTTCACCCATGAACTTGGAGGGGATGAAACAGAGCCCACACTAATGTATGAGCACTCAGAGTGTGCTGAGAATATGACTGCTAACAAACTTTACTATGAATATTCAAACTCCTTACCAAAGGAACAAGAAATTCAAGTACAACAATATGTTTATATCTGTGTTTTATTTATTTATAATTAAAAATTATATAAAATGATCACTAGGCAAATGGTTACAATTAGGTATAAGGTATTCCTTGCATAAACAGATTCACCTTATGAAATACTTTGTACAATGTGCTTTTCCATAAAAAGCCTTCTAAGAAGATGGTAAGTCTCTGTAAGGCTATTTACAGCTATTACATTGAGCTGATTTAGAAAACCAAACCATGAAAACATATGAGACTTAGTAGCACTTATTTTATTCAACATATTATTTTGTAATTTTTAGAGATGTGACAGTGTTTCTTACCTGGGAATATGAGAACAGCTTAAGAGTGCAAATCATATACTCCTTATGTTCTTTAAGGGGCTTGTTTTTACCCAAATTACTCTCTACTTGGTTATTAGCAATATTGCCTAGGTGAAATGAATACTACTTTGCTTTTAAATTACTTTTGTTGCAATAAAAGTAGGTTTTACCATGCTTAATAGTCAATGAAAACATCTGAGGAGTTTTTATGTCATGGGCCTCATGGGGAAATTTATTTGAAGTTTTCATTGCACTCTGTTTCCTCAAGGAATGACCCTGTTTTGACATTGCAACTGTATATTGGAAAAATAGAAGTATTCACTCTTCAGTGACTAGTGTTACATAAAATGTAAATACAAGCTTCTCTAAATGCAGTGATTAGCATAAATATGATTCACTGTAGTATGCATTGGGGAAAAAATAAACATATAAAGAAGTAAATTTACATGTGATTGACTCAGAGGTACCTCTTGTAATGTGATAACAATTCAAAAGCATTACCCCTATAATTCAAGCGCTACACATGCAGTTAGGTGCCATCCAATTAATGTAATGTACAAAGCATTTTGGTTTTATTTCAATGTAGCCGTAAACATTATCAAACTGTCAGTAAAACAAGCAGCCTCTGATTTCCAAGGTGTACATTTGTGTAGGTTCTTAAAGTATTTAATATGATGGAATCTTTAGCCATGAAAATCCTTTTTTGACTATAGAATGAAATAAAGAAAAAAGTTAAAAAATAAAAGCTGGTATAAGTTTATATAGGTTAGTGAAATGTGCTCTGATAAAAGTAAAAAACTCAGGTATTTAAAGCAAATATTTATCTCTCATGATTTACATGTAAGTCAAGAAATGGCTTCAGACAAAGATACAGGCAACATACTCACTGCATATCTAGAGGCCAGGGAGAAAACAAGTAGATAGAGACAAGGCCTGATAATGTGTTTCATCCACGATTGGCTAATCCTTAACAATGCCACACATTTCTGATTAACCTTGCTTCCCACAGGATGCCATAGACACTCTCCCCTTTCTCCTTCATTTTCTGTCTTTCTGACCTTCCTTCACTCCTTTCTTCTTTTCTCTGTCTTGTAATTTTCTCCCCTGCCTCCTCAGTGCAGTCCACACTGTGATGTAATGCACATGTTTGTGTATGTATGTGTGTGTGTGTGTGTGTGTGTGTGTGTGTGTGTGTGTATGTATGTTTATGGGATGAGGTTAGTGGTGGTATAATAGACTACGTTTCCATCCCTTCAACTTCTCAGACTGGGGAAGAATTGGTAGTAATTATTCTTTGAAAGTTTGGTGGAATTCTGGAGTGTGGTCCTGAGTTTTTTACACGGGGCGGGGCGGGGGGTACTTTTCATCTTTGTTCTATTCTCATTACCCACTATTGGCCAGAACACATTTTCTATGTTTTCGTCCTTCAGTCTTGGTAGGCCGAATTCATCTATTCTGTATTTTCTAATTTGTAGTCTATAGCTGTTTGTGTTGTGTCTGGTGGTTAACTGAATGGTTGTACGGTTTTAGTTGTAATGTCATTTGTTGAATTTATTTGAGTCTCTCTTTTCTCCTAAGTTTAAATAAAGTTGATCAATTGTGCTTATGTATTTGTGTGCCCATTTTTGCTTCTTTGATTTGTGTATGTTCTTCATGGTCTCAGGTTCATCTGCTTTTGTCTGAACTTTGGGACTGTTTCCCAATGCATAGTTTGTTGCTGCTTTCATAGTTCCTTCCGGTGTGTTTTCAGATTTCTATTTGAGCTGGATGACTTCTAACTTAATATTTATTGTTCTACAATTGTGAAAGAGGTATTAATTACAGAAAATGTCCTTTCCACTATTGCTTTTCTTGTATCCCAGACTATTACATATTTGTATTTCTTTTCATTTCTGTTAAGGAATCTTGAAAGTTCTTTCTTAATCTCAGCTTCCAAATATCTTCCTGTTGATAGATTGTATTGATTCCAGCGTATTCAGAAAAAAAAAAATTCCAAAGTTCACATTTTAAGATGCTTGGAAACTTTTCTTGAAGCCTATAATACAATCTTTTTTTTACAGAAAATTTCAAGTCCAGATGTGATTATTATGTATTTCACATATTGTATAACATATTCTATATATATCTGACACATTTATTTGATCTAGAACTTTTTAAACTCTCTTCACTTAGGAATTCTTTATGCCTTAGAACCCAGATACAAAAGGTATATATTAAGTAGGTACACATATCAAACATGTACTAATAATAAACGGTAAAGAAGTTATTTTAAAACAACACTTGGACACATGTAATTTTGCCATTTATTAAAAGAAGTGCATACTTACATACCTAATGTGATGTATAGGCTGTATAACTTTATGTAAAGCCTTAAACTTGGATAAATATTTGATACTTCAGGATGCATACCATCTTCAATATTTCCAGAGTTAATTGATACATTGAAGTCATTTCTTATTGGTAATGCCAAGAATGACATTTTACATAAATACATATTAGGATCTATTTAGAAATTGTTATAAACTCCATCCTAATGGTGTGCCAAACTTCATTTAATCTTTCGTGTGTGTGCGCGCGCGCGTGCGTGCGTGCGTGCGTGCGTGTGTGTGAAACTGAAGTCAACATCTCATAAAACTATTTTGAACTAATCAACTGTCTCACTTATCCAGAGGGCTGGGTCCAGTTCCATGGGGGCTCCTCAGCTATTGGTTCACAGTTCATGTGTTTCCACTAGTTTGGCTATTATTCCCTATGCTTTTTCCAATCATGGTCTTAATATCTCCTGCTCATGTAATCCCTCCTCTCTCTCTCCTGGAGCTCCACCTGGGACACAGTCCTGTAAAACCTCCTCTCCTTAAGTTTAATAAAATCTTATACAGTTGGCTTAAAGTTAGAAAAAAATCTATTTTTAAATAAAAATATTTTATCACAATATAATCCAAAGTTGTTCTAAGTTAAGCTTTATATTCTAAAAAGCAAAAATAGAAAAATATTAAAGCTCTTTGTGTTGCATAATGAAACTTTTTCTGTAAAAGCAGAAAAAATTTTATTTCTTTTTTTCTTTTTCACTTGGAAATAAGATTTATTATTCAGTTTCTCCTGTTTTTCATTATACTTCAATCAAAATATGTTTACAATTTGAAAAAAAGACAATATTTTACTGATCTAATATTTCAACTAATATTGTTTGAGCATAAATGAAATAGCTCTGTTGGAAATGCTCTGTCTTGTGCAAGACTATAACCTCATCTTGATCACCATATGAAGTTGGACAAAAGTAGACCCCACAAAGTTGTCTTCTTGTCTCCACATATCTAGCATGGACTAAAAACCCATAGTCACATTTACAAACATACAACAGATTTTTTTAAAAAATAAATCTCATTGCCATTACACTCTTGCATCTCATATAAATATTACAGTTCAAAAAACATCCAGTGGTTATTAATATGATCTGAGGTGATTCATGCAGTGTTAATTGACACCACATGGTATAGGTACATGCATAATCCAAAGAGCACATGCATGCACAGAACCAAGGCTGTAGTTAAATTAGAGGATGCAACATAAATGAGCACTGCCAGAAACACCACAATTTCATTATAGGTTTTACATTTAATTCACTTTCTTCATTGTGTAATCAGACACACTTTAGGTTTTTCAAATTTATTTATAATCCCAACATTCACTTATATACCCAAAATGGTTTCACAATCCACAGCATAAGAAGCCTTACTCTAGAGTATTGTTGAATACTCTTATGTTAATCTTCTGTTGAGATTATCTGAGAGTAGTAAATTTCCTATTGTTCCTGTATCATAATCTGAATCTCATTTTTATCTAATCATACTCATAAATTTATAGACTTTTTGTTTTGGGTCAAAATGTATTTATAGTTTTTAGATCCATTTGTTTAACTGACCATTTATCACTATAGAGCACCTGTCTTTATCTGTGTTGATGATGCTGGACCCAAAGTCTATTTCATGTTAAGTATAGTCACACCTACTTTCTTTGGTTTTCATACACTTGGAGGATATTATTCTAGTCTTTATTTATAGCCTATCTTTGTCCATACAGAAAAGAGAGTCATGTAGGAAGAATACTCATTTAGCTACACCTGGTATTCTGTGATTTGTCTTTGACTTGTTTTGTAGATCCTTGTTCCTTTATTCCTCTCATTTTCTTCCCTTGTGGGGAACTGACTGTCTGCAGTGGTAGGCTTTTGTTATTCTCTTTTTATGGCTTGTGTGACCCTTAAAGTCTTTCACTCAGAGAGCATGCCAAAGTATATATAAAACATGTGTTTTGTAGCTGTCTTAAGCTAATAACATAATATTGATCACATGAATAAATTCTTCCCTTTTATTATCACTTTATAATTTCATATCTCAGTTGCATTTTTTCTAATATGTGTGTGTATGTGTTAGCAAATTGTTATAATTTTAATTTCTGAAAAAAAATCCTTCTGACCTTTTCTACTATAGGTATAATTGTATTACCATAATACTAGAATTTCATGTTTGATATGACCATTAATTTATCAGAGGCATTTATACTTTCATATATTGCTAATTAATGTCCTCTTGTTTAAGGTTTCTAAATTTATTTTTACACCCTTTTCATAACTGGATGCTCTGATGATAAACTTATCTTTTATTTGTGGGAAAAATCTTTTTTAACTTTTATTATTGAAAGTTAGAACTACTGGATACAGTATTGCTCATAATTGATAATGTCATTCAGGGTTCTAAACAAACTACCTCTCTTCCCTTCTGGTTTTCAAGTTTTCTTCTGAGGGATCTGCTGGACAGACTTCCTTTTTCTTGCTGTTTTTCACTTTATCTTACATTTTTGACATTTCGACTAGTAAGTGTCATGGTACAGGTCTCTTTGCATTCATGTTGTTTTATGTTCCATGGACTTTCCGATTCTTCTATTTCCTTTTCCAAACTTCAGGAGTTTTCTGTCATCATTTTTTAAATATGCTTTATGTCAGTTTTCTTTCTGTAATCTCCTGTGACATGCAAATCATATCATTTTTCTTGTTTGATATGGTTTAAACTAAATGACTTCTAGTGAGCTATCATCTGGTGCTTTAAACTATGTGGAACCTCTATATCAGAATTTTAAGTTCAGTAATGATATTGTTCATATCTGTGATTTCCATTTGGGATTTTTTTATTTACATTCATATCCCTTTGTCAAAGTTATCCACTGATTTGTGCTATCTTGAGCTCCATGATCATCCTTAAGCCCATTCTCTTGAATTCTTTGTCAGCTGTATAATTAACACTTCATTCAGGTCATTTTTCTTGGGATCTACATCTTCTTATTTTAAAACCGTTTCCATGTTTCTTTACTTTCCTTGATTCTTTTTGTTACTTTATGTGTTTTATTTGTTTGTGTAATTACTTATTTAATATTCTGCTGAGAATCAAACTCAGGATTTTATGAATGATGGCCAGACTCTATGCCACTAACTATATGTGCTTGTCACCATTAAGGTGTATAAGATAATCACATCTTTCCATCATGTTAGAATGGCCAGATATGAGAGAAGGTTTTTGCCAATTTGTCTAACAAAAATTTTAAGATGCTTTACATAGCTTTAGTTAACCAGAATTTACCTCCATTTTTGGTAGATGCTTTAAATATGACATACCTCATTTTGTCACTATAGAATTCCAGAGTCTTTAGATAATAATAGTATAAGCTAGTTCATTTAATATTTCCCCATTTCTTTCTATTTTTACAGTGAGAGTAATGAAACCTTAATCTCTTACTTTCTTGTTTAGCTTATTAGTTCAGTGATCTAAGTTCATGAAGAATCAAATTATCAGGAACTGTGTCAGCAGACCTTGCTGGAGAGAAGATGAGCCCTGCACATCCATGAGCATTTTCATAGAATTCAAGGAACAAAGTCCCTCTATCATTTAGATGACCAATTAAGACATTGGTTCTCAATCTGTGGGCCATGATTTCTTTGGGAATTCAAATGATGCTTTCACAGGGATCTGCTAAGATCATCAGAAAACACAGATATTTACATTACAATTCCTAATAGTTGCAAAATTAAAGTTATGATGTAGCAATGAAGTTAATTTTATGGTTGGGGGTCACCACAACATGAGGAACTGTACTAAAGGGTCACAGCATTAGGAAGATTGAGAACCACTGGTCTTTCAATGCAGGAAATAAGTAAAGGGATCTCAAGCTTAAAATCAGCTTTGAGAACATAGCAAAACCCTGTCTCCAAAGTTTAAAGATGAATAATTTTGTTGTGATATCATGAGGAGCTATCTTGAAAAAGTAGGGCTCTCAGTCTATGTCCTGAATATTTAGGGGAGTAAACAGAGTTTTGATTTTTTTTTTTTTGCTTTATTTTAACACTGATTGTTTACACCATGACAATTCTTGCATACCTATAAAAATTGTTGGGTCTGTTTTTTCACTTGTCTTTGTACTTTTCTTTCATTTGCTAGAACAATCTATAAGCCAGTGCCTTCTTCTTCCCTGACTAGGAAATCTGGTATTATAACTTAGGCAGTTATTGCAAAAGTAAGAACTCTTGATGTGAAAGTATATCCCTGCCAGATTGTGAATAGGTTAATAATTGATGGACGTTTTAAGTCTGTAGCAAACATGAATTACAAACCAAGCTGCAAGGGAAGTCTGCAGGAAGGTTGGTAAATCATTCCTAGAGGGAAATGTAGGGCTGGGTTACGCTTTATTACTAACTCTGTTTCTATTGTTAATTAAGTTTGTTTTTGACAATGTCATACACTTACATAATGATTCTCATTCCCCTCCCCGCTTCACCCTTCCTTCTCTCCCTCCCATCCCTATCAATCTCCCTCACCCTCTTATCTTTGGCAAATTCCTGACTTTTGTTTTTATATTGTGGCCTGAATTCTTTCTTAATGTAGGTTTCGGCACTGTTTCAAAGGCAGAAATTCAAATGTAGAATTCTTTGGATGATCGCATGAAACACTTTGCTCATGCCCTTTATTAGGATTTTGTTTTTGTTTTTGTTTTGTTTTGCTTGTTTGTCACCTTAACACAAACTGGAGTCATCTAAGAAGCAAGACCAGCCATTGAAAAAATGACTCCACGAGATTGACCTGCAGACAAGTCCTTAGCATGCTTTTTTTTTTTTTTTAAGTGGTTGATGTGGAAGGGTCAAGCCCACCGGGGCATGGCATCCTTAACAGGTGATCCTGACTGCTATAAGAAAGCAGGGTAGGTAAACCAGAGAAAGCAAGCCAGTGAGAATCATTCTTCCACGGCCTCTGAATCAAACAAACTACAACGTGACTGGTCTCCAGTCACTGAAGAACATTTAATATTTTTAGAAAACTGTTCAAGATTTATATGTAACCGATTAAAGTGTACTGTTCAGGAGGCTGGGAAGATGGCACAGTGAGTAAAGTGCTTGCTACACAAGCTTAAGTATTGGGGGGTATTCCATCAGACTGTGAACCCTGAGTTTGCATTTGCATTGACTAAATAAAATTAACCTTGGGTCAGGAGGCTCAGTTAGCAACACAATAAGTAGTTGGGTGGGATTTGGAGTGGTACAGGTTTTTCTGGTTAGGCAGAGCAGAAGCATGGGTCTTTAGAGATACCAGCAAGGAGAAAAGGTTAGCTTTTTTGCTACTCAACATCTGTGAGCTAGCAGGTTTACACCCCAGCATTTGAATCTCTACTCTGATTTATAAAAGAATGATAGAGATTTAGTTAAAACTATCTTTAGTTGCAGCAACCGAGCCAGTGTCTGTGGGAACAGAATTCCTGCCAGGCTGCAGCCTGAGCGGTCAGGCTACTACTAGAGAAGCAGGCTAGTAACTGCAGAGTTGCAATTGCTGGCTGGAATAGCAGTAGATTAGGGCTCAGCCACCGTGCCAAAGTTAAAACAACGCATAAGAACCTGCATCCGTGCTAAACTGGATCTAGTGGTATGTATCTCCAACTCAGAACTGAGGAGTGGAGTTGACAAATTCTATGGGAATGAACTGAAACTGCAAGTTTCATGTTTAGTGAAGAGATTCTATCTGGAAACATAAGATGAAAGAGAGAAGATATCCAAACAACCTCTGGCCTCCGCGTATGTACACCTGGACCCACACTCCCCACAACATGTGAGTTTATAAGCATACACCAGACACATACACAATGTTGTACGATGTTCTGTATACTGTGAAGTGTTACTCTGATTGGTTGATAAATAAAAAGCTGATTGGCCAGTAGTCAGACAGGAAGTATAGGTAGGATAAACAGATAAAGAGAATTCTGGGTAGAGGAAGGCTGAGTCAGGTGACACCACTCCACTGTCCAGGGAGCAGCATGTAATGGCACACAGGTAAAGCCACAGAACACATGGCAACATATAGATTAACAAAAATGGGCTGAGTTTAAGTGTGAGAGCTAGTCAGTGGTAGGCCTGAGCATTTTTAATTAATATAAGACTCTGTGTGTTTGCTTAGGTCTGAGCAGCTGCGAGGCTGTGGGGACCAAACAGGACACACACACACATAAAAAAAACAAAAAAAACAAAAAACAAAAAACCTTTAACTACAAATGGCATCCAACAGCTCGAGTTTCTACCTAAAAAAGAAAAAAGTAGCTAAGAGACTCTAGGCCTGTGGGCTAAAGACAGATGCCCCAACATTACAGAGGAACTTTGGGTAACTGTCCAGGCAGGCAGCTGTCTCTATCCTTCTAGATTTTTGGAAGTTGCTTACAATGTTCTTCCTGTATACTTAGGTAATATTATATCCTTCTGAGTTCTTTGATATAGTTAAAGACTGGATAGATATAATTTTCCTTAGTTATGATAAAAGATAAATTAGATATAAAACTTTAGACTCACAAATATGGAATAGATAGAATATTTTCTTTAACTTTGCCAAATACAAATAGACTAGATAGTATAACTGTAATTCATTCTTGATAACTATTTTTATATGTAATTTTACTACATTAAAGTTAAACATTTCCTTTTTGATTAGACAGAAAAGGGGAGATGCTGTAACTTTAACTACAACACAACACATAGTACTCTTTAAGATTAATGTTATTAATATTAGTCATGAGTAAACTGAGACTTACAGAGGTGACTTTGTTGATTGGGTGTAAATTAAGCAAACTTGTATTCAATCCTCCACAGTAAGTGTAAATTTAAAGTAATAAATACTAAAGGATGGTATTTATTATATTTCCATTAAAGTTTAAACATACAAGGACTTATACATATTTCTCATAATCAGTTTCACTTTGAGTATTCATTTCTTTTTAACTTGGTAACAAATATGATTAAATTTACTATATTATATGGATAGTCACAAAACATTATCTAGTCAAATTAGTGTGACAAGGATGAAAAAAAAAGACTGCTAAATAAAATTAAAATATTTCACAGTATTCCATCATCTTCTAAATTTTACATGTTACTTCTGGAATTTAATATTTTGATATCACTTTCTTATGTTTCTTTTCAAAACTAGGACAGAGATTAAACTATATAATAAAGGCATCTTGATTATAAAAAAGTAGAGCTTGCTAACAGATTTAAGTGATTTCTACATTTTAGTTAAATTAAAAACTTTTATGGGGGAAAGCATTTCAGGAACTATAATTACTTAATTTATAATTCAGTATTATTTAGGGAATATGTCTTTCTTTGTCTCTACACACACCCACAGACATCAGATTTTTACTGTTTATGCTTATGTCGTGAAGTCAGGATTTTTGATTTAGAGTATTCATATTTCTTGGTAAATTTAGATCTCATTAAAATTATTTTGCTTCTAATTTTATGCCTTTAAAAATTCATGCTTTTATATACAAAATGAAACAAGAAAGATATAAAATAATCACTAATGTTTATAAAATATTGTATGTAAAATTATTTTATGAGATTGTTATTTTATTTAATTTCAGAATTTGATGAATATCCTTAAACAACTGAATATGATTACAGTAGAATAGAAATAGCATAAAGTTTTCTCCACTTTTCTACTTGGCAGTACAAAACACATTGCTAAATGTAAGCTTTAGGTAAATTCTAAATTATAAAAAATGATCAGTAAGTATTTTCTTATTTTTCCCTTATTTGTGCACTGTTCCTGTATTTCCAATGTCACCTCCGAAACCAACTTTATCTTTCTGTCTTAATGATATCCACGTCTTCAATGCATGTAGAAAGGGGGTGTGGCAGGAAACATGGACCTAGTGAAAGCAAATAGGCCAATCTTTCAGACCAATCATTATGTTTCTGCAAATAAAAGTACGATCTTAAAATTTAAAATCAATCAAACAAAAGTTGCATCAAAAAAAGGAATGAAGGCAACAGCTTCAGGCTCCACATGCACATATAAACATAAAAAATAAATAGTGACTGTAACTGGTACCTACCTAGAGCCTTTACTCCTATTGACTAGTATTCATGGTACTAGAAAGTAGTTGGCGCCGGGCGGTGGTGGCGCACGCCTTTAATCCCAGCACTCGGGAGGCAGAGGCAGGCGGATCTCTGTGAGTTCGAGGCCAGCCTGGGCTACCAAGCGAGTTCCAGGAAAGGCTCAAAGCTACACAGAGAAACCCTGTCTCGAAAAACCAAAAAAAAAAAAAAAAAAAAAGAAAGAAAAGAAAAGAAAGTAGTTGGCACCTTACCCTACGATGGTGACCCAACTGTGGGATACACTCATGCAGCAATGACACCAAAGTTGTGCAACTAATCCAACACTATCTGATTGGGTATAAGGCCCACTCCATGAGATGAAGCTTATGACTGACACTGCTCAGGTAGCAAAGGATTTGAGAAAAGATAGCAGAGAACCAAATACTATTGGGCTGCCAAGGGAACATAGAAATAAATTGATGTCTAACCACATTCTGCTGTATTTAAAGATTAGTGTTTCTCTCAGCCATCATCAGAGTAGCTTCTTCCTATAGCAGATGGAAACAAATACAGAGACCCATAACTACGCACTGTTCAGAGAATGCGAGACCTTGGAGCACATAACCTAAATGGACTTTCTTTATCAAATCCCTCCCATCGGCTATCAGGAAACAACTATTTTCTACCTCATTTGTCTTTTGTTTATCTGCTTTTATAAGTTTGCACATGTGGGTATATCCATGTGTCTATGTGGGTATTTATTTCTCATGCTGTACAGACTTTTTTTTTTCAGCTTGATACAAGCTAGAGTTATCTGAAAGAAGGAAATTTCAATTTAGAAAATACATCCTAAAGATCTATATATTTGTGTGTGTGTGTGTGTGTGTGTGTGTGTGTGTGTGTGTGTATATATATATATATATATATATATATATATATATATATATGCAAAGGACTTGTAGCAGCACAAAACAAAACAAAAACAAACAAAAAAGCCATGACAAAGCATTATAAGCCAAAACATCCCCAAATCTACCATCTAGTTTTTGTGTTGACCATTTACTGATGAACATGGGGCTTGCCCATGGGAGTAGTTTGTATATCCAGTGAGACTCAATTGAAGAAACCTAATTTTTCATTTACAAGTGGTTATAAATTGTAGGTAGCCTCTGAGTTATGGAGGAAGAATTGTGTTGACTTTTCATCTTGGCATTTGGACCCTATCTGGCAAAGACCTGTGTAGACCCTGTTCATACTGCTACAGTCTTTATGTGTTTATATTATATGCATTGATTCTACTATGTTTAGAAGGCCTTATTTCCTTGGTGTCCTCTATCCTCTCTGGCTCTTACAATCTTTTTACCTCCCCTTCTTAAGGGTTCCCTGAGCACTGAGGGAGGGGTTTGATGGAGATATACCTGAGTGTTCTAAAGTCTCTCACTCTCTGCATATGTTCCAGCAATGTGTCTCTGTATTAGTTCCCATCTACTGCAGAAGACACAGATCTACAAGTATATCAGAATGTTCTCAGTAGTCATTTTATTGTTACTTTCTTTTGCAGAACAGTAGCAAACTTGGTTTTCCACTAGGTCCCTGGCCTACCTAGTCTCATGTTCTTGACCAGCTTAGTAGTGTGGGTGATGGATTCCATCTTATGGAGTTGGCCTTAAATCAAATTCAATATCATCGGTTAGTGAGCCAGGCGGCAGAGGCACATACCTTTAATCCCAGCACTTTGGAGGCAGAGCCAGACAGATCTCTTTGACTTTGAGAGCAGCCTGGTCTACAGATTGAGATCCAGGATAGGCACTGAAAACAACACAGAGAAACCCTTACTTGAAAAATCAAGAAGCAAACAAACAAAAATATTGGTTAGTTAGCCCCATTAACTATGCTGCTATTGCATTAGACCATCTTTCAGGAAGGTTGCCACTACAGATTGAAGGTCTTGTTGACCTTCACACACTGGTAGTGGCAGACATAAATACCACACTTTCAATGAACAGTTCATCCAAACAAAAACCAACCAGAGAAATGCTGTACTTAATAGATATTATAAACCAAATGGACCTAACATATATTTCTTTCACCCAAACACAAAAGAGCATACATTCTTCTCTGCACCTCATGGAATTTTCTCCAAAATTAAGCGTGTACTGGGTCCAAAGTAAATCTCAAAAGATACAAGAAAATTAAACCAGCTCCCTGAATCCCAGCAGACCAAGCTGTTGTTAAGGTGTGCTAGAGAAATGGTGTCACAGAGCCTGTGGGAATAGCCAACTAAAGTTTGATTTGACTTAAGGCCCACTTGACAAGATGGAACCCACACCTGACACTGTTTGGATAACCAAGAATCAGAGACCAGATAGCCCAGAGACCTAGAGTAAACCAAATACTACTGGTCAATAATAATAATAATAATAATAATAATAATAATAATAATAATAACAACAACAACAACCAAAATGACTCCTAACGTAATGCTGCAACACCCAGAAGTCAGTGCTTTATTCAGCCATCATTATAGAGGCTTCCTCCTCCACTCCTCCAGATGTAAACAAATATAGAGAATCACAGCCAAACATTAAGGAGATAGAAGAGTCCCTGGAACACACAGCTCTAAATGAGATTTCTCCATCAAATTTTCCCCCTAGAGCTCAGAGAACCCTAAGGAAGAGGTTTCAGAAAGAGTGTTAGGGCCAGAGGGGATGAAGGACACCAGGAGAACCTCCTCAAAAAAGGAAAGGAAATGTCCATCATAACAAACTGAATTCAAAATCTGATGAAATGAGTCTCTGGGGAAAAGACTCAATATACCAGACCTTAACTATTGGCAGTGGTTCCATTTTATGGTTTCTGGAGTAAGCAGAGGCAGGAAAATCATTAGTATTGCTGTATTCTACATACATTCATAAAATCACTGCAAGAATGGACTTGTAGGTAAGCAGGAAATATGTTTGCAGCTTGTATTATAGCCTCCCTAGTTTTCCTATCTTACTTTACTCATTGGACCACTGAATTGAATATCACTTCCTATCACTTTGAGTCATGTTTAGACATATTTTAAAGTATCCTTTTCAAGGAGAAAATGAACAGCTTTGTAAGTGGTTGACTGTATATCACAACACATTTTAGCAAAATCTCAAAAATGTTGGAATTAAAACAGTTGCTTTATCTATATCAAAAATGTATCTATTCTCAAGTTCATAAATATAATTTTAGTAAATAAAAATACATGATAATTTTAAGAAAAATTAAAACATGAATTGTGATGTTTTAAATTAAATTAGAAATGTCTTGAAATACGTATTAACCATTGATTTACTCACTCATTTGCTTATTTCATTCACAAAAACTCAGTAGTCTCTGTCTCTGTGTGTGTGTGTGTGTGTGTGTGTGTGTGTGTGTGTGTGTGTGTATTATGTTGTTACTTGTGTCTTATAGAACAGACTGAAATATTTGGAATGTAATTGCTTCTATTTGACATAAAAAAGTTTTTCAGTACAATAACAGCATTATTATTATTGCTGTGGATATCGCTCGGTATAAATAAACACTGATTGGCCGGTAGCCAGACAGGAAGTATAGGCAGGACTAACAGAGAGGAGAATTGAGGGAACAGGAAGGCAGAGCAGGAGATGGGCTGGAGCTGACACCAGGACAAGCAAGATGTAAGGTACCAGTAAGCCACAAGCCATGTGGCAAAGTATAGATTAATAGAAATGAGCTAAATATAAGAGTAAGAGCTAGACAATGATAGGCCTGAGCTAATGGCTAAGCAAGCAGTTTAAATAATGTAAGCGTCTGTGTGTTTATTTTATAAGTGGGCTCTGGGACTGGCGGGACTTGGTGGGAGCTGGAGAGAAATTCTCCAGCTACAATTCATAATACTCAGAACATGGAAACAACTAGATGCCCCTCAACTGAAAAATGGATAAATAAAATGTGGTACATATACACAATGGAGTACTAATCAGCAGAGAAAAACAATGACACCATGAAATTTGCAGGCAAATGGATGGAACTAGAAAATATCATTCTGAGTGAGCTAACCCAGACTCAGAAGGAAAAGCATGGTATATACTCACTCATAAGTGGATACTGAAAGTAAAGCAAAGGATAACCAGACAACAACCCACAATTACAGAGAAGCTAGCTAACAAGGAAGACCCAAAGAGGGACGCATGGATCGCCCTGGGAAGGGGAAATAGATGAGATCTTCATGAGTGAAATAGGAGTGAGGGATGGGCAATGGAAGGTAAGGCATAGGGGGTGAGAACATAGGGGAATAGGATGGTCGAGCTGGAACAGGGATGGAGTGGGGAAGCAATGAGAGAGATACCATGATGGAGGGAGATATCATGGGGATAGAGAGAACCTGGATGCTAGATAAGTTGCCAGGAATCCCCAAGGATGACCCCAGCTTAGACTACTAGAAATAGTGGAGAGGGTACCTGAACTGAACCAGCTTGCCCCAGTAATCAGATCGGTGAATACCATCTCATCACAGACAGAGATTTTCTCCAATGACTAATGGAGGAAGATGCAGAGACCCACAGCCCAACACCAGGCAGAGCTCCAGGAGTCTAGGTGGAGAGAGAGGAGGGATTCTATGAGCAAGTGCATCAGGACCATGATGGGGAAACCTGCAGAGATGACCAAACCAAACTAGTGGAAACTCATGAAAGTTGGATCAATGGCTATGGAGCCTGCATGGGACCTGACTAGGCCCTCTGCATGGAAAGACAATTGTGTAGCTTGATTTGCTTGGAGGCCCTGGTGGTAGAATCAGAATCCATCCCTGGTACATGAGGGGGCTTTTTGGAGCCCACTACCTATGATGGGACACCTTGTGCAGCCTTGAGGCAGAGGGAAGGGCTTGGACTTGCCTTTACTGGATGTACCTCCCCCTGGGAGGTCTTGCCTTCTTGTGGAGATGAGTGGGGGTTCAGTTGGGGGGCGGCTTGGGGGGCAGGAAGAGGGAAGATGGGGATCTCTGATTTGTGTGTAAAATGAAAAAAATATTTTCTTAATAAAAAATGAAAAAAAATTCAGTCTGATCAATCAACTTTTTTTTAGCCTTATTGAAAAATATTTTGTTACAGTAAATTGCAAAAGACATTAAGTGCCAACAAACCATATTTTAACATATGTCCTTTAAATATCTGGGATGAAATTAATACAAAGTGCTTAAGAAAGATTAGCAGTGCTGTAAATATTATGCCAAGAATTTTATATGTTGTATTAAATTCTTACAATAGTTGTACAAGATTTTACTGATGTTTTAACTAAGCTTATTTGCAAAATATTAATTAAATTGACTGATTTGTACTACAGAGGAAAGAAGAAAATAAAAAAAAAAAACAGTTTTGTTTTAGACCTAGTCTTCCTAACTCAAAACTGGATACAAATTCCTATGTGGATGAACTTAGAAATAACCATTTTCTTAGCCTCCTTCATGCTCATAGCTACATTCAACTACTGATGCAGCCCCTTTCAGTCATTAAGAATGGGTGGTTTATATCCACTAATTTGGGCTCACATGGGTTCTCAGAGACTGAAAAGACAAGCATGGGGGCCTGCATGGATCTGCACCAGGTCCTTTATGTTTATATTATGGCCCTTAGCTTGGTGTATTCATGGGGCTCCTAACAGTGGGTGTGGGCATATCTTCGACTCTTTTGCCTACTCTTAAGACTCTTTTCCTCATACTAGGTTGCTTTGCCCAGCCTTGATATGAGGGCTTTTGCTTTGTCCCAGTGTGTCTTGTTATGTCCTGTTTGGCTATTGGGGGCCTGCTCCTCTCTTAGAGGCCTACTTTTTTCTGAAGAGTAAACAGGGGGAGTGAATCTGGAAGAAAGGGGTTGTGCAGGGGAGGTAGAAGGAGTGGAGGGAGGGTAAACTGTGGTAGTTGGGATGCATTATATGAAAGAAGTATCTATTTTCAATAATATTAAAAAAGAATGTGTATCTTAAAGACCTGTTCAGTTTGATTTACTCATTAAAGCAACTGGAAGTTGAGTAGTTGAAGACCTAATTGTAACTTTGTGGATGAGGCAATCACTACTTTCTATCTCAGAGGATGATCAAAACACCCCAGAGAACTTGGGAATAGTCAGGTACAAATTATTTAGGCATTCCCTGTAACTTTCAAGATAAAACCAAGTACCATGTACTTGTCAGGATCTACATTCTCTTCATGCCATGTCTAGTGAATGTGCTGACTGAACTTCATGTTCCCACTTTACTGAAACAGAACACGAATTTCCTCCCAAGCTTATGAGAGCTGTGAACATGGAATTTCACTTTTCGTAACTGTTTCATTTTCTTCTACCCATTATCCTTTAAAACTATAATCATAATATTTCTCCACGGAAACTTCCTGGTCTAACTTTCCATCCCCACTCCATACCACTGAGTGATAAATAAGTCTTCTATATTCTCTTTCTAACAACTGCTATGCCTATATTTACTGTAGGAGTTGTTACAATGCCAACCTTAACAGTGATTGTAGGAAGACTCATTTCTAACTTATCTTGAGACAGTGGTAGTATCAGGGTTTTCAAGACATGAACTCAGAATGAAATGATTTTCCTCTATTATAGATTAACTTTGACAATTCCTAATCTCATTGAATATGAAAAGTAGAACATGTACTTGTATCAAAAGGGATCAATTAATTATTTTACCTCCTTAGTAGAGGTTTGCTTCCTTGACAATAAAATAGGGTACATTTAAGCCATGTGACAATATTTGATGTGCAGCAGACAACAGGCAGGGACTCATCTTGATCAGCTGAATGGGGGGGGGGATTGATGTGCTAGTTTGGAAGGAATTGCTTAAATTAGCAGGGGAGTTACATACCAGTGTTATCACATTCCTCAGAATAATGCAAACTTCAATAGTTGGTGGCAGATATATTCTAAAAGTAAACAGAATTTCCGTTAATTAAAGGTTTTGTTATTGTCACTCTAAGAAATTTTTCACCACAAATAAATTCTGTGAAGGAGACTCTAAATATTGGAAAATCTGGACTGTGGCATTGGAATTATATATGTTATACTGTGGCTCAGAAACCCCCTACTGTTATTTGGTGAGTGCTAGAAATGACAATGTATTCAGGGGTATCCAATCCATGGTCTGTGCTCTGTATATATCCAAGAATAGCTAACTATGCAGTACTACTGCACAATGGCAAACTTACTCCAAGCATTAGGAAACATTATTGCAAATTTTATAGCATGATTGTGAAGCTTGAGATCATAAACTTTGTAGATGACAGGTCATGCTGGAAATGTCATAGGAAACTGACATAGGGATGAGTTTATGATTTGTATGCCTGCGTGTCTTCCATTTTATGGTGTTATGTGGCTTCCAATGTTATTATCCAAAATAAAATAAAATAAAAGTAGACTTTATTGTGCTCATAGCAACTTGGTGAGAGAAATAGCAATTATTAACAGTGTTTTAAACTATGACCCCCCAAAACAGGCATTTAAAATTATTTAGAAGATAGGTAATTTTTTAAATTTTATTAATAGCGGTGCTTCCAAAACTCGGTTGCATCTCCTGCACTGACTATTGCACTTTTCAATCATCCCTTCACTCTACAATATCTGTGCATCTAAGATGAAGAAGAATCCATATCCTACTACTTTAAATCATTTAATTTTTATAATAAAAATCCCTTCACTCTACAATATCTGTGCATCTAAGATGAAGAAGAACCCATATTCTACTATTTTAAATCATTGAATTTTTATAATAAAAGTAAATTTTCCTCCTTGTTCTTATTATTTTTAATCCCAGCCTGACTTATCAAGTACCTCAAAAGAAAACAACAGAAAAAAATAAAGATGTTATGAGGGAAGATTATTTAGTAAAAAAAAAAAAAAAAAAAAAAAAAAGATAGATGAAGTTTTTCTAAAGACAAATAGTAAGACATTGCTTAATTTGTTGAGACGCTGTGCAAAGTTTTAATGTATAATTTGTAAACCCAAAACTCATTAAGTATATGAACGTGGTGCCAAATTAATATGGTATCAAGGACGCTGCCTTGAGGACAAATTAAAGGAACTGATCAAGTCTGAGCACGTTTATTTATCCAACAAAAGTTGGGGTTTATTTTGTTAATTCTCAAATATATTCCATTGCACAATCTATTATATGGTGTAATATTTAATAACAAATTAATTAAAAGCATTTACTGATGATGAGTTTATTAGGCAATACATAGACAATATGGTAGATTCTAATATGCCTTTAAGGAGGGCAAATATTTTTAAAATTAGTTTGCCTCACGAGACAATTGGCAAGGCAAATTAAAAAACAAATCTAGAAAAGTTTGAGGAGGAGAAAGGCAAATTTTAAATACCATGATTTTAAGGTGGTTGACGACACCAATATTTCTAATGTAGCTCAAGTAGTCATTTTTATTAAAGGTATTGATGACAAATACAGTGTCAGTGAAAAAAAATGACTTCCTTAGCATCATTAAAATATATTGATACAAAGCATGGAAAATAAGTGTTAAAGCAATTTTCCTTGTTTATTGTCAACATATCTGCTGCTTACAGATTGCATCCCAGCAATGGTAAGTAAAACAAAGGGACATTTTAAAATCAGTCTACATGCGCGAGACAGTTGTGTAGCATGATCTGCTTAAGGGGCCCCCCGACAGTAGGATCAGAATCCATCCCTGGTGCAGGAACAGGCCTTTTGGAGCCCACTTCTGTGATGGGACACCTGGCACAGCCTTGAGGCAGGGGGAGGGGCTTGGACTTGCCTCTACTAAATGTACCTCCCCATGGGAGTCCTTAC
Organism: Peromyscus eremicus; assembly: GCF_949786415.1. Classification (NCBI taxonomy): domain Eukaryota; kingdom Metazoa; phylum Chordata; class Mammalia; order Rodentia; family Cricetidae; genus Peromyscus; species Peromyscus eremicus. The sequence goes on along the minus strand of NC_081420.1, from coordinate 110,130,098 downwards.
CTTCTTATAGGAGAAAATGGGGGGTGGACTTGGGGAGTGGAGGCTGGAGGAGTAGGAGGAGGGAAGAGGGGGATCTTTTGTATATAAAAAGAATAAAAAAGTCTTAATAAAAAAATTAAATCAATAAAAAATACATGATTGCCATCCAAAAATCAAGGCTGATAATGTAACATTGCATAGTGCATCAAGAAAATTTATATACATAAGCACTACTCATGGTAGCAATGTACAGGCTGTCATCAAGTTTTAATTTCCAATGGTCCACAGGATCCAGTAATCACCAGTATAGGCTCTCCTTGAATAGCTTCATGATGATTATGGCATTTTCATTTACTTTACTGAAATAAGTTGACTAAGTCTACATTAAATACCAAAAACATTTTATGGTTAGCACATCTTATTAAGTATTTTATGGTATCAAAAACAAATTGGTGCCAGAATTTGATGCTAAAAAGTGACTCACATATTTAGAATTTTATTGCATCTATCATCAAATTTGAATGAAGCAAACATGAATCTCCAAGGAAAGAAACAACTTAACAAAAAATAGAGAAACAACTTATCAATGAGTTGTTTCAAATCATAACAATATTGCAAATAAAATTGAAATTGTGGTGATCTCAAACAAAGTCAAATAATTTTATAAATTTTGAAGTTTTGCCATGTTGGCTAAACTCTCCCGTGATCAGCAAAATATGTAGGCTTATTTTTGATATGAGTTTGCAAAAAAAATCTCAAGATTTCTGGGAAAATAATGTTTTGATATATTTGAAACTGTGTTTTGAGTTGTCATAAATACATTACCTGCCAATAAAAATGCAACACGTGGAGTTACAACTTGACATTGAATTTAAAGAAAGATTTGATCATATTTGCTTTATTAGAATTGTTGGTACTCTCTTCCTTACTAAACTGTCACACTATGCTCATGTCATCATTTGTCTCATTTATATCATCACTTTTTGGCAGCACCTACATTTGTGAGCAATTATTTTCAAAATAATTGAAATATACTGAAGCTGCATGCGTACGTACATACATACATGCAAAGAGCTTCTGCAGGCAATTGTGTTACAAGAGCAGGACACCTCTCCCCCAGATCTGTTCCTTTGCAGTTGGGGTTTAGCTCAGTAGAGTCTTGCTATCAAACATCTTTCCTGTTATACCAGCACAGAGCTGCAGGCTCCTGTTTACTGGCACTAAACTGTTTAACAATAATAGTCTCCTTTATAAGCATGTCATGGGTACAACCCTAAAGTTCTTAGTTTTCTTTTCCTCTTCCAACAGTAATTTCGTATTTCTTTCTTCCCACTTCTTGCTCTCTTTTCACTGTACCTCTGCAAAAAGTAATCAGTAAGAACCCACACAACTTCGCACTGTTACAGTTTGGAAATTTCCTCCACCAAAAAACATAATCCTTGAAAATTCTCTGAAATTCTTCCTCAGAGAAGTTCTCAGTGTATTTAGTCAAGAGTCTCTGTCAAATTTGACACGAGTGGCTCCATTTCTGCTTAGGATCCAGTCTCTTTTTCGCTCCAAAACCTCATAGGCTGGGCCTGTACTATGTGCATTTCTCTCACACTTATTTCTTCAAAGCTTCCAGTATAATGGCCATTAAGTTCTGTTTCCAACATTCAGTGTGTGTGTGTGTGTGTGTGGGGTGTTAGTCCAAAGTTGTAAACATTCCATTTTAGCAGCTGTAAATGTAGGCTGGTAGTATAGAATGTGCTGAACTTGAGCTTGTACATACATACAAAGAAAGTAGATATATACACTATTTAACATAGCTTATTAATATTATTTTTGATGGTTTATTTGAGATAGACTCTCTGTGGTTCAGGGAATGAATCAAGAGATTTGTGGATATAAAGTACATTCTCTGCTACTGAAATGGAAATAATTGTATTTTCATTTCTAAATTTAGAAGAAAAACATTATGAAGTGATATGATGAATGTTTGAGTTCTCTAGATTAACTTAAATACATATATAATTGTGTAAAACAAGGAAAGTGCTTGTGGAGTTTTCATATTTAGTGATTCTCTTGTTTTTCTGCATAATAGCTATAGAAAAATCTTTCATTTCTTCATTAGACTGAGTCTAAGTGTCACGATTCCCAGGAGAATATTGATAAGGAAAAAATATCAGCAATGAAAGATAGACATCCTCCAACAAGGCCACACCTGTTAATACTTTCCAAATAGTTCTACCAACTAGATACCAATTATTCAATATATGAGCATGTGGGGCAATTCTCATCCAAACCATAATGCTTATCACTTGTTATGAACTGCACATATCCACTTTCAAGTGCACAGTAGTATATATGCTTTTTCTTGAGGTGGTATTAAAAGTCTCAACATATCACTGTGCTTGATTTTTATGCCTCTGATGAAAAGTAATACAAGCATAGTTGTGAAACTATTAAATGTGGTTTGGGCTTTACACTGCCTCAGGTTTCTAAAAATCCCTAAGCTACATGATAGAACTTTTGAATGAACACGAACAAATTTCTACAATCATTTTATCCTCTATTATTTACCAAGACATCTCGGCAGTTCTGTCCTTTCTCCATCTAACTTGGAGTACTTGCTCTTATTTCATAGAACTAGCTCAGTCACATGTTATTCATAAGACAAGGATTATCTCACTGATAGAGGCTGTTAAAAATAAAACTAAATCATGCAAGAGCAAAAGAAATGAAAGTTCAGTGCTTCATGAACCCCACAAGGTGCAAGAAACATGAAAAGCAATTTCTTTGTAAGTATGGTTGGGGAATTTGGATATAAATGTTCCATTACTGTACTCTTCTATACTAATTAATTAAGATTTCCTGTATAGCCAACAGGCAGATTAAACAATGCTCTCTTTTTTATTTATCATCTCTCATATGACCTCTTGACATTGAAATATTTTCTTGGAGCTTATGATCTTCTTACCTATTTCTCATAAGCCTCAACAATGTTCTTAGAGTTATAAACTATATTAAGTTTGTCTTAATTCAGTTACAGGAATAAAGGGCTCAAAACAACCAAGTCACCCAAAGTGATTAAGTATTCATTGTCTTTTACTTTTTTAACAAGGAGAAGATAATAAACTATGCACAGATATGGAAGGGCACATTCCATATGTGTTACTACATGAAAGAAACTACATGAAAGAAGTGAGTTTGAAAAGAATACATGCTATAAGATTCTTCTTATGAAATATTCTAAAAATGAGTAATACTACAGAGACAGAAAACATCAATGGTTGCTAGGGGTTCAAATTGAGGGAAAATGACAGTTGAATAGTTGAAAACCAGGGACATTTAATGTATTAAAAATATTCTGTATGAGAGCAAAATAGTGAATATATGATAGCATACTTTGTGAAAAGTCAAATAACTTTAGGACACAAAGATAAAATCAAAATTAATATAACTTTAAAAGTCATTTTGGATATGGAAATTTCAGGGCAAAAAATGTTAAAACTGAATTGATTATATTCCAGTGCATGGAAAAAAGTTGTCACTGAAGTTTGTGGTAGAAAGCACATGAGCCTCAGTAACAACAAATATGTGGAAGTCTCCCGGCAAAGGAAACTAAACACCAACATTCTACTCTAACTAAGGTAGTGATTGGACCACTGGATGGTAACACTCAGCAAGCTGAGGCAGTGAGATTTCCATGAGTGCTAGGGCCACAGAGCAAGACTTTTTTGAGATGATAAAAAATACCTATTAATTAATTAATTATTAAGTTGTTTCCACCAGAGGCATTGTCAATGACTGAAATTTACCATGTGAAGATGAAATTAAATAATTATGTAAGTAGATATAATATGATTACAACCAGCTTCCTTTTTTGTTTGCATGAAAGGTTAGAGGATATAAAAATGCAAAATATTGTTCTCATGTCCTTAGGGCTGGATAGTCCACACCTACACCACCAGGGCCAGCTCTACTGTGTTGCCCAGGTAAGGTGTAGGGGCCTCTCTGCACAGTGCTGCAACTGGTAAGGAGAAGAGTCAGCTTTCTCACTCTCCTGAGGTCAAGGACAGTTCTGCCACCTGCCATAGGCAGAGAGGAGCATGCAGGGCTCGGGGGGTTCCTCTTCCTTACCCATGTCACCATATCTCCATATGGCAGATAAGGGGCAGGGCCAGATCTCTCATGTTCACGTTCTCAGTTAGCTCACCTACACCCCTGTCAATGGGGTCAGCTCTACTATGTAGCCTAGGAGAAGTGGTGAGGGACAGGATCAACTCTTGTCTGTTGCACGTGGCAAGGAATGAAGAGGGGGAGGGCGTCTTTTCCTTTCCCTCACCACCACATGGTAGAAGAGATGTGCCCACGGTAGCAGGATCAGCACTACTGTGGTGACCAGGTGAAGTGCAAGGCCTGATCAGCTGGTGAGGGGCAGGAAAACCAGTCCTGCCCCTTTCTGCTTACCACATAGGGTGAGCTGGCTGGGTCATACTAGAGAGCTTACCCTATTGTTGAGGATGAAGAAGAGCTGGCTGGCTGAACAACCTAACAACCAACCAGACCCAGAAAAAGGGCTATGATTTGGCCTATCCCATCATCCACCACATCTGTGAACTGTGGGAGCATGTGAAGAGACTGGTCCTGCAGACCCAAAGTTACAGGATCTCCAAGACACAGAATAACTACAGGATATCCAAGAAAAGCCCCAAGTGAGGGCCCAGTATTGATGATATTTCAAAAACCAGAGGCCTCAAACCAGACCAATAACTCATTGCAATGAACATTTGCAAGTAGTGGTATTTGGACTACAGGATATACTGGGTGGCTCACTGGATCACACTACAGCTTCCATGATGAGATTTTTCTTTTCCTTTTTTTCTCTTTTCAATTTTATTTTGTTTTATACTGGTTGAGGGGGAGGTTGCAAAGGTAGAGGGAGAATGGGAAGAGATGGAGAAATGGTTGGGATTGCATAATTTGGAATCCACAAAGAATCAACAAAAAGTTAAATTGGAAAAAGAAGGCAAAAATGTTCTATGTGCAATAAATATATGACTCACCATGGACTTGTCATTAGCATAATGTAGGTAGTGATGACTGTACATGGGGATCAATGCATGCGAATATAAACAAGTCAATACCTACCACTTGTTTCATTCCTCTATCTGTTAAGAAGGACATGTCATTGGTGAAACATGGCCTATCTTCAAATCCATGAATTTTAATTTGCACTTTTCCAGTGAAAACAGTCACCATTTCTCTTTGTGTACATGACATGATGTTGCTTATCATTCTTTCAAATACTTTTCCTGTATTTGATCAAATCCTCAGACATAGTCTGATGTGTTTTCTGTTGAATTCCGGAGTGGAATCCTCTGCATATCTCAGGTTCTCTGTTTTCTCTGAATTCTTATCTGTATCAGTCTACCACAGACTCCAGCTGTTCTGGTCTCCCAGACTGTGGTTCTGCCCACTGAGCTCAAGGAACCTGCTAAATTTTGCTGAGCTTTCTTCTAATTGCTAGCTAGAAACTCTCTCAATGCATTAAACTAGGAAAATATAAGGGCTTCTCTCCTACATATTATGTGTTTCACAGATCCATGGTGCTTGATTATTATGAGAGAGAAGGCAGGGCAGGAGGGAAAGAGGAAGAGGGGGGTTATATTTTGTGTGAACTTGTGTGGAGACAAGAGGTCAACCTCAGGTGTCTTCCTCTATTGCTCTCCATCTCTTCTTGTCTTTTGATGAAGGATGAAAGTGAACTTGGAGCTCACTTTCTTAGTCAGAGTAGCTGGCCATTGAGCTTTAGAGATATTGTTGCCTCCACTCAATCAAGACTGGAGTTATAGTCACTGGGCACCATGTCTGACTTTTTGAATGGATACTGGGGTTTTAAGAGGTCCTCACATTTTTATAGCAAGTACTTTACAAACTGAGCCTTCTGACTCAATACAATCTCCTGATATTTTGAAAGCCATCATTTTTTTCTTTCATGTTTCTTCCTTGCTTTTATTTTTATTAATTGTTTTAAAATCAATTCTTTTTGGGAAAATCCACCCCTCCCCCACCTCTCTCTCTCCGTGTGTGTGTGTGTGTGTGTGTGTGTGTGTGTGTGTGTGTGTGTGTCTGTGTGTGTGTGTGTGTATTTGTGACAAAAACAACTGGCCTTAAAAGATACCCTCAGTGTTCTAATAGTGACAGAAATATTATGGGAAAAACAAAACCATTTTCTAATTGGATCTATGGACATCTGCCTAAGATTGAATGCTGTGGGATATCCTTCTACATGCTGGAAATATGTGTTGTTCTGATTGGCTGATATATAAAATGCCGATTGGCCAGTAGCCAGGCAGGAAGTATAGGCAGGCAAGCAGATGAGGAGAATTCTGGGAAGAGGAAGGACAGAGTCAGGAGTTGCCAGCCAGCCACAGAGGAAGCAAGATGACAAGGCAGAACTGAGAAAAGGTACCAAGCCACATAGCTAAACATAAAAAAGACTTATGGGTTAATTTAAGTATAATAGCTAGTCAGTAATAAGCCTGAGCTAATTGCCAAGCAGTTATAATTAATGTAAGCCTCTGTGTGCTTACTTGGGGAATGTGAGTGGGAGAGATTTGTCCTGACCAGTGGCCAGCTGGGACACAGAAAAACTTCCACCTACAATTGAAACAATTTCTGGGAAAGTTAATTGTGTCAATCCCTGTGACTTGATAGGTTATAGACTATAGTGGAGAATCTAATAAGATTCTGCTATGTGAGTATACTATTAGAACAACTCCTGATGAATTCTTGTGGTACCCATAGTTAAATGTACCTTTCATCCCTCTTCAAAGAAGCTTCTTCCAATAGATGAAAATGAACATAAAGACCCTCAACTGGTGAAGAGGCAGAGAATAAGAAACTGTGAAGTGATTAGTCTGAAAAGGGACTTACATATCACACTTCACTTCTCACCCCAACCCCCAATTCTTACTGGTCAGGGCTCTTCATGGAAAAAGGAGTTAAAAGATTATAAAATGAAGGTTAGGGTATTCACCTGATCTGATTACTGGGGAAGCCAGTTCAGGCACTCTCTTCAAAATTGCTAGTAGTCTAAGCTGGGGTCGTCCTTGTGGATTCCTGGGAACTTCCCTAGCACCCAGTTTCTCCCTATCCCTATGATGTCTCCTTCTATTGTGGTATCTCTTTCATTGCTCTCCCACTCCGTCCTTGTTCCAACTCAACCATCCTGTTCCCTTATGTTCTCATCCCCCTTCCACTACCCTCCATTGCCTCTTCTCACCCCCAGTTTACTCATAGAGATCTCATTTATTTTGCCTTCCCTGGATGATCCACATGTCCTTCTTAGGGTCCTCCTTGTTAGCTAGTTTCTCTGGAGCTTTAGGTTGTAGTCTGGTTATCCTTTGCTTTACATCTAGTATCCACTTATGAGTGAGTACATACCATGTTTGTCCTTCTAAGTCTGGGTTGCTTCATTCAGGATATTTTCTAGTTCCATCCATTTGCCTGCAAATTTCATGATGTCATTGTTTTTTTACTGTTGAGTAGTATTCCATTGTGTATATGTACTACATTTTCTTAATCCATTCTTCAGTTGAGGGGTATTTAGGTTGTTTCCAGGTTCTGGTTATTTCGAATAATGCTGCTGTGAACAAGTTGAACATGTGCCTTGTGGTGTGATTGAACTTTCCCTGGGTATATGCCCAAGAGTGGTATAGTAGGGTCTTGAGGAAGATATATTCCCAATTTTCTGAGTAACCACCATACTAATTTCCAAAGTGGCTGTACAAGTTTGCACTCTCACCAACAGTGGAGGAGTGGTCCTCTATCTGTCATCGCAGAGCCGTTCTCCAGTAACTGATGGAAGAAGATGCAGAGATCCACAGCCAAACACCAGGCAGCACTCCAAGAATCCAGTTGAAGAGAAAGAAGAGGGATTCTATAAGCAAAGGCATCAAGATTATGATGGGGAAGCCTACAGAGACAACCAAACCAAACTAGTAGGAACTCATGAAATTTAGATCAATAGCTGTTAAGCCTCCATAGGACTGGACTGGTATCTCTGCATAATTGAGAAAGTTGTCTATCTTGATTTGCTTAAGGAGCCCCTGGCAGTAGGATCAGGATCCATCCTTGGTGCATGAGCATGGCTTTTTGGAGCCCGCTATCTATGGTGAGACACCTTGCACAACCTTGAGGTAGGAGAGGGGTTTGGACCTACCTCTACTGAACGTACCAGGATTTGCTGACTCCCCATGGGAGGCCTTACCTTCTTGTAGGAGGAAATGGGGTGTGGGTTGCGGGGGAAGGAGGAGGAAAGAAGGAGATCTGTGATTGATATCTAAAATGCATAAAAAATTTCATAATGAATAAATAAATAAATAGAAGTATGCGCCACCATGCCCCACAGGGGAAAAAAAGGATTATAAGAGCCAGAGGTGGTACTTAGCTTCAAGGTAGAAGTATTTTCAGAACACAGCAGTACAGTTGAACATATGAAATCACATTGATTGTGACTGCATGCACAAGAACTCTGTAAGTTTTAGCCAGAGAAAATCCCATCATGGAGGCAGGGAGATGTGGGTGTGAAGTCCCACAACTAGCTTAGAAGCTATAGGCATTTTATGGCTTTTGCAAGAGGGAGAATCTATTTCCTTTAATTGTGTGACTCCTAATAGGCTGAACAAACTCCTGGGCCAGCCTAAATCCCAATAATAGTTGAACAATATAAATTAGACTCAGCAAGGTTTTAAAACAATTCCAAGGTTTATAAATTTTATTTCATGGCTAAGAACCATCTGATATCCAAATGAATTTTTGAATAGGCATGTTATCTTTCCTAAGTAGTACACACACAGTACTTACATTAATGAGTTAATTTGTTCATAGAACATTAGGTACAGACTAAAGTACAGAGTAAAATCTCCATATGAAAAGAAAATCACTATTTCTTACAATTAGATAATATTGGTATTCCATCCAGTGTTGTGGGTAGGGAGAAGGAGTGACTTCTTCACTTTAGACAAACCTATAAAAAATATGTGTCATAGGAAGAATTCACAGAATTAAACCTTCTATCGCCCCGTGTTCAGACATTTATTGTTCCAGATTGGTTCAGTTAGTTGAATTTCAGCAATCATTATGGGACTGCATAATTCAGCAAGACAGAAGAAACATATTTGTGTCCTTTATCAAGCAAATGTTAGTAGTAAATTAATTCAATATCCTTAATTAATTACACCTGAACAAGTATTTAAAAAGGAGCAAACTACCTTGCTCCAAGATCCAACACAGCATTTACATGATTCATGTACAGTTTAGAAGATGTATGGGTACCACAACTCCCAAAGAGATGTTTGAAGCAGTTTTACAAAGTAGCGCTTTCCACCAGATTTTCAAAGCAAGACCGACAATAACTATTTACATACTGAGTTCTTTAACTTTTTTTGTGAGGCAGGTTGATGCTAACACTTCTCACCCTGTTCTTTTCCTTCTGGCTGGAATTTTCATTAGTAATTTGCTAAGTACCAAGAACAGTTGCCAGATAAGGGAAGAACTGAATTCAGTACCTATTCAGCTTTCCAGGCTTTGTTGCCACAGTTTCTGACAACTCAGAAATGACGTGATGCTGTGTCTCTCCTTAGAGGCTGTTAAAGAGAGGCAGTTGTGGATGTTTGATGAATTCGTATTACTGTGACTTCCGTTCTCCCAAATGTGTTGTACAGTCATGCAGTCAACAGTAAAATGTATAAGTGCACATAAACGATCCCTGTATTGTGAAAATTGCAGAGAAAGACAAGCAATTATGCCAGGGAGTACATTAGGCAATGCTGTTTCACTTAGTTTCGGAGCCTCGGCTTTATTCTGTGTGTTGAACTCAATTTCCATATTACTCAGAAGACATTGATCATTACTAGCCTAAGTAAATATTCGTTTTGATTGTCTCAGCAGGCAATCTTCATGGTCATATTTTAACTCCTCCTGCAGGCAAAAGGGAAATTGATAGATATTTTGGCTGGTCTCTGCCATTATAAGACAGACCCAGCCAGGTGTGGAATAATAATAGCATGTGGGAAAAGGCTTTGTAAATACTAATTTACATGGCAGAAGCAATGCAGTGGGTTCATCACGTATTACCAGCCAAGGAATATAGAGATAAAGTTGTTAACCCATCCTAGGAGTGGGTACACTGGAGCTCACAGAATAGAAGGCACAGCTACATTCCCGTGGCTAACAAGAAGCTTCTCAGTAAACTGAGCTGAAAAACATGATGTATTTCCCTTACTGATAATCCTAACATGAAATAATTAATTAATTGAACTTATCCCCTGTATCTGTCTCTCAGACTGTCTATAGCCCCTTCCTCTTCTAATTTCTCTTGCCCCATTTCAATAAAGACTATTTATGACAGAAGAATGTAGAGAATTTCTGAACCTTTTCTTTAAAATTGTCATCAGCCTAATGTTCAGTCCCAACTGTACTCTAGTACACCTACATATTCCCTATACCTTCCTAACTGTTGAAACTCTCCAGAACACTGCGACATTTTCCAAATGGCTGCTTTGTCTTTGAATACACCATTCTCTAGATCCTTTCCCTAACTTGAAGATGCCCCATCTTTACTTATATCCCCCTCCAAAGGCTTCTGCTAAGTCACCCGGAACGTGCTGTCATGGATAATTTCTCTAATTATGCACAACAATACACCATAACTTATAGAAATCTCTGAGGTAATAGGCAGACAAGAACCTCATCATCTTTTTTTTTTTCTCTTCCAAACATGTTTCAAGAAGATTCCTATTCCTGAACTTTCCCAGATGCAAGTGTTAAAATCCTGATTACCCCAAGGGTTACTACAGAATTTCAAAATGAGTATTGATATTAACCATGAAAAAAGCTACATATGGGAGACAGTTCTGAAGCTGGGTCTGTTGGAGGGGCCCCTTGCAGTGTGATCAGGATCTATCCCTGGTGCATGAGCTAGCTTTCTGGATCCTATTACCTAAGGGTGGGCACCTTGCTAACTCCTGATAAAGTGCAGAGAGGCTTGGTCCTGCCTTAACTGAATGTACTAGGCTTAGCTGTCCCCTCTTGGGAGAACTTACCCTGTTGGAGGAGGGTAGGAGGAGTGGGGTGGTTTGGGGGGGGGGTTGGGAGTGAGGAGAACAGGAGGAGGGATGAGAGGGGGATCTGTGGTTGGTATATAAAATGAATTAAAAAAAGAGGTTATTAAGTAATTTTCTCAGAAAGGGAAAAAAAGAAGAAAAAGGCTTAGATACCAACTACTTCACACATAAATCAAATAAGAGCAATTCATAATATGTTGACTTTAAAGATAGAAAAATTTTCTCAGCCTTTCTGCTCACATGCTTAATACTTATTGAAAATCAAAACTAGGTAGACTTGAGATTTAAATGTTTTAGTTGCTTAAAATATTTTTAATTAGTAAATGTAATTTTTAATTTTTGGAGAAACTTTAAAGCAGAAATTAGGAGTCAATTTGTTCTGCTTTCTTGTTTCTGATAACTATGGTTTTGAAAAACAAAGCAAGTGAAGTCACTTAGTAAATCCCACTCCTTTAGTAAGTAACGATTGAAGTAGAATTTGAGTGAAGGCATTTCTGAATGTATGGCTTAGAAGTTATCCCAAACACAGAACATGAATATAGTACAGCACTTACAGGACACACTGAAGAATATCTACATGACATCACATCTCCAGAAATGATAAATCTCTGTATGTAATAGTGTAGAGTGGTAATTACTGTCTTTTGTAAGAGTGGTGGATATCTCTAATTTGCTACCACTGCAAATTCTTACCTCTGTCGTTTCAAATGATTCTTTCTCGTCTCTCTTCTCTGTTTGTACTTAATTTCCTTATTTCTATTAGAATCAGTGTCCGTTGATGAAACAATCCTCCTGGTGATTTTATTCCATGAGTTATTTTTCCTAGCGGCCTTCCAAACAGGGCTACCAAGAATCACATTTTGCCTAAATGGATACTAAAGCCATTTAGCATAAGCTAATTAAAATTTGGATGCCCTTCATAAACACACCACATGATGGATGGCAATGAGTTTTACCATCATTATAGAGCACATTACTTTTGTAGCTGTGCCTTACAGAACATTCAAAAAGGATTTATTATGTCTTCACAGGCATGTAGAACCATGCTTCTTCTTTTAAGGGACAATACTTTTAATAATAAAGCAAGTTTGTTATTTTTTTTCATTTCCACACTGAATTTGTTTTCAGTGTTTTCTCTTCCCTGGGTCTTCTTTATATCTCCTGTCTTCTTGGTGTCACAGGCAGGATATGGAAAATGTGGACGAAATATAGGCTTTGGAGGTCAGTCTAAATGATTGCATTCTTATTTTTCACGAAGACTCTATTCATTACATTAATCTCCCAAAGACATCACAAATTCTTCATGCTGTTTTCACCCAGTGAATTTGGCTATACACCATGTTGGCTAAAGAGAGGGCTACAAAATTTAAAGTAGAAAATCCTCATCTGAAGATAGTAGTTTTTGTTGTCCCCACATCTCTTTAAGTTTATAACTAAGTGGATTAAAGGGACTTAGTTTTTGACTGATGAAATAATGTTCTCACAATTGATGTGTTAACTCTCTCCAGGGTAGTTGAATTATTCCCTGTCTTAAGTGGCCATGAAATAAAAGCAGAGGCAAAATGATCAGGTATAGCTTTAGAAGTTGGTGCACATTTATGATCTGGGAAGATTGTGGTGAGAGGATCATGTGTTGGTTAACCTGGAGGAACATGGAGGTGGCTGCTGAGATGGTTAAAAAAACAAAAAGAAAGTTTAAGGAAAGAGGACCTATCCCTTTACCAGAAGCCAAAAAAACTTGAGGAGAGTGACACCTTACATCAATTTCCATCCATTAAAGGAAGACAGAGGCAAAGGATTGGCTGAGCAAGCAATCTAATGGAAATAACTAGATTTAGGAGCTCTGGGTTTAACTGAGAGACCCTGCTGCAAAAAAAAATAAGAAAGAGGGAAAGATTCTTGACATCATCATTCATGTGGGCACATGCATACATACATACACACACACACACACACACACACACACACACACACTATACACATTACATGTGAAAAGAAAAAAAAATTAAAAAAATGCAAGAAGTGTGACTCTAGTTTAGGCATATGAGAGGTGGAGACCATATCATTACTAACTCTTAGGAAAGATGTGGAGAATCCCATGGAACTCCAATATGTAAATGATTAGCACATTTCCTGGACTGCAGGGCTTACTAATTGAAGATGAAACTAAAGAGGTTAGAACAATTACATACCATGTTCTTTGTAACTCTTGTTTTGACTTCCCTAATGGACTGACTACTAAAGGCAAGAACAGTTACAGCTTGCTGTTTTACAGATTTGTGTAGCTAGAGTTTTCCTGCCTGGCCCATGGTCAGGACAAATCTCTCTCACCCGCCAGTCCCGCAGCTGTTCAGACCCAACCAAGTAAACACACAGAGACTTATATTGCTTATAAACTGTATGGCCGTGGTAGGCTTCTAACTAGCTGTTCTTATATCTTAACTTAACCCATTTCTATTAATCTATAAGTTGCCACTATAAGTGGCTGGTGGCTTACCGGTATGTTAACATCTTATCATGGCAGCTGGCAGCGTCTCTCTGCCTCAGCCTTTCTGTTCCCAGCATTTTCTTCTCTCCTTATCCCACCTATACTTCCTGCGTGGCTACTGGCCAGTCAGTGTTTTATTTATTAACCAATCAGAGCAACACATTTAACATACAGAACATCCCACAGCAGATTTGTCCATTTGCTCATGGCTACAAATCTCTGAAAAAGTCTTTTCTAGGTTTCTTTACAGTCCTGCAAATGACGGTTGTTGATTTCTACTCCAGAAGTTTTCTTGGTCTCATGTTTGATGTCATTGCCTGCAAAATGGCTGAGATGGCCGCAGATCTCTTTCCCTGAACCAGGAGACTAACTTGATATTCACTTGACTGCAGTAGTTGTGGGTGGGTAAAAAGGTAGTCACTTAGCTGTCAGAGCCAGGACACCTGTTTTGCCTTCTAATGACCTGACACTTTAATCTTTTCACAGTCACAGCACAATGCACTTGTTTGGTTTGGATCTACCTTTCTACTTACCTTTCTTCGAATTCTTCTGCAATACAAGGGTTGCTGTGTACACTTTACACATCTCTAGTATCTCTTTGCTACATTTTGATTTTTCAGTTTTCCACAGAAGCTTGAAGTTGCTTACTTGTATATCTGGTTACCTTTGCATGGTCCTTAGCATTCTGCTGAGAGTTAAGCACCATTCTCTCTACCAAGGGACAGATAGAGGTAGAAGCTGTTTGGAGCAAATGTGCAAGCACAGGACAATTATGGAGCATGAAATTGCAGGCCCTGGTGACTTTTACATAATCTTCTGCTGTGATGTTACCCTCTATGAGGAGGGGATGGGGTGGGATGGGGGTAGGTGGGGAGGAATGGGAGAAGGAGAGGGAAGGGGAACAGGGGTTGGTATGTAAAAAGGAAAGAAATTTTTTAAAATAAAAATAAATTAATTAATTAAGTAAACACTTGTTTAACCAAAAAAGAATGATAAAGACAAAAATTAATAAATCCATGTGCAGTTCCAGACCAATGCAACTAAATCATATGCTGTCTAAAATATATTGATATCAGCATGTCATATCACATATTGATTTTAAACTGTGTCAAAAATCTATACTTTGTTCTGGATTTTTCTCTGTTCCAGTCTGTAGTTTGAATGCATTTTTAAAAGATATATATAATGTAAAATACTGCTCCTTTCTCAACCTCTGTGCTCTCTTCAAGCTGTTGTTTATCTGGTTAACATAAGTTAATAGTCCTTCTTCAAGACCTGCTTTAAAAAATGTCCTGTATCAATGTATTTAACCGACAGACAAGATGCTGGGTTCCTTCTTCAGAAGACTCAAAGAAATAAGAACAGGCTGTTAAACAAATTTCAGACAATAAATAAATATATGAAAGTTATAAACATGTGGAGTCATACTAACATATTTAAGTAACCAGACATTCTATTAATAGTTTTTATTCCCATTAATATCATGCAGTAATTGGAATAGAAAAGAAGAGGTAATACGGTATTATATAATATTGTTGAGTAAATATTGATATGATTTCTTTTTTAATTTGGCAAAAGAAGAAAACATATTCATCAGTAAGTGGATTTGGAAATATTAAAGAGAGAAAAAATATTTTAAGCTACAATATATCTATTAGAAAAAGAGAGGTAGAGGTAGCATTTAAATAACAGGACTGACACAAACCTTTTAATTCCAAACTTTTACCTCCCACCTGTCATTCAGAAGAGTTACAGATGTCAGAAAAAGGCAGTGTGTAAGAAAGCATCAACCTTTGTTTCTAACACTCTAGACAAAGCCTCACGTACACAACTAGCTTGACTGAAGGTTGTGATGACCTACCTGGTGGGGCACTGGGTAATATCAGATGCTGAAACTAGTTTCCACATAGTTCTGTGTTGGCAGGAGGTTGAGCATGAAGATTCATCCTGGAGATAATTGCAGTGCATGAGAGTTATACCGCAGAAGGAAGATCCTATCATCAGCATGATGATTGACAGTAAATTATAGTGGGGTTGATGATAGATCTGTAATTACATTACAAATATTTATCTCCAAAAATCCTCCCTGACTCTCTTCTCTTATGATGCTCTTTTCCTGTCCCACCTTCCCTTCCCAGAGATCAATTGTGATTGGAACCAAAAATCCATGCTGAAATATCAACAAAATAAAAGAGGTTGTTTGATTAAAACTTGGATAATAAATGTTCCCCTGAGCAGAAGGTGGTTTTTCCAGTTTTATAGTTTCCATCTAAGAAAAGTAGCAATTCAGATAGACATGCATTTTTGCTGAGATTCAAAAGCACTGAGGAAAGATTGCATGGACCATTCTCCATCTAAACATCTCTTACCAAACGTTGGCTTCCATAATTTAACGTACCTTTCAGTTTGGGTGTCATGAACTGGGCACCAAAGAAGTTATGGGAGATATAACCTTACTTAAAATGATGATGATGATGTTAAATTAAATTATTTTCATTCAATCTATGAAACAATTTATCAAACTGTGTCATCTACCTCTGAGATCTATCTCTCTTTTTCAATCTAATTCTGTTTTCCTAACTGTATCTTTAATATTGTTCACCTAGATTATTTCAGTAGACTTTTGGCAACCTTTATTTCTCTAATTGACACATTTTGCTATTATTGCCCATCCCCTTGTGGGCACTTTGGCAAAGTATCTAGGTTCAGATTATAAGGTTGTATTTTCATTGTCTCTCCACCTGGCTTCTACCAAACATTTGATTAGGATTCACTAAGCATCAGTTCTAACCATATGAGGTTACCATTTTTAACTCTTGCATGTTAGTAAAAAAATCTTGTAATTGCTGCTTCTTGTCTCATGCTTTATCTGTCAAACAGTGCCATGACTGGATACAATTATTACATTAAAGGCACAGATAAGAAAATTCCACAAAAAACGTTATCCTAAGTCATTTACTTACAAACTTGCACACCATTATTCAAATGCTTTCCACTGTGATCAAAAATCCAGTTGTGATACTGTTGGGGACAGTATCCCAGAAAAAAATCCTCATGAGGGAGCAAGAAAAATCTTTTATGATGAACATTTCAAAAACACCATTTTTGTCAGTTGTTCAAAGAAAACTGAATATGAGATATAAATATCCTTCAGTGTGAGGAATTTATGGGCTTGTGAATGCCCAAGGAAAGTAGCAGGAAACAAGTTTCTAATAGGAAGTAGCAGGCTGTGTCTGCAGCCAAGCACATGACACTACTGCAAAATGCCTCCTCTATCATTCTCTTCAGTCCTTGCACCTCTTCTTTGAAATCAATGCAACTGGTGATGGATCACAGAAACGACCTGGTAGGCAAGGTCTTGTACTTGTTTGGCCTATTTGTTTTCATTTCTTTCTAAAACTGTAATTTCCTTTCTATTTACAAATGCCATGCAGTTCTCTGAATTGCCCAGCCAGAGCCATAGTACAGGGTTGATGATGTGCTCTTACTCATTTTGAAGTTAGGGACTTGTTGAAGACAAATATTAGTATATGTTTGGTGATCACATTGCTAGACTCAATTCTTTGAAATTAGAGACTGATGTGATCTCTTCTGAGGTGCCGTTGAGAGGTATCTGGAGGTCAAGGAATATGGCCACTAGAGGAAGGTGATACTTTTGCTTATCATTAATTTTTAATGTGCAACATCACCATCTCTAAGCCCCCATATTCCCCTCTATGTTGAAGGCACCGTCCCCCATTGAATATTAGGACAATGGAAATGACTATTTATTTCACAAGTGTTCATCCTGGAGCTTTCCATTGCAGACCTGATTATATTCTAGTCTCTGTAAGCAAAGATAAAAATGCTTTCCACCCACCACCTAAAAAATGCAAATTGCTTAAGTGTGCCAATTCAAGAATCTGGCTTATGGGTATTAACTTTTTCCTTGGATTGTGCCTTTATGATATGACATTGGAATATATGGATCAGTCTCAGAAAAAGCTCCCCAACTAGATCTGTATGTCCTGCCAAAGTACTTACTATTTTCAGTTGCCTCTGCTACACTCCTTATGGTACCTCAACACTTTCCAGCCTTGCAAGTCTCATGGCATCTATTATAATAACTTCCAAATTGGTTCTTGCTTCTTGTTTTGCTGTCTATCAACAAGTTTTTTTCTCATATGCACTGGAGAGTTGTTTTCAAAAGCATGAATTGACGGTGCTTGGCCTGTGCTGAGATTCCATTAGATTTTCTGTACTGGTTACATGTTCTATCTCACATTACTAAGGGTGGATAGTGAAGTCTGGCATCTTGCTTTGAGTCACCTCTCTAATCCTATCTCCAGCTTTATATCGATTGTTCATAATCTGACCTTTTTCATAGCATAGTTTTATCTTTTGCAAATTTTATTTTTTCTATAATATCTACTTATTTGATTGCATTATAAAGGAAATTAAATAAGACACTTAAAAATAGGCATTCACCTATGGAAAATAATAGTTTCTCACTGAATATAATGTTCAGTCACCTTACAGAAAGCAAGTGCTTCTCTGTTCAGAGAGGACCATCTTGCCAGGTCTCCATGGTGCGGACAGTTGCCTCCTGTAGTTTATTGGCAACTTTCTATCTCTCTAGGCTCTGGCTTCTCCCATGCGGCATGTTGAGAAGCCAAGCTGCCAATACATGCAGAACCACAGCCTTTGGATTTTGTCACTGGAAATAGTCACTGCCTTACAATTTTATGCCAAAAACAAATTTAAAACACACAGAGAAAGGATTCTAAAACTGAGTCACCCAAATAACTCATCTAACTATTTTGGATTAAGGGTTGTGTGGACAGCAAAGTCTTCTGCAGTCTGAGAGATGTAGCTGAAATTTGGGGGCTGAAATGACATGTTCTGAATGGTAAAAGAGGAAGAACTAGGGAGAAGAGAAAGGAGTTTAAATACTGACCTTGAAGCCACAACCCCACTCTCCCAACATTACCCTTTATACACCAGTTTCCTGTCACATTACTGTGGTTAAATAATTGACAAAAAAGCCTAAGGAAAAAATCATCATCATCATCATCATCATCATCATTAATAATTATTTTGCTAATGGTTGAGGAGATGCAGTCTATCATGGCATGGAATGCCTGGTGGCAGAAGAATGAGGTGGCTGGTCACATGGTAACCATTCAAGAAGCAGAGAGAGAGATGATTTTTTTAGTTTTTTAAAAATTTTTCTTTCTTTCTTTTTTTAGCTTTTGTTACAGCTTCTTTAGCTTTTGCTTTTGTCCTGGTAACCTCAACCTCAATCTTTTATTATCATAAGTAAAGGGGAAACAGAAAGAAAAGGGGGAATCATCCAATACAAAATGTTCTCATGATTCCAAAGATTATTTTTAGAAAATCACCAATATATTCTTCATCATCTTTTACTAAACACAGGAACTACCCCAGACTTAACACCAAAGCAAGCATAATCTATTTTTATTATTAATGGTTATATAATCTTTTGAGCACTTGACCCAAAGGCTAGCAAGCAACATGCAATTTCACAAACAGGATAAAAATAAGAACAGTGGTCAATGTACCAGTCATTTCCTTCTCACACAGTCTGCTCCAACCTCAAGACACCTGTAGCCACCTAAGTTCCTCCTCAGCCCTCAGCAAACACTAAGCCCTATGACTGGTGGGCTACAATGACCTCACATAAAAAATCTGTCTCTGCAAGTCAGGAACTTCTGTCCTTCTATATCCAACAATTTCAAGGAAGACCTAATCTAATTTATAGAGCTTCTATGAAAGGAAGCTCACCTTTCTTGGCAACTCTTTTTAATCTAGGAACCTGATAAAGCTTGTAGCAATCACTCCATCAATTGTCACATTATCTCCACACTCCTTCAGGAGGAATAAAAAGTATCTGAGAGATGTAGCTAAAATTTGGTGGCTGAAATGACATGTTCTGAGTCATCTCTCTTTCTTGGTGGAGGCCACTATTTTTTTTTTCTATTCTAGGTTTCCACACTTTTAGTTTGTAATCCAATCTATTCATCCACATACCACATACCACATCCAATACCTCCTAGGGTCTCAAGTTTTACACAATGTCATTGGAATATCCTCAGAAACTGAATTATGTATCATGGCCAATTTAAGTCCAGTGTGTTGATACACATTATACCATGTGCTGTAGTTGACCACACAGTTGGTACAGTTTATACAAGTCTAAAAAGCTTCCCCAGACTACAGGTTCTTTTTTATGAACTACATAACTGCCTTAACCCCAGTCTGGGTTATCATCTCTGTATGATTTCTTGTGAAATTTATTTCACTCCTTTCCTGTATCACAGAAATCACCATTGATCTAAGAACACAGAACATGAAGATCAGATAGAAGAAAAAGACTAGTATTACAAGAAGTATGTATATGGAGAAGGACATGACATGTGTACACCATAAAGCATGACCTTGGGACACGTAGGCATTTCTGCCTTGACCCTCTAGAGGCATGCTAAGCAGAAGATCCAGAGGGGAACACATGGAGGGTTGGTGGTCCACAATCTCAGGTCCCCTTTTCTCCAGTCTCTGCTGGCACCATATCAGCCATCTTACATGCCGTCCCCGGCACTTAGCTTGGCAGCAGGCACTTATATCCACTGAGCAATCTTGCCAGTCTCACTCAAATACTATAAATTATTTGTAACTTGTAGTATGGATTTATGAATTTATTAACAGACTACTGATGCTCTAATTATCTTTGAGCGTGTGTGTGTGTGTGTGTGTGTGTGTGTGTGTGTGTGTGTGTAAATCCTACTAAAACTTGAAAGATCTCTATTATCAGAAGAAAGGTCTAATAATAAAGCAAAATTGTCACATTTGTCATAATTCTTTTCTCTGGTTTTCAAAGGCAGTTTTGATTCATTATTTTTGATGACTATAAATAAGTGTTTCCCCTATGGAAAAAAAGTTAGCAAAGTACAATTTCATGACTGGGGAATGGACTTCTGAAGTCATGTTCCATGGTGTCAAAACTTAGGGAGGAAAAAAAATAAAAAACAGTAGGCAGGTTGGAATTCAGTTCTTTATAAAGTCCTTTGTGGAAACAAAACAAAATAAAAACAAACCTTAAAGGGTGGGGCAACTTGGTAAAAAGTAAAAGGCAAAAGACAGAGGATTACTCATTGCTACTCCTCAGATTTCTCTTCAGGCTCCCTCACAGAAACAGCTTTCAGCTTCTCAGCCACCTTTTCGGCATTATCATTTTTGCCTTCCTTTCTTTTTTCTCCCTTCAATCTCCTTCCTGCATTCTTCAAACTTTGTTTCGAGCTTTTGTGGATTCTCATCATTTAAGAATGGGGGGCGGGCTGGGGGGAAGGTGAGGGGGACGGGAGGGGGGAGAACAAGGGAATCTGTGGCTGATATGTAGAACTGAATTGTATTGCAAAATAAAAATTTAAAAAAAAAAAAAAAAAAAAGAAGAAGCAGATTCCAAACAACTCAGACTTAGGGCACTCATCAACAAAGATGGCTTGTGTATTCCAGACCCAGGTGCGGTCACTGCCAGCATCAGGCTTCAGCTCCATCATCAGTGTGATATAGTGGCTGGCACACATCTTCAGGGTCTTGTCCCTCCTCATGAGAAGATGGATGATCCCTTTCTCTTATGCTTCAGGAGCTTTATGTCACTGGTGCCTTGCTCCTTCCATTCTGGGAAATCATTCACTGAAGCAAACCAGAATAACTTTGCTCACATATTTAAAAAGGTTCCTCTTCATCTTCCTCCAGTTGTTTTAATTTCTTTCCCAGGAAGAACAACTCTTGGTTCAACTAAAGGTCATGGTTGAACTCATCTGCTTTCTCTGGGGAGGTGTGGTCCTCATGACTGCCCTTGGCCATGGGGGTGTAGCAACAGTGGCTTGATTGGCTCAAGCATACCTGCACTGAACTATGCATATCTCCACTAGCTAGAGAACAAGTATTCAAACACATAAACCTACGGGGAAGTATCTAACATTTAAATCACAATAACTTCACAGAAAAGACTAGTAAAGACTAGAAGACAGTAAATTAAGAAGGGAAATTTGGATCTTCACTCCCATCCTTGATTACTCACCCACTTTTCTTGCAATCAAAATCCACTGAGCTGAAAGAAATTAATTAATGTGATGTGCAGTTTGTTTGTTCCTTGCAGTCCAAACATGACATGATTCCAGGCTCACAGCCTTCTGAACATCAAGTACAGCAGAAATGTGGACCAAGTACTGCAGGTCCCTGGAGTGATCACAGTCCTTGGATGTAGAATGAAGGCTTTCTTCTTTTTTATTAGGAAATTTTTTATTCATTTTACATACCAACCACAGATCCCCCTCTCTATTCTCTCCTCCCGCCCCCAAGTCTTCTCCACAACCAAATCCCCATTATATCCTCCAACAAGGTAAGTCCTCCCTTAGGGAGTTATTAGAGCCCAGTACATTCAGTTGAGGCAGGTCCAAGTCCCTCCCCCTATATCAAGGCTGTACAAGGTGTCCTACTATAGGTAATGGGCTCCAAAAAGCCAGCTCATGCATCAGGGATGCATCCTGATCCTACTGCCAGAAGGCTCCTTGAGCAGGTCAAGCTATACAACTGTCTCGCTTATGCAGAGGGCCTAGACCAGTCCCATGGAGGCTCCACAGCTGTTGGTCTAAAGTTCATGAGTTCCTACTAACTTGGTTTGGTTGTCTCTGTAGATTTCCCTATTATGATCTTGATGCCTCTTGCTCATAGAATCCCTCTTCTTTCTCTTCAACTGGACTCCTGGAGCTCAGCCTGGTGTTTGGCTGTGGATCTCTGCATCTTCTTCCGTCAGTTACTGGATGGAGGCTCTATGTATTCACTAATCTGATTACTGGGGTAAGCCAGTTCAGGCACGTTCTCCACTGTTGCTAGTAGTCTAAGCTGGGGGTCATCCTTGTAGATTCCTGGGAACCTCCCTAGCTCCCAGTTTCTCCCTATCTCCATGATGTCTCCCTCTATCATTGTATCTCTTTCATTGTTCTCCCACTCCGTCCTTGTTCCAGTTCAACCATCCTGTTCCCTTATGTTCTCATCCCCCATCCACTACCCTCCATTGCCTCCCTTCACCCCCATTTTACTCATGGAGATCTCATCTATTTCGTCTTCCCTGAGTGATCCATATATCCTTCTTAGGTCCTCCTTGTTAGCTAGCTTCTCTGGAGCTGTGGGTTGTTGTCTGTTATCCTTTGCTTTACGTCTAATATCCACTTATGAGTGAGTACATATGGCCAAAACACATTTAAGGAATTGCTCAAAATCCTTAGTCATGAGGGAAATGCAAATCAAAATGACTCTGAGATAACATCTTATACCTGCCAGAATAGCTAAGATCAAAAACACTGATAACAGCTTATTTTGGAGGGGATTCAGAGCAAAGGGGAACACTGTTCCACTGTTTGAGGGAGTGCAAACTTGTATAGCCACTTTGGAAATCAGTATGGCAGTTTCTCAGAAAATTGGGAATCAATCTATCTCAAGACCCAGCTATAACGCTCTTGGGCATATACCCAAGGAATGCTCAATCATACCACAAGGATACATGCTCAACTATGTTCATAGCAGCATTATTCCTAATAGCCAGAACATGGAAACAACCTAGATGTCCCTCAACCAAAGAATGGATAAAGAAAATGTAGTACATATACACAATGGAGTACTACTTGGCTGTAACAAAAACAATGACATCATGAGGTTTGCAGGTAAATGGATGGAACCAGAAAATACCATCCTGACTAAGGTAACCAGACAGACTTAAAAAATTAAGACATTTTTTGACTCCCTTATATTAGATTTCTAAGTTTACATCATCAAAGTGATACAAATATGTGATTTATAAGCAGCGAAATTCATTCTTTTACACTTCTGGAGTGATTATGTAAAGTGAGGTAACAAATGGAGCATGCTCCTTCTGAGACCTAGCTAAATCTTTCCTTGGCTCCCCCTGACTTTGGGTGCTTGCCGTTATTCCTTGGCAGTCATCAGCTTGTAACTGCATCACTTCAATTTGTTCTCCGTTATCATATGGCATTTGTCCTATGTGTTCTGTTTTCACATAGCTGGTTATTCATCCCTCAGGGATACCAGGGAGATACTGTATCAAGGCCCACTCTCATATATTTCTCTTACTTTGATTATACCTCTAAAGATTCCATTTCCAATAGAAAGCTATTCTCACAAGTACCAGCTATTAATAAGTACCTGTTGCTGGGCTATACTTTGATTGACAACACTCCTCCCTGCATAAGCTCATGATTTTAGACAACGTAGTTTCATTAACTATGTTTTGCTTCAGCCTCAGAATGATGAAAAGGAAAAGAGATGGAAAGCTTGAGAACAATGGTTGCTACTAGGTGATGCCCACCATCTAAATGATAGGTCAAGTCTTAGCCAAGGATCATACCCAGAGAAACTCATTGAAAAGGGGATGAGGAAGACCATAAACTAATAACTGCAAGTGTGTTCAGGGGAAAACTGAGAGTTTCAAGATCAACCCTCACATTCTGTGCCTACTATTGTAGTGAGGAAAATTAACTCCTAAGTGTAAATAAATGGAAATTAAGTAGTGTCTTACAGAGTATAAAAAGTGGAGGTGGATTTTTATTCACTTATTTATGTGACTTACATTTCACATTCTAAGTTGCAATGCTCTTTCTGTACCTTTTAACATCACTTAGCCTTGATTACCTTATCTATAAAATGGAATAGCTATGTCCTGATTTGACAATTGGGAAAGAATGAGACTTGTGACAGATGAGGAAAAGCAGAACACATACAACTTTTGCTTTGGAGTTCTTATGCTGCTGTCAAGAAAATAACCTCCTAAATATTTCTCATTAGTTGGTGAATCTTAAATGTCGAGCCTTTGGTCTTTCTGAATCTGACATGCTGCTCAGTGCCTGAGGTACACGTAGCACTAGCGTGGCATTAATTGGATGACTGAAAGAATGAAAGACTCAACAAATTATCTCAATGGTTTCTTACTTATTAAGAAGACATTTTATCATAGTCTGATATATTCAAATGTATTTGCTCCTATTATGTCTGCCACAGGAATGGACAGAATGCAAAGCTATAGATTTAAAAAAAAAAGGACATGGCAAACAGTAAAATTTGGAGAGAGAAAGCTAAGTATAGTTAGAACTTTCTATCCATAGAGCTGTGCAATGGGAACTCCTATAGCTGTCCAAATTTATGAATATCAAACTTCCACATAAAAAAATTGTGTAGAACTTACACATGACTGATGTACATCTACCTTTGCAGTCTGAATCACTTCTAGATCTACCCACAACTAATACAATGAAAATAGTTGTTACACTGCTCTCTTTATGGAACAATGACAGAAAGAAAACTTGCCTGTACATGTCTGAGAGAGACAGTGTTTTTCCTCAGTGCTGTCCACCCACACTTGGTCTTGAACTGAGATGTACTGTGCTGCCTGTATGTTAAGCATAAAGAGGCCCTTTGGGAGACTCATAAATTGAATGTATATTTATGTAAAGAGCACATATGTAATAGAAGCTGTTTCCTCCATTGTGTAGCTTTAATTAGATAAGATGCCAGCTTTCTAACCCTATTACACCTGCTGGAGTATTTACAATGCTACTTGTTCTCCTTTCCTCAATTTCTGTGCAGATGAGCTAACTCAGAAGAGGCACCATGAGGTTATTAAGCAGGGAGAATGAGAGAGTTTTTCAGTTTTCATTTCCCATGCCCAAAGCCTTTACTTTGAAAAGATTGTGAGAAATTGACAGTTATTAAACTGCAGAAGGGGCTGGCTGATGTGGCAGGTCACTCAAGGTCAGCTGCCCATTGGGCCTGCTATGGGGTGCCATGGTGGGGAAAATCAATACACTTAAGAACAACTGGAAGTTAAATGCTTTTCTGTGACCTAGTCTAATAGCTCCAGCTGGCTTTGCTCAAAAGATCATCTTTCCCTTTCACCTGTCTTACCTACTTATTTTTTAAAGTCAGCATCAGATAACAGCTTTCTAGGATGTTCATATAAAAGAAAATTTTGTTGCTGGAACAGGGTCAGATAGAATCATCGGCATCCTGAGACTTTTCTTATTGTTGTTCCTTTCTCCTAAAAGACATGGTAAACAGGAAAAGCCATTCAATAATGCTGCTGAGAGCTTAGAACAACTACTTACAGTTGTTAAATTGCATTACAGTTGTTACCTTCATAGTCCTTGCCCCAACCCTACCAAGTAGACATTCCAGTCTTTGCTTTGGAAACATGGTCTCTGCTACAAAGCCTAGTCTTGGCTTTTGTCTTTTCTGCTATGACTATTACCCTGTGAAGAAATAACTTTCCATTTTAAAGTAAAAAAATAAAGTAAAAGTATTACTTATTACCTCTTTGTGACTGCTAACTGTGGCTATGAATAGCCAATGAAATATCTATGGGATTAATATTGTACACAGAAAATACACATTAGATTATTTTCTTGAATAAATGTATACATTGTCCAAACTAGCCCTTAGTACTTATTAATTAAATAAGCATTACGTTTTATTATCTCATAACTAAATTATGAAATTCATAAGGATTTGTCTTTTAAAAGGAGAAATCAACATAAAGCAAGACCAGGAAAAGAGCTTCCTTCTTCGTGAATGTATAGTGAACATTTCTTGATCAAGGTGAAATAGTGAACCTCAACAGATGGAGAGAAAGAGACTGGTGGGTAAGGCATTCCAGACTCAAAAGAGTGAAGTGCTATGCCACATGAATGAGATAAATTTCTTAGGAAGGTCTTTGTCCCATTGGCCTGAATCAGCAGAAATAAGGGTCTCAAATCACAAGGTGTCAAGTGAGAGAACCAGTGATAACAAACAAAGGAGATGAGACAAAAACAAAGGCTGGGACCAGGAGGTCTTGCGTAAGCTAATGACTTATGCCAAGTAAATTTGTTGAGAAACATAACAGCTTATATACTATGTGTAAGGGGGAAAGTGGCCAAAGTCAGTAGAGAGCTAAGTCAGGAAATGTTGACAAAAAGAAAACAGGGTACCTCTGACACAGCTGCCGAACTGACAACCACAGCCCAGGGGGAAGAATCGGGTCCTCCAAAGCACAACCTTGACTCTTTTGAGGCACTGGCTCAAGCACCAGACAGGTCTTGCCAAGTTAGCACCAGACAGGTCTTGCCAAGTTCACTCCTGAACAAAGACACATAAATAAAGTTCCCTTTGTCCTTTCATTGGGGCTCTAAGAAAATCTTGGGTTGGTCTGGCTTCCCATAGCTCTAGTATGACTGGGGCAGATTAGTATATCAAGGACCAATTCTTTTACAAGAGATTTATTTATATGTGCATTGACTTAATGTCCACCATAACAAAATACTACAAATTGTAGTAATGTATTTTCTCATATTTCTGGAGGCTAAAAATTCAATCTGGAAGTACTGATAAAGCTGTGGTCTCTCTGAATTGTTTAGGGCCTTCATCCTCCAAAGTTCTATAAGTATATTGCTGCAAGAAATGTTCACCTTCCTTGGGTTATAGAAGTGTCACTTTAATTTTTTCCTCCTTTTCTATATCTTCACATAGTCATCTCCTCTGGTGTCTCTTACCTGCTTTTGTAAGGATCTTAGTTGTCTGATTAAGACTAGCCTGCATCTAGGTAAATCTCATCCCAACTCGATCATCTCTAGGAAGACGCGTTTCAAATAAGATCACAGTCACTATAGCAGTAAAGGAACTGCGGTGTGTGTGTGTGTGTGTGTGTGTGTGTGTGTGTGTGTGTGTATTGCTAATTAATTCCAGTGCTACTTCCATTGCCATTAGAACAGTGATGAAGCAAGGATGTGAATTAAGTCACTGTGACCCAACTTCATGTGACTCGGATGTACTGGGAAGCCTGTGTCCTGACTAATTGGAATTTAAGGTTTGTCATACCTTGTAATGCTTTAGCCTACCTCCCACTGCTTTCTGGCAGCTTCCACAGCAGACATCTAGCTGTTTTTTGTTGTTGTTGTTGTTGTTTTTTTTTTTTACTTTTTCCCCTTGTCTCCTCTCCTGCTGCTATGGTACTCACAGGCTATTTAATGGACACTAAATCCTCCCTGCCCTCCTGTCACTAAATCAGGATCTTAATAGCATCCTATTAATTGTGTAAAATAAGGATTTGAAACAAACCATATAGTTATTTTTTTGCATTTTAATTAAATTCCCATTGATTTGGAAAAACAGATTTATTGAGACCTTAACAACCACGCAACACACATAACTGAGTTGTTAAGTCTCAATAAATATTTTGGGGAAATCAATTGACTTTTGATTAACAACAAATATCTGCTTGAGTAAATCTCAGTGAAATAAGGTGTTGAGTACAGATAGACATTTTAATTAAGCTGGACTTTCCTATTCTACCTAACTGCCTTGACCCAGAATTGCTTATCTAAGCCTTTTACTTGGGAAAAAATAAAAACAAAAGAAAGTCTATTCATTGCTTTTAACAGAATAAGTTCATAAAGACTGTGCCCCTTGTGAATCTGCCCGAAGACTGCATGAAAGCCTCTTAAGACTTGAGCCTCAGGATTTTCTTATTTTTAGTGAGGCTTTCTGTGAATATCCTTATGTAGCCCATGTATGTTTTCTTTACTTACACAACTGCAGGTCCTGTCATGTAATAGTGAGCTTTGTTACACTAATCATACATTTGTGATGTCTACTATAATCGAAGCATCATTTATGTTGCCATCTTTTTGTTTCTAGAATCAAGACCAGTACCTAGTATATATCTTTCTTTCTTCCTCTAAATGTTGCTTATTTACTATTTTCCTTTATTTAGTAATTAATGCTCAAATCATTGTTAGCATAAAGGTCCATTTTGCTCATTTAAGCTGGAGTTGTATAGTATTTGGAGTCATATCATATTCTATTTTACAGCCCAAATTTTAACAGTGAATCACTTCTCCAAGTCCTGTGCGCATGAAATACCAAAGCTAGACATATTACTACACAGATTCTCTAGGCTTTTAAAATTCAACCAGGCATAGATTCCTTTCCCTCTGTGAAACTCTTTATACATACCTGCATCTACCTTGAGAATACACAGCTATATTTCCTAAAAGCTTGATCTATAACCTCGTGTCGTATATTGATAAACTGTTGACACCTTGCTTCATTGGACATCGAAAAACAAATTGCACCCAGTGCACCATAAATTACTACCTTAGAGTCATTTGTACAATGTCAACACACTACATGTTGCAGCGATATTCACAAGGGAAGGGGAGAAAGTTGAAAAGGGCTGAAGCCATTCTATCTGCAAACTTCTTGTAAGGGAGACTAGCACATGGAAGAAAGAGGCTAGATGCTTTTCTTCACCTAAGTTAACAGGACTCAAGTTGTTTAGCACCTAGGGAGTAACTATGAAACATTTATAAAGATCACCTAAGTGACAATGTGAATGTGCATGGTATTTGAGGTGCTGCTATACTTAGCAAAGCAGTTAAAGATTGTCTTGTCTCTAATATCTGGTTTCCCATGTAGTTGAGTCAGTTCCCCAAGGTCACAACACTAACATATGAACAGCCTGGGATTTCATGGTGAGATTGACTGTGTAGAATTATCTCCTAAGTGCTACCCATTTATATCAAGAGACATGTCAATTTAGCTAAAACCTCAGTCTCCAGCCTCAGTCCTTTGCGTTGATAACTGGGCTTGTCATTTGGTTTTACTTTTTCCTGTGACATTTTCTCCCTTTTTCCCTTATCACTGTATCTCTTGATTGACAAGCCCTGAAAGATCATGGAAAAGTCTCCCCTTGAATTTGCTAACACAACCTACTGCCTGCCTGATATATGTGTCTGTTCAAAATGTGGTGCAAATGTTTGGTTAAAGATAATGACCCAGCCTGAAAATGACTGTGATAAAAATGTCATGTATTTTCCAGGGTGACTTTGAGAAAGGCTTGCCATATGAGTGCGGAGGACTGGAGGAGCCAGCTATTATTCTCTTCCTCGATGAGCATTAAATTACTGTCTTCTTAAGCGCCAACATTGCTAATTTCTTTCTTGTCCCATGGCTAGGCCAAAGCTATGCTTGAGATCCTCTCAAGAAAGCAAGTCCTAGGAACACAGCTTTCTCCCCACCCCGCCACTGCTTCAGAGAAGAATAGTGACAGAGCATGAAGTCAAGCTGAATTATATTAGAATATCAGTTTCTTGTGGAGTTAGAGCTATTGGAGTCCATGTTTTTTTTCCATGAAGCATTGGATTTATATGGGAAGAATTAAAGGAAACACGATTTTCAAACTGTCATGAAGAATAACGCTTCTCAAATGTCAGCGGAGTGAGGACCAGTATTTGTTGAAAATACAGAATTGGGGCCTTTCTCTAATTCAAATTTAATAAGTCTCAGTTGGAGCCTAGGAATCTATATTTCAACAAAGCATTTTAGTTAGTTTCAAAGTATATTAAGCACCAATACGGTTTGAAAAACAGGGGTTCCAATTATTATTAATAATAATAATAATAATAGTAGTAGTAGTAGTAGTAGTAGTAGTAGTAATAAACAAACAAACAAAAATAAATGTAACATGGATCTTAAATGGCCTTATTAAATAAAAAACCTGGCTCCAGCTATTGGGGTAAATTCTGAAAGATCAGGCAGAAAGAAGAAGCCACAGAGAACCTCATCTCACCAATTCCTCAGCTGATCTTGTTTTCTCAGACTGGAAGCTTTGAGTCCTTACCCGAATAGATCTCAGCTGAACTGCTGCTAAAAAGCCTAAAAGCTTAAAATCCTCTAGTTCCTGGTCCTCACATCTTATATACTTTTCTGCTTCCTGGCATTATTTCCTGGGATTAAAGGCATGTGTCGTTACTAAGCAAGACATGGGATCTCAAGTCCTAGGATTAAAGGCGTGTGTCCTTCCCAAGTAAAGACATGAGATCTCAAGTGCTGGGATTAAATGTGTGTACCACCACACCTGGCTCTGTTCCTAGTGTGGCCTTGAACTCATAGAGATCTGGATGGATCTCTGCCTCTACAATGCCAGAATTAAAGGCAAGTGCCACCACTGTTTGGCCTCTATGCCTAATCTAATGGCTGTTCTGTTCTCTGACACCAGATAAATTTTACTAGGGTACACAATATACTGGGGGACACAATATATCACAATACAAAAACAAGAAAATGTGTTTACTTGTTGGATGCTAAGTACTGTCTGCAATTGTACCCTGCATTTGGCACAATCACTCTATTGTACTTGGTAGATAGCAGTGTTTTCTTTCCAGTGGCTTTTTTATTTTCCCTTACTGTGTTATTTATAAATGTGAATAAACTAAGTAGCTTTTTCTTCAAGACTCTAATGAACTTCCCTATCTTCTGGTGCAGTAATCCCAACAGCAGAGTACCAATTCTTCTGTTAAAAAAAAAAAAAAAAAAAGGTACTGTGTTTTCCAAAGCAATTAGATCCCAGCCCCTTACCTGGGAATGACACAGAAAACCCCCAACATGTTATAATTTGCTTTGGGTTGTACCTTTTCTTAGCATATTTGAAGATTGTAACATTTGAGAAAGTATATTTTCTTCTCCCAACTCAGATCTTTCCAGTTTTCATAAAGACTGATTAGTTTTAACACACAATGTTTGGGAAATCACTATACAAATTTTAAAGAATGAGCAAAGCCTCATTAATATAACATACTATTATGAATGTTGTTTTTTTTTTTTTTGAGGGTCTTATTGAACAAACAGGCACTAACTGAGTCAAAACTATTCACAAATCATAGGTTCGGTATGAGCATCTTACTTATCTTTCCTGAGGGGTAATATTTGTTAAGAAATATACATGGTTGACTGCAGACACTAACAATGTTCTCTCTGAAGGTCAACACGTCTGACGAGTGGCTCAGTCTAATTAGGTTAAGCTTAAGGTGATAATGTGTGGATTGTCAGCAGTGAGAGCATTTATTCTTAACTTTTTTTCTAAACCTGTGTCCTTGGAAACAGGCAATTAACATGCTGCAGGGAAGAGCAGCCTAGACAACTGGAGAGAGAATTGAAAGGCTTTCCCTTTCCTGACACAGCCCAAGGAGAAGCAGAATACATGACTCCCCCTACAAAGTCGGCGATCCCTACAACATTTTCCATTGGAAAGATGTGAACCTTTCCAATTGCTCATGTACATATAAATGGAAATGTTAAGGGAATTAGTTAAGAGTCTAGCTGAGAAAAAACTCATGAAAGAAACTTAGCTTCTGTCCAGTGGAGTCCATGGCCTCTAGAGTTTTATGACTCCTACATATTTTATTTATAATATTTTTAAATCAGTTATTG
The DNA here is from genome assembly GCF_949786415.1 of Peromyscus eremicus. Lineage (NCBI taxonomy): Eukaryota > Metazoa > Chordata > Mammalia > Rodentia > Cricetidae > Peromyscus > Peromyscus eremicus. Next base: position 110,098,199 of record NC_081420.1, on the reverse strand, counting down.
GCAATGATAATAATGTACAAACTGAAAGTTGCATTGGAAAACTAAAGCATAAAATAAAAACAATTTCTATCATATTTTCTTTAAATTATTCCAGGTCCAGCTTCATCACGGAGGTCTTACAGGATGCCTTATAGAGGAAAGAAACAAAGTTTATTTGCTTTAAAGGCTTCCACATACCTATATTCTCATGTTTTCTATATTACTTCCCTAAAGATTCACTAAAGAATGCTGAGATTAAGAGAAATAGTCTTTCCCAGGGAAGAGCACATCATTTGGTTGTCCAGTATCAAATGGTCAGTCCTGAATGTATAAATATAATTAACATTATATAGACTGAGCTTTTTTATTTAGGATATATATATTGTTATTGCATATATATATGCAATAACAATGCAAGGAGTCCATAAATTTGAAAGAGAGCAAGAAGAGGCATATGAGAAGATTTTGAAAGAGGAAAATGAAGGGGAAATTGTTGTAATTATATTATAATCACACACAAAAAAGAATTTCTCGGGGATAAGTAGTTTTCTCAAAACACAAATGTGTAAGAATTTAAGAAACTAAAGATAATAAAGAAACCTCCCTGAACATTAATACCCAGCCCCACTTGCTTACAAATATCTGTACATGTCCAGAGTTTCTTTCTCTTATCCTTAAGATGAGAGTGTGGACTGACAAGCTAGTATACAGAGGTTGCTCAGTGTTGGAGTGGAAGCTGTTTCAAGCTTGTGATACATACTAAAAGCCTGTATTTAAAAATAAAATAAATAGAAGCCAGGCGGTGGTGGCGCAAGCCTTTAATCCCAGCACTCGGGAGGCAGAGCCAGGCGGATCTCTGTGAGTTCGAGGCCAGCCTGGGCTACCAAGTGAGTCCAGGAAAGGCGCAAAGCTACACAGAGAAACCTTGTCTCGAAAAACCAAAATAAATAAATAAATAAATAAACAAACAAACAAATAAATAAATAAAAATAAAAATAAAAATAAAAATAAAACAAATAGAAAAGAAAAACAACGCCCCAAAGGAGAAAATTGACCAAATAAATGAAAGTAAGAATCAAAAATATCTTTGTTCCTTTTTTATAGTAGATTGAATAATCTTGCCATTGTATAAATTCTTAAATTGAGATCTAACTTATAATATGATAGCATTTGGAATCAGGGTCTCTGGGCTCAATTAGATCATAAGAGAAGAACTCTCCTGAATAGTATTAATTCCTCTATTATGGAGTTATTAATGCCTCCTTACAAAGACCAAGAAACGGACTACCGACAGACGCCAGACCTACTGCAGCTTTCATCCAAAGCTTGCAGCAATGTGAGAAATGCAATTGTTTACATCCCCCTCCTTCCACGGTGTCTAAATACAGAAGTACCAATGAATCAAAACCTTGCTTACAAATAATTTCATATTCAAAAAGTTGTTAAATAATGAATGTTGGGAATTTAACTGGGCTCAATGAGTTGGAAAGTTCAATAAACACTTAGAAAGAAGTCTCTTTTTTAAAATACACAATGAGTATAAGAACTTGAATGGAGAAAAGGGATTCAAGAGACACCATCAGGCACAACAACCTGGTCTCACTGGCTGAGAACTTCACGTATGGAGATTTGGAAAATGGAATATTCATGGAGAGTCAGAAATAAGTTACAACAGTTATACATGGGACCAAGTGCTAAAAAGGGAACTGGCTCCATTGGAAAGTACAAGAACGTGTTCTGGCCTAAACCGTGGGACACTGAGGGAGGTACATATCAAATACTCTGATGTTCAAGAACTCACTGGGCAGAGAATAGGGGCAGTTATGCATTGGAGGCAGAGTACAGAATGGTTCTGGGAAGAGTTCAGTGCAGTTGATCACTGATAAGAAAACCAAAATGGATGAATCACAAAGAAAAACATGGAACTGGTACAGGAGTGTAGTTGAAGAGGGTGTAAGCTAGATTTTAGAGTATATCTGTAAATCACTAAGACAACATCTAAGATGTAGGTTTTATGACCATGGCATTAGCTCATTTGCATCTTACACCTGAAGCCTGGAAAATATCTTAAGTAATGTCATTTTGGACGTTCATGTCATAGACTTAGCCGATTCGCATCCTACACACATCTATTGACCTGAGGCTTGAAGAATATCATAAAGTAATACCATCTTGGAGTTCACAGTCCCATAGGAATGTATTATAATTACTGTCTGAGGAATGATGTTGGTTCAAGAACGTGATTAAAAACACATACATTGTAGCACAAATTGTTAGAAGGTCTTGTTAATAAAAACAAACTCAGGGTCTGGTATTGGGGTGAATGCTGGAAAATCAGAGAAGCAGAACAAGCCACAGCCATCTCACCTTGCCAATTCCTCAGCTGATCCTGTTTCCTCAGAGTGGAAGCCTCTGAGTCTTCATCCAAAATTAATCTCAGCTGAACTGCTGCTCAAACGCCTAAAGCTTAACTAGACCTGTAGTTCCTTGTCCTCATGCCTTAAATACCTCTCTGTCCCCTGCCATTACTTCCTGGAATTAAAGACATGAGTCACCATGCCTGGCTGTATCCTTGAACACACAGAGATCCAGGCAGATCCCTGCCTCTGGAGTGCTAGGATTAAAGGTGTGTGCTACCACTGCTTAACCTCTGTGTTTAATATTGTGGCTATTTTGTTCTCTGACCCCAGATAAGTTTATTAGACTGCACAATATTTTGGGAAACACAATACCACCACAATACATGATGTGAAAGGCACAAATAATAAATAAAAAAGAAATGTGCAAAACTCCAGATAAGAAATTGAAATGTTTTCAAGTATGTTAAAATAATTTATATGAACAACTTTTTAATTCCATGAGCTATATATACACCTAATGAATCAATCTCAAGACAAAGAGGAGAGAGACATAATAAATATCAGATGATCTTACCTTAAAGTGTAGAAACTACTGAGGCAGTAGAATTGGAAAGACAATATTAAATGCTTGCTACCATCTCAACATGAAACTGGACAAAAGAGAAATAATAGGCCTTTAGTTTTGACTTTTCAGGTGTCTTTTACTTTAATTTCCATATGTAAATATATTTGCATATGTATAGAAAATGAGAAGAGGGAGTGTCCCTCCCCCACTACAGAGTCATACAGACAATTTAGCCTTTTCATAGAAACATGGTTACACAACAGAATATACTTGTGTCTAAGTATTTTCTTTGAGATCCAGTAACTTGATTAGGTAATGAGTGAAATGAAGAAATATCAAAAGTTTCCTTCTTCTAAAGTGATCCTATTCACTATTTCACCAATTTTCTTTGAAAGTCAAGAACTTGGCCTCTAATTATTGACACTGTAAAATCACACATCAGAGCAATACACGATGTGCTTATAACTGTCCCCTGTGCAGTAGTAGCTTTATAGCAATATCTGACAGCTAGGCTCTAATTTCTACAATCACTGCATACAGGCAAAGGCCACGAGAGTCCTTAGATCCTCACATAGCCCTCAACTTTTCTTACCATAGATATTGTTTTTCATCTTCTGAGACATACCTGGATATTCATTTCAGTCAGAAGCCCCTTAAACCATTAATCAGCATCTCAGTGAGATGAGAGCTGAACTCAGACCATCATTTTCTTTTTCTTTTTTTTTTTTTTTTGTGGGGGGCATTTGAGACAGGGTTTCTCTGTGTAGCTTTGTGCCTTTCCTGGAACTCACTTGGTAGCCCAGGCTGGCCTCGATCTCACAGAGATGCACCTGGCTCTGCCTCCCAAGTGGGGGAATTAAAGGCGTGTACCACCACTGCCCGACTCAGACCATCATTTTCTATTTCTACCACTCTCTCATTGGTACCTGCTTTGATATACTTCCTTGGATTTATTTTTATCATTCTTCTTTTTTTCCCAAAATAATCAATGACTAATTTCTCAATTAATGTTGATATGCTCAAATTCTTGAAGGCAACTATTATAGACAAAATATTTAACCAATGCTAGAAAATCTAAAGGACATCAATAATAGGTTCTGTGAAATTGATGACCTGATGCTTGGCGTAAGATCAGCTTTTCATTTAATGATCTTAAGGAAAAGAATAGGTCATAAATTGTTGCAGTTACACTTAAGGAAATCAATTAAAGTGTTTACCCACACAGAAGTGTATTATTCAGTATTGAACATTCTGTAAGGACCAAATTTGTTTAATAATTTAGAAGAGAACAAACATTCTGATAATTTAAGAAAAATCTGAATTTATATTTGATTAAAATAAATTACAGTTCACTGGAAAAAATAAGTACTGAAGAAAAACAGTAAGACTATAAGTCATCAGACAGTTCCTGATAAATTGCCATGTAAGTGGAAGTGACAGTAATCACAAGAGGATTAGAAGGGTCAAGGAAAACTTTTCAAAGGAAAAGGAATTGGACCTGGGTCTGAAAAGACAGGCAAAATTCAAATGGGCGGACAGAGGGGAATGCTTGCAATGCAGGTCCTACGCACTATAATTACCTTCTTCTGTGGATAGCAGATTGTCTCAAGTACAGAGTGAAATGCTTTCAGAAAAATCAGAGTGTCAGTCCTACAAATGCAACTTCTGTAGCTGTCAGTGGTCCACAGACTGAGCTAATAACAGGAAGATTAGAAAGGACAACAGTGAAAGAACTGTTTTCCTCATAAACTTCAGAAAAGCATGGCATTTGAAGCCTCAGAAGGAAAGATATTAAAGTGGGGCAGGCTTTATATAAAGCTGTTTAATACTGGCCATTTCACTTCCCACATTTGCATGACATTTATCAAATGCTTCTGAGTAAGCTTTGTGATAAACTAGGGCATTATTCTTTTGGTTCTTCTGAACATCTCTTGTTGTTCTTATTGCTAACTTCAGACAAGTTTTTTTCCATCATTTGTACCATACAGGCTTAGCAACATGGGAATAATTGGGTGCAAACGCCTTGTAATTAAATCTTGATTTTAATAATTGCTTCATCTTATTATCTAGGTTATTTTCACTTATCACATCTCTAAATTTCTATTTCTCATTGGCAACGTCAGAATGAGAAAATACCCTAACTATCCCACCAGAATAAATGAATCAGACTTCTCAAACTAGGAAGTTTTTGTAAGGTTTAAGTCCTTCACCCTTATCCAGACATTCTGATTTAATCCAACTTAATTTGTACTGAGCATCAGTATTTGTTTTGTTTTACCTCTTCTCCAGCTTGTAGTTGGCTTTCAAAAATAAGAATAATTGAGAAAAATACACAAGGTAACAGGAGACATTTCATAACATAAGTATATATATATAAAATACAATCTCATTAACTTTGTATCAAGGTATATAAGCCAATCAGAACCATTTAAAACATTTGAAAAGACATAGCAACACGAATAAGTGAATTATGGATAGAAATTAAGTATATTAAGCAAAACACAGAGCTAGCCATTGGAGAACAGTGAACGAAAACCCAGTGCCATTTGAAGTGGCTATGATATTAAACAGCATATGTGCCAGTTCTTGGTAAGAACGTGAAACTTCTGGGATTTCCATACATGTTGGCTCCTGCATACATACATAAATGACTCCTATTTGTGGCTGTGTCTCAAGTAATCAAAGTTTCCTGCTATGTGAATCAGACATCCTAACCTAAGGTATTAAGCCCTGAAGAAGAAGCAGTAATTTCTACCTAAATACTTCATCTAGAGATGTTCAAAGCAAACTTATCAGCAAAAGACAATAACTTGGGCAAAGCAAGTTTTAATCAGTAATTACATAGATCTGTGTAAAAGACAACACAAGAAAAAGAGAAAAGGGTTTTAAATCAGTCATAAATTTTGGTAGACAGCAGATAGATCTTACTAATTATATGAGTTTTGAACATTTAGTCATATAATCTTTATATAATTGTACAATCTGTGTTGTACTTGAGACAAATATTAATTGTACCTCAATAACCCTATATAGTTTTAAAAGGAATAGTATACCTGTGGATAGAGAACTGGGTTTGGTACAGAAGCTGAACCCAATCAGTTGCCTAACCTGATTCAATTACAGTGGTTTTCAACCTTGTTTTGATTCTATGCCATTATTTTATTTTCTTATTCTCCATAAGATGGTGTGATGGTACACATTTAAAAACCCACAAAAAAATGACTAGCCTGGCTCATGGGAATTCACAGAGTGTGAACAAACAATCATGGAGCTTGCATGGGACTGACCTAGGCCCTCTGCATGTATGTGACAGTTGTGTAGCTTGGTCTGTTTGTGGGACTCCTGGCAATGCAAGCAGGTCTGTCCCTGGTGTTTTGGCTGGTTCTGGGGAACCTATTCCTCATGCCATATTTCCTTGCCCAGGCTGAATACAGGGGGAGGTGCTCGATCTTATTGTAGCTTGATATGCCATGCTTTGCTGATGCCGGTTTTAGGCCTGGCCCTTTCTGAGTTAATACCGAGGAGAGGTGGATTGACAGGGCCCAGGGCCAGGGAGTGGAAGGAGAAGAGGGAGGGGATACTGTGGTAGAGATATAAAGTAAATTAATTAATTAATTAAAATTTTAAAAACTGTAGTAGTTACCTACTATTGAGAAAAACTCTCAAGTTTAGGTATTGAAAACAACATTAACTATGTGGGTTTGAAAGCTGAGTCTGGAATTGTACTTCCTGAGAGTTTGAAATCACCAGACAAGAAATCCAACAGCACAAAGACTTATTTGTTGGGAAAAGCACTTGGAAATATTTCCTAGAGGCAAAGGAAAAGTGCCCAAGAGCCTCAGCAATCACAGGTCTGTATGTTTTGTTACCATAGCTCATTTACAAGTGAGGCTAAATCTTGCATTTTCTATCCCAAGCCTCTGAGGTACTCTTGCCAGTGTTTAGTGCTGCAGATATAGATTAGCTCTGCCAATTCCTTTCCACATGATAGAGTCCTAGGCAACTTAAATATAATATTCAGAGACCACATCATGTAGTGATTTCTTACATAGGCTGAGATAACAAAGGGTATTTTCACACCTGAAATTAGGATGCTATTGTGACAAAATTAGATCTGTGTTTTGGTTTTTGTTGTTGTTGTTGTTGTTGTTGTTTTTTGAGACAGGGTTTCTCTATGTAGTTTTGGTGCCTGTCCTGGATCTTGCTCTGTTGACCAGGCTGTCCTGGAACTCACAGAGATCCACCTGGCTCTGCATCCCGAGTGCATGTGCCACCACTGCCTGTCTAGATCTGTGCTTTTTAACTGGATCCTAAGTATAAGCAGGAATTGTGCTAAGGAAATAGTAGTAGACATACATGAAGATTGAAAAAAAAAATGAATGAAAGCCTGAGGTCTCATAGAAGAACTAAAATGAGAAAAACTGCACTCAGTAGGTCATAGGATACTCAGTGGATGCCAAACACCAGGCTATTAACTCCAGATCAGCTACAATTAATGGTCCTCATTAGCAGTACAGACATTATTTTAAATTTAATCCTAAACCACAAACAATGTTTAAACAATGGAATTGGATGGCACAACTTGTACTTTTGAAAGATTACTCTGGTTTTTCAACTGAGAAAAGATTTTAGTAATGTGAGGAGGCTTCTGAGAATCCAGGCAAATATGAATGGAGATAGATGATATTAATGTAGATAGAGTAAGTGCGTAGATTTAGGATGTGTTCTGGAGATAAGAGAGAGGGGAGCAGGAATTGATAAAAACTTACATAGAGCAAAGAAAGTTGTATAAATCTTTTTTGTTTCTTTCTGTGAGATCTTCAGAGGGCCAAATCAAAACTTAAGTGTTTTATAAACATGAAGCTAAAAGAAATTCCAACATTTTACGTCTGTCAATACATCAAAGAAGCAAGCTTGCTTGCCTTTGTCTCTCCTCTCTCCTCTACTGCACAGTGAATCTTGTTCAACAGCCTTAATGCATATATGAATAGCATGTAATGCATTGCTTGCTTTAATGGATGATCACTGACTATATCTGAATGTTATCTGTATTCCCTTTGAATGCTGCAAACTGGTATTTGATCACTTCATTTTCCTCCACAAGATGAAACATTATGATTTTCAATAATCCATAAAGACAGGCATTTGTTTCCTTTGTGAAACTGTACCCTTCAATGATTATTCTTCACATTAATCATAGTAAAAGCCACACTGAAGATAATCTCTTTCTTCCTGCAGATAATAAATGCTGACTGTTGACAGAATGAAAGTACTGAGAGGTGAAAGGCAGGGTGAGCATTGCATATTTGTGAGATAAACAACTGTCATCATCCTGGGAGTGTTGTGATCACAGAGGCCAATATTGCCTCTTAACATAATGATGACAATACCCTAAAATTTTTCTGACTGATGATTTAACTGATTTTATCATGGATACCTACCTATTGATTTCTTTCAGAAATGTAAGGGTTTTTTTGCGGGGGGGGGGGGATTCGAGACAGGGTTTCTCTGTGTAGCTTTGCACCTTTCCTGGATCTCACTCTGTAGACCAGGCTGGCCTCGAACTCACAAATATCTGCCTGCCTCTGCCTCCCAAGTGCTGGGATTAAAGGCATGCGCCACCTCTGCCTGGCCAAATGCAAGTTTTTTAAATGCCTACAAATTCATACCTCAGAGTATAAAACAATGGAAATTTTTAAAATTTCACCGATATACAGTCCAGTTCTTAATTTTTTTTAACTTACTAGTCCATTCAAATATAAAATACCCTGACTGTTTCTTCATTATTAATCTCTAAGACTGTAGCTGCATTTGAGCTATTGAATATAAGTTTAATATGGGGTAGAAATGATTTTTAAAAAGTCATAAAGAGGAATAAAAAAGAAAAGTAATAAGAAGTATTACTCATTTTTAAGTAACAATTCTGAGGACACACCTCTGTGGGTATAGAAGATGTATTATAAATAAAGTCCATTTGATATGACTTACAAGTAAAATCAAAATGATGGAGGTGACATTTACAGAATGATCATTTGACATTCAACTTTAAGAGTGATTTCTGTAAATTGTTTCACTTAATTCTGTATCATTGAAATTATTTAATTTAATTCTGATAATATTAAAACCTAAAGCCTGTTATGACATTATTTTTAATAATGAGACCTAACAGAGAGAAAACCAGAGTCACACAAGTCATAAAATTTCTCAAAGTTGTAGAATTTATCATCTCTAAATGTAGGTGTAATTTGCCATAAGCTCATGTTTTTCATCATGCCAAGTTATATCATGCATCATGATTTCAATGAGTTTTCAAATGGTGTTTCTAAAAAGATTTTTAACAGTTTTAAAACTAATGTTTCCTACACTGTATCACACATATACCTCTGAGTGTCTAAACTTTTTGATCATTTATGTACAAATCTTTTCTTTAAGAACACATTCTATATCTGAAAACCCCCCACATAGTTAAGACACAGATCTTATGACCTTAATCCAGTATGTTACCTTCAGGGAGGATTTCTGTAACCTTGGCCAGAGGAACACATAGTTATTCCACTCATATGCACACTCACCCCCCCACACACACACACGGTCAAACATTCTGGGTCCAATTTAACAGTTACATGATAATCTTCAAATTTTTTATGAGACATGCTTTACAAAAGTGATTACATAGTACTTAAATTTGAATTATTGAATTTTCGGTGCCTAATAGGGTGTTGGACCCACAACTGACCCATTAATATTGATTTAATTAGTCAATGAATAACATGCATATTAAAATACAGTGTTTGTTGCAAATCAGTTATAATGTTTATACCATATGATTTCTAATTCACAATTTAGCTAACTCATTCAGAAAGAAATGTGAATTTCAAAGTAATTACTCCAGGCAATTAAAAGTTTACTTTAGTCACTGTTATCTTGCTGTAAGCAAATATGTGGCAAGAAGCAACTTAAAGAAGGAAAGGATTGATTTTTCACAGGGTTTAAGGAATAAAGTCCAATGTGCTGAGGAACGCAAATCAGAATGGATGGGCTTGGTTTGTCACATCCTGTCAATGTCAGGAAGTGAGGTCAATGTTGATGTGCAGATGACATCTTCCTGTTTGCCTTTTTATTCAGAAGTGTGTCCTCCAGGTGACTCCTAGTTCATTCAAACTGACAATGGAGATTAACCACTAAAATCCTCCATCTAATTGATCACTGAAACATCACCTTTAAGCTGCAGCATTTCACCTCTGATTTTCCAGTGTTCATGATTTCATGTCTGCTAATTCCCCCAAGTCTTATAAAGTCCAACACTGAAATCTCCAAATTAAAATTTCCTATTGAGATTCAAGGCAACCTCTTAATCATAAGCTCATTGTAAAAACAAAACAAAAACAAACATAAAACACTTGCACAATTCCAATGTACAATGTCACTGAGTACATTCTCATTCTTAGAGGGAGAAATGGGAGAACAGCAAAGTCCAAAGCAAGACTGGAAGCTTGAAGAGCACATACCAAATTTCAAAACTCTGTGTCTGGAATCTAGTGCTCTTGGCATTTTCTGGACTGCAACAGGCAGCTCAGTCCTACTGTCCACCTCTATAGTCTCTAGAACATGTGAATTCTCTCTTGGCCTGGCTCTACGTGGTACTTACAAATTTCCTCAGCATACTTCCTGTATTCCTGGAATTTCCAGTACCCTGGAGTCTCCATTATAACTTAGTCTGCACATTTACAGCTTCATGCATAGCCTTCTCAGTAGCTCAGCACAGAAAATAATGCCCTGTTGCATGTTGCCTGGCCTCAGCAGCTTTTTGCAACATTTCTGCGAGCCTCCAGACCCCCCTTACTCTTGTAACTTGAATGCCTGTAAAATCAGCAGCTTCGGGATGAAGCTAAATATTACTATCAGCAAGAGTTGTACCTGGACTCTCGTGAACTATAACTGTAGCAGCCTTTGTGTTCCTCCAAAGCAGAAATTGGGAAAACAGTTTTAGCAGGGAATTTCGATGGTAGCAATCCCAGGCCAGGCTTTCCCCCTTTCAAGTGAATTTGTATTTATATAAGTTGGAATTTTCAGTGCGTGTTATTGCTCTCACAGAACCTTCCTATTTTTCTACTGCAAAGTAAGACATTCTTTGTTTTTTTTAAAAAAAATGCACCAAATTTTTGATACGTTTAATCCACTCACCCTTTCTGCAACTTGAAGCACATTCTCACTCCTGTCTGTAATAAACTACAATTTTTAAGGTCTTCTTTATTTCAATTCTCATTATAAACCTCAATAAGCCCAGTGAGAATAACCATGCCATGGTCTAAAGGTTTCACTGCCTTAAACCTTTGACCAAACAACTCATTCTATTATTTCTGAATTCAGTTTCATTCAGTTTTTCAGGATATGCGTAGATGTAAGCCATCTTTTTCTCCCCCCCACAATATAAGACTAATGGCTTCTATCTCAGTCATGGAGACCAACCTTGCTCCTCTCTGAAACCTCTCGAGCAGTCTCCACCATCTGTATACCTGCCACCATCTTGTCTTCCAAACTCCTACCTGAATGGCCCAGTCATTCTGCTTACAATATTTGAAGTTTTCGTTAACCTCCTGCTCCAAAATTCTTCCATATTCCTCCCACAAACCCCTTCCGTAAGCACGGAACCACAAGTTCTAGCTTATGGAAGCAATGAACTCAGGCCTTTTACCAGTGTTCTGTAGTAATCAATTTTCCCATTTCTGTAACCAAAGTTCCAACAAGGATCAAGTAAATCAAGCAGAGATTTATTTTACTTAAGGCGTAGGCAATACAGTTCATGGACTGGGGATAGAAAGGGTCTTGAAGAGTGAGATGGGGTCACAGGGAGTGTGCTGTCACAAATCAGTGATGAATGCTAATGCTAAAGTGGGTTTCTTTTACTTCCTTGTTTATTCAGCAAAATATCGTAGCCTATGGAATAGTGATGCTGCTTGGATGCAGAACTGGTCATCTCTTCTCAGCGAAATCCCTCTGGAAACATCCTTATAGACACAGCCAGAGGTATGCTTCCAAGGTAATTCTAATTCCAGTCAATATGGCACTGTAAATTGACCTCCTTAGAGTTCATATGCATCCTCTCCTTTTTATCACAGGATTATCATTAGTAATGTTGTCTACAGATCATATTGACATATTAGAAAGCTAACTCTGGTAGCCTTAGTAAGAAAGATGGAAGAGTGGTAGTGAATTAGACAGGAAGAAAAATAGATAATGCAGAAGGCCAAAGAAAAGTTCTTAACTCTCTTCCCTCCCACTTCTCCTTCCTCTCTTGTTGATCTCCATCCAAATAACCCTTTCTACTTTCGTGTCACACTGGCTCATCATTACACTTCTGTATTTTCCTGTCCCCTCTCTATTTAAAATTATCCCTCTGTCATCCCTGTCTTTCTACTTCCATCACACACACACACACACACACACACACACACACATATACACACACACACTCACAAATTCATATCTACATTCTTCACATGCATGTCTTTGAACATGTAATGTTTATTTTTCTGAATTGCCAAATTTTGACTTATTTAACCATGTTTTGAAAATGTGTTTGAAAAAAGAACTAAGTTTAGCATTACTTAGTTCTCACATGGGTGATAGTACTTACCATCATTATGGTTAGTGCTTAGCTCTATTTGTGACATGTGTCACAAGTGAAAGCATCTTAGTATTTAGATCAACTTGACAAGTAGAAATTCAACTTTCTTTTCTTGCTGATGTCTTGTTTGCTTGTTTGAGATTGAGTCTCATTATGTAGCCCAGTTTAGTATCAAAATTGATACTTTTATCTTTGATTCCTGAATGTTGGCATTCCAGGCATGTATCAGTATCATTATGCTATGCTTAGTTAAAATTATTCTGATAATTATGTATCATAGTCTTCTGAAGTTGGTTTTTTTGCTTAAAATCAATGTTCATGCTGTACCTCTATGAATTTATATTGTCATTTATACACACAAGAATATCTTGAGCATGCATTAATTGCTCCAATGATTGTGCAAACAATTTCTGTCCATTAGCTATCATCTCCCACACCGTTTACTCCATCCTCCCTTTTAAGACATCCATTTTATTCTATCAAATCCAAAAAAAATATATTCAAATACAAATACTAAGTAAATCCCTTTCAGATAAAATGTCATGTTGAACAGGCAGCACTTAGATGACCTTTGCAGATGTTGTAGTGAAGAAACAGAGAAGGTATAAGAGCAGCCTTGGCTCCTAGATCACAAAACAGCCAAAGGAAAAATTTATATCAGATTTATTACTCGTTTGTTTAGCTTTTAATTATATCATCATGAAAAAATTCAAAGAAATTATACAGTTGAACACAATTATTTCCATTTTCTTTACAAAAAAGAAAGCTATTTTCCTGATTGGGATTCTTAATGTTATTATTACTTCAAGGTTAAGGTGACATTTTTGTGTCCCTACAATGAGCAACTTCCTTGAAGGAGGAAGCTATTGGTTGTGATATATAATTTGATGGGTAGACATGTGCAAGATGCCTTTAAACTGATAGACTTTATGCCATGCTTTATGTAATAGGCTTGGGCCATAATTGAAAAGCTAAATCATTATGTTTAATTTTTTATAAAATGTACAAATATTCTTTACAACTTTGACACTTTAGTAATCATTTAGAAAAAAAAATCTTGGCAAATCATATGCAAAGATAGTTATCTTCCACCCTTAACAAATCTGACTGCTTTGGAAATAATCAACTCATAAATATTTAGCTAATATACATGCAGAGCAATGGATTGTGCAAAATTAAATGCCTCATTGAAACAATTAATTTCACATGATATGATTTATTGTGCATACTTTACTGGAAATTTAATAGAAATATGGACTTAAAGTAATTTGATCAGAGGATGTTTGCACTGTCTTTGACTTCTGGCCAACATGTATTCCTTCTTACCCTGCAGGTGAACCTCAAGAAAGAGCAGATTTCCAGGAAAGCTCTCTAATTGAATTTGTGGGTCAGGGTTTGATGAGAGGAGGTGATGACCACAGATTGTAAGATGACTAAATAAATAAATAAACAAAATGAAGTAATCCTCCCATATTTCTCATGCCTCCTGCAGCAAAGCCCCGAGGGGAAGAAAACACCACTTCAGTAAGAGCTGTTGTCATCATCTGTCCATTTCAAAAGAATACAGCTCATGCATCTGAGAGCATCAATAACCAAATATATCCTCCAGGCATCTCTGAAACACTCTGTCCTACAATTTCCCGTAAGCAGGCTTGTGCTGGATCTTAAGCAGAAATTTTACACAGCAGTGGAAGGTAGAATGAATACCAGAGATTAGGTGAGGGTGGAGCTGGAGTGGTGCTGATGAGTGGGACTTACACAACAGCAGAAGGTGATGAGAATAAACCCTTTCAGTGCCTTGGCCTACTTAGCAACTTAAGTTAATCAGTCTATCTAATTGTGGCACAAAGACACATTGAAGTGGAACTCCGAAGACCTGGTTTCTAAATCTTCCCTTTTCTCAGATATGTTTTTATTACCGTATACATATGGATGTTTCACCTGCATATATATTTGTGTACCACATGTATACCTTGTTCCTGAGGAGGTGAGCCTCCATGTGGAATTGAAGCTTGGGACGCAGGCAACAACAAATGCTGTTAACCACTGAGCCAATCTCTGGTCTCTGGATTCTAGTTCTAATCAAGTTATGTTTGACCTCAAGAAGGTCCTTCTGGTGCTTGTGAGACTCAATTTTTCATCTTTGAAATGAAATAAGACAAAAGAATGTGATAAACTCTAAGATTCCCTGCAATTTAGGGAGGCATTAACTCTATGTTCTGCTTGTGGCTTATTTCTTCAGTTTGAAAATGTCATGTATCTTTCCCAAAAATCTTCAGATTTAAGCACAGATGGACTCAATATTAAGACCATAAGGCCTGAAGTTCATAGTCAGGGATTACATGAGTGCTGGGATCATAAGTATCCTCTACCAAACCTAAACAAAGCAGTTGAGTTTTAATTTCTGATGTTAATTACTGATCAACAAAATTTAGGTGGATCTTCCTGGTTTGAAATATACTTTCCTTTTTTGTTCATCATTCAACCACTTCAAAAAGAAGCTCTGTCCTCTGCTGTGGGATGTTCTCTATGCTGTGAATGTATTGCTATGATTGATTGATAAATAAATGTTGATTGGCCAGTAGCCAGGCAGGGAGTATAGGTGGGACTAGCAGAGAGGTAAACTGGGGGAACAGGAAGGCGGAATGAGGGAGACGCTGCTAGCCACCACAGTGAGAAGCAGATGTTAAGATACCGGTAAGCCACAAGCCATGTGGCAAGGTATAGATTTATAGAAATGGATTAATTTAAGATATAAAAACAGATAACAAGAAGCCTGCCATGGCCATACAGTCTATAAGTAATACAAGTCTCTGTGTGTTTACTTGGGGGACACTAGTGATAGAGATTTGTCCTGACCGTGGGCTAGGCAGGAGCAAGGAAAACTTCAGCTACAGTCCTCTGGTGATGATTTATAAATATCAAAACATGTTTATTATCATTTCGAAATATTTATATAGTAAACAATTCATTGAAAATGTTAAGTCATACATCAAACTAAACATCAACTTCTTACTAAGACTGGATATTGCTGACATTTGATGTTTTTCCAATCAATTTTGAACATCTAGGATACAGATGATCCCTCATTTCTTCTTTTCTTCTTCTCTTCTCTTCTCTTCTCTCTCTCTCTCTCTCTCTCTCTCTCTCTCTCTCTCTCTCTCTCTCACACACACACACACACACACACACACACACACACACACACAGGGTTTACCTGTGTCATCCTGGCTCTGTGCTGAAACTCACTTTTTAGACCAGGCTGTCCTTGAACTCACAGAGATCCACCTGCCTCTGTCTCCTGAGGGCTGGGATTAAAGAAGTGCACCACCATTGCCCAGTGCTCCCTCATTTCTTAATAGCCCACTAACTATAACAGTCACTATTGATCATGATTCTGGATGTAGTAGTCCCAAGTGTTGCATACCCTCAAGGTCAAAGTTTTTAGTCTAAATTCTAGATTTCTATAATCCTTATTTTATTTATTACATCTTAATTTGAAATGTTTAAAATGTCAAGTGTTGATATCTCTTAAAACAAAACAATTCTAAATGATAATTCCAATTTGGGGAAAAGAGAAGATCAAAACACCAGAGGATCTGGGAGGAGTTAGAAAAGGGAAATAGTGATCAGGATGCAGTGTTAATTTATGGAACAAGTATGAGAAACATAACATCTTCTCAAGGATTCACTTTGTCAAATAAAATGTCTAATTCTATGGTTAACCCATTGCTTCAAAAAAAAAAAAAAAAAAACAAAGTGGATGCTATCTCCTAATCACTTTGCATCCCTAAAGAACAAAATTTAATAATGAAACCAATCACCTTAAGACAGGATATTTGATATCTTCTTCCATTTTGATGATATATTTTTAGTTTTCTTTTATTCAATAATAAGCTTATAAGTGAAGGCAATTTGGGTCAATATAATCAATAATTATTAGTTACTTTCTGTGGTAAAGATTAAATAAGCTTGCATCAGGCTAAGCACTAAAGCTTTAAACATAGACCATGTAACTCTTGACACATGACAATTATTCTTGGCTGCTCCTCTTTTCTTTTCTCTCTCTATCACAGACAAGATACATTGTTAACTACTTTTTCTCAAAGTCCACAAAAGAGGAACTTGGATGTTCACCTAAAGGAATAATAGCATATTAAAGCAGTATTTCTCAAGTTCCGATTTTCACCTGATTCAACTAAGTGAATGATTCTTCATAAAGTGAAAATTCTGATTATACAGGTTAGAAGTGGGAAAGAAGGCCAAGTGTTACCATGGAGTTCCCAGTGATGGCAATCCAAGGATTAAGGAACAGTTGTAAGCACTGATAAGAAAGATAATAGAATTTCTGACATAAATAGTAAGACTGGCTTTATGGTCCAGTCTTTCTGGGACTAGTGTTTAAACTTAGTGCCTGGGGTTAGTAAGATTTCTATAAACACCCAGTTCATAAATGAACAGAATAGTTGTCTTGTTACTTTACCTATTGTTGTGATAAAATACTCTGACCAAAGCAACTCAATTGGGGAAAGTGTATATTTGTTTCCAATTTGAGGTTTCCTTCTGTCACAAGCTCCTGACAAAATGACTTCATCACCATGATGGAATGAAACCTCAAATTGGAAACAAATCACATTACATCCATAATCAAGAAGGAAGGGGTGATGGATGTTGCTGCTCAGCTCAGTTTCTTTTTTACTCAGCCCAAGACCCCACTCCAAGGAATGGTGTTGCATCACACAACCTAAGATCATTCCTAACAGGGATAACCAAAAGTTACTGTCTTTACTGATTCTAGATCCTTTTGGGTTGATGATATTAAACATCACAGCAGCTTTCTAGTTAGTCTCAGTCATGTGTTTGAGATTGTGGAAAGGGAGTTCAAAAGTGTTTGAACTGTGTTATAATGGTGACTGGGGCCAGGGCTTATGTGATACAACGATTCTTGGTAAGAAATTCCCTAAACTTAAGCCTCAGCATCATCTGGAAATTCAGAAGGACAACATGGAGGTAAGAAGGGAACTTGCTGAGATAAGCCTTCCAGAAGAATGTGGGGAAAGAGGGGAAGATGGACAGAGTAAAAGGACCAAATTTTTTATATAAATGTATGTGGCTATAAAACAATAAAATTGTTTAAACTCTCTTGATGTCACCCCAATTTGCTAACAGAGAACTTCAAGGGAAGCACAGTCCAGTAACATGCATTTCATCCAGCTCTTCAGTTACTCTGATACTCCTCAAAACCTAAGTACTATTGGCTTAAAAAGAGAGGGCTAGAGCAGATGACCTGGACTGTAGCATAAGGAAGAAGCATATGAAAGTTCTAAATGTATTTTGACATGAAAGAAATGATTGGACACCTCTTTTCAGTATATTGACTGACCACACAAAAGATTTCATCTTTCTCCTACTTTTATTACATAGAGCAATTGATGTATCCCACATAGATAATGTGTGTGTGCGTATGTACATTTGTAGATAATGTCAGGGAATTTTGACCCCGGACAGAAAAAACTGATATAAATGGAAGCAAAGATAGACTCAAGGAGGTACTCTGAACCACACATGATTCAAAAGGGAAAGCTGGATGGATCACAAGACAGGAAGGAGAAAGGCAGGGTACAAAGGTTAGCTAAAATCTAGAAGCATTGAAATGATATCCAGCTGGGCAGTGGTGGCACACGCCTTTAATCCCAGCACTTGGGAGGCAAAAGGCAGGTGGATCGCTGTGATTTCGAGGCCAGCCTGGTCTACAAAGTGAGTTCCAGGAAAGGCACAAACCAAACAGAGAAACCCTGTCTCAAAAAACCAAAAATTAACAAAATAATAATTAAAATTAAAAAATTAAAAAAGAAAAAAAAAGAAATGATATGCAAGGCAGGATGGAATGAAAAAACAGTGACATTCAGTAAGGACAGCTAGAATTAGAGATTCTTCCATATCTTCAAAAGACTCTTAGGTTATAAGGAACAAAGCAAATGCCATAATTCCATACTCACATGCAAAGGTTTCCTCTCAATGGGAAATTTTAAATAAACACACCATGAATCCTTTAGTAATGGGCAATTAAGCACCAGTTACCTCCCCCATGAGTATAAATAGTTTTCTCATTGTTTGTGTTGAATTCTGAATAAAATTTTAAACTATAAAATTAGATATAAGAAGAAAAAAATAGATATAAGATAACACAGTAAAGTTAAATCAAACCTTAGCGAATGGCTGGGAATGAAACTTTCCTCAGAACTTGGGAAGGACCAATGGTCGAGCTAAGGACATCCCATTCCATGTAGCACAAATGCAAAGACTCCCATCATGTTATTAATCCTGTGCTATAGTCTGAGTCAGGAGTGTGATCCAAAGGCACAGCCTAGGGTGCTACAGAAAGTCATTGAGGCCTTTAGGAGATGGAGCCTCGTGAGAGGAAGTTGGATCTTTGGGAAACGTACCCTTAGTGGAGATACTGATATCCTGTTCCCCTCTTGTTTCTCCCATGGCTTCCTGGTGACAATTGTACAAGTAGCTCTCCCTACCATGATGCCTACATCTCCACAGGCTAAAATGGGTCATTCAACTATAGATCAAATCTTCTAAAGCTAAAACTGTAATCCCAATAAACCTCTCTGGTGAAATTTTATCTGTGTACCCCAATGAAGTTTATCTGAGGATTAGAGGAAAAAGCCAGCCACTATAGTAAACATAGAGGTCAGGCAACAGTAGCACATGACTTTAATCCTGTCACTCAGAAGGCAGAGATCTGTCTGGATCTCTGTGAGTTCAAGGCCACACTGAAAACTGGCCAGGCATGGTGACACATAGCTTTAATCCCAGCACTAACCATAAAGGTCTGGAGGTCTGTACAGACAGACAGGAAGTGACAGAGCTGGGCAGGAAGAAGAAGTGATGTAGCTAGGCAGAGAGAGGAAATGAGATGGCCTAACAGAAAAGCATACAGGCGTGAGTACACAGGAAGTAAGTCTCTTTTTGGCTGAGCATCTCTAAGTGGAGAGAACATGGCTGGCCTCTTTCTGCTTTTCTGATCTCTCAGTTTTAACCTTAGTATCTGGCTCCAGGTTTTTATTAATAAGACCTTTTAAGATTCGTCTTACAAAGACCCCTTTCTTTATATAAGCGAGAATTGTTGAGACCAAGGTCGGATTAAGCACAGAGACAAATAGCCAAACGAACGGAAACACATGAACTATGAACCAATGGCTGAGGGGTCACCAACTGGATCAGGCCCTCTGAGTGGGTGAGACAGTTGATTGGCCTGATCTGTTTGGGAGGCATCCAGGCAGTGGCACCCGGTCCTGTGCTCATTGCATGAGTCGGCTGTTTGAAACCTGGGGCCTATGCAGGGTCCCTTGGCTCGGCCTGGGAGGAGGGGACTGGACCTACCTGGACTGAGTCCACAAGGTTGATCTCAGTCTGTGGGGAAGGCTCTGCCCTGGAGGAGATTGGAATGGGGGGCGGGCTGGGGGGAAGGTGAGGGGGGAGGGAGGGGGGAGAACAAGGGAATCTGTGGCTGATATGTAGAACTGAATTGTATTGCAAAATAAAAATTAAAAAAAAAAACAAAAAAACAAAGACCCCCTTTCTTTACATTTATTCTTTTGATATTCTGTGTTAGTAACTAAAAGCCAAATAAATATATCCAAGACTTTTGATGAATTGTTTCTCTTAATATTGAAAAAGGAAGGTCTTTAGCTTTACCACAAACCACTATATGAAATAAGTAAACCCTGTAAAAAGGTATTCTGAGATTATATAATATTTTGTGAGTACTTTTTTTTGTTATTGTTGTTATGGTTTGATGTGTTTGTCTTTAGTTTTTGTTTTCATGATTTTTTTTGAGAGAAAGAGAGAGACTATGACTTTGGTTGGGAATGGAGGTAGTAGTGATCTGAGAGGACATAGGAGAGTGGAAATAATGTGATCAAAATATATATTGTATAAAAAAAATTAAAAATAATTTTAAAATGTAAATAATCTTCTAATGGGCTATGTGGTATTATTAAGAGTGGCAATAAGGCCATCCGATCACCAGAGTAGGTCAGTTCTGGCTTTCTCTTGACCATTGCCAGTAGTCTATTGTGGGGGTATCTTTGTGGATTTCTGTGGACCTCTCTCGCATTTTGCTTCTTCCTATTCCCATGGGGTCTTCATTTATTATGATCTCTCTTTCCTTGTTCTCCCTCTCTGTTCTTGATCCAGCTGGGATCTCCCGCTCCCCTAAGCTCTCTTCCCCTGCCCTTGCCCTTCATTACCCCCCTTCACGTCCAGTTTGCTCATGTAGATCTCATCCATTTCTCTGTCATTGGGCAATCCCTGTGTCTTTCTTAGGATCCTCTTTACTAGGTAGCCTCCCTGGAGTTGTGAGTAACTGACCTACTCTGGTGATCGGATGGTCAAACACCCTAACTGCCATGGTAGAACTCTCATCCAATGGCTGATGGAAGCGGATGCAGAGATCCACGGCCAGGCCCCAGATGGAGCGCTGGAAGTCCAATCGGTGAGAAAGAGGAGGGATTGTATGAGCAAGAGATGTTGAGACCATGATTGGAAAAAGAACAGGACAAATAGCCAAACTAGTGGAAACATATGAACTATGAACCAATAGGTGAGGAACCCCCAACTGGATCAGGCCTTCTGGATAAGTAAGACAGTTAATTAGCTTGAACTGTTTGGGAGGCCCCCAGGCAGTAGGACGGGGACCTGTCCTTAGTGCATGAGCTGGCTTTTTGGAGCTTGGGGCCTATGCTGCGACACTTTGCTCAGCCTGGGAGGAGGGGACTGGACCTGCCTGGGCTGAATCTACCAGGCTGAGCTGAATCCCCAAGGGAGTCCTTGCCCTGGAGGAGATGGGAACGGGGTGTGTGTGTGTGTGTGTGTGTGTGTGTGTGTGTGGATTGGGGGGATGGGGGGGTGGGCAGGAGGAGGGATGGGGGGTTGGTAGGAGGAGGGAGGACAAGGGAATCTGTGGCTGATATGTAAAATTAAATTAAATTATGAAATTAAAAATAATAATAATAATAAAAAGATTGGCAATATGAAAGAAATTTTGATTATTTTTCTTTCCTAGCCCTATAATCCTCTGATTTTCCAAACTTTTTAAAAAATTCATACCTATGAATATTTGTATACATGTTTGTAAGTTATTTTCATTTCTTTTGCAGTCATTCCCTTTAAACTATCTTTCTGTAAATTTCTTAAAATTTTGTTGTTGTTGTCTTGAGACAGGGTTTCTCTGTGTAACAGCTCTGACTGTCCTGGAACTCACTTTGTAGACCAGACTAACCTTGAACTCACAAAGACCCACCTGCCTCTGCCTCCTGAGTGCTGGGATTAAAGGCGTGCGGCACCACTGCCTGGCCTGCCTTTTTGACTTATTTCTTTATGTCCTGCCACCAAAGTATGTGGTATCATTGGCTTGAGTTACATTTCTATGTTTAGTATGTGGACTGAATAAAAAAAAAATTCTTAATAAAAAAATAAAATAAAAACAAATATGGATGTTTGTCCATCCTATCACCAGAGTAGGTCAGTTCGGGCTTTCTCTCGACCATTGCCAGTAGTCTATTGTGGAGGTATCTTTGTGGATTTCTGGGGATCTCTCTAGGACTTTGCTTCTTCCTATTCCCATGGGGTCTTCATTTATCATGGTCTCTTTTTCCCCGTTCTCCCTCTCTGTTCTTGATCCAGCTGAGGAGCCCCCAACTGGATCAGGCCCTCTGGATAAGTGAGACAGTTGATTAGCTTGAACTGTTTGGGAGGCACCCAGGCAGTGGGACCAGGACCTGTCCTTAGTGCATGAGCTGGCTGTTTGGATCCTGGGGCCTATGCAGGGACACTTTGCTCAGCCTAGGAGAAGGGGACTGGACCTGCCTGGATTGAATCTACCAGGTTGAGCTGAATCCCCAGGGGAGTCCTTGCCCTGGAGGAGATGAGAATGGGGGGTGAGCTGGGGAGAGGTGGGGGAGGGGGAGGAGGGAAGACAGGGAAATTCGTGGCTGATATGTAAAATTAAATCAAATTATAAAATAAAAAAAACAAATATGGAAATATTTTTTTTTAATTTCTTAAAATTTTTCACACTACCAAAAATAGTAATACCATAATAAAAAGATAAATTCTTTATCTTCTTGGAATAAATGTATAATTTGATGGCACTGCAGTCTTTAAATTATTTATTTGTTCTTGTTTATTTATATATGCTATGCATTCATTATTTATTGTAGAACAAATAACAGGATAGGCATTGTTATCTTTGCTGTATAGTACTTACCTTGAAGAAGTTGCTAAACCTTTGTTTTGTTACCAATACAAGCAAATTGCTTGTCATAATGAAAGCTAATATTTATGAGCACCTGCACCTGCTATGCTTACTTTCTTAAATTTCTTAAAATATAACGTTTTTCCTTAATGACCAGATTGTTAAAATAGAGATTTTGATTGCTTGAGTGTAGATCATCCAGATGCATTTGAGCTGTTTACATCCACCTCAATTTCCACTATCGAAAATTACCTTAAAATTAAAGCTGTTAAGTTACTCAACTAGTACTGTAAACATAGAACATGACTCCTGGTTATCACTTTCTCTGCCCTTTCTTTATTAACGATTGTTGTGTGAAAGCTCAGTGCATTGTTAGTGATGCCACCTCCCTAGGATTATATAGGAAACCTTTGCAAGTCAACAGCATCAAGCCAGTCAGCTGTTTTCTTCCAGGATTCCTGCCTCTGTTCATGCCTGAATCCTGGCCCTGATTTCCCTCCATGATTGTCTCTGATTGAGATATATAAGCCAAATAAACCCTTTTCTCTCAAAGCTGTTTTTAGAAAGCAAATGAGAATAACAATAAATGATTAGAAAATAAGTGTATTAAGTTCTCATCAGGAAATTGTTGGCTGAAAGCAAATGCCAAACCAATAACCAGAAAATATGTAATAATTCCAATAAAGAGAAGTGTTCCAGGAGAATATTAAAGAGAAAACTGATCATGACATGAAAGGAAAGCTTATTGTTCTTTTCATAACCCAGTTCATGCATTGTCAATAAGCACTCCAAAAGTAAATTTAAGTAAAAGAAAATAAAATAGACACATGGTAATCTAGGACCAGCACAAATATTTGTATTGTGTTGGATGAACTTGCATGCCTATTGCAAGAAATTGTTTGCAGTTAGTGAAGACAGGAAGGGTAGATTCAAGTCTACACACAAAAGTGAAAGTTTATTGAGAATTTTATGATGTTGAACACAGAAGCAAGACGTAGTAACATGTCCTTGATAAAGAATCCCAGAATAAAGGCAGGCATGTTGGCAGACACTTGTAACCTCAGCATTCCAGAAACTGAGACAGCAGAATTGTGAATTCCAATCCACCCGGGGTTTTCTCTCTCTCTCTCTCTCTCTCTCTCTCTCTCTCTCTCTCTCTCTCTCTCTCTCTCTCTCTCTCTCCACTTGTGTGTGATTGAAGATAAAACACTCTTTTAAAAGAATGAGAGTCTCATGATTTGGATATGAGTGATCATTCTAGTGACGTATCAAGAATGGATACATGAGGACAGGGTAATTACAAAAAGTTGTTTAAAATAAGACAGGGTGGGATCATAATTCAGACAGCAACCTCAGTAAGGATAAAAAGAAACAATGAGATTAGAAAGCAAAAACATATATATTTCTACAGGACATGATTGACCAGACAGCAAGCTTTAACTCTCAAGATGTTGATGAAGTACTGTTCAGCACACTCCTTAGACTATTTCTAAGGCAAAATTTATGTTCCTCTTATGGTCTTAGTAATCATCCTTATTCATGTTATAGCTGCATAAGACAACAGGAATTTCAGGCAGGAGGATTCAAATTTGGATACCTAGAAGAAGCATCACTAATTCTAGCTTCAGTAAGTTTTAAACAACTACTACACATATTTAATTTAGAATTAATAATGTGGTGGTATGGAAATTAAATCCCCAATGGTTGTCAGAGAAAAGCACCTATTGAGGTATAAATATAGGAAAGATAAATCTACTTGCAATGTAATTAATTCAAATCTGCAGTACCAATATGTGTGTGACGCTGTTCTCATTATTACATTACATTTTGAAGCATTCTCAGGAATTTAATTAGCATTTACCCATACGACTGAAGAAAATGAGATATTAAGCATGCTATTTAATTAACTAGCTATAGATTTCTTGTTAAACAAATATTAAACGCATAAACACTTGAGACCAGGCTGAACATGTGGCCCTAACTAAATACCCATTTACTCACGAGTCTTAAAAAAAAAAAAGAAAGAAAACAGCAGTTAATTTCAATAACTAAAATATACACAGAGGTTCCTAGTAGAGTCTGTGCTTTTGTCCATGTGAGGATCGTTTTTTTAAGCCCACACAAACTTTTGCCATCTTCCTTCGGTTCCAGATCATATGAATTCCGAAGCAAACTACTCGCACATTCTGATTAGTTATCCTGGCATAAAACACTCTCGTTTCTTGTGTGTGGCTGTAGAATGTGGACATGTTAATTTGCCCAGTGTCAGGTGGTGAAGAAGTGTCGCTTACTTTGTCACTTGATAGCCTGTCGCCTACAGAGCAGCGATAAGGACCTCATTGAAACAAACTGTCACTGCTCTGTTTAAAGCTGTCCAATGATTGCCTTTGTGAATTTTTAATGACTACCTGCTCTTAACTTTGCCCCCAACCTTAGATTCATCCTACCTCTGATCGCGTTCACGTTTCCTCTTCATTCCATATTCTCTTGTTTTCTGTGCTTTGCTCTTCCAGATCCGTTTCAGGTGAGCTACTCCATCAGAATATTTGGCCTTGGAAATTTATCTGTTAGAAGTCAGACTCTATAGCTACATAAACATTGTCTTCTAAGGGAGCACTCACTCTGACCAACCCCATTTCTTCAATTCATTTTGGATTTTCCCTATTAGAAAATACACTATATATTTCTTACACTTAGTTGTTACTTTATTCTACCTCCAACTAAACATGAAGTCCACAGGGAGGAATTTACATCTGTTCACTACTATCTCCTCAGTATCAAAACTAATAGTATCTGCTGTATGGGACAGTGTTCAATCAATATTCCGTGAGTTAATGAAATAATACTCTATAAATAATAGCATCTATGCCTCATTAAAAGTTTTCAATGCTCCAAAAGAATTCTTATATATATATATATATATATAAAATGTTATATAGATTTATATTATTGTATTATATATATAATATATGAATAAAAAGAAATGTTCAAAAGGCACTTTAGGAACATGAATAGCAATATGTCATCAATAGCTTCCCCACTAGAGTCTATAACTTTCCTAACCATGAGTTTTGATTATGTTTACAGTACCAGGCATGGATTCCTTCCCATGAAACAGCCCTCAAATACAATCAAGAAAGCAGTTGGTTATCCCTATAATCGGTCTTGCCACTGTTATACCAGTGCACACATCTTACCAGACACACTGTATATTTTATTTGAATGGTGCAGCTCTAGGTAAGACCATTGATTTCTTTACTCTGCCAGGAGTCTACATAGCACTTTCCAGCACTCTGAATGCCAGTCAGCAGGAAGATATTTTACTTCAATTTAAGATTGATTTCTCTGTGTCCTGTGACAAAAGTGTACTGTTTTTCAAAAATAGGATCTTACTCTCAGTATAGTGGGAGGCAAACTCTACTGGCAATGGGGTGTATCATTTTGAGTTCCTTTGCTACCTCTGGGACCATTAACGTTTAGAGATGTAACCTGTGCATGGCTCTGAGATTTTCATTGAATAACTCATGTCTTCTAGCAGCAACATGGTTGCTAATGTGGAGCACCTCCTTTTAAACTTCTCTTTTGAAATTAGATTGTATCTTAGCTTAGAAACTTCTGGAGTTCCACAAAACGTCTTCAAATACCCTTAGTTTTGTCAGTCTCCTTTTTCCTCTCCTTCCCCACCATCCTCTTTCAAGAGCCACTTCAGGCCTTAGCTTCTGTATTCCTTCCTCTCTGCTTCTGAGTACCAGACATTCTACAATCCCCTTCTATTTATTATTTGGACTGTAAGATCTAGGTTCCCAAGTAGCTTCTTCAGAAACATATTATTTGGTCTAAGCCTTTCCCTGGTCCCTACATTTCTCATCCCCATCAAATCTGTAAGTTTTTTAGAGTTCATGTTGATCAGTATTACGTATTATATAGAAATTAATTGTGTAACAAACTGTGCACAGAAATGGATGTTACCTTTGTAATTTTATATTCTTTAAATGTGGTCTTTGACAGTTTTACAAAGGAACGTAATGTACACTGACCTTCTCACACATCACCCTTTCCCAACTTCCTACCACATTGTCTACCTCTCCCTTCGTACAAATGTCTTCATTGTCTACCTCTCCCTTCATACAAATCTCTTTTGTTTTATGGCTCACTGAGTTTAACAAGGTGGTATAGGGTCTTGCTTATTGTTTATTTCTTTCCTTGGTTCATAAGCACTTTCTTCATATTCATAATAAAATAAATGTTTGTTAAATATTTTTGTGTATTTCACAAAATAAATAATTTTTATCACCTAATCAATTTTGAAATTTGTATGATTTATTTTCTTAAATTCAAAATAATTGAAATGCAACTAATTATTCTACCTACAATCTGAGATTGTTTTATAATGTATCTTGTGATTCAAATATTATTTCTCTATACAATTATAAATTCCACCCCAAGAAATTTACATCATTTTTTAGCATGGAG
The DNA here is from genome assembly GCF_949786415.1 of Peromyscus eremicus. NCBI lineage: Eukaryota > Metazoa > Chordata > Mammalia > Rodentia > Cricetidae > Peromyscus > Peromyscus eremicus. Next base: position 110,070,924 of record NC_081420.1, on the reverse strand, counting down.
TTATGCATCTGTTTTGTTAAGGTGAGAGATTTAAACACCTGATCACTAAGAATACATTCAGGGATAGGATAGGTACCTCGTGAACCATTATATGAATCCACATGTGATTCTAGAATGTTCTCTAATGTTTTAGTATATTATCTTATTAATACTTTTTGTCCACTGGAGACTGGAGATGATTAATCCTTTGTGATAAAGAAGGCAAAGGTCAAAAGAAGTACAAGATCTGTTTTCTTTGTATCTCTTTGCTGTGATAATCATCTTGGATGATAAAATAGTTTCGGAGCAGGGTAGTCTAGCAGGCTAAAACATGAGTATACCAGAAGTTAAGAATATGAATTCAATCTCATAAGAGGTATTTCTGTAATAACTAGATTGTCACGAACGAGGGTACCATCTGTTTTCAAGGGTCTGAGACTTTCTTGGTTTAGAATGTTATTTTTGCTTTTGTCATTATTCCCAGAGGGAAGATCACAAACAAATGAGAATCTAGACAAAAGACATTATCTCACTTGATGTAAATACAGGAAATACATGAAGCAGCATATAAAACTTCAAGTATATAAGTAAGCTAATATTAGTAATATATATATATATATATAAACAATCAAGACAAAAAGAAGAAACAGGTGCTGAGGCAGTAGTTCCTCAGGTAAAATCATTAGACATACAAATATATCAACCTGAGATTAATTCTGAACCTGCATATAAAGCACCAGAGGAGGTAGCTCAAAGCTGTAATCACAGCTCTCCTATGTAGAGATTTGAGGAGAGACTTGAAAATTGTCTATCAGCAGAAATGCAGAAATGAAGGAGATTTTGCTTCAAAACAAGACAGGAATGGAAACTCAAGAATTAATCTCTGATATCACACATGTGCCATGGCATGAGCACATGCATCTATGAGCACATAAATAAAACATTTAAAAGGAATATTTTACTTCTACCAGGCACACCACCATCTAAAACAACAGAAGAAATCTTCAAGATAGAAATAGAACAAGAATTTTAACTATGAGTAAGGATAACACTACAAGCTTCAAGTGCTTTCCAATGACTATAACATGTAGAGCCACAGATTGAATTTGAAATGAACCCGGCTTTCATGAGTGTCACAATTCTAAACATAAATAGATGGTGAATAATGGTTCCTTGTGAAACTGTCAACATATTTAAACTGAAAATGAGATTTTGTCCTCTTAAAGTTTCATCCACTCAGTTTAGCAAATAAACATTAGGATGAATGTGAATATGCATACACACAAAACAAGAGTAGATAAAAGGAATGACCACATGACGGATTTTTACGTGGCATATATAAGTGACAGAGTTAAGCATATTTTCCTGTTATACTTCCAACTTTTCTGTAGAATTTCTTGATTAACATTTTCAAAATAATATTTTAAGAGAGTGTATTTAAAGGCATCTTTCTTAGTAATTAAGGGAAAATAATAGGAGCATTTGTTAATTCTCTATTTTTTTATTCATTTTTATTTTATGTATATGCATAAGTATGTCTGTGTACTACTTGCATGCAGTAACCACAAAAGCCAGAAGACAGCATCAACTTTCTTGGAATTTGAGTTACTAATGATTGTGCGTCGATATATGTGTGCTGGGGATTATAATCAGGTTGAGCATTGAGACATCTCTCCATCCCCATTAATTTATTTCTATGAAAAGAAAGTAAGTGTTGGATTACTATTTTTTTGAAGGATCCTTAGATTTTTTTTTTTCTCAAAATAGGACTTTGGTATTCCTTCATTTTCTAAAATCTGCAATATCCCTCATTCAGAATTCTAGCTGACAACCATATTTCTTCTTTAGTTCATATTTAAAGAGTAAACAATGCAAATATTGGTTTAAACTATAAAAACATGATTAACTCAAAAAATATGATTAACTTAATTTTCAAGAGTTTTACCCTTGAAAAAAAGCCTGTAACAATGACAGGAAAAGTGTCATATTTGTAACAGCATATGAGGAGAAAGAGAGCTAAAACTTTGTATTATTTGATGTGACAACACAAGGACCTCCAACAGTTAACTCCAGAAGATTAAGTTGAAGTTGGTTTTCCTTCCACTGTTTGATCATGGCCTTCATCTCTTATCAGGCTGGGTATAACATAGATTGTTTAGAATTGTGCTCCTTAGGATTTTAGAATAGATCAAAAAGAAAAATGGGAACTAAGAGTATCCTACAAATTTAAACAAGATTTTATTTTCCAATATTTGTTTAACTCACAAAAACTATACTATAGTTTTTTCCTTGAATTTGCCTAATGTTAACATTCTATAGAACAGTGATATGTACACCAAAACTTACAATGAGTTATGTTACAATATGGTTTAATAGTTTACATACCCCTTTTCTATCAACGGTCATTTTTCTGTTCTGGTATGCCATTCAAAGTATGTTGAATTCAACTGTCATGACTTTAGTCTTCTCTGATCTATAAATGTCTCTCAGTTTTTCTTTTTTAGTGAACATAGCAGTTTTGTGACATATTTGTTGTTTGGTAAAATGCCCATCAAATTGGGTGACTGATGTTTTCTTCTTATTTCTGTGTAGATATTTTTTTAGCATAAGAATCAAAAAAGCAAGACATCAGAACATAGGGTAACTGAGAGCTGCGTGATTAACCATTGGTGATTTTAATGTTTATGGTTTCATTCAGGTGCTTTTAGAGGTCGTCTTTCTTTCAGAACTGATAAAATCTGGATTCAAGTAAAATACCTAACTCTGGGTAGGTCAATGAGGGTATTTTCTAGAACAATTAATTGAGGGGGGAAGACCCTTTCTGAGAGAAGGCAGCATCATTGGCCAAGGCCCAGATACAAAAAGTCTGAGGGAAAAGCAGTTGTTTTTTTCTGCCTGCCTTCATTCCTTGCTAGTGAGTGATTCTCCTTTGCTACTGCCAAAGCCGCCTTTGTGCAACTCAGACAACAGAAGCCAGTTTTTTCAACCTTCCCATCTAGACCAAAGTCAAGCAGCTTTCCAGCAATCATCCAGGCCTTCAGTGCCTGGTAGGGATTGCTGAGGTATCCAGTCTCATGCACTGAACAATTACTGAGTTCTCAGCCTCTGCAGTATATACCTATCCCCTATTGTGAAACTAGAATAATAATCCCCTTTGCAATATGTATATTTTCTATATGTTCTGTTCATCTAGAGAACCCTCACTAGCACAGGTGGTATTTGACAGTCTCCTATACTACACAATCATTCATTCCTGTACTCTAATCTTTGCTATTGAAACACTGATCATTAACCATACTCAAAAGGAGATAGACTCTGCTTAATAGAAAGGACCCCCCATTTATACAGTTGCTCAGATTTCTTCTTTAAGGAACACATGTCTTCCATTTTATTTATCCGTTTATTTATTTCTTCGTTATTTGTTAAGAGTAGAAACTCACAGAAATACATTGAAAATTTTGTATTACATCTTCATAGTGACATGATTTATTTTATTTCTTAGGTTACCTTATATCTTCCCAGGTGAGTCTGGAGATGTGGCTCCTCCATCCTTGCGGTAAGCCTCTATCTTATGTCTGCTGCTATTTAAGAATCTCATTGTTTCCCAGCTTTGTCTTCTCTTCTAGGTGTACCATACATCTCGTTGTCCCCGTTCTAGAATCGAGCAGCTTTGTCATTTTTCTAAGGATCTCCAGATCCTTTCATTTCACTAGTACATTGAATTTGAAGGTCGAAGTGAGGCATAAGCCTTTATTTTTTTAAATTAATTGAGTCAGGTACAGGAATGACTAGATGTAAACCTAATGAGAGAGTTACGGCTTATCCTTGATCTCTTCTGTCCTCTTTCCTTCCTGGTGTGTTGCTCCCTCAGCTCCCAGCAACTGCACAGGTCTACTGATGTATCCTTCTCTTTAGAAACAGAAACTACAATGTCACATCGAGAGGCACTAAGTTTACCTCTGTCAGCCTTCATCCAGTAACTGATGGAAACAGATGCAGAGAGCCTCAGCCAAACATTGGCCCAAGCTTGAGGAATACTGTTTGGAAAAAAAAAAAAGGATTGTAGGAGCCAGAGGCATCAAGGATATCACAAGAAAACCCATAGAAACAACTAATCTGGCTCATAGGAACTCACAGAATCTGAACCAACAACTAGGGAGCCTGCATATGACCAACCTAGGCCCTCTACATATATGTGACAATTGTGTAGCTTGATATACTTGTGGGACTACTAACAATGGGAGCACAGACTGTCCCTAATGCTTTGGCTGGCTCTTGGGAATTTGTTCCTCATATGGGATTGCTTTGCCCAGCCTTAATACAAGGGAGGTGTGTAGTCTTACTGCAACTTGATATGCCATGCTTTGTTGATACCCATGGGAGGCCTGCCCCTCTCTAAACAGAAACAGAGGAGGAGTGGATTAGGGGGAGGGAAAGAGGAGAGAGAAGGGGAAAATAACAGAGAGAGGAAGATGGGGTCAGGATGTAAAATTAATTAATTAATTAATTAATTAATTAATTAACTAAAAAATAAAAATAAAATGAATAATAAAAAAGTTTCCCTCTCTCTTTCTGTACAGTCAGAGCTACTGACTTTGACTCTGAGCTTTAATGACAAATACGGAGTTTAATACTCTCCAAATTATTCTTCACTTCTCCAACATCCTCCCTCTATAATGAACATTTTATTCATAACCCTCATGTGGATGTTTTACTTTGGAAATTTTTTCCTTTCTTTCTTTCACAAATGGCTTGGGAAAGTGTAGGAGTGTATCTAAAGCTGCTTTATTAGCATGACTAGATTTACAAATTGTTGATTGCCCTCTTTCCAGTAGCATATGTAATATTGATAGTGCTGAGTAAAGGATGGAAATATAGTTACAGATATTGTCATCTTTTGTCTCCTGAATTTGAGTGCCTGTGGAATGTTTTAATGGAAACAAATAGTAAAATGAGGTTGATTGGTTGCTTTTTAAAAACGATTTTTTAACGTTGTTATGTTCATTTTTACATCCCTACCATAGTTTCCCCTGCCTCCCCTCCACCTCCTCTCTGCCTCTCCCCCACCTTCTTCTGTTTTTATTCAGAAAAGGAGAGGCATCCTATGGATATCAATGAAACATGGCATATCAAGTTGCAGTAAGACTAGGCAGCTCCCCTTGTATTAAGACTGGGCAAGGCATCCTGTTTTAGAAGTTGTATCCCAAAAGCCAGCAAAAGCATCAGAGACAGACAATCCCTGCTCTGTACCAAGTTTTTTCTTTTAGGCCACCAACCAGCTCCCAAATCATGACACAGACTTATTATTAATTTTGAATGCTCATCCTAGCTTAGGTTTGTTTCTGGCTACCTCTTTAACTTAAATAACCTGTTTCTCTTTATCTAGCTTTTGCCTTGAGTCTTTTTACTCTCTTTCTGTATATCTTTTTTTTTTTTTTTTTTTTTTTTTTTTTTTTGCAATACAATTCAGTTCTACATATCAGCCATGGATTCCCTTGTTCTCCCCCTCCCTCCCCCTTCACCTTCCCCCCCATTCCCATCTTCTCCAGGGCAAAGCCTTCCCCACAGCCTGAGATCAACCTGGTAGACTCAGTCCAGGTAGGTCCAGTCCCCTCCTCCCAGGCCGAGCCAAGCGATCCTGCATAGGCCCCAGGCTTCAAATACCTGACTCATGCAATGAGCACAGGACCCGGTCCCACTGCCTGGATGCCTCCCAAACAGATCAGGCCAATCAACTGTCTCACCCACTCAGAGGGCCTGATCCAGTTGGTGACCCCTCAGCCATTGGTTCATATTTCATGTGTTTCCATTCGTTTGACTATTTGTCCCTGTGCTTTATCCAACCTTGGTCTCAACAATTCTTGCTCATATAAACCCTCCTCATTCTCGCTAATTGGACTCCCAGAGATCCACCCGGGGCCTAGTCATGGATCTCTGCATCCAGATCCCTCAGTAGTTGGATGAGGTTTCTAGCACGACAATTAGGGTGTTTGGCCATCCCATCACCAGAGTAGGTCAGTTCCGGCTGTCTCTCAACCATTGCCAGCAGTCTGTTGTGGGGGTATCTTTGTGGATTTCTGTGGGCCTCTCTAGCACTTTGCTTCTTCCTATTCTCATGTGGTCTTCATTTACCATGGTCTCCTATTCCTTGTTCTCCCTCTCTGTTGTTGATCCAGCTGGGATCTCCCACTCCCCCAGGCTCTCTTTCCCTCGACCCTTACCCTTCACTACCCCTACTCATGTCCAGGCTGTTCATGTAGATCTCATTCTATTTCTCTGTCATTGGGCGATCCCCGTGTCTTTCTTAGGGTCCTGTTTTCCAGGTAGCCTCCCTGGTGATGTGAGTAGCAGTCCAGTCATCCTTGTTCCACATCTAGTATCCTGCTATGAGTGAGTACATACCATGTTTGTCTTTCTGAGTCTGGGTTACCTCACTCAGGATGATTTTTTCTAGGTCCATCCATTTGTCTGCAAACCTCATGATGTCATTGTTTTTCTCTGCTGAGTAGTATTCCATTGTGTATATGTACCACATTTTGTTTATCCATTCTTCAGTTGAAGGGCATCTAGGTTGTTTCCATGTTCTGGCTATTACAAACAATGCTGATATGAACATAGCTGAACAAGAAGCCAACAGTGCACAATGGAAAAAGGAAAGCATCTTCAATAAATGGTGCTGGCAAAACTGGATATCAACATGTAGAAGGCTGCAAAAAGATCCATATCTATCACCGTGCACAAAACTTAAGTCCAAGTGGATCAAGGATCTCAACATAAATCCAGCTACTCTGAACCTGCTAGAAGAGAAGGTAGGAAGTAGTCTTGAATGCATTGGCATAGAAGACCCCTTCCTAAATAGAACACTAGTAGCACAGACACTGAGAGAAACAATCAATCAATGGGAACTCTTGAAACTGAGAAGCTTTTGTAGAGCAAAAGATACGATCAACAAGGCAAAGCGACAGCCTACAGAATGGGAAAAGATCTTCACCAACGCCACATCTGACAGAGGACTGATATCCGGAATATATAAGGAACTCAAGAAATTAGACATCAAAATGCCCAACAGTCCAATTAAGAAATGGGCTATAGAACTAAACAGAGAATTCTCAACAGAGGAAACTCAAACGGCTGAAAGACATTTAAGGAATTGCTCAACATCCCTAATCATCAGGGAAATGCAAATCAAAACAACTCTGAGATACCACCTTACTCCTGTCAGAATGGCTAAGATAAAAAACACTGAAGACACCTTATGCTGGAGAGGATGTGGAGCTAGGGGAACTCTCCTCCACTGCTGGTGGGAATGCAAGCTTGTACAGCCACTTTGGAAATCAATATGGGGCTTTTTTAGAAAATTGGGAATCCATCTCCCCCAAGATCCAGCTATACCACTCTTGGGCATATACCCAAGGAATGCTCAACCACACCACAAGAGGTCTTTCTGTATATCTTACTTTCACTGCTTCTTGTGTTTGCTGGCTGGAGGCTAACTGGCTGGCCACAGGTGTCTCCCTCACTCTCTCCTCTATTCTCCTTCTTCTCTTGTTCCATTCAAGCCTAGATTTCTCCTCCTATAATTTCTCTCTCTCTGCCAGCCCTGCCTATCCTTTCTTTGCCTGTCTATTGACCGTTCAGCTCTTTAGTAGACAAATCAGGTGCCTTAGGCAGGCAGGTTGAAACAAATGCAACATATCTTTACATAATTAAACACACATTTTACATCATTAAATCAATGCAGCACCAACAAATATAGCACACCTTTACACTGTTAAGGTACTATTCCACAGCATAAACAAATGTAACACAACTTTACATAGTTAAAAATATTCCACAATACTTCCTCCAATTTTAGGAGTCCCATAAGAAGGTCAAACTATACAACTGTAACATATATGCAGAGAGCCTAGTTCAGTCCCATACAGGCACCCAGGTTGTTGGTTCAATTTCTGGTTTCTCTGAGCCACTATAAGACCAGGTTAGTCGATTCTGTGGTTTTTCTTGTGGTGTCCTTGACCCTTCTGGTTCCCATAATCCTTCCTTCTCCTCTTCCATAGGAGGATTCCCTAAGCTCTGCTTGATGTTTATAAGAAAATTTGGAAGAAGAAAATGATAGGCATCAAACTAAGTTTCCAAGAAGTTTTCATGCTTATTTGTCTTCTATGAATGAACATTTTCTATAGGAAATGGTTCAATATTTTTAGAAAATATAAAATTTAATATGTGAATAGCTGACTTACAATTTAATACAGGAGATTCTTTTATGTCAAACTACGGCATTGCTTATCTATTAAAATGAAGTTTAATGTGGAATGTTAAAGACATCAGATTCTTCTCCAGTTACATTTGATGTCCTCTCAGTAAAAAATAGATGTTTGGGACTTCCTGCTATACCAGAGACCACATAGGCTTCCAGAAGTCCAGGTAGGATGCCCTTCAGCCAAACTCTCCTACTCTTACTCTCCTGGTGATCGACTATGCTATTTGTAGTCCTGCACCCTCCCAATCACCCGTTCCCAGCACCCAATTGGGTCAGAAACCACTGCTGTGCCAGAGACCACCTAATCTACCAGAAGTCCAGCTCCCAAATAAAGCAGAGATCCCTGCTCAACCAGGGGTCATTCTGACCATAAGACAAGAGAGGAAACAGAAACCAAGGGTGAAAACACCCATCCAACAAAGACAAACACAGATATAAGCACCTACAGCTATAACCATCCCAAACCCAGATATTTAGAGACCAGCATAATCAGCAATACCCAGAACCAAGCTATCCTACTACAGCAAGCCCTGGATATTTTAATATTCACAATAAAATCAACTTTCACAAGGAAAAATAATCACAAGAAAACCAACTTTATAAAGACGATTGAGTCCTTAAAGAGGAAATGAATAAATCCCTTAAAGGAATAAATAAATCCCTTAAGTTGGCTGGATACAAGATTAGCTCAAAAAAATCAGTAGACCCCCTACATACAAATGACAAATGAACTAAGAAAGAAATCAAGGAAATAACACTCTTCTCAATAGCCACAAATAATATATCTTGGAGTAAATCTAACCAAGCAAGTAAAAGACTGGTATGATTAAAAACTTCAAGTCTTTGAAGAAGGAAATCAAAGAATATATCAAAAGATGGAAAAATTGCTCATGTTCATGGATCAGTAGGATCAGCATAGTAAAATTTGTTATTCTACCAAGAGCAATCAACAAATTTAACTCAATCCCCATCAAAATTCCAACATAATTCTTTACAGACCATGAAAGGACAATAGTCAACTACTCATGGAAAAAAAACAAAAAACAGGGTAGCTAAAAAAAAATCCTAAATGACGTCTGGAGGTATCATCATCCCTGATTTTAAGCCATGCTACAGAGCTTTAGTAATAAAAATCACATGATATTGGCATAAAAACAGATACATTGATCCAATGGAACCAAATCAAAGATGCAGACATAAGTCCACATACCTATGGTCCCTTGATTTTTGATAAAGAAGCCAGAAATATATAATGGAAAAAAAGAAAGCATCTTCAGCAAATGGTGCTGGTTTAACTGGGTATTTGGGTGAAGACTAAAAATAAGTCCATATTTATCACCCTGAACAAAACTCAAGTCCCAGTGCATCAAAGACCTCAGCATAAAGCCTGACACATTGAATGTGATAGAAAAGAAATTTAGAAATAGCCTTGAACACAATGGCACAGCAGACAGCTTCCTGAGCAGAAGACTGATAGCATAGGCACTAAGATCAACAATTAATAAATGGGACCCCACGAAACAAAAATTACTGGAAGGCAAAGGACACCATCAATTGAACAAAACAGAATAGGAAAAGACTTTCACCCACTCAACATCAGATAAAGAGCTAATACCCAACATATATAAAGAACCCAAGAAGTTGGTTATCAAGAAAACAAATAATGCAGTTAAAATGGGGTGCAGATCTAAATAGAGAATTCTCAATAGAGGAAGTCAAAATGGATGAGAAACACTTAGAGAAATGTTCAACATCCTTAGCAATCAGGGAAATGCAAATCAAAACAGCTTTGAGGTTCCATCTTACTCCTGTCAGAATGGCTAAGATCAATAACACAAGTGACAGCTCATATTGGCAAGGATACAGGGCAAGGAGAACACTCCTCCATTGCTGCTTGGAGTGCAAATTTGTACAACCACTAGAAAATCAATACAGCAGTTCCTCAGAAAACTAGAAATTGATCTACCTCAAGACCAGCTTATATCATTTTTCTACATATACCCAAAGAACGCTCTATCACACCACAAAGATACTTGCTTAACTATGTTCATTTGGGATTTATTCATAATAGCCAGAAACTGGAAACAACCAAAATGTCCCTCAATGAAGAGTGGATAAAGAAGATATGGTACATTTACACAATGGAGTATTACTTAGCTGCTAAAAAAAAATGACATGAAGAATTTTTCAGGCAAATGAATTGAAGTAGAATAATTTCATCCTGAGTGAGATAAACCAGACCAAGAAAGACAAACATGGTATATATTCACTTATAAGTAGATGTTTGCTGTTAAGTTAATGATAGCCATGCTACAATCCAAAGACCCAGGAAGGCCAAGTAATGAGAAGGGGTCTAAGTGGGACATGTAAATCTCCTTTGGAAGGGGAAATAGAATCGATTTTGGGAGTGCCCTGGGAGCAGGTGGGACTGAGAACAGGAGGGATCAGGGTCGTGGGAGGAATGGAAGGAGAGAATATGGGGAAAGATGACTGAAATTAAAAGGTGTTTTATGGGGGTGATGTAGAAACCTAGTCCAATGGAAACGCTCAGGTTTCTACAAGGGTGACTCTAGGGAGGACTCCTAGTGATGGAAGATTTGGATCCTGAACCAACTATCCTCTGTTACCAGGCAAGGCTTCCAGAGGTAGTCATGGGATATCAACCCTGCCACATAAACTTAGACCTATAATCTACTCTGCCTGCAAGATTTTCTGGGAGTTTAGAACTTGTGGGAGTGGCCAGCCAATGTTGGTCTATTTTGAGTCCACAACACCAGCAGGAACCCATGCCCAACACTGCCTGGATGATGAGGAACTGGATGCAGGATTACCCAAAGGCCTATGACAGAAACAAAGCAAAACAAAATAACAACAAAAAAACAATAAAATGACCCCTAATGTCATCCTTATATATTCATAGATCAGTGCCTAGCCCAATCATCATCAGAGAGGCTTCTGCAGGCAGCTGATAGGAGCCCATGCAGAGATCCACAGCCAAACATTAAGTGGAAAGAGCCCATTTTGGAGATCTTCATCAACTCCTTCCCCTTGGAGCTTATTGAACCCATGGAATCAAGGGGAGGTATGGTGATATTTCATTTGTACTGAAATGTGATTTTATTTGTATGTTAATAAATAAAGTTGCCTCGGGGTCAGAGCTAATAGCAAGCCATAGCAGAAGCTGGGTGGTGGTGTCACACACCTTTAATCCCAATCACATGACAAACAGATGTCTATGTGTTCAAGGATACAGCCAGCATGGAGACACAAGCCTTTAGTCTCAATACCAACCATAGAAGACCTGGAGGTCTGTATAGACAGGCAGTGATGAGGAGGTCATGTGGTTGGGTTTACAACCAATGAGAAGGCAGAACAGAAAGTCAATAAAAAGACAGATACACACGAAGTAGGTCTCTTTCTGAGGGGAAGGATGACAGCGGGAGCGAAGGGTAAGAAAGGGTTTTTAGTATTAGCTCTTAGCTACTACTCTGACCTCTTGGGCTTTTAACTCTGCATTTGGCCCTGTGTTTCTTATTTAATAAGCCTGTTATATCTAAATCTGGCGCCCAACGTTTGTGGTATGAATTCATGAAAAAGCCACTTGCCTGTGGCCTTTCAAGCCCCAGCTCAGGCCTGAGCTACACATTGCTGGTTTTGGTGACACAAGCTAGTTGGATTTACTGAAGGAGGCAGAGGCAGTAGGATCCTGAGTTTGAGGCCAGCCTAGGAGGCTTGCTAAAGAGAAGCTTCGGCCTGGGACGAGCCACAAACAGTGGCAGCTGTACCATGGAGGCAGGGACTGCTGCTCTGAGTTGCTGGCTCCTTCTCATCATGTTGGTGATTGTGGTGATGCTGCTACCTTGGACTAAGGGTTTACTGCTGCTTGTTCAGAGAAGAATTGCCAGGACCATCGTGTTACAAAAAAGCATCTACAAAGGTCAGTTTGAAAAAGTTTGGCAAGACAAATGGTGGGGGGAAATTGCTGTGAAGATTTTCTCTTCTAGGGAAGAACATTCATGGTTCTGAGAGACAGACATTTATCAGACTGTGATTACTCCAAACCACAGAGGAGGCACAAAAAAAAAAAATAATAATCTTGAGGGAACCATGACCATGACAATACCTAACAACAACTTTGGAATTTGAAATTTTCAAAAAGATGACAGGACCCCACAAAGATGATTCCACATGGACTATGATAAAGCCATTAAGCTGATTAACACCATGGAAAGATTGACTTTGGACTACAAATTGCTCAGGACAAGTTCAAGATGGCTAGCTGAGATGATCCAGCCTGTCAGACTACTCGAACAAGGACTTGAGACAAGCCCTGCACTTTCCCATTATGCAGATACTGGACAAATGATACAGGACTTGATAATTAACCCCAAAATTTTCTTTTCAGAATTCTCTAAAGATGTCTTCACCCCTAGAAAGCAGGAAGTAATTTTAAGAAACAACACCCATATTCCCAAGAGGTGGGGTGTGTGTTTTTTCCGTTGTTTAATGAGTTATGGATATTGTCATTGTTTATGATGGTTGGTTACAAGTTGTTAATTGTTAATGGTCAGGAAAAAAGCTGAACAAGGAGATTATATCCAGAGTTTTTGTTTAAAAAAAGAAAAAAGGAAAAGGAAAAAGAGAATACAGATATGAGGTAGATCATTGAGCCTACTCTGAGAAAAAAAGACAAAGAATTAATAAGATAAATGGGTAGATAATTGAATCTACTCTAAAAAGAAAAAGGGGAAGATATAAAAATGACAAAAGGTAGATTATTGAATCTATTATGAAAAGAAGAGTATATGGATATGATAAGATAAAAAGGTCAATTATTAAATCTACTTTTAAAAATGAACTACTTGTTTTAAATTGGATAAGCAATAAAAATTTTTGTCTGAGTTTATCAAATGTTACTGGATTGGACATTGTTATATATTAATGAAGTTTTTCATCTGAGCCTGTCAAATGTTAATGGACTAGACATCGTTAATGTAATTCTTGACTGTATATATTGTATATACTTATTGGATATAGTTTTTTTCTTGTATTAGTTATAAGCTTTTTTAATTTTAGGAAAAAAAGGGGAAATGTGGTGGTAGTGTGTTCCCCAAAATACTGTGCATGCTAATAAACTTATCTGAGGTCAGAGAACAGAACAGCCACAATATTAAACATAGAGGATAGGCAGTGGTATCACACACCTTTAATCCTAGCATTCCAGAGGCAGAGATCTACCTGGATCTCTGTGTGTTCAAGGATACAGCCAAGCATGGTTACTCATGCCTTTAATCCCAGAAAGTGAGCCTTTAATCCCAGGGAGTGATGGCAGAAAGCAGAGGTATATAAGGCGTGAAGACCAGAAACTAGAAGCTTTTAGCTGGTTAAGCTTTCAGACTTTGGAACAGTGGTTCAGCTGAGATTCATTCTGGATGAGGACTCAGAGGCTCCCAGTCTGAGGAAACAGGATCAGCTGAGGAACTGGCGAGGTGAGGTAGCTATAGCTTGTTCTGCTTCTCTGATCTTCCAGCATTCACCACAGTAACTGGCCTTAGGTTTGATTTAATAAATAAGACCTTTTAAGGTTCATGCTACAGGGAGGCAGAGAAATATAGAAGCCAGAATGGTCTAAAATACCAGGAGAACACGGCCCACAGGCTTTAAATAAGTAGGGCTCATAGAGGCTCACAAAGACTGAAGCAGCCATCATGGAGCATGCATGCGTCTGTGTTAGGTCCTCTGTGTATATGTTGTGGTTGTTCACTTGGTGTTTGTTGTGAGACTCCTAGCAGTGGATGTGCAGATGCCTCTGACTCTTTCTGGCCCTCTTGGGATGCTTTTCCTCCTGCTGGATTGCTTCACCCAGCCTTCATAAGACGGTTTGTGCCTAGTCTTATTGTATCTTATGCTGTGCTCTGTGGCAATTCCTGGGAGGTCTGCTCTTTTTGGAAGGGAAATAGAGAATGAATGGATCTGGGGGAGAGGGATGATGGAGGTGAGGGGAGGAGATAGAGGAGAAATTGAGGTTGGGATGTATTGAAAACAAAAATTAAAAAATAATAAAAACTGTGTGTTTGATCTCTTGAAGAAATAAAGATATTTCCTTGCTGTAGATTCTTGATCTTCCCAATCCCTGAGTCCTAAGTTGGTGTTCTTTTCCTCTCCATGCTCCAGCCCTTTGCATGGACTCAGTTTCTAGCAGTTTCCTTAGTGTCATATGCAAAGTATGATCCATGGCAAGGAAATAAAAGGTAATTTTTCCTGTTCACATGTGGAGAAAATTGGGGGAATTTGGATGAAAATTTTTGTGAAGGAAACATACCAGAGTGTGTGGAATAGCATGAAGAACTGATCTGGTTTTATTAATGTGTATCTTCTCAATAGGTATTCTAGATTCAGTTGGAATGGCTGAGAAATATATATCTTAATTAGAATAGGTTTTTTGATGCCTTGACTCATGGCCCTAAAGACATCCTGTACTGATCCTCTACTGAGGTTAGCTGAGCTGCTTGAACATTATTGACATAAAAATAGGAAATTATTAGCTGAGGAAGACGGGATTTCTAGAGACTATTTATGACCTTCTTGGCCATTTCCAAACTATGAGCTCTGTGAGGTTAAAGGAAAATTCTCTACACTAACATTGGGAAATAACCTTCACTAAAACTGTAACACTTGATCCTGTCTGATTTCAGAAATTAATCAGGGTTGGACGGGTTAGTATTAATAATGGAAAAATATCTTGTTGAGGAAAGAATTCATATTCTTGACAAGCTCAGTAAGAACTTTGTTCTAGAGATGACAAATAATAATAGTATTTTGATTTGAATGTAAAACGCCTCCTCCAAGTTGTTGATATATTTGAACACTTGATTTCCAGTTGCTGGTGCTTTGGGAGAGGTTGTGTGACCTTTGTTACATGTGGCATAGTTAGTAGAAGCAGGTATCTGGGATAGAGGTGTGGAGGTTATCCTTGTTTCTGTCACAAGCATAGAGAATGTCAAGACAGTGTGTTCTCTAGTCTGTGTGGGTAATTACTGAATTCTTTTAGCTAGATTTACAGTGAGAACTCAAGGAAAGAAAGCAGGGCAGAAAGGTTAAAAAATGTATAGTTTGGCAAGCAAAGAAATTTGAATGTGTTTATATTTGTCAACAGATCAGGCAAGCAGGTTTGGGCAAAGCAGCTAGAACAGTTAAAAAATGACGATTTGCATTAGGATAACAGGAAAGGTGGTTTAAAATAAAGAAACTTCCCATAGATGGCTTCAGGGTATAAAATCTCAAACAGATTTGAAAGAGAGTTTATTTCTTCAGTGTTGGCATGTGTGTATTTGCATGCCTGAATATGTATACATTTGGCAGTACTGGGTAAATCAAGGGATCTCTGCATTGTAGGCTAGCACTACCACTGAACTAAGTTTCCAACTTGAGAAAGACTTCCTTTAAAGAGAATGCCTAAAGGCCTTGGGATGAAGATGTAAAGTGCTTCCTAGCACTGCAAGAACAAGAATAAAAGTTGAAAAAAATTAAATAAATAAAAATAGTGTACCTGATAAAAGGGTACCTTGATAGAGAACACAGTTTGGTAGTTTGAATGCAATTGGTCCCCATAAGTTCATAGGGAGTAGCACTATTTAGGAGGTGTGGCTTTGTTGGAATAGGTGTGACCTTGTTGGAGGAAATGTGTCACTGTGGGGGTGAGCTTTGAGGTTTCCTTTGTTCAAGCTATGCTTAGTGTGACACTCAGACAGTTTACTTCCTGTTGCCTGGGGAATCAAGATATAGAATGCTCAGCTTCTCCAGCACTATGTCTGCTTTCATGCTGTCTTGTTTCCCACCATGAAGATAATGGTGGAAGATTAAACCTCTGAACTGTAAGCAAGCCTCCATTAAATATTTTCCTTCATAAGGGTTGCCATGGTCATAGTGTCTCTTTACAGCAATAGAAACCCTAAGGAAGACACAGAAGTATTCTGCTTGGGCAGGGCTACCTAGGGAAAAGCTTCTGTGTTCAATCATGCAGGTTCTCCACCAACAATGCAGCTATAGTAAAAGGAGTCTGGATACATTTACGTCAAACTGGCAGTGAAGAAAAAAGAAGATAGAAAAGTAATTTATGGTAAAAATGACACAGAAATTGACTAATTTCTTCCCCTGGCTTAAATCTGGTAATGTTTTGACAATGTAGAAAATGGCATTTATGACAGAGGACAGAGATGCCTGAAGTGTTTAAGCCAAAATACCTTTGGTTTTATCCCAGTCTCTGTCTAGGGAGCCAGAAGGCAGAGTCTGAATTCTCCCTATCTATTTCCCACTAGAAGCACTTTATCTTTTCTAGAAACAGTAGATGAGAATAAGATATGCCTGAGGCTGAGAAGCATCTAGACATCTAGAATGAGAATTGAACTGACTTGCTCATCTCCCTGCCTTTTCCAAGTTTCCATCCAGTAAAGCCTTATTAAATCCAAGTTAGTGAGGCTCTTTTGGTACTCTACCCCTAGAGAACTCCCTCGCTTCAAAGGAGCAATGTCCTTCTTCTTTCTGTTACGTTTCCTATCATAAAACCCTTCTTATTAAAACTCATCACCGTGGTCAATTAATGTCATTTTTGAACTTATGAGACAAGAACACAAAGTTTCCTGGCTCAGTAGAAGTTTTGTGTGACTGTACTTGACACTCTAACTCTGGAAGTAAAGTCTAGCTGTCTTAGTTATGTTTAGTATTGCTCTAATGAAACACCATGACTAGCCCAAGTTGGGGAGGAAATGGTTTATTTGGATTATACCTCCATGTCCATCACTGAAGGGAGTCAGGATAGGAACTCAAACAAGGCACAAAAAATGGAGGCAGGTGTTGATGCAGAGGTCACAGAAAAATAATGCTTACTGGCTTGTTCCTTATACCTTTTTCAACCTGCTTTCTTATAGAACCTGGGACTACAAACACAGGAATGTCCACACTCAAGGTGGCCTAGGCCCTCTCTTATCAATCACTGATTAAGAAATGCCCTACAGGCTTGCCTACAGCCTGATCTTATGGAAGCATTCTCTCAATCGAGGTTCCTCCCTCTCAGATGACTATACCTTGTGTCAAGTTGACATGAAACTAGCTAGAACACTACCCAAGAGTCAAAACAAACTCCCATAATTTCCAAGTATTGGTAACAGAGCTTTGTATCATTTAGGTAGTACAACCTTGTAGACATACACAAGGCAAGGTTTATATAGGATAGATCCAAGCTTCCATTAAAAACACTACTGAGACAAAACAACATATAATAAGAAAGATCATGAAGAGGACCCTACAATCCCAAATGTTCAAAGCTGTGAAAGTGAGAGATAAATTGGAGGAGATATGGAATGTTGTACCATTGCCATGACATAGATGTCTATGGAAAAAAGTTTCAGATACTAAGTGGAGTCAGTCCAAGATGGAGTCCACCTGAGGACTATAGGAAGTATGGATTTTTGTAGAAGAAGTGGACCTTGGAGCTCATGTAGTGTCACCACATGTCCCAGATGTGGTAAATGGTGCTATAGGGTATATTCACCCTATTAAGTTTCTTTCTGGTTAGGTTGTAGTTCATAGACGTCACAGCTGGAGAAGACTATCTGTGTTTGGAGTTCTAAGGATGCAGAAACAGAGAGATACAGGAGTGGGATGGGGTGAGGGAGAAGAAGGGGAGAGAACCATGGGCTTTTGAAACATTGAATACCTCCCTCATTAACACATCTCCACTATCAAGGTCGCAACTCCTAATCCTTCTCATTAAGTGAAGTTATATCACTTGGGTTGACAGTGTTCCCCACAAGAGACATAGACTACTAACCAAAAATTCTAGTACCATTCATAAGAACCCTTAGTTTGAGTTGTTGGTCAGGGTAGTCCAAGTGACTCCCAAAACAATATAGGCTATTGTTATTGCTCCTAGTTCCCTCTCAGATGTTGAAGATATGTCCCTATTGCTCAAAAGACTACATACTTAGGACCACAGGACTCAGATGACTTATGCAGGATCTAACCCCAAAGCTTCCTTCCTCTGTGCAGCTTTCATTCTACAAGAAAGTACAATGCAAGCTTCCAAGGAAGTTAAGGAATCAATAATCCCACCCATCCATGATCTGTGGTATCTATGAACCACCACCACCATGACCAGCATAGCAATGTATTCTAAATTTAGAACAGTGCTACTCATATTTTAGTGTTAACCCACAACTGTCTAATGGGACTTAAGGCTCACTCAGGGAAATCATACCCAGTATTCAAAACCTTGTCAGCTTTCTGGGGCTAGTGACATCATAAATCCTGAAGAGCACCTCCTATCACCACTTTATTAGACCAGCATAAGGCCTTACTACCTTATAAAACTTATATCTGCAGATGTAGCTCTGACATCTCATCAAAGAAGCTTCTCTTTTCAGCAAGCAGAGACCATTGTGGGAATCCACAACTGGTCACAATGCAGACATAACAGATCATGAGGAGTCCATCCCAAGTGGGTATGTCATCAACACAGCTACTATGCCAAATGTTCATGGAACACTATGGATAAGGGAAAGACATGGCAAGATTACAAAAGCTAGAGGATCAGGGAGTTGGCTGTAAGACTATGTTTCCTAAAAATAACTTGACCAGTGACGATATCAGTAGACAGCTAATGCAGAAAAGGAGAAATCTCAGGCGAGCTCATGCTTAGACAAATTATTATAGTCAGTGTTCTATTGCTGTGAAAAGACAACATGACCAAAAAGAAAACATTTAATTGGGGTTTGCTTACAGTTTCAAATGTCTAGTTCATTATCATCATGGCAGGGTGCAAGGTGAGGACCATGGTGGTATGCAAGCAGAAATGTTGATGAAGAGGTATCTGAGAGTGCTACATCTGAAGATGTAGGCAGCAGGAAGAGAGAGCCATTGTGCATGGCTTGGGCTTTTGAAACCTCAAAGCCCATCCCCTGGGACACATTTCCTCCAACAAAACCACAGGTACCCAAACAAGGCTATACCTCCTAATCCTTCTCAAGTAGTGCCACTCCCTTGTGACTAAGCATTCAAATACATGAGCCTAAAGGGGCCATTATTATTTAAACCTCCACACTAATGATGACACGGAAGGGAGATTTAGTCTTTCTGTGATGATACTCAAATTGCTCATCTAATATTAAGTGGTAGCCTTAAAATCACAAACTGTATTGACTCATTAAGTTGTATTTATATATCTGTAACAATATATGTACTACTAATAATCAAACAAAAATAGGTTATCAATTTGGTAAGGATATGGAAATGAAGGGAAAGAAGTGAAGAGAAATGATACAACTACAGTTTCATTAAAATATATCAAATAAAATACATTTTTAAAAAATAGTAAATAAAGAAATCCACAGAGAATGAATCAATAACCAGCATCTATCCATGGTCTTTACTTCAGTTTCTCCCTAGATTTCCTACTACAAATTCCTTAAATAACAGACTATGATCATAATAGGTAAGCCAAATAAACCCTTTGGCTCATAAGTTCCTTCGGTCACGGTATTTACCACATCAGTAGAAAGCAATCTAAGAAAAACCACTTCTCAATTTCTTACATGTGTTTCCTACCATGAAGCCATGAGCCTACATAAACCCACTCTCCTCTGCCTTTGTCAAAATTCTATCAAAATTCTATCTGTATTCTCAGAGTAATGAGAAAAGTTACTAAGACACATGTCAAATACTGCTACGGCATAGATTTCTAGAATCCAGGAGAGGTACTGTTCCTGAGTGACAGTGACTGAGACATGACACTAACCAGACAGATACAAGGTGAATGTAGATGTCATGAAGCAAATAGCCCTATGGCTAGTGAAGAGAAGCAGGAACTGAATATTCACAATAAAAATTAGGCTTCCTATAGAGCCCTAAAATTTCATCTACTTTCTGCTGGGTGGTGGTGGCACATGCCTTTAATCCCAGCACTAGGGAGGCAGAGCCAGGCGGATCTCTGTGAATTCGAGGCTAGCCTGGTCTACAGAGTGAGATCCAGGACAGGCACCAAAACTATGCACAGAAACCCTGTCTTGAAAAACAAAAACAAACAAACAAACAACAACAACAAAAAAAGACTTTGTCTACTGACTTAGAGGTTTTGCAAAGAGGAATGGATGATGAATGATCTTAACATACAAATTATATACCTCAAGTATCAATTTAGGTTTAACATAGAATCTCCTGACTAATTCAAAAGTGGTTATGCTACAGGAAAGGGAGACTAACCAGTCTTTTCAGGGATTGCTACTATTACTCTCAACAGTCACTCAATACTACCATACACACAAAGTGCCACTACAGTCTAGTATTCAGACTATAGGGATACAGAGGCCAAGACATTAATAGAGTTTTAGTTCAGTTCCATTTCATGGCATATCTAGTGTATCCCAGAACATCTTTCATGGCTATTCCTTGCGGGTCAGAAATACTTAATAGTAGAAATGTAAGAGACACAATCCCGTCACTGATATCTCTGAACAGAATATAGTAGGAAAGCAAAATTTAAAGTCTTTTCTACCTTAACAGAAAAGCAAAACCAAATCCTTGATTCTAGAGGGACTGCAGAGATTAGAGACACAGTAAGAAATTTGAAAGATCCGGGGTAGGGGGAATTCCTATCACATGGACTGAAAACCGGCATTGGGCCTCTGTGGAAATTTCCTAAATCCTTTCGAGTTGTTACTCTAATTATAGCTGATTCTAAAACTGTGGCTTCTCTCTGAGAATCCTCTTCCCTCTACCTTTCAACATTGTAATCACAGGGGCTTTCTTTGTCTTCACGATACCAAGTTCTCAAGTCAGTCCACGGAACCAACTGTTCTTCAGCTCTAGGGTGCTGTGTTCCATATGCTGTGTAGTTTTCAGTTTGAAACCATCCCCTTTCAGGCAGCTGTCTCTGTCCTGTCTAACAGAAGACAGCAACTTGTGTTCCTAAATTGAAGTTTGTGTTCATTTCTGCATACTCCGTACACTTCCTACTGCTGTTTTTCAGTTCCTCATTGTATCTATAAAACATGTATTATGTACTGACTTACATGGGAAGAAGCAAGAAACAGAGTCAACACAGGATGGTGTTGAAGTCTTACTTTAGCTCACAGTACTATTACCACACAATGTTGTTTAAAGCTCAGATTAACACTTTGAAGTACATATCACTAGTCAGGTACTGACCCGGATGCTGTGGTTCCAAGAGTTTAAGTAGGTTGTGCATAACACACAGCTACTTCTAATACATGTGGGTTTTTCTGATGCTAGAGCCTTGAAAAACAACCTACTTCCTATTTTCTTTAACAACTTTGTAAGCTGTCCAGTCTTTAGATTGATAGGACTCTTGCAAACACTTTTTCCTTGGTCTTGGCTTATATGTCAGTATGAATACCAGGAGATTAAACCCTTGCTTTGAACTGACTGTAATGACTACTTAAAGGGGGGCAAGATTTACTTTTTTCTCACTGCCCAAGTCATCCCTTTAGAAGAGATTATGGTTATAAAGGTCTGCCTCAGGAGTAGAAAGGGCAAACTTGGAATTTAACCTGTTTTTTTGACCACACAATCTAGTTAAACACTTAGATGAGAATGCATTGGTTACTTTGCCTTACTGTGACCACAATATCATATAGAACTAGCCTCAGGGAGAGAAGATGTATGTTGGCTCCTGGTTTCAGACCATCATGGCAGAGCAGTTCAGTTCATAGTGACAGGAGTAAGCAGCAGAGGCTAATCACCTCACAGTAGACCAGGACACAGACAGAGCCCAAACCCAGGGGTTAATATGAACTTCAAAAGCTCACCTCTATCTACTTTTACCAGCTAGGCCTCTCTATATCCTGAAAGTTTTCAGTCTTGCACAAAAATACCACCAGCGGGGTTACAAGTATTCAAAGGAAGAGTCTGTTGGAGTGCTTTCAGATTGCAACCATAACCCACCAAAAGTCAGAGTGTTTTGTCTTCCTGTTTTCACATCTGTGAATGTAATAGGCCTCTTTTCTGCTAGGTAGAAAATTTTACCAGCTGTTTCCCAACTTAAGTCAGGAAAAATACATTTTATTATTAGGATAAACTACTGCAAAGGAAGAAAATAATTATAAAGTCAGAGATATTTCCTCATGCTAGGTCTGTAACAGTATCATGCACACTCAGACTTGAATAATCCTCTGTACAGTAAGAATTCCAATATATATGCACTCATGTGCATATGTGTACATGTATGCACACATATTAATACACGCACGTGCACACACATATGCTCCCCCTGATATCTTATGCATTGGAGGGGAGATCTTTCATCCAAGGTAAGATGAAGATATTGAAAAATCAGAGAAGTCAGTGGAGGAAAGCTCTTCGATTGCTACGAATTGCTATTGTCATTTAATTTCATTTACTTTGGATGCATTGATAATAGTGGCATGGAGTTAGCCAGTGTGTCTTTGGGATAGTCCCATTGGTCCAAAATTACTAACAGTGTCCTCATGTTGACTCGTACTTTGGTATCCTCTCTGTTTCCCCCAGTATGGATGAAGCACAAACTATTTAAGTATTATTGTGCTGAAAAATGTATAACATCCATGATTTTAATTATGTATGGAGTAAACCTCCATAATATATATGGTAACAAGTTATTGTTGTGACTGTGATGGAGAGTATACAGATCATGACAAATATACCAAATGTCTAAATCATTATGGAGTACCTAGTAACTGTTGGGAAAAAAAAATTGAATTGACTTTGTTCTTAAAATTACTACCCTTGTTTTATATGTCTCTTTTTGACCCCCATGGGATAATGAATAATTCTGTCCTTGTAGCTACTTTCATTTCCTAGACTCGTCCTTCTTAAATAAACAATGTCATGCAAGTGCCCTGTTAGACTGAGAGACGTATGAGACTACCTGCCCATCACTATATACTGAACGGCTAGTAAGAGACTTCAAGAGAGAAGACAATGAAGTGAGTAGTAAACCTTGTTTGCTTGGAAGAAATACGGAGAGGAAATATGCAGTACCAAATGCTTAGAAATGACACAAGAGTGATTAATCCTCACTGGCTGTGGGACAACTGAAGAAAGCTCTTCAAAGCAGGTGGCACTGGAAATGAGCCTTGAAGAATAGAATGTGATGCTAACAGTTTGTAACACTCAGGGAGATGGAAAAGACGGGAAACAAAAGAGTTTGCCTGTGTTCGGAAGGGCGCTTCCATGCCCCTTTAAACAAACAAATATTCTAACAATGCTGAATTTACCAGCGTATTTGTCACTTGACTTCAAGGCTTTGCAAGTGGGTGTTTATAAAGTTAAATGCTGAAGATCAGAGAGCTGTCAGGAATGAGGCAGAGAAACAGTGACATCTCTCCTGACCCAGCCTAAACTAAAATGTACAGATGGGAAAAAGGACATGCCGATTGTTGGCTCGAATGCTGTGCAATGAACCAGAGAGGATGATCCAGTGTGACAGCCTGGAATGAGTCTGTGCGGGTTAGGGACAGAGGTCAAAGGTGGCCATGGAGTGCCTCGCCAGCTGACAGCTCTAGAGTGAACGTCTCCAGCGAGTTCCCTGAGATGCACAGAAGGCAGTGGGCTATGCAGGGTAGCCTGTGACTGCTTCAGCAGATGGGAAGGCCCTGGCAGTCAATTCCCAGATACACTTAGTGTGTTTGCCTGAGGGCAGAAGCAATCATACCAGAGGCTTTTTAGGTTTATTTTCTCTTTTCCTTCCTTTCCCTCTATTTTCCCTTTCCTTCCTCCCTTCCTTCCTTCCTTCTTCTCCCTCCTTGGTCTCTTCTTCCTCCTCCTCCTCCTTTCTTTCTCTATTTCTCCTTCGTTTTCTTCTTCTGTAAATTAGGAGAGCTCTCTGGTGTTTATTAGCTAAACTCACTTCCAAATTAGAAAGCTAGAATCTTCACAGGAAAGCCTTTTTGTCTAATTGCATTCTTCAAAGTTGCTGATGGTTTCAATGTCGATTCTTTATACTCTAAGCTGCTTATAAGAAAATAGACACATGGTGGTGGAGGAGGAATTAAGGAAATAGGGAGGAGATAGAATTTCAGCAAATCTGGGGACGGTAAATGATGAATAACTTGAATGGGATCACAGCATCTTATCTACTTTTGGCTGTTCTGCTCTGATTTGTCTTAATCTATTTTGTGCTTATGGTACAGGGAAAATGCTCCCTTCAGGACCTGCAGCATCTGAAGAGTTGTGATTACTTTTCGTATGAGTAGAGTGTGCTTCATTCATTACCCCATCACCACCACCACCACCACCACCACCACCACCACCACCACCACCACCTCCTCTTCTTGCTTCCCTCTCCCAAGGAAGTTCTGAGGTGTGGAAACTAAAACATGGCCAAGAAGAAAGGCACAGACAGTGCAGTCTGCTGTTCACCAAAAAGCAGACTATGGCTTTAAGCTCCTCAACATTTCTGTGCTTGGCAACCCTTTTCCAGTATAGCAACTAAAGAAATGAGCAATGTTGAAAATCAGCAACAGTACTGCCATTCAATGTGGTCACATTAGCAAGCTGGATCAGAAACTCTGTCTTTGAGGTACTGATGAGTTTGTGATTTAAACTGGAGAATCCAGAAATAAAGCAACGGGATGCATGTGGTGTTGTATTCTTTTGGGGCACTAGTTCTGGTCCAACAAAGCAATCTGAACATGTTCTCAGTTCTTGAGAACACAAATTGTTTTCAGGAGATGATTGCTTCTATTTCAGGATGCAGTCTTCACCTTCATGGAAATTACCCTTGTCTGGGGTGGTGATCTCTTCTGTGAGGCTTTGTTCTTTTGAAATCTAAGATGTCTTCAGCTGTGTAGGGAGATGGTGAAATAGGTTAGGAAATACTCTGACTGAAATTAGAAGATGATTCACAGTAAAGGAGATAGATACGAGGTGACAGAACAGAGTCCAAGTGAGGAAACATTACTTTTTAGCAAAATACAATTTCTAAGCATCTGTTTTATTGAGTGTTAGGTAAATTTTCTTAATCCAGTTTGACTTGGTATTTGGTAACATAACAGAGATAAATTATATTGAATATTTCTCACAGTTGATTAATTATAGACAATAATGAGTTTATGAAGGCTTTTTTGTAAATATAAATGTTCTTCACTTTTCTATATACAATTTTACAAACTTTTATTTGATAATCTCTCCATCCTTGATGCTATATATTTTGTTATGGTTTGAAGGGGAATATGGGGTTTTACTTTAAGTACTCACTATGTTGAATTCAAGTTGTCTTTGAAAACTAATGATATAAAGTGAAAACGTCCATTTCTTAAAACATACTTTTGTTTTAGTGTACTATATAACTAGGTGGGTTTCTTTTGTTTTTGTTTTGTTGTTGTTTTCAAAATAATCACAACAGTATTTGTAGAAGTGAAAAAATGAGGCAGGAAACAGAGGGCTACAAGTTGGCTGTGCTAGAATTGGCATTTGATTAATGTGCCATGTGGATCACCACATTGCTCTTTGGTGATGAATCTGTTATACATAGAAAACTGAAACTAAGATAATTAACTTAAAGCCACACATACATTTTCAAGATAACTGGCGTTCGAGTCCTCATATTTGGGCTACCGTCTGATTACTGATCTCTGCCACTTTTATTGACCTTGAAAAAGTACTTGGGTTACTGTGGGATTTAGAATTAGTGTGCATTTGCTAGAGTTTTAATATTTAGCAGATATAAAACTGAACCACGTTAACAGCTATCCATTTCATATACATTTATTATAGGATCTGAAATATATAGCTACTTGAAAAATCAGATAAGGTAATAATTACATTGAAGGAAAAGTTATAGGAGAAGGAAAAGAATTTGGAAAGAAAAATGACAAGGAGAAGGCACTTCAAAGTCCAGCCCTCTTCCTTGGCCATTGTGAGGTTTATTCTTCAATGTCAATGTGACTGTAATTAGAAGTTCAGAGGTGTATCTTTAAAAGCCTTTCTAGAGAGGGAAGACCCACTCTAAATGAGGCTGCAACATCTAAGGGCAGGACACTCAGAATAAGTAAATAGGGACAAAGAAGAAACCCTGTAAAGTACCAGCATTCATCTCATTTGCTTCCTGACTGTGGGGATAATATGACAATCTGTCTCCCATTCCTGACTCTTTGCCTTCCCTGACATGATGGACCGTACTCTCAAACTGTGTGCTAAAATGAATCCCACCCCCACCCCCCCATTTAAGTCGCTTTTTGTCAGGAGTTTGGTAACAGACAAGCCAATAGAGACATGGAGTAAAAACTTACACATTCTCAGCCCTGTAGAGATGACTACACATTGTCTTCTCACTCTGCTAGGCATCTCTCTTTCTCATTCTGCCAAACTCCAACATAGTCATTAAGCCCACAGAGCCCTTCTTTGTGCTACATGTACACTCCTTTCCAATGGAGGATGAAGGAAGCTGCATGCCGGGGAGCCATTGGTTCATAACTCAAACGTATCTATGTTGAACTGCATTGTGCAGTGCATTGACAGGAGCCTACATTTCCTTTTTTATGTTACTGGCACCATGTAAGCCGTAGCCTATAATGGATTACATTACATACATCAAATTATGAAATGCACAATTCTTTCAAAATTTCTCTAAAGGGTGCCCTCTCATCATTTTTATGCATACGAAGGCTATGCTAGATATAAATTTATCATTTGAAATTCAAATGGTTGTAGTTATAAAGCTGCTGACTCGTAAAAACAGGAAATCTACCATATATCAGGATGTGAATGCAGTGCATGATTCGCTGAACTTTTATGATAATTTCAATAAATTATTGAATTAGTTCTGTAGTTTTACAAATATGTTTGAAAAATGTTCAGATGGTTCTAGCAATGAATAACGCTTTCTTTTTATTTTTTTGGTCTTTTTCCCTACTCAGAAAATATATTTCAGCTGACACACGAGTTTGAGAGCTACTTGTCAGAGAACAATAAAGCTCAATTATTTAAATTTTTGCAAGGTCCACTGGAAAAATAACTTAAACTCTCATTACCATCTGGCTTTTGCTACTTTTCAATATTCAGAATGTTTATTGATCAGGGATTTTTTTTCTTTTGCCATAGAAAATCTTTAAGATTAAATCTAAACTCTATGCAAAGTAGTTCAGATTGATTGAATTTTGAAAGATTTCATCATGGCCATCACGAACAGGAATTGGAATGAGAGCCAGAGTTTTGCTATGAGAACTGGGATAGAAATGTCAAAGACTACTTAATATTTTGCTGATATATGCATCTCCTATTGATTCTATTTATGTAAATATGGGCTAATTGGATCATCATACAAAACTGAGTTGAATCTATCCATTGACTCTCATCTAGATGTGTAAGCAGTTTCTTCTGTTTTGCTATCACTCTTACGAATACAAGACTCGGGATCTGAGTTTGACATTTTTCCCGTCCAATTTAGTATTTTTATCCAGGTCTAAAGCACACAGACAGCAGGAATAACAAAGTCCAGCTACTTCAGCTCCTCAGGATTGAGAACTAGTCTTATGAGTCTATAGGCCTGAATTTAATAAGTAACTATTAATATCTAGAACTGAACATAAATCCTACCATGAAAACTTTTCAGTTTTATTTTATTGAGACAGGATCACTCTGTGAAATGCCATCTATCCTATAATTTGTTACATATACAGTTTACCTGATCAGTTTTGCTGCCTTGGTCTCTGGAGTACTAGGTTTCCAGGGATACATACCACACGGGGCTAATGCATTTATTTATTCATTAATCTTATTTATATTATTAGGCACAACAAAACATACCTCATGAAAGTGCTTCTTCCACCCAAGGAACTTTGTTCAAAAGTAGACTTCCTCAGAGATCTGCAATCAACTCTTATTTCATCATTATCTGCAAGTGAAAGTAAAGTAACTCTAATCCTATTTTTATGTTTTTGATGCACTGGAGAATAAAAGGTGTGTATGATAGAGATATTTCTCCAAATTATTTAGAGAATTTTATCAGTTAGTAATAATCCCCCAGTGTAGGGCAAGGATTCTTTACTGCTATAGGATATTAGGTTTATTTACATAAGTTCAAAGGGTTTTGACCCAGCTCTTGACACAGACAGCTTCAGTTTAGCTGGACTTTTATTTACGTTGTTTTTATTCCTAAAGTCATGTTTGTTAAATAAAAACAGAATATGACCATCTGAATTCGAATTTAATGTCATCAACTGATAGTGATAACATAAGCATGTCCCATTTGGAGGATATCTAGATCCTGATATTTAGTCCTGTTCCCCACTGTGGCCACACTGAATTTATCCTTTAGATCTACTTTTCAGCATTTCTCATCACTTTAGTTGGCATACTGGAGACAGATGGCTGAGCTTAGCTTATTGAGGCTCCCCAAACCTTCACTCTTGCCCCTACCAAATAAATAAATAAAAAGAAGAAGAGAGAAAAAACAATAACAAGATAACATTAGTGACTTATTTTATGATTTGGACCAGGAAACAAGCAAATGTTTTTTTATGTCCCAGGTCTACTGATTATCTCTAGACTGTACATTGATCTAAGTCCCCACCCCGTTTGGGAGACTGAGTAAATACATGTGCTATCTTGAAGAGCTGATAGGAGTCACGATAGCCAACAAAGCTAATAGGAGTGCTCAATACACTGGAAATTGCACCACTCTAAAGGGCAGCCTTGGTATCACAGCCCTTTCACACATTGTGCTCAATCTACCCATACTGAGTTATTAACTTGTCAAGTAGATATCAGACAAGCTGATGTATCAGAAGAATAAGTATACAGGAAACTCACAAGTGCAAGTTCCTCCCTATATTCCAGTCCAGTCCCTGAAATTTTCTCATCCTATACCCAGCACAATCTGCATGAAATTACTTCTCCCAGGAAGGTTGCCCATATCTACAACCCAGGGGAAATGTCTCATATTTAGAAGGTGTGAGCAACAGATTATGTTTTTGATAAGCAGAGGTAAACTAGAGAATGTGTGTAATGTAGAAAGCTAAGGTGTGGCTGTGGCAACAAACACTCTTACAGTGGCATTAAGAGAAGAAAGTGCTTGTCAAGATCAAAATGCTAATCAGAGCATGTTGGGGAAGGTAGTTGCTGCCAGCTGCAGCCAGAGCATCAGGTTGCTTGAATCACCTGTACCATGTATTGACATTTACTCCTAACTTCATTCTCTGGCAAAGGATTAGAAAGCAGTCAGAAATAAAATCAAGTAAGTAGACACTGCATAAACATGAGAATTACCACAATTAGTTCCCAAAAGGCCTGAATTCCCAGAAGACACTAAGGTGTAATTGAGCTGATCAGAACCATTCAAACTTCAATAATAATTTCCCCTCTATGAGTCTATGCAACTTCTGTAAAATGAGAACTTCAATCCATGGAACAAACATTATAAGGAGAAAAGAAGCTAAAGCATGTGTGCATGGGACACGACTGTACAACATATTGTTCTAGTATTACAATTTGAAGCCAAACCCTTCCTTACCTCACATAGTTTATGAGATTCTGAAGTCCAGAAGCAGCATAGGTATGACCTGGATTAGAATTTCTCAGGAAGTTAGACCATCAGTTGGTGAGGGCTGTAGTCATCTAAGACCTGAAAGGAGCTACGGAATCTATTCCTAGGCTCACACCTATAGCCAGTCACAGCAGACTGATTTCCTTGGGACCTATCAGGAAACCTATCACCTGGATTATTCTTCTTGTGGGTTTCCATAGAGCAACTCACAGCAAGACAACTAGATTTTCAAGTACTTAGCATTCCCCAGGGAGGAAGGAAGATCCTGAGAATGGTAACAGATATTAAGCCTACCCTAGGCAGAAATTGAGTTTTTATATATCCAAACATCAAAAATGGCCGAATATTGCTCATGCCATATTATATTTATTAGAAATATCAGTAACTCTAGATTTAAGATAGGGACTTGCAACTTATTTAAGAAAGGGGTTTGCAAAAAAGGGGATTCCCTAGAGATAATCAGACCACTAAATAGGCACCTATCACGATGCAATGACCCTAATTATAAAGTAGAATCCTTAAAAGTCAGATGAAACCCAAAGGCATTTAACAAAAGTTTTAATGCATAAAATAGGCATTATTGTTTTTCTTTATACTTTTTAGCTTCTCTATATCTTCCTTGTGGAAATGAATATTAGCAACAAATAGCTAATGAATATCTTGTCTCTTCATCTTTTCTACCTAAAACTTCAGTGCCTTGGTGCTGAATACTACTGTAATGTGTTCTTCTGAATTGGGAAATAATAATGACTAGCCAAAAAAAATAATGATTTTGACAATGATTTCTTGTGTTTCTAAACATTATTTTTAACCACACAGAAGTAAGGGTTATTTTGTATATACGTGTAAATGTTGATATGTAGTGAATAACGATTTTTATGATTCTTAAGGTTCAAACACAGAGGGTGGATCTGTACTATATGTTTTTCCATGTGGTGTAAAGGTGGTTTTAGAGAAAATCCATTCCAAGGCATTGGTGTTTTGGGCATTGATGTCATCAATGTGACTATGTGCTTGCATTCTTGCAACAGTGCTGATGTTTATATTAATAAAAAGCAGCAAAATATTTTTTTCTGAACCACTCAAAACAGATTATGGAGTTACCTGGGTCTGCCTTCTCATTTTCATTATGGAATCCCATCAATTACCATTCAGTTTACTTTAATTTGTATTAAATAAGTATATTACTTAAAGTATCATTTTCTCCCTCTTTCCACTATACATCCTGCCCAGAAATGAGGGGATAGTACACTAAAGAATACAGAAAAACTTGACTGATTTTCCTTTCTTCTAAATCATCATCTTAAACACACTATCATAAAACATGAATTAGACAATCCTAAGACACCAGTTGGAAGGAATCTCTACTTTTAAAGTATGTTTTTAATTGATATAGAATTAAATCACTTCCCACACGTGTTTTCTTCCTCCAACTCCTCCTAGATATTCTCCCTTAAAGCCTCCCATTAACAGTTTCTTTGTCTTTATTATTGTTGCATACACACACATATACCATATATGTGTACACACACACACACACACACACACACACACACATAACCTGCTGCATCCTTTGAGTGTGTGTGTGTGTGTGTGTGTGTGTGTGTGTGTGTGTGTGTGTGTGCGTGTTCTCAGGTCTGACCACTCTGCATCAAAGAAACTGTAACAGAACTCATCCATAGAAGAGGCTAATTTTTCTCCTCTTTTATTTTTAAAAAATTGTCCTTACATAACTGAAATAATCCAAACTCAGAAAAGCTTCACAATTTCATATGTATGTTAACTCTAGATTTAAAATTTCATGTGTGTGTGAGTATGTGTGTCTTTATATATGTGTACTTGAGTCATGAAAAGAGGAAGGAGATGATGAGAGAGGAGAAAGACAGGGTAAGGGTTGGTAAAACAGGTTAATATAATACATACTCAAGAATGCAGAAGTAGAGAATGAACTAACAGTGGAAAGGAAGGGTACCACAAAAAAACACGAGACAAGAAGCACCAGGGAGAGGCAGAGTGGCAGGGGGTTGTTTGAAAACAAAGTTCACGAAACACGGGAATGAAACCCATATCTTTTATATGCTACCCTGTATACTGACTTTAAAAAAATTTCAGAGTTTCTTTTTCTTTTTTTCATTTTTTTTTTTGTTTGTTTGTTTGATTTTTAGAGACAAGGTTTCTCTGTGTAATAGCCCGAGGTGCCCTGGAACTAGTTCTGCAGACCAGGATGACCTGGAACTCACAGAGAACCACCTGCCTCTGCCTCCTGAGTGCTGAGATTAAAGGGGTGTGCCACCACTGCCCTTTTAATTAAAAAAAAAAAAAAACACAAACAAACAAAAAACCAAAAAACTTTTAGAGAGCAAATGTTAGTTACTATGAAATTAAGAAAATTGAACTTTGGTATGACCTCTAAGGTCTTTGTGAATCCTGGCTAATACTATATCCCAACTTATAACACATTTTTTTGTTGTTTGGTTTGGATTTATTTAGACATTCTACAGCCCTGAATCGTATATTTTAATTCTAAGTTCTGAGATTACAGATATGTGCAAGAATATGCACTTTAAATGTTACTTTTCAAAGTGAGTTCACTGGCATACATGCGCGCGCGCGCGCGCACACACACACACACACATGCAAACAATTTGATATCTTTTGCTTGAATTTTTTCTTTCTTTTCCTTTCTGCATGCTGTATAACAGTTTCCTCCAACATTCAAGTATTCCATGCTGCAGGGTAGTTCTTTGATTTTTAGAGACAAGGTTCTCTGTGTAATAGCCCGAGGTGCAGGGAGATAAACAACTCATAAGAGCTTCTGGAAATCCCTGAAATTGACCAGTTTCACTATGCCCCTTTATTAAGCAATAAAGCTACTGAGAGTCACTCTAAGATTAGCCAAGCTGCATATAAGACTCTCAGATGAGCCAAGTTCCAAAGACTCTGAGACCAGCTTCCTGGAAGAAACAGTAACCAGCAAAGCTCCCTGGAAGAGGTTCAGACCAGTGTAACTTGGAAGAGACATTTTAAAATCTATGCGCTCACTGCAAGATTTGCAGTGTGCTCCAGATTAGCAGCTTTTGTGAGCTGTAACCCATGCTTTGGTAAACTTTGGTGATACAGCTGTCTTTGAGTCATTTCTGCTTCTTTAAGTAACCCCTCTCATTTTCCTAAAAGTAACTCATTGGTTTATCAAGTTGGACTTCCATAGTATGTGTACTTTGGTCTGCCATGGCCCCTATTTTAGGGGAGTAGATATTTGTGTTGCATCTCTTTAGGAAATGTCTTGTAACATAACACTTGATAACTGGTGTTCATGTATATATATTTTTCAAAACCCAATTTTCATATCCTTAAGCATTTTGATGCTTCTGATGAACCAGTCTGCCCCCATCTTAGGCTTGAAAGCTATCTTATAGTAAAGACAAACAAGGTTCATTCCTTTTCATGATTAAATCTGTTTCTCAAGGATTGGGCTCTGCACCACCTGTGACCTTAACTATAAATGGTTCTCTACTGCCTGCTCCAGGAAATGGTAACTGTGTCATTGTTCCATAGCCATCTTGCATCCCTGCCTTTGTTTCACAAGGTTATTGTGACTACCTGTTGTTATGAGTTCCTTGCTGTGGCCATATTATAACCATGTCTTTGTTTCAGAACGTCTTCACGACTAACTTGTTATGTTTATTTTCTGCTCCTGTAACCCCTCCTATTTTGCCTGCCAAACCCCCAAGCTGGAAACCCCCAACCCTTGAATTATAAAAACGTTGTCTTCCTTACCTTCAATGCTGAACTTTTGAACCTTGAATCCAGTGCACACGAATAAAAAGTTGGCTTTAATCAATTGTTTCCTTTACATAATTTGGCCATGATAAATTTGGGTTGGTGATCTTCCTCCTTTGTATCATTGGAATGAACATTTTCTCTTCAAACTGCACAGTGAGTGACTGCTTTCTTACTGATTTTTTTTTTCTGACTGAAGAGTTTATGACATGTAATCATTATATTACTGTTATTTTTTAGACTATTTTGTTGCAATGTATCATCTCTAAGACATCTCTCAAAAGATGGACATTTGGGGATTAATATTTATTTACTCTAAGTTCAAAATTCCCATGTCATTGGAGGGCACAAATGTCTTAAGTATTAGGTTGATTCATGGGAAAGTACTACCTTCATATTTACAAAGAAATTAAATATTGAAAATTTACTGTGACAGCATTAGATATGATAAAAAATAAAAATACAGTGATGGTGCATAATCTAAGACGATGGGAAATATCTTTGTGTAATTCCTTTAATGAATCTACTACACATAATGTGGCAAACTACAGAGAACACATTGATTTACTTTAAATATAATTAACAAAGGAATAATAACAGTTAATCGCATAGTATATATCAAGATATATTCTAGGAAATAATTTTTAAATGATATCCTTATTTAAAACGGTTCTTTAATGTAGAGACCTCAAAGGAAATTAATGAAATATCAAAGATGTGATTTGTATATGTATGTTTATATGTCTATGCATAGATGCATTTATTGGTATGTGATACATTCAACAAAAGACTGTTTGCCTACATGCAAGTCACATTTATAAGGATATAAACAATACATTTTTATAGTAAAGAAGAATGTCGTGAAGTATAGTTTTATTTTCTGAAATTGTTTGAAGAAGATCTAAAAAGGTGGTGCTGTTTTTTTTTTTTCTTTCTTTCTTTCTTTCTTTCTTTCTTTCTTTCTTTCTTTTCTTCCTTTCCTTTCCTTTCCTTTCCCTTCCTTCCTCCCTTCCTTCCTTCCTTCCTTCCTTCCTTCCTTCCTTCCTTCCTTCCTTCCTTCTTCTTCTTCTTTTTCTTTTGAGATAGGATCACACTGTGTAGCCATAGCAGGCCTGGAACTTACAGTGTTGACGAGGTTGGCCTCAAACTCACTGAGGTTATTCTGAGTGCTGGGATTAATGGCATGCACCATGATATACCACTGTCTTTAAAAAGAATTATTTTTAAATTTTATTTTATATGTAGGACTATTTTGCCTACATATCTGCCTGCCCCATGTGTCTGTGTAGTACTTGAGGAAGCAAAAAGTAGGTGTAGGATACGAAAAAGTGAAGCTCTAAATAACTCTGATATACCATATGAGTGCTGGCAGCTGAACCTAGATGCTCTGCAAGAGTAAGTATCTTAACCATAGTGCTGCTTCTCCATCCCAGACAGTTTTTTTTTGTTTTTTTGTTTGTTTTTTTGAAAGTCTTAAGAGTGGAGTCTTCAGTTGAGGAGGCATAACAAAAGAAATCTGGCCAGGCATGGTGAAGTGTGCCTTTATGTGCCTTTATTCCAAGCACTTGGGAGACAGATACAGACAGTTCTCTGAGTTCAATGCCAGATTTTTCTACAAAGTGTGTTCTAGAACAGCCAGCACTATGTAGAAAACTCAATCAAAAATGAAAAACAAAAACAAAAGCAAACTAAAAAAGGAAGAAGAAAAAGAAATCTGAAGTAATTTCAGTCAGATGTCTGCTAAAATTTTCCTTAATAATTGTGTGAAAATCCTAGGAAATATTTTATTTGGAATGGTGATTTTATGAATTGTAAATATGAGTCTACATTAATTATAATATTTTATGTAATTCAACATACTCTGAAGACTTGTCAAAGAAGAACAAATGAATATCAATATTATCTTTGCTTTCATCTATAGTTGTAGGTATTTCTAAATGCATTCATATTTACAAATTAACTTACATATTTCACATAATTAAAGTATTAGTACTTGTACCTTTTCCATTCAGAAATCAAGATACATATAGCTTGGTAAATTAGGCCTTTGGAAAGCAGCCAAGTTCTGTCATATGGATGGGAAAATTTTTCCCAGGGAAAGTGGCCTTAGAAGTATTCCCTCTTATCTCATCAAGCCATTCAGCTGCTCACCCATCCATAAACTCTCTGGCAGACAGACTCTCCTCACTCTATTTTTCCAAAGAGACCCTCCTGCTGATCAAAATCTTTTCTCAGATCTCAGCTCCTCCTCCCCAGCAGGAGTGCCTGTGTTTGACCAGGCACTCAAATCAGCTTGTCTTTGCTGAAGCCTTTAGGGAAGATGTCACAAAGGGAGTCATTTTCCTTATGCTTGAGTTTTTTTCTTTTGTCTTTTTTTTTCAAGCATGTGACATCAACTCAATATTTCTGAAAATGAGCCTTGTGTGTTAGTCATGGTTTGCAGTAAATCTGAGCTATTTCATTTTTGTCAAGTAGTGCCCTCGGGTTCCTTCAAGCTCAAGAATCACTTTCAGGGTAATGAGTAATGCATTGTTTATTTAATAAGCACTGAATGTTTAATTTATTTGTAGAAAGACATTAGACGCTGTCAGCAGCAATGCTAGAGAAAAGTGAAGATGTGATCCACGACCTTACACAGTTATCTACTCCCAAGTTTGACTTAGATTATTTACTGGTACTGTGATGCTCAGTAGCACATTAACTTAGGAGGAGCAGTACTTTATACTCAATAAATAAGTTAATAAATTAGCATAATAGAGTTGGCATCATTAGAGTAAACAAGAAAACTCCTCTCCACGTTCTCCCTTAATGTTTCTAAATATTGAAGTTGACATTACTTTGGATTTAGCTTAACCACAAATGTGAATCCAATAATAATAATAATAATTATTATTATTATTATTTTACTCTGATAAATATAGAGTACTGGAGAGGGTATGATTTTTTGGGGGAAATGCTGAATAGATTGTGAGAGTAGAGGTGGGAGAATATCATTCTAAGTGAGGACAAATATAGAATTGAGAGACAAAGACAGACTGAAATTATACTTTGTAATAATCAGATTGCACATTTTCTAATTTTAAGTACCTTGTTTTCATTTTATGACAAAACATCAAGTTGAGTGTTTCCTGAAAGCAAAAGATGTGACAGATGTAATTTCTGAGTTCACACAGGATGAACCCCACGCCATTCTAAGCGTGTTATGCCATCTAGGTCAGTCATTGTTTTTTATTTTCTTTGCTGGTTTGTTTTAGAGGAAAAACCTTTTTTTCCAAATTATCTCTTACTCAATTGACAAACTAAAAATACTCACCTAAATCTAAAAATCTAGCTCATAAAAATCTGTTCTTAATTTGCAACATAAATGCTTACAAGAATTTAAAGCTATGGACTAGTTCTGTGTGTGTGTGTGTGTGTGTGTGTGTGTGTGTATGTGTTTCAGTTTTATTGTCCTTCTATCTTCTTTTTTTCTGTTTTATTATTATTAAGAGATTTTTCTAGTCATTTTACATACCAACCACAGATTCCCCTCTCCTTCTTCCTCCTGCCCCACAGCATTCTCCCCTAACCCACCCCCAATTTTCACCTCCTCCAAGGCAAGGCCTCCCATGGGGAGTCAGCAGAGCTTGGTACATTCAGTTGAGACAGTTCCAAGCCCTTCCTCCCTGCACCAAGGCTGCTCAAAGTGTCCCACCATAGGCACTGGGCTCCAAAAAGCTGGCTCATGCACCAGGGACAGGTCCTGATCCCACTGCCTGCCTGGGGGCCCCCTAAACAGTTCAAGCTAAACAGCTGTCTTGCCTATCCAGAGGGCCTAGTTCAGTACCATGGGGGCTCCTCAGCTATTGGTCCACAGTTCTTTTGAAAATCTACTGTAATTGAACATCTACCACCTAACATTTCTATGAATTTGGACAAGTCACATTTATTATCTGAGATTCCATTCTAAATATTCATTGCTTTTCAGTTGCTCAGAGAGCTACAATTCTGTGATAAACTTAATTCCCGAAACAAAAAGATATGAGTGCCTAGCCTCTTAATTTCTTCTAAATATTTGTTTCTTCATAACACTATAAGCTACTTTTCTCTGGTATTCACACATTTCATAAGGTTTGAGACATGACTTGGTGATTTTATGTAGTTAATGCTTCTCTAGTAAATAATGTAGCCAAGCAGATCTCTGTCTTCAACTAGCTGACAAGTCAATTATTAACTTGCCTGAAAGATGATGATCAGTTCCATTTCCATTTCTTTAAAGGTAGATTCACCAAGATATTTATTACACTCTAAGAATGTTTGGGGTTTTTTGTTTTGTTTTGTTTTGTTTTTGTTTTTGTTTTTGAGAATCACCTGTCTTTGAGTAAAACCAATCAATTGTGTCCAAGTCACCTCTGCATAAAAAGAGTACACAGAATGAAAGGAAGGAAGGAAGGAAGGAAGGAAGGAAGGAAGGAAGGAAGGAAGGAAAAAAGGAAGGAAGGAAGGAAAGACAGAAAGAAGGAAAGAAAAACCATAACAACAAAAACAGAGTTCTGCAGTTGGATTAGTAATTCTTTGTATTATCTAGATAAAAATGAGTTCATTAGTCAATAATATATGTGTTTCCCCTTTAGAAGGATTTTTTTGGAGTTCTTCCTGAGGCCTCACAGGTAAAAATAGACAAATATAGAGGTGTTTTCACATTGAAATTATTCATTGTTTCTTGGAGTCTAACAGTCAGGTGTTCAAGCTAACACACATATTATTCAATGATTAAAGAGTTTAAGTAATGTACCCAACTCTAACTTAGTGATCATAGCACATATAAACAATCATACAGATAGAGGGACATGTATGGAAAGAGAGATTCAAATAACTCAACTTAATTTATCTACTTCATGTTGATATTCTTACAGAGTTGTCCACTTGATAGCACTGATTTGAACATCAAACTTCAACTTTAATTTGTGAATGACTTACAAGAACAAATTATGTGGACCTTTTGAACCTTGGCTATATCCAAGAAGGAGAAACCTTGCAGATATAATTTAGGCATCAAGGAGATGGGAAGAAAGATACAAGTGGATAATTCAGGGAAAGGAGTTATTAAGGTTCCCAAAGACTTCCACTCTGTTTTGAATTTCTTGCCAATTGCATGGTTTTCCCTAATAAAGATTTTAGCAGCTATGTAAGCTAAGATATACAAATGGTTTTCTATTAGCATTGATTAAGAGAACAAATGTTCAGCAGTATGATTGCTTAATACTACTAGAGTTCTCCTTTAATTTTTCTGAGGACCCTCTAAACTCATTTTGGTTATGTCTGTACAAATTCACTTTCTCAGTAATAATGTTTAAGAGTTGTTTTTTTTAGACAACTTTATCTGATCTGAGCAATACTTACATGTATGAAAGCATCACATATCACCTAATAAATATAAATAGTTATTATGTGTTAATTACAAAATCTAAAAATTAATTGTTCAAAGACAAAAAAGGGCATTATTATTGCTTAGGCATTACCTGCCTTGTGGAATTAAAAATAATATCTACTTCAGAATGAAACTGTTATGTTAAAAGATGAGTGCATCTATATTTTGTGGTAGCACTTGGAATCAAAATAACATATTCAAAATTTCCATGGCCTAGTCAATAATTAAAATTGCTTACTGAGCACTTGCTCTTAACAGAGAATTTGCTAGGCACTAAGGGTCAGCACTGACCAAAAGGTACAGATAAGGCTTTTTATAATATAGTAGATAATAGCAAACAATAAATAAGGAAATATAGTATTAGCAAGCAGATTGTCAAACAATGATAAAAACCATATAAATAAATTATTATGACAAATTATAAGCAAGTAGCTATACATGAGATGATAAACGTAATTGGAGATTTGATTTAACTCAAGTAAATTATTTGATAATAAGGGACAGAAACATTTCACATGATGAGATTCACCATGCTGAATATATAAGGAAGAGACATGTTTGGAGAATTCAAAGGAGCTGTTGTTGTATCTTGGAAGTAGTAAAAAGAGAAGAAGAGGAGATGAAAGACATAGGGCATGTGTTAAAATAGGTAAATATTATGATGATATATTGTGTACCCTAATAAAGCTTGCCTGAGGATCAGAGGACAGAGCCAGCCACTAGAATAGACATAGAGGCTAGACAGTGGTGGCACTCACCCTTAATCCTATCACTCAGGAGGCGGAGATCCATCTGGATCTCTGAGTTCAAGGCCATACTGGAAACAGAGCCAGGCAGTGATGATGGCACACATCTTTAATCCCAGTATTGGGAAGCACACATGCCTTTAGTCACAGGAAGTGACGGCAGGGTGGAGAAAGGTACATAAGGCATGAAGAATCAGGAATTAAAGCAGTTCAGCTGAGACCCTTTCAGGTAAGGCCTCAGAGGCTTTCAGCCTGAGGAAACAGATCGACTGGGGAGTTGGCAAGGTGAGGTTGGCTGTGGCTTGCTCTGCTACTCTGATCTTTCAGCTTTCACCCCAATGTCTGACTCTGAGGTTTTTATCGTAAGACCATTTAAAATTCAAACAACAAAATATGAGCCATGTTATATGAAATTTGGTGGAAAGAGGCAAAAAGCTTGTATTTTATTCCAATATACAGAAAGACCCTTAAAAATTGGTTGTACAAGAGGAAACTATAGTCTGTTTTAAGTTCTGATGTTGTGCCAGGTATCTGAGTTCAGAAGTGTTAATAGGAAAGGCAATTAGAGGGGAAACAGAGGCTTATGATCTAGTGCAGTGGAGGTTGGTTGGATTACTATGTAGCCATGAAAGTGAAAGCGACTGTTTAAAATAGTGCTCTTCATCAGAACTTTCTCTGATTGGCAGATGTGTGCTGTGTGTCTGAGCACATGACATAAAACCATAACTATGGTTTCTCGTAACTATGGTTTTTATGTAACTGTGTATCTCATTTGTTTCCATTTTATTTTATTTCAATTAATTTAAATTTACAAAACCACACTTGGCTGCTGCCTACATCATGAAGCCATCAACTGCAAAAAAGGACAGATCAGAATTAAAGTGATGTATCTTACAAGTCCGTGCTCCTTACTGGAGCCCTTCCATGCAGCATGTGAAATGAGCAACTGAGTAATGTTGAGAGGCTCCATTTATAATTCTACCCATGCCTCCTGCTCCACTTCATACACAGGAAGCTATTAGCAATACAGAGACTATTCAGTAATGTCACCAGTGCTTTCCCTCGGTTGGTGCTCCAGTGGTTCACAGGCCACCTTGCAATTCCCCTTTTGGTTATAACATGTGGCACATAGCAAAAAGGAGAGCCGTATTTGCTTTCTAGGAACACTTTGCTGTTCCAGTAATGTGTTCAGTACCAAAGACCTGCTTTAAATTGTGAAGAGGTTGCATCTAAAACTGTCTCTTTCCAGTTGATAGTTAATTTGTAGCATCATTATAAGTGACAACAAATAGCTTCTCTGGGATGGCAGAAATGCAATTAGATTGTCACTGACTGTCAGTTGTTGTATTGGGGTGTGATTTTTAATGTGCTGTTCACATGTGCTCCTGATTCTAATAATAACAGAAATGGGACTTGCTGTTTGCTTTTAAGGAATGGGGGATTAATTTATATTTATCTTGTACTCATCAGATGTGGGAGCTGAAACAAGAGAGATACAACAGTGATTGGAACAAGATCAATGGCAGCATACTTACTTTGTATGGATGTGTAGGGCCCAAATTCAACCCCCAGCACCAAAAAAAAAAAAAAAAAAAAAAAGTGCAATCAACATTGAAGACCTCACAGATTTCCTTGCTTAGAGTCTGGTTAGAATACAAGTTGAATAAATACCATACACAGAGAACAAAATGAAACACAAAAGTCCTTTAAAAAGTTGACTCCACAACAAATCCCATTCATTGTTTGTTGTTGTTATTATTACTTTTCCAATATTTTTCTCAAAACATGTTTGAAACTATATTTGAATTTTTTTCTAGTCTCCTCTATATGACTAGCGATAGTTTTGAGTGGGTTCTCAGTAGAGCTGAAAAGTTAGGATGATAATAGGAAAATACTGTCTATGGTTCCTGCCTCTCCCCATAGAAGTGAAGAGTAAAGTGTAATAGGTATGTGTGAAGTCTGGAGCCCAGAGAAACTTTCATTAGCACACTTGTGATGACCCAGCTACCTGATCTTCCCAAGACAAGACCACAGCCATAAAATGTGGGTGAGCAGCTGGAATACCTACTCATGTGGGAGATTTTTTATTATTAAGAACAAATTATGACTATAAATATATGTGGCAAGCTGATCATCTGAAATAAACAGAAAAATTTCTATTGTTCTAAGAGCCAGGGCCTTGCTTTGAGCCGTCATTATCATTGGCCAA
Source organism: Peromyscus eremicus (assembly GCF_949786415.1). Classification (NCBI taxonomy): domain Eukaryota; kingdom Metazoa; phylum Chordata; class Mammalia; order Rodentia; family Cricetidae; genus Peromyscus; species Peromyscus eremicus. The sequence goes on along the minus strand of NC_081420.1, from coordinate 110,029,005 downwards.
GGGATAGTGTGTGAAGACAAGTATTGTGAAGTGAGACACATCTTTAACTTTGTTCTTTAAAGAGACCAAGCACATTGCAAACCCTGAAAAAAGCCAGCGTTCTGAGAATCAACCATTAGTATGGTGCCATTGTGCTGAATCACTAAAGGAAACACAGATTTGTCAGACTATCTCGTTCTAGCACAGTTCAGAAAAACTGTCTTGCCAGCTTTTGGTGATGTTAATTGCCAATAAATAATATTCATTTTTCATGATTTCTTTCATAGGCTTCTAGATGTTACCTCTGATAATTGTTGAGAGTTACAAAAATAGGAAATCATTCATATGTGGATTTCAGGATGTTTCCCATGATGGTAGGATTGGCCTGTCTTTATATGAAGTATCTCATGGAACTCACCAAGGAACTGGCATGTCTTGAACCAGAACATGGCATGGCAGTCTGCATCATGTAGATTTAAGAAGACAGTTTACATAGAAGAGACCCTGTTAATTTCTATACTATTCACTGGGAAGTGTGAGATTCATAGTTGTGCTAGCAGCCCCTACAGCCGGCAAACAGCTCAGTACTTACTCATCTCCATTCTCAGTGTTACTCATGCAACTAATTACAGGCAAGTAACACTGATTATCAAACAATGTGTATTTCTCTAGTGACTAAGACTCCTGTCAAAGTTCTGTATCTTTTATGACTCCCTTCTTTGATGAACTCCGAACTTAGTTATCCAAGAGGAAGGGGGAATGAAATAGTTATCATAAAATCAATATATGTAAGCAGCATTCGATTTCTATTCTCCAAGCACCTCCTTCCCTGTCTATAGACAATAAATGCCCTGCCACTTCTTTAACTGCTCACATTATAATACCCAGAGCTAACGTTTTTTCCTTTCTTTCCTTGCCTCTCCACATCCTGTTCCTTATGTGTTTGGCCCATTAGCTTTCGAAATCTTTTACAACATTCATTTGCTATTACACCAATTCAAGACCTGAATTTCACCTTCTTTTCATTCATGTCTGTTCAAAAAGACATTCAACATATCACAGAAGAGATAAAATCAACAAAAGAATTTTAGAAAAAATACCTTCTTTTGGATTTTCACTAAAAAGTTCAACTCTACGCCATAGGTGAAATGGTATCTTATCACTGGATTAATTCGTGTACAGACTCTCCCACCCTGGTTATCTTGTGGATATTCTGCTGCTAATCTGATACCCACATTTCTTCTGTGCTCTTCTGTCTTCTTAACATCATTCAAATCTTTCTCAGTAAAGTTTTAATCTCAATCCAATCAAAACTATAGCCCCTCCCCAATGTTACATTATTGCAGGACCTGTTTATTTCTGTTTTGTGGCAGTTGCAATAGAAGATTTAATATATAAAATACCAGTTTTAAAATTAATATAAATTCAGTGTGAATATGGACACAGCATGTTTGGACTTTACTGTGTCTCCAGAAACTAAAGCATAGACAAGCACATAATAGATGGGCATTAAAAACTTATAGGCATTATGAATGAAGGACAGGAAGATCATGTTAGGACTGCTCTTTGATTCATCAATGAGATGTGTCATTATGACTCAGGGACCTTGTCTTTTCTTCTTTTTGTAGTGACATTGCACTAAAAGGCAAAGCTCACACCATTCACAGAGCAGGCATTGCTGCTGAACTTTCCCAGACACAACTCACACTAAATGCAGTTCCTGTACTCAGTGGTTTCACAATAGCTCTCCAGGGCTCATTTATAGACTTCCACTCAAGTCACCTCACAAATTAATTTGCTACTGTTAAATCTTTATTAATGCAAATTGAGTGGATACTGTAAATATATACAGATGAGAGCTCAGGTTTCCCATTGTTCTCTGTATACACAGAAAGAACGTTTACAACAAGCTTTGCAAGTAGATACAACTTCAATAAAAAAATCATGATTGAAATAGCCTTTAAAAGGTGAATATTCGATCCAATATTTTTCATTAAACTAAACTCAAACCTATTTAAAAAGTTGATATTATTTTTCTCGGTATACTCCTATTTCCACAAGTGAGATCAGCAGAGAGGCCTACAACAATCCAGAAACAGAGAAACACATAGAGTATGTTGGCAGAAAATTTTGACTGTGACTTTAATACAAATCTGTATGGACCATGTGTTTCAGCCCATTTGTACACTACCAGATACTGCAAAAAAGAAAAGCTGATTTAGGGAAGTTGACTCAGTGTCACGGGTATGTTCTTGGGCCTGAACTATATACATGCCTTCCTAACTCAGGATATCTAGTTGAAGGAAAATCAAGGACAGAGAAAGAAGGTCAAGAGGCTAAATCTTTTCTCAATGGAAAAGCTAAGTTTTCACAGTCATTCTACTGTAAAGATATTTTCATATATAAAAGCAGTATGTGGTATCATTATAGTAAATCTACATCACAAATAGCACCTACCAGTCTACAAAGAGTCATCATTTTCTTATAATTTAAAGCAAGTGCAGAGAAAAAATTTGGGAATATCTCCTGTATTCTGGAGAAAAAAAAAAAAACAGAAACAAATACAAAACAAGACAAACAACAAAAATCCATTCCAATTGCTGTGTTCTCTGGGCAAGACTATTTTTTCCTTTCTCAGCATTTCTTATTTGCCTATAGTTCTTTGCATAGGGTTGATGGCTTGTGGAGTTTCCTGTCCACATTATTATGTCTATCATTGCTGTCCTTGTCCAGCTCATTTAAGGCAGTCATGTAGGTCAGACATTTCGGATGTGTCTTCTGACATTACTGGAAGACACAATCTCCCCAAAATGATCAGCCCTGAGAAAATACATACAAGTAACTTTATACAGACTGAGCAGGTAGTGTTCATATACTTTGCAATACGTATATATGTAAGTACCAACTATTACTGAGAAAAGTTGCAATGATTTTGAAAGAGAGCAAGGAGGAGGATAAAGGAAGGTTTGGGGGAACAAACGAAAGGGATCAAGAATACAATTATATTATAATCATAGTAATAAAAGAAAAAAATCTTGAAAAAGAAAAATGCAATCCATTAATTGTTAGACATTTGGGTTGATTCTCTATTGTGAACATTGTATGTGAGAACTCGGGCAGCTCTTATGTATAATGATTCCTTTTAAATGATGTGCCCAGTGGTGGGATTGCTTAACAAAGAAAATGGTTATGTACGTATCTTCAGAAAGGGCAGTGTATGCAGAAAAACATATAACAATGTGTGGTTTCATTTACATATATGGCATAAAACAGTTAGTTGATTTTCAGGTAGTGGAGAGAAGAATGTTTGCCAAAGGCTCAGAAGGTTAGAAAGAAGAAGAAGAGGAAGAAGGAAACAGATTGGAGTATTCATGGTCTAGATAGACTCTTCCAAGTTCTAGTACACAATTAACCCAGCGAAGGCTACTAGAGAGGAATTTGAATGGTGTAAGCACAAAAGAATGGTAAATATTTGAGATAATGGGTATAACTACTCTGATTCAATTATTATATAACGTGTGAATGTATAAAACATAATGCTATAACCTATAAGGAAGCACAATTGTTTTGTGTCAAAAGAAAATCAAACAAAAATGGCAAAGCACATATAGGGGCATTCTGAACTCGGTCTTTAATCTTTCAGTTACTTTTTTTGAAGTTATAATTACATTTCTCCCTTTCTTTTCTTTCCTTTGAAGCCTCCCATGCACCCTTCTTCACTCTTAATCAAATTCCTGCTTTCTTTGTAATAACTGTTGTTGCCTGCGTGTGTGTGTGTGTGTGTGTGTGTGTGTGTGTGTGTGTAATCTTATAATTGTGTATTCCTAAATATAATCTGCTTAGTCTTAATGGGTATAGCTTCTGACATTCCTAGGTGACACATTCTCACAGCAAACTTCGTGATCCTCTGGTTCTTACAGTCTTTTCACTCCCCTTTCCACAATATTCCCTAAGCCTTAGGTGTGGAAGTCCATTTACAAATACTACTACTATTACTACTACTACTACTACTACTACTACTACTACTACTAAATTCCATGTCTCTCTACTTGATATAGAAGAATGATAAATTTTAGACAAATGTAGATGTTTGTATAATGGATAAATTCAAATATGTGTGCTAGACACAGATCTTTTCCCTCAGTAGTCCTATCAGGTGATTATAAACATTACTTATAATTGAGAAAAATGAGGACAAGAGAAATTTTTGGTATTAGCTGATACAAATCATGCCAAGTTGTTTAACTTAGTAAAAATAACCTGAACAACAATTCAATATGTTTTACTATTTTTCTTGTTGTTTTAAAATTATTTATCCTTTAATTAATTTGAAAAGGCTGTGTATTTCTTCATTCTCAGTATTAAGCAAATTCTAGTAAAATAGTCACAGGCCACTAGAGATATTAATGTTGTTTACTTGACAGTTTAGTTTTAGTTAAAGATCTAAACATACTGTAGTTAATTCCACAATGACTTTAGATTGCCTTTGAAACTAATATTTTGGTATTTTACTGCCAAAGGTTCTGATGTTTCTGTAACACAAAATAATTGCAAAATAAGAGAGTGAAGTGTTTTTTTTAATAATGAGATATTTTAAATATCTAAGGAGTGATATAATGAAGAACAAAATATACGTTTGTGAATATTCAAGATAAACTACTTATGTCATGTCTCATGAACTGAATTGAAGCAACATGATAATTAAAACTACACATTAAAAACAGTAATTCTTCAGAAAGTGTCATAAAATTATAATCGTTTCAGTTTTCAAATTTAGAAATAGTTTACTTTTTCAACTCCATTGAGCTTCTTTCACTTAAACTTGTTTGTTGTCCAACTCAGTCAACAACAAACGTATGTGGCATTTTGGCATTTAAACTGTGGCTAGTTCAGATTGAAATATAATACAAATGTACACTATTCATTAGTTTTCCAGTACTTACACAGAAAGCTGAATAATTTTATACTGGTTATGTAGTTAAATGATAGAATATGAAGACACTGAGTTAAATACTCTTAAAATTAATTTTACTGGCTCTGTTTGGCTTTATATACAGATTGTGAGAAAGTTGGAAATTCTTTGGAAGCTCCTACAACAAGTACCTGTTAAAGTGTTTAGAACTGTACCTAGAAATGATGAAGGTGTAATGACTTGTATTCACCATGTACAAAGCATTCATCACCTAACAGAAATCGTGTGCCCATACTAACTTTACAACTGAAGTAAACATGCCCTGCCATGTTTGCCAACCGACTTTAGTACAACATTTCTTTCAACAGTGAAGAGTATGTGTTTTTTTTTTTTTTTGTAGAATTTAGGAAGGTATAAAAATAATTGGAGAAAGTCTCTCAAATTAAAAAAAAATGGTATAGGTGAGAGGTGAGACATTGCATGCAAATAAATTTGGGGAAACTGACAAATTTTTGCTTCATACTTCTGTTATAATTCTCATAAGATAAGTGGCACAAGATAATGTTCAAAGTAAAAGAGATAAAAATCTCATATAGGCAGTATTATTTATTGGAGAATATGTACTTCTTTGTTTTAAAATTTGTACATTAAGTCTTAGTGTGGTTACATTGACAAATTAAGTCATTTTTCCTATACTCTTATGGTTTTTTAATATACATATAAATAAATAGATTTAGAATATACATATAAATAAAATGTATATTTTGCACATTAATATGAATATCAGCTAACCTTTTTCTTAACTACATCTTTTAGTAATTATCCAGAAAGTCTTCACCATTATTCAGCATCCAGTAGTAGAATTTTTGATGAATTCATTCTAATAACTGTGGGAGATTTCATTGTCATTTGGAAGAGGTTTCATTTTCAGCATGGCTAAAATGACACAGTATTAAAATTGTTTTTGAAATTGCATGCATATTCTACCCTGTAGCAAGAGTCTTCCAGGTAATTTCTCAATAGAGTCCCTGTCTTTATATTTACTACACCTAGACACTTAAAGCAAGCTCCCATGGGGAAGCACAATGTGAGTCTTTGTTACGTGGATTGTGTGTGTTTCCAGGTTATATGAAGTCACTTAACCGACTGTGTGAGGAGAATCACAAAAAATGACAATAATAAAAGTTTCTGAGTGCATGATGACCAAAAAATGAATTCAAAATTAATGTGTAATTAACCTGAAGTGTTACTGTTAGCACTTGCTACTGTTAGTTGGGTGATTTCACTGTAGTATGGTTCTGAACACACCAAACACACACCTCACATTGAACATGCATCATGCTACAGTGTACAGTTAGAATCTACCCTCCAAGAACTCTTAGCTCAAATATAGAAATATGGTAGTGTATGACTTCAGGATTTCTTTTACTGTACATACAGTTTTTTCTGTTCTTAGAGGAACATAATGGTTTAATTTCCCCAGAATCATTCTCCATCATATGCATTTCAATTTAATTTTACCTTGGATTACATTTTATTAGAATGTTTGGTGGTTTAAACTGCTGCTTGGGTTGTTGACTCGAGTTTCATTACAAAAATCATTAAATGACCTTTGACTTATGTTTAAGACAAGATTTCCAACAGTTTCTGAAACAACCCTAAACATACTTCTATCATTTTTGTCTTGTTTATGCAAACAGTGTTCTACATATTAATAATTACAAAATCAAAATATTGATCAACACTGATGGTGTACATTCTGTAGTATAAAATATTTAGCCAATATTTAATTTTTTATGTAAAACTGCACATTTCAATGGTTTGCAAATTTGCTTCTGTTTTTAATATATGATAAATTGTATGTTATGCACAAGGATTGTCTTAAAATAAAATCCTTGATGACTTAATATCTGTACATATTTTATTTGCATATATATTTTTATGTATCTATATTTCCAGGAATGTATAAACTTTTCTCAGATAAAAAGGAGTCGCAAATGGAAATGGTTCATGAAGTCTCTCAATGGGTTACTTTGTGCACGTAAGGGCAAACAACAATTCCCAACTTTCGTAACAAATATTATCAAGTTAAACTCAATAAAAGAGGGCCACCCAGATGCTTCAGTGGCTAAAGGACTTTCTCTCCATGACTATTGGCCTTAGTTCCATTCCCAGGACCCACATGGAAAAGGAGAGAAATGACTCTTACACAATGTCCTTTGACCCCCCAACACATACTGCATGAGTAAATAAATAGAATTTGTGAAATATTAATTCTGCCAAAATATACCTCAGAAAGGTTAAGGACATTTTGTCATTTCAAAAGAAGCCAAAATAGATCTTCACAACACTTTTGGCAAAAGAATTTGAGGCAAAACAGAACTTCACATGCAGGAGGGGTAAAAAAGGGAAATCTGTTGCTTTCTATGGGAGATATAGAAGGGAATTTTTACTTAAATAGATAAAATATGTTCTAAAATGGAAAATATAGATTTTCCTGAGCTTTTATGGGAGAAAAATTGAAAGAGTAAATGAGGAGTCAGAGTCATCATAAATAAGGAGATATTTCAATTGGAAGATGTTAATGGAAATAAAATGCACAGAATATATCAGAAATTGTTCTTCAGAGAGATAAACACAGCTGACAAAATATAGGCAGATGCCCATTAAAGTGACAAATATTAAAAGTACTGGGAAAAGTACCAATCAGGGAAGCGAGGTGTTTTTCGATGACATTAAAATGAAAGCTATGAGTGCCGCTTGCAATCCAAAACAGTCTTTAAATATTGTCAGAGTGAAGAATGTTCTTTTTAATCAAAATAAAATTTGCCTGAAATATTGGCTTTGTAGCTCTCAAACACTTTGAAAGTCTATGAGTTTCATATTCTCAAATTAGGATTTGGATATATGCTAGACCATTCTTGCTAAACAGTTAATTTGTCTTCATTTTTATTCATTCATACATTGAATGATTGTTTATATGGCAGTCACTTTGTGTCTGTTTTGCTGGCAATAGATATGTGATTAAAGGCTCACAATTTTGTCTTATGTTTTAGATCTTTTATGGAAACACACACACACACACACACACACACACACACACACACACACACACACACACACTCCAGTGGGGCCCAGAGGATTATTCAGCAGGTAAGGTACTTGATTCCAAGTCTTATGTCCTGAGTTTGATCCCTGAACCTAAAGAGAAGAAGTTGAAAGAGACAACTGACTCCCACAAGTTGTCTTCTGACTTCCCACACATGCATTGTGGCATGTGTACATGCACGTGTGTAAAAATAAACAATGCACGTGATAAAAAATAATAGCACAATTACTTATTTTATTGTCAGTGATATGGTGATATGAAAGTGCACTACATGAGTCATATATAAAATCCTTGGGGTTTAAGAAAGACTAACAAACTGAGCTTCAAAATCTGACTGAAAGCATGAATGAAGAATAACTATGGGAAAATAAATGGTATGTTGTTGGGCAGTTTTAAGTTGAAAGCAGAGTCCGTGTGTGATGTTAAAACCCTGGATTGGGAAGAATTGGATATTTATAAAGATTTAAAGAAATGCATTCTGAACTAAGATGCAAAAAAGAAGGGAGGCAAGAGAGATGGAGAGAAAGAAGAGCTAAATACACGGTTGCAGTGGTAAAGGTTAAGCAAGCTGTTTGAAAGAACAATGTGAAATTTACCATAAAATAATGACTAATAAGTACTGAGAAGTCATTAAATTATTTTGCACATATTATAACATTTAATGCATCAATGGCTCATTGAGCTGGAGAAAATAAATCCTGTCTTCATATTCTTAGATGATAAAATAAGAATAGTTAGTTCCATGAAGAAAGCATACAGCATTCCCTTAGTATATCGATCCATCTACTCACAAACATCAAAAAGCATATGTTAAGACTTGCAATTACATACAGAGGGTGACTGCAAATGTGCACACTCAGCACCTTGCAAATATTCTGTGGATTTTAGATTTTGCAATATTCTTTCTTAAGTGATAAACTAAGGAATTTTCAATAATTTTTTTTTAAAAAAAAACTCTGTTAGACAGGTGTTCTACCATTGAGCCATATTCCAAAAAAATGTATGTTTTAAGAGTTGGCAGAAAAGCAAATGGAAATGATATATTTTTGTTTTTGCATTGGTTAATAAGTATTGTTTACCTGGAGATGGTCAGTCATAAAACAATTAAGCAATATGGCTTCTTTATAAAAATACATCTAAAATGTTGTATGCTACATTCTAAGGTTTTTACAACCACGATCATTCCCCATACCATAAATATCAGAAAAAGAGTCTCAAGCTCTGATTTCTTCATGAAATATTTTGGTAACAGGTAGCTTGTATATTCAAACTCACGAGTAGTTGGAACTCATTGTTTTGTGAGAGTCAATTTTAAATTCTTTTTGAAGCACACAGTGGCTTGCAGATAGATCTAATGCCTGAAACCTTTACACAGGCAGACAGACACCCTCTGCCCAAGCTCTGGCCACAGGCTTGCAATTACTTGGTTGTCTATTGAGTTCCATGACCCACTGATTCTAGTCCCAGGATTCTCTAGAGGAGAAATTCTGTCCACTCTGCCAAATGTATCTTGCTGTTTGGAATTCTGCAAGCACACATGGCTTCCAGCTTCATTTTCCTGTTGGATCCATTTGAGGAGAAAAATTCATTGCTCCTTAAGGAATCCACAAGAGCACTAATTCACTGTGGTTTCCTGGGCTCCTGGCACAACCCAGATTCTCATGAGTGATCACCTTAAATTATGTTGTGAAGGGACTTGTGATTAAATGAATGAGCACCAGAGTTTGACAACAGTAAATCAGCAAATAATCACAGGCATGGAAAAATATATGAGTGCAATTTCACAATGCCTCATATATCTGCATTCACCTGGCAGGCTTCGATACTCTCTGCATCAAACTACAAGTCATCTTTTATGCCTCGTCATGGGGACAAGAGTGTTCAACTTTGTTTACTCTTGTTCCCACTTGTGCCAACCATAGTATCCATGACTTCCCACTTCAAATATGTCTGACAGTACTTATTTGATTTGTATAAGGTTCTGTTTTATGGCATTTTGCCTGAATTTTCAATATTAAGATCACATTTTGCAGATGCATTTAAATCATGTGATGTATATGAGATGCATATATTTATTTTAGAAAGATTCATTTGTTTCTTAGACAGGCTAATTACCTTTTATGCAGTTTTAGGGCTAAATTATATGTGTAGAATACCATCACTATGGGAATGGTGTCCACAGATGACACTATTTCCATTTAATTAATATTTAATTATTCCATTTTATGGTGCTATGATAGATCATTGAAGAGGTAACATCAAAACTGTGGGGCAGTTCACCAATAATAACTAGTTGTCATTACTTATAGAAGGATAATTTGATGAACCCATGGATATTTTTAGGTTCATTAAGTCCTTGAGTAAACAGAATTCAGACTAGTTCTAAACGATGGTGTGACTGTACTTAAAATTATTTGAGAATATCACTAAGGTTGTTTTTGTTTTGAAATCTAATTCCTGTATTGGAAATGTGCAAGGAAGTCTTCTTAGACCCCTGAGATTTCTTCCTATAGTTATGGGGACATATAAATGAGAAAATTACATAACATTCTCTTAGTCATGATAGGAATTTTATAAGCTTAATTCTTGTTAAGGTTTGATATAAAACATACCCTTACCACCTCCCAACTCCAATGTTTCATTTGTTGAAGTTTTGTTCCTCAAATAATGGTGCTCTCAGGACTTGTGAATTAAGAGGATTTTTCTCTGTTCCTGACTACCATGAAGTGTGTAGGCTTCTCCACCACACCATGTCACCTCTATCAAAGTCTGCCTCACAACAGGACTATAGCAATAGATTCAGACAAAAATTATTGTAACATTTTACAGGTAGTTTGTTACAATGATGAAAAATAGAACATCTACATTCCAAGAACTCCTTACAATTACTTTATTCTTACATTGAGAGCCATTCTCTTTAGATTTGATTTTGAAATAGAGCTTTGTAGTATATACAGGATAGATATCCTTTGTACTCTGAAATACTGCCACCACAAGCATACCTTTCCTTATCTACAGCCCCAAACCCTTGATTCTATTTTAAGACAAATGAGTACCATTAAAATGATTCAAGAAGCTGACATTATATGCCTCTGACAGCATATACAAGACCTTCACAAGCTCAAACCTGAAAAAGTTCAGCATAGTGGAGGACACAAAATCCTATGCCTAGCAGAAGAGCTATTGGCATTTGATAGTTGATGACAGAGGGAAAGTCATTTTGCTTCGAAGGTGTGACACGTGGACTATCCACCACATCTGAATGCCAGTCCCATATACAGAAGTGTTGAATAACAAAAACTGGACTCCATGGGCTTAAGAGAAATATTTGAGAGAAGGGAATGACTATGATAGAAATAAATTGTATGAAATTTTCAAAGAATTAAAAATATTATAAAAAGAAATGGGATAGTTTAAAAGGTTAATCGTTTTAAAAATTAAATCAAGTATAACACGGGTGCAGGCAATTTTGCCAATAAATTCTGAAGGAAGTTTTTGTGTTTGAATTCACTTAGAATTTTTTCATTTTTGGTTCTTCATTTTAAATGCAATGTATTTAAAATTTGTATTGCATATAATTTTAGATTCTATTAAATGTAGAAAATTACAATCTTATATTATATTTTATATATCCCTTTCAATTGTTCCAGTATATACACAATTATGAGCAACTGCTAAAAATAAAGAGAATTGCTGTGGATATTGCTCTGTATAAATAAAATGCTGATTGGCCAGTAGCCAGGCAGGAAGTATAGGCCGGACAAACAGAAGAGAATTCTGAGAAGTAGAAGGCTCAGGCAGAGGGACGCTGCCAGCTGCCGCCATGAGAAGATGTTAAGATACTGGTAAGCCACAAGCCACATGACAAGGTATAGATTAATAGAAATGGGTTAATTTAAGATATAAGAACAGCTAGCAAGAAGCCTGAGCCATTAGGCCAAACAGTTTAAATAAAATAAGCATCTGTGTGTTTATTTTATTTTATTTTATTTTATATTTATTTATTTATTTATTTATTTATTTATTTATTTATTTATTTATTTTTTGGTTTTTCGAGACAGGGTTTCTCTGTGTAGCTTTGCGCCTTTTCCTGGAACTCACTTGGTAGCCCAGGCTGGCCTCGAACTCACAGAGATCCTCCTGGCTCTGCCTCCCGAGTGCTGGGATTAAAGGCGTGCGCCACCACTGCCCAGCCTGTGTTTATTTTATAAATGGGCTGTGGGACTGCAGGGGCTTGGTGGGAGCTGGAGAGAAGCTCTCCAGCTACAGATAGTATTATGAATGAGACCAGTGTAAATATTATACAGGCCCTTAACATAAATTGTGAGTGTGTGTGTGTGTGTATGTCTGTTCTGTTTAACACAAAGAGTAAAGATGAAAATAAGCATCTTTTGAGAAAAGGTAGAAATGGAAGACCTAGATTATATTTTTAGAAGTAATCAGTATCTCCAGGATTTCATATGTATACATATATGTTTTATTTTTACACATATATAAACAAATAAATAAACATACAAATATATGTGCATATGATATATACAAATCAATAAATATGTGTATATATACTCATATAAACAAGTATATATACATATATATTAAATATCCTTTAGATAGACAGGTGATATACAAATTAGATCCCATAGTGAGAAAGTAATGGAGATGTAAATGTAAGTTATACTTGGTAAGTCAATATAAATAAAATTACTAGTTTAGATATAACATATGTAAGGGAAAACCATGTGCTAGCACTTGTTTAACATTAGTTAAAATGAGGATAAGAGAGAGTTCAGCTTCAAACTGTGAAAGATTTGGAAGTTGTCCCTCCTTATCTCACAGCCAGAAAAGGATCAACAAATTGAAAACCAACTGCTTATTTTGTACTCATCTGTTTAGAATTTTCAGGGCAAAATGCAAACCCCAAATCTGGAGAAATGGGTAGATCCAGAGAAACAGTTTGGATTCACAACTCTTTGGAAGAAGTTTTTAGAGCCATAAATCCATAAGTATGCTTATTCTGTAATGCTTACAAATTGTAGTAGTGTGACTGAGGATTATCTTGAAAACAAGAAGCTACTGAAATTAGGAGTTCTGCTGTTTTGAAATCTGCCATTGTAGGAACATATCAGCTCCCCAAAGCTAAGATTCACAAAAGATTTCATGATTTTGCTGTGTTGGCAATGTGAGGAGTGGAAACTTATACTGAATTCTTATGCAAAATCTCTCATCATTTAAAATATCTACTCTGGGTGGTAGATTAAGAGTACTTTGCTGTAGCATTATTCAAGGTAACTGAAATCCACTTTTTCCATTCCCACTTTCTGCTTCCTTCTTTGTGTGCCCTAAAATGAAAACAGTAAAAATAGTCAAATATAAATATATTAGCAAAATAGATTGTAAATGCTGTAGCCAGAGATGTTAATTGAAGAAATGATGGTCTTCAGTTGTATAAATTCTTGATATGGCCATGCTCATAATATACATGTACATAAAAAATAGAGATTTAATTCGATATTTCTTCAATGTGCCCCAAGTTCAGCACCTTATAATTACACCAGTAGGAACTCACTATATTAAAAACATGTTAAAATGAAATAACTATAAGAGGTCCATATTCTTTGTAGGCCAAGGAAAGTCTAGATAAAACAAATGTAAAGAACATGAAAACATCTTTAGAGGAATATGAGGCCTCAGCCATTCCACCAAATGGCATATGCATTCTACTCGTTAGTTGGATAGATTCAAAAATACTAAAGGTCCATGTACCCAGTTATAGTAATTGAACACAACCTGTTGCATTTCAACAAATATGTCTAAGCACCAAAGTTAAGAGAAGACAATGTCTTAACACTTGGTGCAGTGGGAAGGGGCTTGGACCTGCCTAGGCTCAGTGTGCTGGGCTCTGCTGACTCCCCATGGGAGACCTCGATTTGGGGGATGTAGGAATGCAGGGTTGCTTGGTAAAGAGGGGTGGGGGTGGGAGGAGGGAGGACGGGGGATCTGTGGATAGTATGTGGAGTGAGTAGAAAATTTCTTAATAAAGAAAAATGAAGGAAAAAATAAGAAACTTTCAACACACACACACAAAAGAAGAAAATCTAGATATGATACAATTTTAAGAGATACCAAGAAGGGTTTTAATATCTATGTTTATATTATAGAGGCAAAAATGAGAAGTATGCAAGTTCAAGGCCAGTCTAAGATGCAGAGAGAGTTCCAGGCCAGTCATGACTACACAGTGAGAATCTGTCCCAGAAAAACAAACAAACAGAGCTCAAATGGAATTTTACAAACTTCTAAAACTCAGCCAAAAGAAAAGAATCACCTAATTAAAAAATTTATAAACATTAGCAGGCGTCTAAAGAAAGTAAAAGATAGAAGCATGTACAAATATATTAGAGAACATATCATGGAAATAATTGGAAAATGATATTGAGCTACCACAATAGACCTTCATGAGATTTTGAATGGCAGAGGATACATAGGCATATTTATGTATTGATAATGAGGATATAACATGGCATAAAATCTTTGAGATAGTTCAGAAGTTTCTTTAAATATAGTGTCTTTTCAATCTCATAGTTATACATAGATCTGTGTTCACCATATTTGGAAAAATAGGTATTCACAAAGCTTTTATGTGAATATTTTTGCAGCTTTTCTCTAACTGCCTAAAATGGTAAGCAACAAGGTATCTTTCAATAAGTTGATGAATTAATAACTTTTGGTGTATCCCTAAAGTAAGCTAACATTCAATGATAAAAGGTAATGAGTCACACAAAGGCACAGGTAAATTGGAATTTCATGTTACATTTTTGAGAACAGTCAATTTAACTTCATGCTGTAAGAATCCACTTATACATTTGAACAAATAAGGTATTAGATCACAAAACATATCACTTGTTGCCAAGGGTGAGGAAGGCTTTAAATTGATAATACAAAGATGATTGTTGGTATGGGGAAATTATTCTGTGTTATATTGTGATGATATTAACATTCCACAGTGCCTTATAATAACCTACAAAGCTTAAGGACAAAACAGTGATCATTGATATATCATGTATATGACATGAGAGGTCAGAGGACTGCAATGTAAAATGTTGAATTTCACAGAAGATATGGCTGAATTAGAAACATCTTAGCTTCCTCAATCTCACAGAAGGGACTGCTTGAAAAGTTGCTTACGTATTTTTGTAAATGAATGTCATCTATACGTCTAAAGGGGCAGTGAAACTGAGAACGCATTCATTTGAATTGTAACTTAGTTGGTAAAGTGTATGGGTTAATAAAAATGAAGTCAAAATGCTCACATATTAAAGCTGAACAGTAGGTAAATGGGTATGGGATCATTAATGCCAAGTTTCTCACTGTTGAGCGAATGGTGGCAAATACACAAATTGTGGAGTTTATTATCATCCTTGCAATGAATTACAATTGAAGACATCACAGTGTACTTCAGTTTAAGTAAATACAGATTCACACAAGTATACAAAGGTAGGTTTCACATGTATGTACACATAAATGTGGCAATTTTCATCTATGTTTCATGTATTAACAAGTTTATTTAGTACCAGAGTGGTGTTTGTTACTGTTGATTTTTTTTTTTTTTTTTTGGTTTTTTAAGACAGGGTTTCTCTCTGTAGCTTTGCGCCTCTCCTGGAACTCACTTGGGAGCCCAGGCTGGCCTCAAACTCACAGAGATCCGCCTGGCTCTGCTTCCCGAGTGCTGGGATTAAAGGTGTGCGCCACCACCGCCCGGCTCTACTGTTGATTTTTGCATAAAAAGTTAAAACTTCTTTTAAAATATGGATTCCAGACATGTGACAGGGATTTACAAATGATCCTGGAGCATCTTGTAATGCTAGGAAGGAAAAACTACTAAAAAACAGCAGATATGTTGTCATTGTCTTAAAGAAACAGAAGAATCAGTTAAAAGACCTCTCCATTGTCTGAGCTCATGCAATTTAAGCAACAAAATAAATTGACTTAAATTGGAGTAGAGCTCAATCAAATGTAGATGAACCCAATCAGATAGAGCATCAAATATATATTATGAAATGTGAAAATATAAAATTAACCATGTATAAAATAAATATCTCCACATGCATATTGATATAACAGATGAAATACATGAACATATACATAAGAAAATTCTTCAAGTAAAATAATTTCAAGCAATTAATGTAGTCTCTCCTTAAAAGAAACAGTATACTCATTCTTTTTGCATGTGGATATTATAGGTTGAATTGCTTCCGTATAGCTGCATGTTGTCTAATAAAGATATCATTCCCACTGTCATGCTCACTCTTGGAGAGAGTGGGAACCTCATGTGATGGAAGAAGCTAACAGTACTTTTAAATTCAGCAAGCTTAGAGAGTCACAAGCCTCCCAAGGCCTCCTTTCAATGTTTTTTGAGCACTAAACTGCTTGTAAATTGAGCAGGTTGGTCAGGGGCAGAGCTACCATGAGGTAAACCATGAACTTTTCAGTGATTCAGTCATCTTGTTGCTAGAACTTAATGGCTTGTCAAACAAGGCATAGATGTCATTGTCTTTGTGTTCTCACACCATCTCTGGAGTTGATCGAAGTGTGCTCCCATTTCCCCAAGAAAAGTCATACAATGAGTATGAGAAGGGAGGGAAAAATGTAAGCGTTTTGTGAAAAAGCCAACAAATACTTCCTTAGCCATGTGAACAAAGTTATGGGCAATGCATACTCAGGTTGATGACATGTGTTCTAGACATGACATGCAAAAGGTGTTCTTTATCATTATGCTTTTCCCCCCTATAATCTAACTACTACCTACTTGTAAGAGGGCCATCATATTCTTCCACTCAAGGGATTGTTTGTCTACAAAATGCCTAACCAGTGCCAACCAAGGTGGCCCCCAATCCAAGGAAAATATAAGAAACTGTCAATGCCAAAATCAGACTAAGAAGACTTTCTGCCTAAATCTTATGCAATATTCTAAACCAGACTTGGGACAAAAAAAAAAAAACAAACAAACAAAAAACAGGTGTGGATAAAAATTGAGAGACTAAGGAGAAGGAGTGAGCTTTATTTAGTAAGAATGTAACTGTGCTAATTCACTGGGACAAATGGATTTTGTTACTACTAGATATTGACCAGGCAAGAACTTGGAATTATAGATGTTGTCTCTAAACTTCTTCTGCTTTTTTTTTCTGTAAATCTAAATTATTATAAGGTAATAACATAAGACAAAGGAATTAACAGAGTTAACATATTAGAAGTTTCCTGGAAATATTGTACTACAAAGAATACTCAAGAAAGTATCTTAAGAAAGACACAAAACAATGGCAATCAAAATCCGAAAGAAAAATGAATATATTTGGAGAAAACTATTGATTAAAAATTACCCACCCAGTAGTAAAATGCTTAGATTACAAAAGTCTTCTACAACGCTGGTGAGTAGGTCTGTTTTCCTGGTGAGCAAAACAGAAGTTAAAGACACTTAGATAAATTAATAACCAATTCCTGTTGCTACCATCGTGGGTGTTGCTTTTAAGCACTTTCAATGCACTGGATTATGGATTTCTTGGAAGGCAGGCAAGGTTGACTCGTGTGAGCTCGTATGGGTGTCTCACAGAGGAGCCACTTCCACTGCTTGGGGGAAAGACAGCACAGCCTGTGCTTTCCAGCTGGCAGAATCTGCACGAACAGAAGAAGGGATTGCTGGCAGGGCACATGGCAAACCTCTGCCAAAGCTTCAGTTGCACCGTTGAAAATTCCATGTGTTTCCCATCACACAGCAATATTTCCACACCTCTTGTGCCATTAATTAAGCTCTCTTTATCCTCAGAGTTCTGAGAAGGGACTCACATCTTCCAATGTAGTGATCCATTTTTAATGGGGGCAAGCATGGGATATTTTCCGTTGGATGGTTTTCCCATATGTGTTTTGCATAGTAGAGCTGAATTAGGTGTGAAAACACTCATATATTTTCTATAGCAGTTGACCTTGATATAGAACTGAATATTTGGGGAAAACTCATTCAGATCATTAAATTGCATAGTTTTACCCCTAGAATTTTATTTAGTGGCATTACTGTTAGCTGAACAGATATTAATTGACTGTGACCTGAATAAATGAAGTCTACAGAATGTCAACTGCATTGAAGAATTTCAAAATTGAAGCATGAGTATCCAGACATAGAGTAAACTAATTTATGCCCAATCTGGACGTTGTAGTCAATACGAAAATAGGTTAAATGGACAAATTATCAACAGGAGCATTTATTTTATATTTTGTTTGTTTAATACCTCATGTTTCTTATATTGCTTTGACTTTTTCCTCAGAAATAATTACTGAGTCACAGAAAGAGGTGAGAAATCTAAGGAGTTTCTGGTGCCCTTTCCCAAGTGGACATAATTTGCAATATAACACAGATGTTAACACAATATGCTGCAAGCCGCAGGAAAATATAATAGAATCCAGCTATTGTCACAAAAGCTAATTCTTGGAAAGGTCAAGGACTTTTCCGAAGGTCAAGCCATGGCTTAAGAAGTCTTGGTGATATTTTAGCTTTTATATATATATATATATTAGCTGGTTCCTACAATGATTTTCTTGTAATGCTGTGTGTGCTTCCAAGAACTCCTAACAGTGTATTTATCTAAAATACCTATCAAGTATCCAAGGCTCAACAATCTCCTGAACTAAGTTTACAGAAACAATGCCTGTCTCCTAGGTCAGTCAGATAGCTTTATTTCTTGTGCAATTTTAAATGAGACCCTCCTTTCTTGTACAGCCTTACTAACATTATAGAATCCTAACTGCTTACCTTACCACTTCTAGGAATGTAGATTGAGCACATAAGTCCCCTTTTCTTGATATACTAACTAATCATTAGCTCTCAGTTAACCTCCTCCTTTACCACTCCTTTTTTGGGTTGTAAAAGAAAGCCTGATGGTCACTCCCTGAGGAAATCTCTTATCTGCCTTTATGACCCTGTAAGAATTCAAGCGTGGTGACCTTGCTTGGCCAGAGGATTGCTATTGCTTGATTTTATAACTGAATACCTGAGAGATGAGGGGGCTGAAGAGCATAAGGAGACTCGGAGGAGGATTTTGAGAGAGAGAATTTGATAAGATGAAGAAGAGAAAAGAGAACAGAAGAAATAGATGGGTAAGAACTGGAGAGGACAGGAGATGTCCACTTGAGGTTCTGTATGCCCCATGATTTGGGAATTTTATTTAGATCCTTTTCATGTGTGTATTTATTTTAGGAAGCGTCTACTGTGTTCGTTATACATACTATCTCTCACATGATCTTTAATTTCAGCTGTCTCTCTTGTATTCCACTCTCATCCCCTTTGTGCCTCACCTCTCCATTTGCTACTCTGGTTCCAGCCCCACCCACATCCATCCATGACTATCTATTTTACTTTCCTAGACAAATATAGCTATCCTTTCAGTTCCCTTAATCTATTTCTAAACTCTGGTTCTGCAGATTACATTTTGCTGATCATGGTCATAACAGCTAATATCCACATATAAGGGAAGATACACCCTATTCTTCTACTGGGTCTGGGTTAACTTGGTCAGCATATTTTCTTCTAGTTCCATTCAATTACCTGTGAATTTCATGAGCATGATTGATCAAGTATCTCCATGGTAGTATGAAGCATCCATTGGATATATGCCCAAGAGTAGTAAAGCTGAATCTTTAGGGAAATCTATTCTTATCTTCCTGAGGAATCAACACAATTATTTCCATAGTTGCTGTACATATTTGTGGTTCTACCAGCAATGGGTGAGTGTTCCCCATACTATATATCCCTGATAGCATTAGCTGTCACTGCTTTTACTGATCTTAGCGATTCTAATATATATATATATATATATATATATATATATATATATATATATATATTCATTCAGATGTAACTTATTTAAGGTTTGAGACCTTTGCCCCATTTTAAAATTTGGTTAATTATTCTTGATATTAGCTTTTGTTGGATGTATAGATGGTATTTTCCCCAATCTGTAGGTTGCCACTTTGTGTGAATGATGATATCCTTTGACTTGAAGAAGTTTCTAAGTTTCAGAGATCCCATTTGTTAATTGTTGGTTTTAACGCCTTTGCTAATGGTACTCTGTTCAGAAAGTCTTCTCCTGTGCCAATGAGTTCAGTTCTATTACCCACATTCTGTTCTATTAGTTTCAGTATATCTGGTTTTACATTGAGGTTTTTGATGCATTTGGAGTTGAGTTTTATACAAGGTGATAAGCAGGGATCTTGCTGGATTTTTTTTTTAATAAATAGCTATCCAATTTGACAAGCACCATTTGTTGAATATGTTGTTTTTTCTCATATGTATTTCTGGATTGTTTAGCAAAAATCATGAGCTCATAAGTGTGGGGAATTTATATCTGACTCTTCAATTCAAATGCATTGATCAATGTCAGTTTTGTGCAAATGTTCTGATATTTTAATTACTATAGCTCTGTAGTACAACTTGAGTTTGGGA
Organism: Peromyscus eremicus; assembly: GCF_949786415.1. Lineage (NCBI taxonomy): Eukaryota > Metazoa > Chordata > Mammalia > Rodentia > Cricetidae > Peromyscus > Peromyscus eremicus. The sequence continues at coordinate 110,008,518 of NC_081420.1, read as the reverse complement.
ATGGTGAGACATCAGTAATTTTTTTTACTGTTCACTATTGTTTTAGCTATCCTAATTTGTTTCTTTTCCATAATAGCAATTGCCACAGTACCAAAAAATGTGTTAACCAAAGAGTTAAACATCACAGTCTCTGGCACTTCCTGATTTACACATTCCCATTAGTCCCTTTTTATCACTTTTCTCTTTTCTATTTGCATATGGGAAACTAGAGAAAGGCTCTGAGCTATCCTGACTGAGATTTTGCTACATAGGAAAGGAAGGAGAGAAATTTTATCCTGATTCTAATACTAGAGGTGAATTCTGGACTCCTTGATAGGCATGTTTTTATCTTACTACAAAATTAATAAGAATAGGGAAAAAGGGTGAAAAACATCATTTTGTAAAGTGATTAGACTATATAATATATGCTAAATTAGTTCCATAGAGATTAATTATTCACTAGAAAAATGAGATGAAATTGTTTTGGGTGAATATATTTTTAAAAAGCAGCAGATCAAAGAAGGAAAGAATATTCATGTCTGAAATATTTAGTTCACAAAGGGCACTAATATCTGTAACATTTATAGGAAACTGTACTATCAGTTTTATGTCACTATTATGTCCTAGGTACTAGCATGCTGCATGGCCCATGCTAGTACATATGCTAATGATATTTGTCAAGTGGATTACAACAGGTTAATTATTTTCACTTTATTTATGGTAACAGATAAAAATAAAATTGATTATTAGTTATTCATCTGGGTTATTTTCTTATTTATCATTTATATTTGCTTGAAATCTATAAAGAATAATCAGAAGGTTTGGAATATCTCTGGGAGTACAGTTATTGCAGGTAATACTAGATGATTTTAGGAAATTCTGATTTATTGTTTTGTTTATTGACTAACAAATGAGCTGGCATATAGTAAGTTATAAATGCATGTGCATGATCCTTATTTGAACTTGCTTAAGAAAACTTGGTCAGTAGAATGGGATAGAAATGACTTCTTCGTTCTCTCATACATTACATCCCAACTGCAGTTTACCCTACCCCTCCACAGTCTCTCCCCTCTATCCTGAGCTTTGAGCTTCACCAGATCCAACCCCCACCCCAACCCTGGTGTTCCCTCAGAAAAGAGCAAATATTCCAGGAACATCAACCAAACAACACATACCATGCTACAATCAGACCAGGTACCTACCATCACATTAAGGCTAGATAAGGCCACCCAGTAGGAGAAAAAGGGTCCCATAAGTAGGCAAATGAGTCAGACACCATCCTTGTTTTCACTGTTAGGAATCCCACAAGAACACCAAGGTATTCAGCCATAACATATATGTGGAGGACTTAGGTCAGGCCTTTACAGGCTCCCTGACCTCTGCAATTTCTCATGAGCCCCAATCTACTGATTCTGTGGGCCATGTTTTCTTGGTGTCCCTGACTCTTCTGGTTGCTTCTATCTTTCCTTCCCCTCATCCTCAGGACTCCCTGAGTTCCACCTAATGTCTAGGTATTAGACTCCAAATCTGCTCCTATCAGTTGCTGGATGAAGCTCCTCTGGTCTCTTTGATGAAGATTCTCCTAGGCTTTGGTCACAGAACACTCTGCAGGCAGGATAAACTCTCTGGGTTGAAGGTTTTGTGGCTGGATTGGTGTCCAAATCTCTCCACTTGAGACCTTGCCTGTTTACAGAAGCCATCTGGTTCAAGCTCCGTGTCCCTTATTACTAGGACTTCAATTAGCTAGGGTTGCTCTCATAGATGCCATGGAGTATCCATTCCACTAGATTTCCAGCTAGACCTCAAAATGGAACGGCACCTATTCCAGTTATTTCTCCCAGTACCCTACACTCACACTTGATCCCTCCTATTCCCAACCCCACCCATGTCCAGTCTGCCCTAGAAATCTGTTTTATTTCCCCTTCCCAGGAATATCTTTGTGTCCCCCACCATAGGCCCTCCTTGTTACTTAGTCTGTATTGGTGAAATTATTAGGGTCACTCCATGTAGTTAAAGGAGAGGTTTATTTAGTGGCATAACTTACAAATGAAGGGATAGGTAGGTTGCAGGGTCTGGGAAAGACGTAGCGCAGTCCAGCGGTGTTCTCTGGAGAACACTGTTCGGTCTACCTCCAGCATCCAGGGTCCAGGAACCAAGAGAGTCAGTACATCTGGATCTCGGGTCTTCAGGGTCTTCTCTTGGCCCTGCCTTGTAGGCGTGACAGTTACCGAAGCCTCAGTGGGGGTTGGAACTTCTAGATCAAAGCTGGAATGGCTACCACTACAAGTCTGTCTGTGTAAGGGGACCTTAGCATGATTATCTTTTACTTTACAGCTAATACCACTTATAAGTTTGTCTTTCTGGGTCAGTGTAACTCAATCAGGATGATTTTTTTCAAGTTCCATCCATTTGCCTGCAAATTTCATGATTTGTTTTTAACAGCTGGGTGATACTTCATTGTGTAAATGTACCACACCTTCTTTATCCCACCTTTGGTTGAGGTTTATCTAGATTGTTGCCAGTTTTGAGCTATTATGAATAAAGCTGTGAATATTGTTAATCAGGTGTCCTTGTAATAGGATGGAGCATTATCTTCTTGGAGATTTTGAGTAACATGGTCAGATGATGTGATTTTACTAACCATTCATTCTTCAACTTTATTCTAGAGGAAAATCTTTTTTATATTTTTTCTTTCTTAAAATTTTTTTTATTCATTTTACATACCAACCACAGATCCCCCTCTCATCCCTTCTCCTGCTCTTCCCAAGCTTTCCCTCCCAACTCACCTAACATCTGCTCTTCTGAAAAGGTAAGGTCCCCCATGGGGAGTTAGAAAAGCCTGATACATTCAGTTGAGGCAGGTCCAAGGCCCTTACCCCTGCATCAAGGCTGAGCAAGATGAATCTTAAAGATCTTTCCAGAGAAACACTTTTCTACTATATGCTTACAAATGACACAGTTCCACATCACAACCTCCAGATGTCAAATGTGTTAGCACATGTCTATCATCTCAATACTTAGAGGGCTGAAACAGGGACATGACAAGTATGAGACCAGCCTGAGTTTTATGTAAGAAACCATTTCAAATAAACAGACAAACACAATAAAGAAGGTAAGAAGATAAAGAAAAAGAGGACCATTTCCAACCTATTCATATGAGCATCAGTTAATTCCTCTCTTTTTCCCCGTACAAATTTTAGCTGCTGGGATTCCAAACTTAGTTCTTTGGGTTCTAATGACAGAAACAGTCATAGCTCAATATGATCTACTTGCACTGCTCTTAAGTTTCTATCCTTTCTTGTTACCTATTTCAGATTTACAACTCTGCCAAGTACCCGAGTAAGAGTCAAGTGTTCATTAACATGTTGAAACACTCTTTTTAATTTATTTAATGAGTTTGTAGATTACTTTGAGACCCTATATGTGTCATGTTAAAGGGAGGACATTTATTGTCATGGATAGGAAACAATGTACACAAGGAAAATTTCAGTATCAGGTGTGCTACAAAGAACTACTCTGAATAGTCCCCCACAGGCACAGTGTCTTAAGTTATACCCTCGAAGCTGGCCGGTGAACATGATCACAATTGCCATTGCTCTTTGTGAGAATAGGAGTGCATAATGTTATGAGTCTGCTTCCTTGCATCATTAATTTTAATGGAGTTTTGCATAGGGAAATGTTTTTCAGATATTGTATGATGCATATCAAAGCCTATGAATCTTAAGTAATATAGCTGATATTATTCCTCCTGTGAGGATTAATAAAAAATTCTGACTTACAGCTTTGGTTCCATAGCTGACATCAAACCCCAGTCCTCACCACAACCAAGAGCTTTGCTATCAGCCAAGCCCATTTCTCATTCTACAATATATACACATTATTTCTGTCTTAAAGAAAATGGTGAACAGAGCCAGTGGGCTCATGAAAATGATTCCTTTGCAGAGCTTTACACATGAGTTTTGTGTAATCAGTAATTTTGCAGCTGAAAAAAAATAGTTAACATTAAAAAGGATTAGTGACCTAATTTCTCAGAAAGATGAGAATTAGAAATTATCCACAGAAAATATTACTTAAGCTGAAAGTTCAGACAAGAAATGAAAAACTATGACCAGTAGATCCATCACAGAAAACTCCCAAAATGAGAACTCTGCAAACTCTGCTTAAGCTACGCATCTATAATGTATGACCTGCATTACACAGTAAGGCCAGTTCCAGCAATGGGTCACATTTGCAGGTCTCAGGAACATGTTAATATTCCATCCCTGTAGATGGGGGCTCATGTTTAATTTGATGCTTCATGTTCAGAAAAGCACTGCATATTGACTTTTGACCACATCTGTCAAGATTTTTGATGGAAAAATTGAAAGTTATTGGTTTTACTCATGAATAGTTTAGCACCTAGAAAATGCTTCCGTCCCTTTCATTGTTACTGCTTCAAATTTGAAAAAGACACATTGGTTGATAGAGAAACAGGGAATCATATATATATATATATATATATATATATATATATATATATATATAATGTATGTGTGAGTGTGTGTATGTGTATTTGGTACAGATGCATAAGAATATTTTATATATGTATAAAGCAATATATACATATTAAAATTTAATTATCATAGCATTGGAAGTTTTCTTGTATATAAAGAGGAGCCAGTAGAAATTGTAAATGAGGGGACAGACAACATGATATTTGGACATAGTTGCAATACTAGTTCCATACCTGTCTTTTTAGTGATTTTTTTAAAAGAAAGCACCTCAATATTGCATAGCCTAGGTTAGCTTCTAGTTAAAATATTAATTTTATTAATTTTTCTTATTTTCAATACAGTCATACTGAAATTGGGGGAAAAGAAGTTTCATTTACATTCATTCTCAGTATCCAGCTTAAGCCCTATGCCATAATGCTAAAGTAAAGTAAAGTAAGTAAAGCATATATTTATGCTGCTGTCTTCATGAATTACACTTAATGACATTGATTTAAAAATTACTTTGTTTTCTTTATGTACTTTTAGATGCTAAAACCAGAAAACTAGGAGGCTGTGACATTTAATATATTATATAAAGGGAATTCTTCTCTTTTCTTTTATAACTAATGCCTTTAATATCTCATTATTAAATGTAAATAAATAGAAGTCTCTAATTGAATTTTATCTTTGATACCTTTTGATATTGCTATACTTATTAATCATATAGCTATAAATGTATAAAATTGGCACTTGATTTTTAACTTTCTACATGGTTTCATGTAGTCTCCTTCTGTTCAGATACTGAGCCCAGTATTATTATTTTTTAACCATGATGTCACTATCTAAGGCATGGTTGAAAGGCCTGGACCACATCAGATTGTATCATTGCATTCTATATTAAAACAGAGTCTGCTAGTTACTATGCTGTTGTGATCAATACCTAATTCACTAGCTTGATAGAATATTTTATTTTTGACTTTAGGAGCTACCTTACCATGGTAGGGAAGACATGGTGGCAGGGGCACGGGGCTTGTGGTCACATTGTGTGAACACTCAGGAAACAAAATGAACTGAATGTCTGCTATTTACATACTTTCCCTTTTTTATTCAGTCTGAAACCCAAGTCCATGCAGTGGTGATGTTCACAATTCAAGGGATGGGGATGTCTTCCTTCCTCAGTTTAAAGCCTCTGTAAACAGGCTAATAAAACCACCTACTGTGGCTTTCTTAAACTTTCATGTAAATTTCCATGATCCCCTCACTCTTGCATTTTTCATGCCTGCAAAACTAGTACCATGTATATGACACCACCAAATTCTGCTGCCAGTTCAAGGTGTCATCTTGCCCATTAGACATATAGCTACATTGGCCTCTGTATACTTGAGGAAAGGTTTTCACAGGTATCTGTTTCTGAGCATAAAACTCCTCAATAGACAGTCTGGTATTCATGATTTAGGCCCCCTCCTTTTAAATCAGATTCACAGGTTAGGATGAAAATGCAACTAGATTCTTTGGCAGAATGTAAAGTTTCCTGAGTGCTTCACTTGCTTCTGAAACCTCATGAGCTGGACCTACAATATCTACATTTTTCTTAACATTCTAGTATTCTAAATTCCCACCAGAATGGCCTAATAAGATGTCTTAGTCGCTGTTCTATTGCCATGAAGAGACACCATGACCAAGGCAACTCTTATAAAGGAAAGCATTTAATTGTGGTCTTGGTTAAAGTTCAGAGGTTTAGTCCTTTTCATTATGGCAGGGAACACGGTGGTACTTAAGCTGACGTGGTACTGGAGAAGTAGCTGGGAACTATACTCTGATCTGAAGAGCAAGAGAGATAAGCTCTAGTCTTGGCATGGGCTTTTCCAACTTCAAAGCCCACCACTAGTTATACAGTTTCTCCAACAAGGCCACACCACTTAATCCTTCTAATCTTTTCAAATAGTGTCACTCCCTGATTGCTAAGCACTCAAACATATGAGCCTATGCAGGCCATTCTTATTAAAAACCACCAAATAAGATAACATTACAGCATTTTATGGCTTTTCTAGTCCAAAGTTGCAATTCTATTTACTTTCCACAACTTGTTCCAAAGGCCCAAGAACTACTTTACCAGGTTGATTCTAAGGGTAAATTCACTTCTGTGTCCTAAGTTTATGTATCTCTTACTTTTCTTATTATGTGAACAAACACTTGACCAAAGCAACTTAGTAGAGTAAGAGCTTATTGTGGCTTAGAGCTCACAGATACAGTACATCATGGCAAAGAAGGAATGGCCTTAATGGAGCTTAAGGTAACTCATCACATTGTGCCTGATATCAGGAAGCAGAGAAGACAGACAGACAGATAGACACAGAGAGAGAGAGAGAGAGGGGGGGGGGGAGGGAGGGAGAGAGAGAGACTGGTACTCTACTCACTGTCTTGTTTTTATTCAACCAAAATCTCACCTTATGGAATAATTGTCCCCATTCAGGTAGGGTCATCTTACTTCAGTTAAGTCTTTCTAGGAACACTCTCATAGACAAATGAGTATATTTCCATAGTGATTTTAAATCCACTCAAGCTGTCAGTGAATACTAAAAATGACAGAAAAGCTACGTTTTATTCATATTTTATAGTATGGTCATATGTCTTTGTACTGTCAGTACTTCTTTTAATATGGAAGTATTTATTATAGTGATATATTATAACTTAAACATTTGGAAAGTGATCAATGAAATGTGAAGTTTCTAAACTGTTATATACCTACGTTGTTTCCGATAAATCAATTGCTATCAGAAATGGAACTAGGCATAACCAAATTGGGATTTGTTTTCCAATTACTGTACCAGTGGGCTAAGAACATTATTCTTTTTCCAGGGCTAGCCAACAAGGTAGTGCTTATTAGAAGTATATTGTGAGAGAAGGAATTGATGCTTAGAAAAGGAATTTTATTCATCCCTTAAAATTATAAATATTAAAATTATATTTAAGTTCTTTGCCTATGTCTGTAAAACTTATGTTAGTAACTTTTTTCCTTTGACATTTGTTGCACGTCCTCTGAGTCACATTACTCTTTATGATTTCATATCCCTCAGTAGAAATGAAGTTGGCATCACTGTCCTGTCAGACTCTCTGATCTCACCCTGTTATTTTTGCTACCAGCATTTAGATGTCTTACAGATTTCATTGGTAATCCACAATCAGCTTTAATTGGTAAAAAAGAGCCCTTGGACTCTGTCTGGGTCACACACTCTATAATCTTGGACAAGTTAGCTGTCTCTGTCTACCATGTACCCCCATTTATTTTGTGTCAAAATTTGTAAACATCTACCTTAGTAATATTTGGGAGTTCCTTGGTTTATATAAATCAGTCGCATAATGATGTTTCACTATATTACTATATTTATTTTCTTATCTCACATGAAATTTTATGTTATTCTGTCTCTGATATAGGTTTTAAATAGTAAGTGCTCCAAAGAAGCAAACACTGATGAATTTGGGCTTTGATCTTGACAACAGAGGCATTGCCCTGGACACCATAATATTCTCATTGTAAACAATATGTATTATATTTCATGTATTCTTTACATTTTTGAACACATGCAATTAATCAGGGCCAGCCACATAAGAAGCTCAACTGCAGCAAATCAATCAACTATTATGATAATAAAGTGTGTAGTAGTATAAGACTATGGTGCTTTGGAAAAGACCTATCTCCATATTGACAAGAAAATCTCTCTAAGTAATTTAATCAACCTTTGCCTAATATGCCTATGCCAGCTGTTTTATGCATGTAAAAGGCAGATTAACTTAATATTTAGTGAAATCTTCACAGGAAGTATTTAAGATACTAGTGTAGAAAATAACCTAACAATTCAGTATTTTATATATATATAATGTATATATATAATTATAAACATAAATATATATTTGATAATAGATATAGCACCTCTATAGGTCAGAAATCAGGCCATTATAATTCTCACAGACCTGTTGAGAAGTTAGACAGCACCATCACTTCTTTCAAACACTAGTAAAAGAAATGACAGAGTGACTCTTTGTTTCTTACAGTCCTTTATTTTTGGTAACTTTAAGGACTGTACAGAATTCAAAGGACATCAAGTGTCAGAGCTCCCCTCATATCCCTCATTCTTGAGACGGGGCTTTCTTCTTTCTGTTCAAGGCTGCATGCAGCTTGCATACACCAGGCCATGTTGCCCAGGAGCATCTGGAAGTGACCCTGTCTTTTCCTCCCATCTCATCAGTTTCTGAGATTACAGACACATTCTAGAATCCAGCTTGATGTGAGTTCTGTGGATCTGAACTCAGTTTTTCAGATTATCCTGGCAAATACTTCTAGCACTGAATGATCTCTGTAGCCCCTCCACATTGCTTTTATAGCCACGGTAGCATAAATGAAACGAGGCCCATAGGTTGAATAAAATGGAAACAATACTCAGCACTCTGGGACTAACTGGTTTTCCTTCTAGGCTCACCTGCTCAAATAACGAAATCACAATTGAGCTGTTGATGGAGGTTTTAATCAATACATTTAATTTTATTAACATAAAGCACTACATAAAATGTAGTTAGAATATATAACATGAGACTTAATATTATGTTAATAAATTATAAATGAACGCATACAAGATTATTAATGATAAGCATAATTTTTTACAAAAAAAGAAATAACACTACAGAATTATCAACTGGAATCCCATCTCCCTTTCCACCAGCCAGGATAACTGTCAGTCATTCTTCTGCTTCCCAGCTCCACTATTTCATGGTTCTCATACAACTGTAAACCTTTTTTATGTGGATCCAGTTTCTAATTACTATGATGTTTTCACCATTCATCCACATTTTCAAAATGAAGCAATTATACAAGCCAATCAATATTTTTTCTGTGCCTATAGCACAGTTCTAGAACCACGGATCTGTTGATGGAGGTTTAGATTATTTCAGTCTCTTAGCTGCTACATACACTGCTCTAACACACATAGACATGGAAATATCTGTTTGAAATATTGGTATGGAATTTTTTGAAATGTTCTGGGAAATATAACTGTTACATTATAATTTTATTTTAGCTACTTAAATGTACTTTGGAAGTCTCTTATTTTTGTACTTCAGTCTTCTGCTTTAGTTCCAGTAATTTGTGTGTATGTACGTGTTTGATGTTTTGATGTTGATGCTGGGTGCATATAGATTTAGATTTACTTATGAGTAAAATTTTATTACATATGTTTTATTGTTACTTTTCCCTTCATATCTTGTGGATCCATTAATATAAAATTGTAGTTATAGCTATTTTAACTTTATTTTATTAAGCTGTAATTTATATTATTAAATAGTATTTTGCTTTTAAATTACAATAAAAATGACTTACTACCCAGCATTGCAATACTGTATTCATCTGTGTTTGTTCATTTATTTATCTTTAAGAATGACTTCTATATTTGATATGCCATTATATTGTTATTGTGCATCCTTTCATTTCAACTAGAATCCATCCCTTTAATATTTATGATAAGTCAGTTTAATAAAGATATACTCCTGAAGATTTGTTTGAGAAAATATTTCTCTCTATGGGTCTTTTATCTTTGAATGATATTTTTATCCATGTGCATTTTTATTTGACAGTTATTCTTTTTCCTTTTGTACTGACTATGGTATTTCTCCCACTTTAACCGCAAGATTTTTTTCAGTGGATTTTTCTGCTCATTTTGTGGAAGCTCTCTTACACAACACAAGTTTCCTTTCTTTTGATTTGTCTTTAAAATCTTGGTAATACTATTCCTACCCAGCTTTACCCTATAAAATTGTGGTTGTAGCGTTTATCACTATGGATTCAACAGGCTTTTGATCTATTTAGCTTCATGACTATTGTGATCTATTTAGCTTCATGACTCGTCTCCATTTTTTTTTTCACACTTTGGAAGTTTCTGCTACTACTTCTTTCAAAAGGCTCTTTGCCCCTTTATGCTTTTGAGTTTTAGTTAGTAATTTCAAATTTCATTTCTTAAAATTAACTAAACCTGCCTGACCTAATGTGCTTCAGGATGCTTCTCAATATCTTTTTAGTTCACTTATTTTGTTCTTTACCTTCTGAGTTTGCATATGTTTCTTTTCTGACAGTTTCTGTGTCTTTGTTGGTATTCCTATGATCTTCGTGATTTTCTTGAGGTGTTTTAAAACTAGCTTTCTCTATTCTTTATGTGCCTTGGGGAAATGCTTCAAATATATTAATTTTGCATTTTTTGTTAGTTAAGTCATAGGCCTCTGTTACTATACAGCTATGTATTGAAGATTTATTTTGTTTTATTGAATAGATAATTTCCACTGGTTAGTTCCCTTTTACTTTAGTATTGATATCTGTGCATTTGATGAAACAGTATCAGTGACCAGTTAGTTACTGACTTAGGAAAGTAAAATACTCTATCTACTGACCAGTCAAGGCATCGTTAGAGCTTCTATATCCCTTCCTTCTCCATATTATTTCCTAAGAAATGTCTATTGTGTTTATTTTACTTTTGGTGTAGATTTATAACTATTTTTTTTCACTTCTCTTATCTAATTTTTGTTATGCTTTTTATAAACCCCAAATCTCTTGCTCCTTCTGAGTCTGACTATCATACTATGGACCAAGACATTCGACAACACTCTCATCCTCTTCTTTCTTCTTTAGAGAGAAACAGTCTATCTAGGTTCTGTGATCCATTTGCTCCGTCTTCATTTTGTCCTTATTCCTACCAGGTGATTGTACTAGCCAGCTTCATTAGTGTTGTATGTGAGATGAGACAAGAGTCTTATATAATGGGGCAAAAAGTTACTCCTTATCTCTATGAGGTGGAAGTGACTAGTCAAGTTTATACCTCTTCTCTCTACGCGGTCAGCTTGTGGGAGTGTTTGACACAGGTCACACAAAGTTGTCACTTGAATACTTACCGTTTTACATATCACTTTTTTTTTTTTACATATTGATTTCTTACCTGGAAAATAGATCCTTAATAAAACTATTTACATCTACATGCCATCTATAAATGAATGTTTATGAGGGGACAAGGCAAGGACTCCTTATATGACCATAGTGCTAAGATACACAGTGTCCAGCTAGAGAGTGGCTCAGCAGGTAAAGACACTTGCTGCCAAGCATAACAATCTGAGCTTGAACCTCTGTACCAATGTTGTGAAACTAGTCAGCCAAGACTCCCAATCTGTCCCCTGACTTTCACATGCATGCTGTGGAATGTGAATTGACACATAAACAAACATACACAACCAATAAATGAGTAAAATCTAATAAAATTAGTTTCTGTCTATAAAGAAATGTTATTCTAATCAAGATAAATACATGATAAATAATTCATTTTACAGTTAATTACCATCTGATTTTTGCAAGTTATTTATTAACTTTGAACTTTAATTTCCTTATTCATAAAATGTGAAAAAATACTATGCAAGTATAATAGTGATAGGTGATTGTGTGCATAATAAGTGTTTGATGCAACTAATTCATGTATTTTCCTTTGTTGAGCTCACTTTCAATGCCATGTATGAACCCAAAGTTATCATTTTGTCCTTTGCCTTATCATATAGATGTGTGGATTCATTTTATCTATATATTATATATGTGTATTTGTATGTGTATGAATAATATCAAAGTGTTCCTGGAAACAGAATGAAACTCATGTGTACAATTACTTCATATTCAAATAAATTTAAAAAATAGGTTACATAAATAGATTTTATAAAATTGTTGAAACGTACTTATATTATGAGCTACAAATTCTATGACCCTCTTCCAGCATAGACTGTTTTCCATTATATGAAGTATTTTATGGTCAAACCAACATTCTCAGATTCTATGCTGTGACATTTGTTGTGCTGTGTCTGGTTTGCTATTTTTGTATTTTGAATCAGGGTCCACTCTTTGTTAAATTGCTGAGAGCACATTTCATATTACTCATAAATCACCCACACCCAACCCCTCTTACAGAGTGGTCACCAAAGGGTGATATCGTCCCTAAGTCAAGAGTGACTGGGAGAAAAGTATTTTCTGTGTTGAGTAACTTTCCAATATGAATAAGTGAAGCATTGGACTAATCAGTGAGACACCCTTGAGTGTTTGGTTCTGAATTCTGCTCAAAAACCTAAGGATGCCAACAGTTAAGATAGAATAGTGTTTTTAACATCAAAACAAAGACAGTATGCAATCCTACATAGGCACGTGAAGAGCCATTATCATACATTGAAATCAGAACGTGGTTCACTGTGGATATCCTTAGTTTTTTATGGCTATGAAACACTGTAATTAGGATATGATCAGAAAAAAAATTGGTGATTAAAAATTACTGTTGTAATTATGTTATGGCTTTTAGCTTGGTGTTTTTATGGAAATCTTACCAATGTGAGTGGGCATGTCTCTGACTTGCTTGCCTACTCTTGGGACTTTTTTCTCCTATTCAGTTGTCTTGTCTAGCCTTGACATGAGGACTTTGGCTTGCCTTATTGTCCTTCTTTTGTCCAACTTGGTTGTTGTCTCTTGGAAACCTGATCTTTTCTCAAGGGAAATAGAGGGGTAGTGGATCTAGAGGAGAGAGAAGATGGGGGAGCTGGGACAAGTGGAAGGAGAGGAAACTGTGGTCAGGATGTATTATATGAAAGAAGAATCCATTTTCAATTAAAAAATCCTGTTGTACTGAAGAATTCTGCTTTAAAATCTGTGGCACAGAGTTTGAGACTATATAATATATGCTCAGTCTACTTGCTAAATAGCACTTTATTAATTAACTAAAATTAGTGAAAAACTGTGATAAATTTATTCATATAATCCTAAAAGATTTTCAAATATCATATGTCCACTATATGCCTCTGACTAATTTAATTAGAAAGGCATAATAGTATATAAGTGTTTCTGTAATGTACATAGATTGCATTAATGTCTACTTTTACTCAGTTTTTGTTCATCATATTATATACCATATTCATTTATTTATTCATTAATACAAGAACATTGTTGAATGATCATCATTGAACATACTCTGCCTTACCTCTGGAACACATTGGTGAATACATATAGATATGATCATTATTTCCATTTACATTCACAGAATTTGGGAAGATATACTTTAATCAAATAGTCACACAAATGCAGTTTAACACTGATTGTTGCAAGTAAAGGATTCACAACACACTGAAATTAAAAGTAAGACATTCTAACATTATGTGCATTGTAATAGATTTCACTTTGAGCAGATAAATGAACAAACTACAATAGTAGAAGAATAGCATATCTTCTATCTAAGCAGAGGTAGGTCTAACACAGGCATTTACTATATCGTTATGAATAGATACTGATGGCGTTTGTATTGAATCCACTCTGAAAATTAAAAAGAGAGGATATAGATATGATATAGATAAAAAGGTAGATTATTGAATCTACTTTTAAAAGGCAACTACTAGTTTTAAATATTTTACATTGGATTGGAGTTTTGTATATTGTATACAAATTATGTATATTGATACAAATTTGAGATTGATGTTGTTAGAAAATACTGTATGTATATTTCTAATCTTGTTCAAGGTATTGTACCTATACAGTTCATTTAACAATATAATGCAATTTGCTAATTCTTGTTATTATTACCAAATATTGAGATTATTACCAAATAAAGAAATGAAAGTTAGTGGTTAGACATTACAATCAAATATATTAAGTGTGTTGTCAAGATCAAGCAGAGATATATTTTAGATAGACAGGTCATCTTCAAACCCTTCAGAGATCTACATAATATGGCATTTAAGATGTTTTAATAACATATTTTTTTTTCTTTTTTTTTATGACTGAGGCATGTCTGCTCCTGGCAATACTAATCTACTTCAAAGAAGATATGGGCATTGAAGAACCTCCACATGGAGTTAACTTTCACTGTGGCAAAAGTTAGCCACTGGGCAAGAAAGTGCCTTCTCATCAACTGCTAACAGTATGCTGTCCAAAATGGACAAGCGGGACACAAAACAAAGGACTACCAATCCTTGCCAGGGCAAGTGTGGTTGTAGCTTTGGCAACAGGTGACCTCTGAGGCCAGGACAATATGACACCATCATGGAAGTTTTATAGTCCAGAAAAGGTACAGTGCTCCTTCCTTTGAAGGCAGCTGAGCAGGCAGTGGGCTGATGGCTCCTGGTGTGCAGTGGAACAGTAGCTGGAACAGTTATTCTTGGAACATTAACTAGGCTGACTGGGTCTGGCCTCTCAGTGATAGACTGGCAATTAATAAAGGAGATGAAGCCACCCACCCACCAGTCAAGAACAATGGGAAGCTGAATTCCAAAAACACCAGCAATTTCTAGAATTTAAAATCCTGAATCATGACAGGACACTGGTGGAATTCAGGTTTATCTAGTACATGGAATATTCACACTGAATGTGAGGTCGAGCTGTAGGCCTTGTGTACATCGTACTTTACTGATGAATCTGTCAGATAAGCTAAGCCTGTAGGACGAAGGTGAGGTTACAACATGCAGAGAAACCTCAGGTAACTGTCCAGGAAGATGGCTGTTTCTGTCATAACTCACATTTTTTGGAGGTTGCTTGTATGTACTTCCTGTTTTACTAGGTAATATTACTTACTTCTTGGATCTCTGAGGGAGTTGAAGATTAGATAGTTGTAGTTACAGTTTTACTTGTTAAGAAATTCAGAAAAGAAACTCACTAAGAGGTGTTAAGTGTATAAGTTTGAAAGACATCATAAGATAGTTTTCTCTTGGTAATTCAAGATAGGATACAAAGTGAATTAGGTACCTTTTGGACTCACCAAAATAGGATAGATAATGGAATATTTTCTTTGAATTTGTCAAATGCAAATGGACTAGACATTACTGATATATTTATTGCTTGTATATATTGTATATAGTTATTGTACTTTTTGTATCTATTTTTTATATTAGTTATAACTTTTATTTTTTATTAGATTAAAAAAGGGGAAATGTGGTGATATTTTATTTGTACTTTAATAAATAAAGCTTGCCTGGAGATCAGAATAAATAGCAAGCCATTTTCAGTAAACAAAGAAGTTGGGCAATTGTAGCTAGCGTTTTCCTGGTCCTGCCTGGCCCACAGTCAGGACGAATCTCTCTCACCCACCAGTCCCACAGCCACTCAGACCCAACCAAGTAAACACATAGAGACTTATATTACTTATAAACTGCATGGCCATGGCAGGCTTCTTGCTAACTGACCTTACGTCTTAAATCAACCCGTTTCTATTAATCTATAAGTTGCCACATGGCTTGTGGCTTACCGGTACCTTACATCTCGCTTTTCATCGTGGAAGCTGGCAGTGTCTCTCTGCCTCAGCCTTCCACTTCCCAGAATTCTCCTCTCTCCTTGTCCCGCTTATGTTTCCTGCCTGGCTACTGGCCAATCAGTGTTTTATTTATTAACCAGAGCAACACATTTAACATACAGAACATCCCATAGCAGGCAATGGTAGCCATGCCCTTAATCCTATCACTTGGCAGACAAGATCTCTGTGTGTACAAGGCCACACTGGAAACAGAGCCAGGTGTGGTGGTACACACCTTAAATTCCAAAACTAGTTAAACATGGAGGTCTGGAGGTCTGTACAGACAGACAGAAAGTGACAGAGCTGGATAAGAAGAGGAAGTGATGTAGCTGGACTAAGAGAGCCAATGAGAGAACAGAACAGAAAAGGTACGTAAACAGGAAGTATACAGTATATATGAGTATACAGGAAGAAGCTCTCTTTGGAAGCTGTGGAGTTGGTGAGGTAAGGTTAGCTCATGGTTTGTCCTATTCCTCTGATCTTTCTCTCAGGCTTTGACCCAAATTTCTGGCTTTGTGTTTTTTATTTATTAAGACCATTTAGAACTTTGTCTACACATCTGTCACCAGAAAGAATCAGAAAAGGGGAAACATCAATATAGAGGCATAAACAAAGGCTGGAGTACATAACCTTGCCAGGCAATTGCACATTGTCAAACTCACCTTTGGAGAGGTGGCAATTTACTTAATGAGTTGAAGGGAGGAAGTAACATGATCAGGATCCTGCTTTAAAACAATGGCTGAGAGTCCCCAGCCCTAAGATACAAAACTACTTAGAAGAAGAAACTAATTAATGTTCAGGATCACTATTTGACTGTAATTATTTTTGATTTCCTTTTTACCCATCTGAGGAAGAATTCAGAATTATCTTCATTGATGCTTTAATCACTAGAGAACTGTTCTATTTGATCAATGCTCAGAGTTCTTTCAAGGACATCTATAACAACAAGAAATTCCCCAATGGTCATTCTTGTGTTCTGGGAACAAATTTCATAATAATTACAAAAAATTCAAATCTGAGGTTCACTTACAAAAACTGAAAGGTGGTTTTAAAAGTACTTCACCAACCATGAAGCTTACAGTGGAATCATTAATTAAATTACCTAATAGTAAAATTTAGGAATCAATTACAAAAATAATTAAAGCAATGAGACTAGCA
Organism: Peromyscus eremicus; assembly: GCF_949786415.1. Lineage (NCBI taxonomy): Eukaryota > Metazoa > Chordata > Mammalia > Rodentia > Cricetidae > Peromyscus > Peromyscus eremicus. Next base: position 109,991,576 of record NC_081420.1, on the reverse strand, counting down.
ACATTTAGAACACAATATAAGGAGAGCAATTGTGTGAAATGGCAATTGTCCCTGGACACACTTAATAATTGCAAACACTTAAATGCATTATTGGCTCCAAAATGGCCCCATGTGGAAGAGATAGAGAGAGGAAATCCATTATCCAGATAGCATCCTGAATTACTCTAGAGAAGTCAGCTATGTGTATTAGTTTATTTAAAAATTGAATCACACAAATAAATTTATTGTTTTACAATGTAAAATTACTAATTTAATTTAAAAAATTTAGATACTTTCCTGGTCATTAATTGTAAATGGAATATACACATTGACTTGACTAGATCTTGGGGTTGTCTTTCTCTATATGAGTAAAGAGATGTATTTTATATTGAACCTGTGAGGTTTTATAAAGATTTGTTGTGGTTTGGTGTCAGGCATGAAAAGTATTAAACAAGAATGTAACAAAATGTAACACATTTTATTTCTGTCTAAAATAGTAATGATTCATCCAAACTTTTAGCATACACCTCATTTTTTAATTAAAACATTAAATAACAAATGTTTGTATTCTAAAAAAAATTAAGTTGTTTCGCTTATCCCAATAGTCAAGAAAGTAATTTTAAAATATTGACAGGCTACACATAAATAAAATATGTTTCACCATTGATTCTATCATCAACATCTATCATCAAGTTCCTCTTGATGATGACTCGACTTCCCTTAGTTTGTGGTGAATGCTTTATGTCCTATTGTGCTTCCCGTTGCCCTCTTGTACCAGGACTTTTATGACATCTCCAACTAAACTGGACTGGCCAATCATAATCAATTTCCTTTTTCCATATGAACTATTTCTCCTTGAAGCATTGCTAATGACTAGGTTTTATATTTTGGTTGAATTATGTTCTATCCATTTCCAGAAATAATTTGGTAAAGGCTAAGTTGATTTTCATGAGTATTAAAGCAAAAGTGAATGCAGACAGACAAGTGGGCAGTTGCCTGTCTGATCTGTATGTATTTCTTTATATGTTCCCAAGCATAATCTACTCTAGCAGCTACACAGACAATTATGAATCTATGTAATACCCTAGTAGTCCTTGTCATCTTGTCATTCCAGCTATTAGACTACAGATTGATTAGCAACTCCCCCTCTTGATCTCCCCCACTCTGTTGTTCTCAGTCTCTCTCTTCCTATGTTTAATTCAGTTGGAAGTGTTCATATTAAACTTGGGCTTGATTTCCATACACTAGGGAGTACATATGTTATATACATCAAATCTAGAGTTGGGCTTTAAGATGCTCCACATCAAAGTAAGGTGACAGTCACCTTCCCCACAGAATAATGCATCTTCTCAAGTACCTCTGACTATTAGAACATACACACACACACACACACACACACACACACACACACACACACACGAGTATGAATATTTAATAAAATAAGGCCTTTTAAATTGGAAAAAAAATATTTTCCACTTTTACCAACCAACAACGTATTCTTTTGTATGAAAAGCTGAAAAATTTTGAGCACTGAAATAATAGAACTTACTCTGATAACAATTTCATCCAGTTATTAGGAAAGACAAAAGGAAGGCTCTTTTAAAATAAAGATGTGACAGGATTAGAAACCAATAAAGATCATCAGAAATTTGAGGGAAAAAAGAATATTTTTCCCCTCTCAGTTAGCAATTAGACAGCTGTATTTTGCACAAGCTAAAATTGATACTAGGAATACTGTGCTCAAGTTGCTTGAGCTAGAAATAGAATTGAATGTAGCTTAGGGTGAAAAAAGTCTCCCCAAATGCCCACAAGACTGTACAACCCATATCTGCCTAGTTTCTTACTGACAAGTAAGTGAACTTTCTCTTTATTTAATCAGTGTGTTTAATTACTCTTTCCTTCCTATCTTTCTTCCTTCTTCCTTCCTTCCTTCCTTCCTTCCTTCCTTCCTTCCTTCCTTCCTTCCTTCCTTCCTTCCTTTTTGTTGCCTTTTTGACTTTCCTTTGTCCCATCTTTTTTTCATTTTCCTTCCCATTTCCATCTCTTCCCATCCTTTCTTTTTTACTTCTTTTGTTCTCCTCTTTTGCCTTTCTTTTTATTCTTTTATTTAACTTTTTTCTTTAGCAAGGCAGATTAAAATAGATAACATTGTTGGATGTGATGGTACACACCTTTAATCCTAGCATCATGGAGACAGAGGTAGGTGGATCTCTGTTAAGGTCAAGGCTAGCCTAGTCTACATAGTGAGTTTCATGATAGTCAGCGCTACACAGTGAGACCCTATCTCGAAGTGAACAAAAAAATAAACAAACAAAATAACAGATAATACTAAAACAAGGTATTTAAAGCAATACACAGGAGTAGAGAGATGTATAAGCAGTTGGTAAAAAGAACTTCACAATTGGAATTCATGATCTTTTCTTCCATACCTATCTAGGCCTCTAGTTCTTTTCATCTATTAATATATACATATTCTCTAATGACATTAATAAGGACTAAATTAATTTCAATAATAATATTCAATAGACAGTCCTTTAATAAAATAAAACAATTTAGCTGATATTTTATTAATCTCATTAAAAAATATATTCACCTATCTTTGGATTCATTTAGTGACTAAAAGTTTTTTGTTTTTTGTTTTTTTTTTTAGTTTTTCAAGACAGGGTTTCTCTGTAGCTTTGGAGCCTGTCCTGGACTAGCTCTGTAGACCAGGCTGGCCTCGAACTCACAGAGATCCACCTGCCTCTGCCTCCCAAGTGCTGGAACGACTAAAAGTTTTTTATTTTACCAAACTTTAATGTTCATGAGAGGCAATATTTGCTATCTACTCCTTAGGAAAAGAGAGGATCAAGATCACTGTTGTTTAATCACTGTATTAAATATTCAGGAAATAAAGGATAATAAAAATTACTTGTGATACTTGGCTTATCTCTTATGATACAGTTTGAAAAAATTAAAAAAAGGAATAACGAATTAATGGCATCTTTGGCCTTCTGGATTAGCTCATGGATAGGTGGAAGATGAGATTGTGATGGGGTAATTGAGGGTCTGTGTCAGGCATTAGCTCAAAGGAACTCTGAAATCATTCAGGAAAAAAAAATACTCACAGCATGTTGTACAACAAAACATCCATTAGCATTTCATTGTACTAATGATATAGCAATTATTCAGACTTTCTCAAAGTCCTTTAAGTCACTCCATTTTCAGCAATATCTTAATAATAAATGCAGTAGCATTTTACCTGTGGTAGTAATATTATTGATCAAGCACCATTAATGTTTGCAGTGTTTTTAAGACCCATTACCTGATTGTATAGTAGCCCTCCCTGGCAAAAGCACATCACTTTCTCTGTTAAAGTTTGGCAGACAACAACACAAAAAAAGCAATTTTACCTGCTACAGTGTCTGTCTGCCTGCTTGATAATGTCAATCAATAAGTGAATTCACTTTCCTACAGCCTCTGGTAAACAAGATGTCTGCTCCATTTCAGATGCAAACAAAAGGAAAAGAACCAAGGCATAGGTGGATCACAATAAAGTGCTTTGGATGTTGTTCAGTGGGCATTTGGGGGAAGATTAGAGGGTAGGGGTGGAGAGACTGCAAATTATATCTTTGAAAGAAAACATTGACTGGATAACCCATGACAACAGCAGTGTAGTGCTCTGGAAAACTTTATAGCAAAAGTAGGAGTTTGAGATTTCTTTAATAGGTTGTTGATAAAAAGCCATTTAAATGAAAATGAATTTAAAATATTCAGATAGAAGATGTACCTACCAACTTACTATCTATCTTGTCTACCAATCCAGATACCAATCTACTTATTAATTAATACATTAGCTTATAGACTTAATATTTAGCTAAATTACATACTATTTTTCTGCCTTCTTACATTTTCTAACTATTTAATTTTCTATTTACACTTACTGAATTTGGGACATTAAAAAACAGTCACTATTTTTAATAAATCATTGGTGTTAATTAGAAATTTTTCAAATCCAAAGAAATGTAAAGAATTTTATTACAATGTTACAATCAAGGAGTATCGTTAGTGATTAATTCTCATGATTTTCTACTATGAATGCATCTGTGTGTAGACAGTTCAGCTCTTATTTAGCTCAGCTAAGATTTCTGATATAGTGGAAATGTGGGTTTTCCTCAGCGTTACAACTCTGCATTTTATTATAGTCATATCTTCTTTCCAATCATATCAATCATTTAAGATGTGTTAAGATTAACATCTATGCCTTTTTCCTTGAAGACTATTATTCTCCTCCAATTTCTTTCTTACACAGTTGTGTTCTACAAGTAAGAACCTACAATTCCCTTTTCAAAATCATTTCAGCTATTTGATTTTCACCTTAAAAATGTAAAAAAAGAAGAAACAACAGGATTATGGAAGTTTTTGTAGCAATGTAACTATCATTATAATTATGTATGCTGATAGTTTTGGAGATTAAAATATGCCAGGAACCCATCTAAGATTGGAAATCTTAAAGGTTCCATCAAGAAAACCAGATGTAAAATTCACCAGTTTATCTCAAACTAAAAGAACTGTTAAGTTTTTTAAATAAATATAATTTTTTAAGAAACAAATAAGAACCAGTAAGTCCCTGACTTCAGTGATGAGCACGTGATGACCCTAAGCTGAAAAGCCAAAAACACAGGTACTGAAGATGGTAAGAGGCAAAGTAATGAAACAAAGTTTTCTTTCAGGACCAAGATCTAATCGCTATCCATGAAGAATTTCATTATCTCTTTCTTCCTACTCTTCTAAGTTCTGTAGATGCATCCCACTATAAGACTCAACAGGAAATGAGACAATTTAGGAAAGTTGTACTTTGTCTTTCATGAAGGCCATGCTGATGGAGAATAGAACTTTGAAAGATGTGGGAAAGAAAGGATTCTACATAGGACAGAGAAATGGAGAACATTCTGTAGGATGTTTTACCACAGTTAAATCTTACCGTATCTGTGAGATGAACTTGAATTAAAATTGAAGAAATTACCACTTAAGTAAGAAAACAAAATGTCAATCCAAGTCCTAGCAAGAAATCAGCAGTCAGGTTTGGAGACATGGCTCAAAGGTGAAAAGCACTTGCTTCTCTTACACAGGACCCAGGTTCAATTATAAGCATCCACATGGTAGAACACAACCATCTTTAGCTCCAGTCACAGAGAATTTGACACCATCTTCTAATTTCTGCAAGGAAAAAATTGGACAAAAATATATATACTCAGTCAAAATAATCACATATTAAAAAAGTATGAATGAATATAAAACAATTTGAAAAAGGAATCAGCAAAGATTCTATTTTAACTCAGTACTGATTTTCATCAATCACGTAATACTCTTGCATACACAGACATAAATACCCAGAAACATGTACACATGAACGCACAGAGTAACACTCAATGTATGCACACAAACATGCACACATTGTCTCTATTTTAAAAACAGGAAATATCAAAATACATTCAACTAAATAAAGGATATTCATTAAGGTTGAGAAAGTTGTAAACTAAAGACTTTCCCAGGTCACAAACATTTTGAACAGTATTAAAATTGATTTTCTCAGCAGTACAATTGCCAGGCTTAGGAAGGGAGCTTTATTTTCACTTATAGATAAGAAACTTAATCTGAAAAAGGTCCAAGAGTGTGTTTGAAGTCTGACAATCAATGTTAGAAGTTACACTTAAATCCAGGCAGCCTGAGCTTCAGTCTAGTCACTCCTTCTGTAACTGCTGCATAAGAAACCACATGCTAGAATAGTTGTGCATCAAAGAAGATAGCATTTGCATCTTACTATTAATTTTCTGTAGTTCCTGGAAAGCTATAAGCCTATTCAAAGATTCTACCAACCCATTCAAGTTGCTTCACATCATTGTAAACTCCAGTTTCATAATGTTTATATGTTTTGATTTGTGGATAATTTTCCTTGGTTTACAAAGCAAATATTAATACATTATTAGCTGATCCCATAGTATAACTTGTGTTGACCTTTAACCAAAGTGAGATAAGCTGATGAGAGTAGCTTCATGAACAATAATAAAGGTCATTCAATTTTATCCTTTAATTTTCATAATGCAGATGTCAAATAAAACCTTTTTAATAAAGTGCATATCTTGAATAAAAAGATTATGATACTTTGAATTATATTCACTGAACTCCACACTGAATTCTAGTGAATAGTCTTTACATTATATAAAGCCTGAAAATTATTATTCCCCAGAAGGGGAGTTCTATTAAAGAAAGAGGAAGACTTTGCTTCCACATGTGAATAACCAGTCTGGCCTTGAGGCCAGAAGACGCATGCATATTTTCCCCAGATCTTGAATGTGGGAGAACACACCTCAAATCTGGCCACACCTTCTGCTAGAAGCCTATATAAGGACACAGAAGAAGGAAATGTTCTCTTTTCCTTCTTCCCCTTGCCTTGCTAGCATGTCCATTCCTTTACTGGCATTAGAGTCCACTTCTTTGAGATTTCAGTGTAAACTGAAGACAAGCTGAGACATCCAGCTGTGTGGACTGAGCAACTACTGGGTTTTTAGACTTTACAGCCAGCCATAGTTGAATTAGCTGGACTGTGGCTTCTAAGTAGCTCCAATAAACCTCGTTTCGCTTATATATGGAGGGATTAATTCTAGAAGTTTTCTTACTTTAGAGAACATTGAAAAATGCATATGCTTTACTATTTTTCATTTGATTCCTTTTGACCGAAGCTGTTATACTTACAAATAGGTTATAGTATTATATTTTTATACATTCATGCATTATATAATAATCAAATTAGAGTAGTGATATCCATTATCTCAAACATTCACCATTGCTTTGTACTTATATCATCCAAATTCCTCTCTGCTAGCTACTTTCAAATATACAATATACTACTGTTAGGGGTATATTAGAGGGTTTGGAGGGAATAAGCAAATGGGGATTTTGTGATTATATTAGAATCTTTTTAAAAATTTATTTATTTATTTCTGTGTGTTTTTCACATCATGTGTCTTGATTCCATTCATTCCCCATCTCTTCTCATTCTCCCTGCACTCCTGCACACACCCCCAATTTTAAACAAAATTGAAGGGGAAAAAATGAAGAAAATAAAGTGAAAAAAAACACAAGTAGCAGGAATGAAATTAAAAATCTCATTGTGGAATCTTCAGTGTGACCTAACAAGTCACTTTGTATACCCATTTGTCCATATATCTGTACTTGCAAGTGTTCATTGCAGTGAGTCTTTGGTCTGCTTTGAGGCCCCTGGTCTCCAATACAAGTTCGATTCTGGGTCTCCACTGGGACATTTTCTGGACCTCCCTCTGGTGCCCTTTGTTGTGGAGATCATGTAGCTTTGGGTCTGTCAGTCAGGACCTTTCACATGCTCCAGCAGATGATAGATGTGGTGGATGTTGGCGCAGGCCAAGTCACAACCCTGGGTCTGGGCCTGGCCAGCTGTAGGGTTGGTCTGCCCAATAGAGAATGAGGACAGCTCTCCCATGATCAAAATTTCAGGGCTGACTCACCCACATATATTAGAATCTTAAAATATATTAAAGAAATGGCCAAAAAATATACAAAAAGGAGTCTCAACATCTCTAATTTTCAAGGAAACACATTTCATAAACATAAAAAAATTGATTATTAGGATGACAATTTTATATAATTTTAAAGAGGAATTAAAGCAAAACAGAAAAATACATAAAAATTTCCAGGCATTGGAACTGGATCAGATGTGCCACATTTGCAGTTCTACAGAGGGATGATATGAATTTGAGGTTTTGGCTTCTCTATAAGTACCACTATGGAGGCTCCACAAAAATGCAAAGTAGGTTTCGTAATGATGATATACATATACTTTCCCCGAACTATGGAGGCAATGGAAAGAGGAATGTGATTTAGATGCAAGACTTGGATACATAGTGAGTTCTGGGCTAGCCTGGATTACACAGAATGAATTAGTCTCAACAAAATGGAATGCATCTTATACATGTATAAAACTTTCAAAAAAAAAAAACCAGATTCAATATATTTGAAAATTTTTTAAAATGAAAAGAAAGAAAAGAAGATTAATTCTATATCTGATGTCATCAATATATATATATATATATATATTTACATTACTAAGTTCAATTTGTAATTATTCAAAATAAATTCATTATCTGTAAACAGTCATTTCTATTGATGTATGAGTAACTGAAAAAATGTAATATGATATATCCATCCAATAGAATATTACCTGGTATTCAAAGAGGTAGCTCACAATACAGCAACTTTAGAAACATTATGTTAAAAAAAAGAAGTCAGTCACAGAGAGACAAGTCACATGTGATTTGATCTTCATTATGTTAGTAAAATGTCAAACTTATTGAAGAACAGTATACAGTGATGATTTACTTGAGCTGTTCAGAAAAGAAATACAGGATTTTTCTGAAATACAGTGTAGTGTTTCCATTTTGAAAGATAAACATATTTCAGGGATATTCTGTATAATTTTGTGATTACAACTAAAATATTATGCTATAAATTAAGAAAGATTGATAAGAGGCAGATCTCATGTGGTGCACTTATTAATCCAATGGGAAAGGAGATGCAATTTTCATTATTTTGTTCTTCTGTAGTGGTCATTATTTCTGCATGGTAGTTTATCTTTGAAGAATTTTGTAAGATTTTATTTTCAGTTTATCTTTTAATAACCACTAAGATATAAGGAAAGATCTTTAAAAAAATCAGTTTCTCGGAGGTTAAATAGATTTTTCAAGTTATAATCTTTAGAGAGTTAAGTGATGGAATTCAAACTCAGTCCACTGGACTCAAGAGCCAATTTTATTATGTTGTAAATACTTTCATTTGTGGAATGGGCATATATTATGTTTAATATGAAAGGACATTTTAATTAAGAAAATTTAATTAAGGTAATATGAATCTGTTGAGTATATGAGTAAAATACTTAGAAATCCAGTGAAAGAAGGAAAGCTAAAGACAAATGGTGAGAAAGTAAAACAATAAGATATCTCATATCCAAATAACTACAAAAGTTTTTCTTCATTGGCAACTGGTAAAATAGAAATAAAATAACATGAGATTAAAGTCTGAAATAAATGGGTGTAGGGTGAGTAATAAAAAAGGCTATTGGGAAATCTACGCAGAGTAGAAGGCATTGAGATTTTCATTCAAGGAAAGAGGCTTATATTTATTTTATATTTTATGAGAAATCATTGGATGGCAATTTTTTGTAGAATTCAGAATCTTAAATAATTTATTTAATTCATAAGTATTTTGTATTTACATTCTGATAAGCTTGTTGCACTTTTATGTTCTAGAACATTCTAGTGTATCATAAGATCTATGATACCCTAGATGTTTTAGAAGTTGGTTACTAGTAAGTTCTCTGGTAGAAAGCATTAGCAAGAGTTTGATTTATTGGGCATAAGAGAAAGGTCACATATTTTATAATTCTTCTTGGCTCAGTGTTTAGGGGTGGATTTATCCTGTAGGGTTTTCTACAATACTCATCATACCATGAAAGCTAGGTGATTGCAGCACCTTATCTCTGAATTCTCTATTTCCCCTCAATAATATCACTTGGAGCAATAGAATGATAATGGCTTGCTGTCCACATTAATATATATATTTTTTCCTTTGATTATTTTTGTTTTCGTTTTTGTTTTGGTTTAGTTTTTTTTTTTGAGACAGGGTTTCTCTGTGTTGTTTTGGTGCCTGTCCTGGATCTTGCTCTGTGGACCAAGCTGGCCATGGACTCACAAAGATCTGTCTGGTTCTGCCTTTCAAATGCTGAGATTAAAGGTGTGTGCCACCACCACCTGGCCCTTTGGTTTTTTTTTTTTTTTTATACTAACAGAATTTGAAACTTTTTTTTTTATTTTGCAATACAATTCAGTCATCCCCCTCACCTTTCCCCCAGCCCACCCCCTATTCCCACCTCCTCCAGGGCAAAGCCTCCCAGGTGGACTGAGATCAACCTGGTAGACTCAGTCCAGGCAGGTCCAGTCCCCTCCTCCCAGGCCGAGCCAAGCGACCCTGCATAGGCCCCAGGTTTCAAACAGCCAACTCATGCAATGAGCACAGGACTCGGTCCCACTGCCTGGATGCCTCCCAAACAGATCAAGCCAATCAACTGTCTCACCCATTCAGAGGGCCTGATCCAGTTGGTGACCCCTCAGCCATTGGTTCATAGTTCATGTGTTTCCATTCATTTGGCTATTTGTCCCTGTGCTTTATCCAACCTTGGTCTCAACAATTCTCCCTCATATAAACCCTCCTCTTTCTCACTAATTGGACTCCCAGAGCTCCACCCAGGGCCTAGCCATGGATCTCTGCATCCAGATCCCTCAGTCATTGGATGGGGTTTCTAGCACGACAATTAGGGTGTTTGACCATCCCATCACAAGAGTAGGTCAGTTAGGGCTGTCTCTTGACCATTGCCAGCAGTCTGTTGTGGGGGTATCTTTGTGGATTTCTGTGGGCCTCTCTAGCACTTTGCTTCTTCCTATTCTCATGTGGTCTTCATTTACCATGATCTCCTATTCCTTGTTCTCCCTCTCTGTTCTTAATCCAGCTGGGATCTCCCACTCCCCCAAGCTCTCTTTCCCTCGACCCTCGCCCTTCATTACCCCCACTCATGTCCAGACTGTTCATGTAGATCTCTTCCATTTCTCCATCATTGAGTGATCCCCATGTCTTTCTTTGGGTCCTGTTTTCCAGGTAACCTTCCTAAATAGAACACCAGTAGCACAGACACTGAGAGAAACAATCAATCAATGGGACATCTTGAAACTTTTTTTAATGAAAGCTGGGAACATTAAGTCCCTTTCATTGATTCAGCATATGTCCTCCCTACTTCCTAATTGCTTTATATCTCAAGATCTAGTTCAATAAATAGATGTTAGAGTCAGAACTTGAACTTGCTTCCTCTAGATATGAGACAAAATTTCACAGTTTTCAGTCTTAATTTGTCATTAATTTGATGACCACAAAATTTAAAGATTATATCTTTTTTTTCTTTATAAGAAATGAGTCTTAGTCATTGTTTGCTATGAAGAGACACTATGACCAAAGCAATGCTTATAAATGAAAGCATTTAATTGGGGGCTTGCTTACACCTTCAGAGCTTTAGTCCTTTATTGTGGTAGGGAGCATGACATTATACAGTTAACTGCTAGGCAGTATCTGAGAGCTTTACATCCTGATCCCCAGGCAGAAAGAGAGAGAGAAAGACTTGGCCAAATATGAGCTTTGGAAACCTTAAAGTCTACCTTCAGTGACACACTGCCTCCAACAAGGCCACACCTACTCCAACAATGCCATGCCCACTGATATGTCTAATCATTTCAAACAATTCCACTCCCTAGTGACTAAGAACTCAAATATAGGAGTCTTTGGGGGGCATTTTCATTCAAACCACCACATTTTACTCCCTAACCCCCATAGGCTTGTAGCCACATTATATGCAAAAACACATTCAGTCCCCATAGTTATCACAGTCTCAATACTGTTTAAAAGTCCAAAGTTCAATGTCTCTTCTGAGACTCATGATAATCTCTTAAAAGTAACTCCCTATAAAATCAAACTAGAAAAGCAGATCACATATTTCTAATGTGCAATGGTACAGAATATATATCACCATACCAAAACAGAGGAAAAGGAGCATAGTGAGGAAATATTGCAGCAAAGCAAAACTAAAAACTAGTAGGACAAACTCTAAATTTTCCATCTCCATATCTGATGTCAAAGCACTCTTCAGAACTCCAACATCTTCCAGCTTTGTTTGTAACACACTTCTCTCTCCTGGACTGTTTCTACACCTGGTCTTCAGCTCTCCTTAGAAGGTATGCTTTGACTCTGGTATCTCCAACATCTTGGGATCTCCAACACAATCTAGGCTTCACCTTCAAGGTTCCCACAATGTGTTCTCTGGGTCTTCGTGCAAGAAGGAATCCCAGACACATGTCTAGGCCCAGCAACTTTCCTTAGCCATGGAGGGAGAGTCCAAACCCCTTTCTTGTATTCTTGATTCTAAAGCCTTAACCAGGTGACTGAAGTTGCAATGTTCTGCTGCTTGATGAGGATGGAATTTGGCCCCCTTTTGCAATCACATTTGTATCAGCTTTCTGTTGTTCATGGTGTTCCTCATTACTTAAGCTTACCTTTAATTCCTTTTCAAATGTTGGAACTGGGTGCAATCTTGCCTCGAGGTCACTACTCCCTTTATGACATTTAGCATCAGGCTTTTCTTTAAACTTCTTATCTAATTAAGCACTGGACTTAGCTCCATTATACTTCCTGGTGCTCCCTCTATTTGAAGACTCTACTTTCTGTGTTTCTCTTTGTCTGGCTCAGTCCTTTTCATTATAGATCTGCATGAGATTCAACACTAGTCTGCCTTAACCTCTCCTCTGCCAATGCTATTAATCCAAACCTCTTCAATTTAGCCTAATGTAGATTTTTATGACAATAGCAACAGCATCCACTTTTTTTTTGCCAAACTCTCATGAGAATGGTCTCTACACCATTTACTAGTATTTGTTCCCACTGTATCTTCTTCAGGGGGTTTCCTAAGATTTATATTGACCTCAGCACTACTACCCATGCTCCTAGTCATAAGGCTTATTAAGCCCCACTTAAAGCATCCAACTCTTTTTGAGGCCGTAGTCCCAAAGTCTTCCATATTCCTTCAGAAAACAGCACGGGCAGGCCTGTCACAGTAATATGCCACCGCTTGGTATCAACTTCTTAGTCCCCATTCTATTACAGTGAAAAGACATCATAATCAAGGCAAGTCTTCTAAACTTGAACATTTAATTGGGAACTTGCTAACAGTTTCAGAGGTTTAGTCCATTATTATTATGGTGAACACATAGTGGTATGCAGGGAGGTGCTGGAATAGTGGCTATGAGCTTTGCATAATGATCTACAGGCAAGGAGACAGACAGGGTGGGGTGGGGGTGTGTGGCATTGGCAGGCCTTTTTGAAACCTCAAAGACTACCCATAGTGGTGCACTTACCCCAAGAAAGCCACATCAACTCCAACAAAGCAATATTTCCTAATATTTCCATCAGTTCTACACTCTGGTGACTAAGCCTTCAAATATATAAGCTATGAGGTAATTTTTATTCTAACCACCACACAAGCGATTGCTGTATCAACTATTAAATCATTAGGTGTTAATTGTGTATCTTTAAAATATAATCAGAGTCATTCAATAGTAATACTTTGAAGTTAAAATGGTCCTCAATTTGTGTGAACCAATAATTCTTAGTTGTGGAATACAGTGTTGGACCTACTCAGCTACTCTCTGGTCTCTACCAATTAAATAGAGTACTTTTCAAACAACTATATACTGGGGATAGAAAATGATATCTTCTTTAACTCAAACTGGATGTCTGGCTAACTATTCTTTTGGACAAGGTTCAGAGAATAGATAAAATGTCTTCATATCACATCCTTGATATATTAAAACAGGTTATTCTCTATAGGTGTAATTCAACATATCTACTGAATACAAATTACATTGATGTCTTCTCTGTTATATTCTGAAAATTTTTATCATCATTAATATGTATATATTTAAGTTCTGGTGCACAGTCATGTGAATAAAAGATATCATTATTTTTAGGAGATGATCAGGGCTAGTAGGTCAGGTCATAATGATATAATAACCTTTTTGAAACCCATCATGGAAATAATGCCCTTATAAGAATTAGGAATAGTAGAATTATTTTTTCCATGTGATGCCACTGTAACAACTTGGACATTTGCAAGCTAAGAGTAATGCTGTTAGGAAGAACTAAATCTGAACATATTTGACTTTGGACTTCTTGAATACCATAACTAGGGGAAATAAATTTCTACTTCTTAAGCTACCCAATATCTATTGATTTGTTAGAGAAGGCAATCCAAGATATTCTCTAAAATTTACTTTAGTTTCTTTAACTTGGTATGGTAGAGATTTAAAAATGTCCTTTATAGGCCATAGGCCAAAGGCATGGTTGGCATTCTGTAGTACTCTTGGGAGCTAGGAGAACCTTTAATAACAGAAACCTAATGGAAGGAAATTATATCATTGGGTATGAACTTAAAGGGGATATTGGACCCCATGTACCTGTACTTTCTGATGTTCTGTGATTAAGTTGTGGTTAATAGCCTTCTTTGACAAGTGCTTCCACAATGATACACTATATAGCCACGGGCCCCAAACAGCATGGCCAATTATCTACTTCTTTCAGCTCTAGGACTCAATTTGGTGCAAACTCATACAGGACCTGTGCATGCTTTTCCAGTCTCTGTGAGTTCATTGGTGAATCAATCCTGTTGATTTAGAGGATGTTGTTTCCTTGGTGTCTTCCATCAACTCTGGCTTTTTAATCTTTCCTCCCTTCTCTTTTACAGTGTTCCCTGAGACCTGAACAGAGAAATTTGATGTTGACTTCCTGATTAAGGATGATGTTCCAAGATCTCTCACTCTGTATTATCTGGCTGTCTATCTCTGTATTTCTTCCCATCCAGTGCAGGAAAAAGCTTCTCTCATGATGACTGATCATGATCTATGAGTATAACAGAATGTCATTATGAGTCATTCTATTGCTATATTCTTTTAGAACAACAGCAGTATTTGGTTTTAACCTAGGTCCCTGAACTGTCAAGTCTCAGGTTCTTGGTCACTCAAATAGTGATAGGTATGAGTTCCTTCTCATGGCATGGGTTTTACATCAAATCAGATATTGATTGGTTAGTTCCCCAAACATTGTAATGCCATTACAATTGCATATCTTGCAGGCAAGACATTATTGTAGATAAAAGCATTTGTAGCTTGGTTGTTTTTTATATTTCTTATTTGGTAGTATGCATAGTAGTTTCTGTAGCAAAGACACTAGTATGCAGGGATGAAGGTTCTATAGAAATACCAACTTGACTTTTCTAGTTCAATTAATTGTGTGGATGCTGTCTTCAGGAATAAGGCCTTGTTATCAGTTTGTAGAGAGCAACTTATAGTCTTGACAACAGCCTGAGTGTTTATGGACTCCCATGGGACTGCCAACATCTTAATTAGATGGAACCCATTCCTAGTATTGGAAATTTCATTTGGTAACAAGAGATAACCAGCTCCGGCTCTGTCTCCCCCATTATTTGGTAATTTCTTTTAGATTGCCTTCATATATGCATATATTTTAAGAAGCTTCTACTGTTTTAGGCTTCTAGTTCAAAATTTGTCATACCTTTAGGATTACTTGGTTTAGGTTAGAAAATGAAAATAAATTGAACCAATTATCAGAAACTCCAGTCTGTCATTTTCTGATTCTCTTTCTCTTGCTAACCTTCCAACATGTCTATAGCATTTGTTTCAACTAAAAAAAGTCACAGAATATGATTAGCTTCAATGATTCCAATTCTTTGCTTTCCCAGAACCGATATACTGTTTCTGAATTATGATACACTGTGTAATTAAATACAAATTGACTTTGACATCTGAAAGTCAGCAAACACAGATGCTCCAAACTTGTGACTTATTATCTTCAATAAGATAGTTCTCACTATCTTCAAACACATTAGTCACTGAATGTTTTTGCTTAAATGGTAAGATATCAAGGCACAGGGAAGGGTATGTATTAGAGAAACAGCATGGATTCTAAAACATCTCAATGAGATGAACTCTCAGAGCCATTAAAGACAAAATATCCTTTCAATTTGAATGACAATAATAGCTAGGCATATCCATTAGTACATTAATAGTACATGAAGCCATTACACTTGATCTACCTATCTATTAATACACTGTTTCCACACACATAGTAATACAATTAGTGATAGTATGAATATTATTCAATATTAGAAATCTCTAGAAATGAAAAAAAAATGAAGAGTATTTTTGAAAATAGGCCTAGTACTTTTTCTTTTTGTTGCCATCTAAAATTAATAAAAAGATGTTAGCACAAGGCCACAATCTAGTAGGTAGATATATTTAGGGTTCATTGAGTCGAGAAAATCCCTTGGGAATCAAGATTAAAAAAAAGTGGCCCAATATCAAGGATTTGATTTAAAAAGTAATTTGGGGACATTTTAATCATTTATTTTCTTTGTGAGTCAGGGTAAGTTACTTATAACTTCTTGAGCTTTTATTTGTTTGCTTAGGAACTTAGGAAAAAATAATATCTATCTCTCAGTGTCAGGGACCAAACATGGACCATGGAAAAGTACTAGCTAGGCCAGAGAACAAGCCCCTGTCCTAAACCAGATGCCCTCAAAGATAAAGAGCAGGTCAGGGAGGTCAGGTAGCATATCAACAAAACAATGGGCCCTGACCAGTGACCTTACCACCTAGAACAACACCCTAACGACTTGCACGTCTCCCTTCACATGCACGTAGGGCACATCGTGCACCCCTCCCCTCCTTCTTGCCCCCTCCCCATCCCATGCTATATAAGCCTTGCTGAGGAGAATAAAATTTGCAGCTTGATCAGAAAACTGTCTTGCTGTCTTCCTTTCGTGTCTCCCCATCCATTTCATTCTCTCCTGCAGGTAGGTTGCCCCCGTTGACACCCCGCTGGCCGGGGCATCTCAGAATAAGTATTAAAACAATAATACTGTTTTAACACGGCTTAAAATACTAGAAACTTGGAAATATTTATCTCTTGGTAGAGATACTTCTTAAATGCTTCAAGATGGTTGTCAGTGTGGTCAACTTATCATATTCACTTTATAGGAAATGAGAACTGAATTTGGATTTTATCTTTACAAGCAGTAAACTGTGGGATCATTTTCTGTGGGTTGCCATATTGTATTTGTAAGCCCCTCTGCATAGTGCCTGATAGAATAAACAAATAACAACCACAGAAACACAAAATTGCATCAATATTTTTGTTTTGCTCTTTTACCTCTCTTAATTCGTGCCTCACAGTTGTGCCAGAGAGCATGTGGGAAAGAATCCAACAAGGCTGATAAAAGGGCAAAGGGAAGCAAGAGCCACGGCAATCGTCATTTCTCCCAAGTGGCTGGGCCAGCACTGTTCTTAACACTGTTAGGCAGGCCAGAGTAGTTAAGGCTGAAGAATCTATGTGGCTTTAAATCTGTAAGGAGTTTCTGTTCCTTTAAACTGGCCTGATGATCATTTGTTCCATCAGAGCTTTGGTTTCACAAAGTAGGAGAAGGAAGGCATCTCCTCCGGGCTTGATTTTGACTTTTGTTCTTGATTCTGACCTAGCTGTTTGCCCCATTTTAGGTCTTGAAATTGTTCCATCTCATGCTTAGAAGCGAGAGGCAAAGAGATATTTAAGACTTGTCAAAGACATCTGAGATAAAAGAGCATCTGGTTCCCTGCACCTACAGTAGCCCCCAGCAGGTGTCCAATTTTGATTTCTCTCTGCCTGCCCCAGAGCCAGCATACAGAAGTCAGGCTTCTATCTTCCTTTTTATTCGTAACTTGATTTGATGAATGTCTCCCAGCATTATACTCAATCAGAGATTGTTTACTTTTCCACCAAAAAGCCTAAAGCACATTCATATATTTTTCTTTAAATTTTGAGAGGTACAAATAGGTTAGAAAGGAAATATCATTAGCTGGAGCAGATAACAACATCCATGTTATTAGATATATTTTCCTCCTTTGGAAACATATGTAGGTAAAAATATTAAGCAAGGGTGTTAAGTAATCCAAGGGGGGAAAAACATAGTTGAAACACCTCATCAGCAAATCTCAATGGAAAACCATCCTTCCTGGTTTTTTAATGTCCCTATGCGTCAGAAGACATAAACATCAAGGTCTGAGTCGAGTATAGTGTGACACAGTTGGGTATCAATATGTCCTCCAGGCATTGTTTTTCTATGCTTGTAACTTAAGCACATGACAAGAAGCTGCTGTTTTTGCTGCCAAGAAGCTGGCTAGTGGCATTTGGTGCCTCTCACTCTTGTATATAATCCTGCCTCTCTCAGATCACACTCTGGGATAGCTTGAGAAGCAAGTTCACAGAAAAGGCAGCATTTGGAGCAGACCGGTTACATCTGCCTGAAAGAAAAGTTTATTTATTTCTACTGTATCCCATTTTATTTGAAAGGGGTCTTTTAGTGGTTTATTCTTGCTTTCTGCTGTATTTGTGAGAAAAACAAAACAAATAAACAAAAGTGGACCATAGACAAATAGATTAGTGAAAGCATGCCAGAATCTTCCTAAGAAATAATTTTAAAATCTGGTAGGGGAAAAGCAAACAAAAAATATTGTGAGACATTTCTTTTCTCTGTTGTAAAGAATTATTCATTGATAAACATTTTAAACCAAGAACTCAATTAGATTTCTTTAAGAAAATTTCAATAAAAATTATACCAACTACTATTTTAGGAAAAGATATGTTACTAATTAGTGTTGAAGAAGGTGAACATCATTGTAATTACTGGTATGTCTCCCCCTTCAGCCTTTTCAGATGTCAGCTGGTGTTAAAAAAGCTTTAAGATCAAGTGGTCTTTGTCTTGTCCATCAGCAAATTTGAATTTATACTTCAGTGTGTTTTGCCATATCTTGGCAGTCAATGTGTATGAACAGATTCTGTGGCATTCTCATTACTACTTACTTATGGACATTTACATCACTTCTTAGTTTTTCAGCATTTAAATATTATAGTATACTAAAGAACACTACTGCATCAAAACTTCTTAAGCTGTGGCTCATGGTCCTATATTAGGTTGCATATGGGAAAGGGAGTGAAAATGGCACCTGTAATTTTTTTTTATTAAGAGATTTTCTATTCGTTTTACATAGCAACCACAGATCCCCCCTCCTCCCTCCTCCCCCCCACCTCCCGCCTCCCCCCCAATACACCCTCCATCTCCACCTCCTCCAAGGCAAGATCTCCCATGGGGAGTCAGCAGAGCCTGGTACATTCAGTTGAGGCAGGTCCATGTCCTTCCTTCCTGCACCTGTACATGGTTTTTGAGAGGCCAGAATTAATCCAAAATTGATTCAGAATGAATCAGAGGTGTTTCTGATAGCACTGACCTGGGTCACAGTAGAAGACTTCACTACAATCTTGGTTCTAACATGTTATGGACACTTTGCAGGGCACATGACAACACATTATGCAACACTAATAAACACTGAACTCAGCTCAGATTTAAGAGTGCTGAGTGCTGTTAACTGCAGTTCTTTACTGTGTATACAAAGCTATCTGTTCTTATAGAAATGTGAGCAATGCTTAATCACAGAGAGCAAAAATGTAATATTTTTGTTATCATCATGTCTCATCATGTTAATATCAAATTAATATTTCTTCAGATTGTGTTGCACTAAAATGGCCCTAAAATCATTCCTGTCATTTTACTGTATATGATTATGTGAAGCAGTATTCTCAGCTTTGATGACTAAAGGATTGAAGTACTGATAAACTCTGAAAGTTGTTGAAGATGCTGTGTGTCCCACAGTATATGATATTGAGCCACAATTAAATTATGGAAAAATAAATAAGCAACCCATCCCAATGATATACAAATTTGCATTTGTCTTTAATATATGGTAAAATTATATGTGTGGGAAGAACTGTTTTAAAGCAAATTTGTTTATGAACTGTTATCAGTGGATATGTGGTTTTAAGTGTTGTGTACTAGGGTCATATGCAATATCTTTGGGGTAAAAGGGTTGTGAGCAGAAAAAGTTTAAGAAATCTAATCTAATCCATTCATGACTAAGCCCATTAATTTAGCCCTTGGGAAATAGAGGCAAGAAGATTTGTCTGAGTTCAAGACCAGACTGGTATGTAGAAAATTCCAGTTCAACCGGTGTTGTATAGTGAGTCCCTGTTTCAAAAGAAAACAAAATAAAACAGAACCAACCATGCATTTTACTGCCTATAAAAACAGAGCACACCAATATATATTGTCAAAATTGATGACGTTTATATAAAGCTCATAAATGAGGAAACAGTAAGTATTATATCTCAGAAAAATATGCGTTAAATTAATGCTGCAAAGTAATTTTCTGTCTCCATTTACTAGATCTATCAAAAAGGAACACAGTCACTTTATGTGTTTGTGCATCCGATTCTTGCTCTGTCAATCTGCCTTCATAAATAATCATAATTGATATGTTTTCTATAAGCCAAAAGACCTCTGTCAGCAAAAGAGGATGAGTTCATGAAAGGAAGTTGTATTTTCAGTCACATATTTATTAAACCGTTAATATTAAATATCACTGAATTCAAAACTTATGTTTATAATGTTCAAAAAATTACAAAGCAAAAATTATGTAATAGACACCAATAATATAAAGTAAAATTTAGTGAATTAATCAATGAATTATAAATTATTGTTTGCCTGTCATGTGCAAGCACTTCCTTTATATTAAGCATATTCCAGGTAGCACTCCTACTAGATACAGCCTTACCTGTGACATGCATATATACATACATACACACACAAACACATATCACACACACATACACACACATGCACATACACGTGTATATGTATGTATATATATATAAACATATATATGTATATATTGCATATGTTAGATTCTTCTGTCTTTCAAGGCATCAAACAGAGGGTACTATGAACATTTTTAAAGGTTAGAAAAATATTAAAAAAATAAGCCCAGCAGTGGTGCTGCACACTTTTAATCCCAGCACTCAAGAGGTAGAGACAGGCAGATCTCTGTGAGTTTTAGGCCAGCCTGGTCTACAGAGTAAGTTCCAGGACAGCCAGGACTACATGGAGAAACCCTGTCTAGAAACACACACAAAATGAAATAGCAGCAAATGTGGAATTCTTATAAGGCCACTAGATTTTAGGAATGTATCAAATGATAACCAGCTTTTCTGATGATAACCAATGTCAGCATTGATGATGATCTAATGATTACAGCAAGCATCCTTTCCCAAACCTGCTAACCATGAATTTAAACTCACCTAATCTTTACAAAACCAGCTGTCTCTATCCTCTTTTTCTATTTGAGAAATATGTGACCAGATACATTAAGTTACAAAACATAATACACAGAGGTAACAAATAGAGTTGTCTTACTTTGATTTCTGTAATACAGAGCTTCTTGGTAGCTTTCTTTTGGTATTTGTTTTGTCGTTAGCTTTTGACAGAGAGTTTCATTAGCTGGCACAAATGATCTCAAACTCATGATCATCTTTCACCTGTCTCCAAACTGTTGTCATTAGCTCATGTGCCTCCATACCTCGATCATAGTATTAGTCATTGCTTGTCCCAGTGAAATAATGATACATTATTGGAGAAAATTATCATATTTTTTTATGTGTATGTGGTGTGAATGTGAGCTCATGGGTGTACCCATGAATGTACAAAGATCACATATTTTTCTCGCTCGTGTTCCATTCTAATTTTGGTGAAAAGATCTCTCAATGAGATATGAAATTGCTAGTTATCTGCACTTTCTGGCCAGTGACTTCTAGAGATCCACCTGTCTTCGTTTCCCCAGTGTTACAGACATGTATTGTTTTTCTTGTTTGTTTGTTTTTTAATTTTTTTATTTTGCAAAACAATTCAGTTCTACATATCAGCCACAGATTCCCTTGTTCTCCCCCCTCCCGCCCCCCTCACCTTTCCCCCAGCCCACCCCCCATTCCCACCTCCTCCAGGGCAAAGCCTCTCCTGAGGACTGAGATCAACCTGGTAGACTCTGTCCAGGCAGGTCCAGTCCCCTCCTCCCAGGCCGAGCCAAGCGACCCTGCATAGGCCCCAGGGTTCAAACATCCAACTCATGCAATGAGCACAGGACCCGGTCCCACTGCCTGGATGCCTCCTAAACAGATCAAACCAACCAACTGTCTCACCCATTCAGAGGGCCTGATCCAGTTGGGGACCCCTCAGCCATTGGTTCATAGTTCATGTGTTTCCATTCGTTTGGCTATTTGTCCCTGTGCTTTATCCAACCTTGGTCTCAACAATTCTCGACATGTATCGTTTTTATCTTTGTATTGGTATGTAGGTGCTGGAGATCTGACAAGATTTCTTCATTCTTGCATAGCAAGCATTTACTAAAAAAACATTTCTCCAGTCCTTCGGAAAATTCCCCCCCCCTCTCTCTCTCTCTGTCTCTCTCTGTCTCTCTCTCATATTATCTTAACCAATAATATGTTGGTTAAGTACTAAGATACATATATATCTCCATGTATCACAACTTTCATTGTCAGGAAATATTCTAAACTAACTTCATGATTCAAATTGATTTATAGGCCCACAATGAAAAACATATCCATGTTATCAATAATGATGACAATAAAAATGAATAATCATTTTCCAATGAATATCATACGTTACTCAATAATTATATAAACATCTAGAAAAAAGTTATTCTTATCTAACTATAGTTGGGTGGTATTAATTGATGCCTATGAAAAAAAGATTACTACTTTCAATGATTTTTCATGTATAAAATCAAAGTCCTTGAATACAGTAAAGCAAATCCTTCAAAAACCTCAAGGAGAATAATATGTTGGTTAAGTACTAAGATGGGAAAGTCTGAAAACCTTTAAATGACTGATTATTCTCACTTTCTTAAACCTATGTCTTGCCTGGCATTTAAGGTCATAAATCATAAGAAAATCAGAAAGGTCCTTATATTCACAAATTGAGTGAATAGATGATAAGCTCATTAATTCACTAAATTATTCATGCATCTATTAATTTGTTCACATATGTATGTATTCATTTATGATTTAGTAATCGATTCAATATTTATTTAAATATGCATATTATGTCTGTTTAGCACTGGGCTAATTGCTTCAGAGACCTGGAAGTCAAGGGGACTTATCTACACTGGCATCACTATGGAATTACAATATCCTCATGAAAAATGTGCAATATTTGTATTTGTTTGAAGTTTGAGTCTGTCACTCAGGGTCTTGTCATGCAAATGTGCAACTTACAAGATGAAACAATACTTTTTTGACTATTGTTGCTGTTACTTTTATTACTCTAATCTACTGTATATTTTTGGATTTTAAATTAAGACATTGTGGGTGGGAGAGATATTATCTGCCTGCATGCATTTAAGAAAAGTTAAACTCTGTCTTTAAAAGCCTTACACTGTCAATTGGATTCTTCTGTTTTTTGAATCCACATGGGCCTCTTTACTTCTATTTTCCATGTGTGCTGCTGTAATACTTGTAAAAGCAGCAACGCATGGAGTCCAGGCACAGCCATGCAGAGGTATTATTACTAAGACCCAAAAGAAATCATGGATTTAGGACTTTAGCCGTCATGGAAATAGCAAACAGGAACACAATGATACGCTTTTTTTTTATGTTCTCCTTAAGTTACCTAATTTGAATATGTCACCTTTGGATCATTGAGAAAATGACACTCAAATAAATATTTGCAGGGCAGCTCATAAGTTACATGCATGGAAAATATCTTGATAGCGTATAAAAATAAACACATTCTCTTCTACATTTTGGTGTTTTTATATATACATACACACATATATGCATGTATGTACACACTAATATAATTATTAATTAAGATTTTGCTTTCCAAAGGTAAAAAGCAACACACACATTACATTAAAATAACTATTCAGAGGTATTTATAAAGTTGAGATAAAAGGTGCTGGTAGATGTCAACTATTCATTAAACCCTGAATTCTGAAAATATGAAAAGCAAATATTGATCCTTGGCTACACCATCCATGTGTATTACTGAGCTTTACCTATTTTAAAGCATTTTGAGAACTAAAACCACAAATTATCTCAAGTTTTCTCAGTTGATATGAAGGATTGTCCTGTATCATTCAGGGATGCACTTGAGAAACCAGACCACTTCCATCTAATTTAAAGGTCAAAGACTCTCTTGAAAGGGAAGATAAATATGGATGAAAGCTAATTTCTTTGGAGTTATTGTGCTTAACTTTTTGGAAATGAGGGGTTTTGCCGATTTCTGAGTAGAACACACAAATAGTGGTGGAGTTTGAATACAAATGTGAAATCTTCTTCAAACATTTTTTAGGTCAGGAAAGGCCTCAATTGAAAGCCTAGCTTTACTGAACATTAGAGAGAAACCATGGATAGGTCATAACATTTCTTAAGTGATTTTACTCAAGTAGAAGATCACAGATTTTAAATGATCATCTGTGAGATTTTGAGAGGTTTTGAGGTATTAAGCATGCTTTCTTAGAGGCAATCACATCATGACTGTCAGAAATGTTCAGCCATAATGCTGAACAACACATTGGTATCAATATTTCTTATACACCATGGAACTGCTGAATATTCAAAATTTCATGTTATAGCCATTGGGTTGTTTGTTATCGAACCAGCTGTGCTTGATTCACCCTGCCAAACCAGTGACAAGTCCCAGTATAGTACGATTAACTGGAGGCCTAGTAAGTGACATGTATGATTTTCAAAAGATAGAGAGTCGAATAGAAATCCTATTTTCTCATTCTATCCCATGGTTTCTGTTTTACCAAGACAGAGTTCACTTTGATGATTAGTAGCTGTTTTCTCACAGTTCCTCAACAAAAGCATTTATACCAGTCACTGACACAATTGTGTAGCCTACATTAGAACAGTCTCTCAAAGGTTTGTTCACGTAAGCTGAAGAGTCAAGCTTTAGTATGTTCTGATTAATATAAAGAGTCAAATAAAAATTGTATACCATGGAATGTACCACAGAAAAGAACTTATAATATAGATAACCATCTATATTTTTAAAAGAGGAAAAACTACTTTCACATATGCAAGATGTTATAATGTGGCATTTATTACAGTCATTGGACTAAGAAGTTACCTAGATATAAGAAATAGTCATTGTTTACACAATCAAACTCCAAGAAGCATTCTTAAAACTAATAATGTCTTATAAAAACCTTATAATCAGAGGACTTATTGACATTTTTTCTCAGATATAATTCACCTGAATTTAATAATTGGTGTGGTTTTTGTGTTTGCTGTTTGACTTTTTTAAAAAAACAGCTTATATCATTACAAGGAGTAATTTTACAACTTGGAGAAAGGGAACACTAAAACTAAATTACTACCTGACCACAGAAACTAAGAAACAATGACTGTTTTTCAAAGACAATCTTGGGACACTAAGCTGGCAAGAGATATATTCACTTTTAGAAAGATTATAATATATATCAAAGGAATGGAGAAAAAGCTGATAACTACTACATGTTTCTAGAGTAAATGTTAACTTTAATATAAGACACACATAATTATATTTTTATTTATATTTAGAAGGAAGTTACTAATAGTCATAGTCATAATATAATTACAAATTTTATTATAGAATATACAGTAAACAGTATCACATTTGTAACCTATTACACCACAAAAAAGCAAACTAAGTTTAATATTTGGCTGCTTTACTACAAATATCATATTCAAATATCACTCCATCTGTCCTTCTTCAGCAAGGTTCTTCATTTGACATATGATTTTATATTTTATTTTATGTTGACTGGCCTTTAACTAGCAATACTCGTGTCTTATGTTCTTGAATGTGAAGATTATTTTTGTGCACCCCTACACCCAGCAGGATGTATTTATTTTTATAATTTTAAATTTACTGTAGAGTATAGTTATCATTTACGGTTGTGAGAACATTAGTATAGTTTCTCAAGATAGAATAGAGAAAGATTATTCTCCTTGAGTTTACTTTCCTTTCTCATTTTCACTTTATTCCTTTATTCTTTTTAGGTAAATAATCTCATAAAAAGTTATATTTTCCTTTACTGAATATCTAACAAATTAAAATGTTTTATATTTTCCTGTTACTTCATGTTTCTTATACAAATACAGATTTGTATTTTTTCATGCAGTATAATGTTTAAAGATCATTATATACTATGTATTTGTTGGCTTTGGTTCACTGAATATGTTTTGTTTTGTTTCTTTTTAGTTTTAGACTCAAGGTAACATTCTGAAGCCCAGGATGACGTTGAACATGCAGTAATCTTGCTGCCTAGCCTTCCAAGAGTTGTGATTACAAGTGAGAGCCACCTTGTTCAATTCCGTGTATTGGCTCATAGAATCTTTCTCACTCTTTAATTTTGTAGATATGTAGCATTCCAGTTGTAGAGGATATAAGATTCTTGTGCTCACAGGTAACCAGGAGTGAAGCCATGAATGTTAAACATGCAGGGTTGTCTCCTCAATAAAGGCCTATATACTTGTTTTACACCCAAGGAAGCTGGAAGTGGAAGTAAACAATAGCTTGTTGACCTATGCTATCTGTAGGGGGCAGGCCACACTGGGATCTCCTGGACTATTATTTTTCTCCCAGACTCTTCCTCCCTAGACCTTTATTTTGAGTATTGTTTCTCAGTCAATACTACCGAGCCCTGTCACATGTACTTTTTAGCTTGGTGACTTCTATGATGACCTAGAACATACCAGATCCTTACCTTAAGGTATATATAGAAAGAAAGAGAATGTATGTGTATGAATTGTTGAGTGTATCTTGGGGTGAATTTCTTGTTTGTTCAAGCATAACCATGTTAGCTGTACAGACAAGACTAGCTCTTATAATGTTGTAGTGTATTTCTTTTCTATATAACATCATTCTCAGAATTTTCACCTACACCAAATTTTTTCTTAAAACTCATTAAAGTGAAATCACTAGTGGAATTCTGACACACTAAGAATTTCGTGTAGGAATATGAAGAGGTTCATGACAGACTGTGCCTCAGCATCTGATTCCATGCATTCTTTAGGAGACCTTTAGAGGCTTTATTAGATTCTCCTTCTCTGTCCTCCTTCTATCAAAGGACTTAATATGCTGAACTATTATCAATGATTTTCCTGTCAGTATGTTCTTCCATAAGATAAGTGACTTCTTATTGAACACCTATCAAATGTATGGATCCATATAGAGCCTTAGGGATGCAGAGATGGACCTACTGAGGTGAATGATCATACAAACACAATTAGAAGCTTAGAAAGACAGGCTGTTTGATCTTGTTCATTTGGGTTTTTGCTACTTCCCATCCAAGTGCTTAAACAGCACAGCACTTGTTCAACTCCAAACTATTTCTTCCTTCTCCTCTACACAGATCAGGGTAAGTCTGCAATCTCCTTGTTGCCCAACATTCCAAGAGATTATGAAGTAGTATTTCAAAAAACACAGAAAGAAATGGATTTTGACCTAAATAGTGGTATTTACATTCCTTAAGTCACACATTATAATAATGTTATAGTAGAGCATCTTGACACTAGAAACAAGATGTAAAGTTGATGCTGTTGTAGGAAATATATTGAGAATGATATTCTACATATTATCAGTGTAACTATTGCTAGTGTTCTAGGCAAGAAACCCAAATTTTGAGTACTTAAAAAATCAGGTATGACCACTCATCCAAAATCAAAGAATAAAAGTAATTGAGAAGCAAAAATAAATAAATAAAAGAGCTTTAGTCAGTATAAAGACAAAGAGATCAGTGTCCATAGTCTTTAGAGTCCTGACATATGTTGCCATATTACCTAAGGAAGAGACAGAGGAGAGGGTCAAAGGGTATGCATAGTCATTAAACATTAATCATACGGTAGTCTGCCTGAGGCTTATGATATTGAGGTTGTTCAGTCAGGGCCTTATTTCTATCAGAAAATCATTGTGACCTTTGGTTTATTTGACTCTTTGTCACAGGATGTTTATATTTTATACTGGATGTTCCTAGAATACAGTGACTGCTGTAAGAGCAACTCACAACAAAACACACAGATGAAAACCGGGGGCAGCAATACCAAGGATACCAAGGTTTTATTTTGTTTTAATTACCTATTGGATACCTAGAGGCCAGGTGACATGTCAGTGTTTTTAGCAAACACAGCCTCTATGTCTCTGATCATTACTACAAACAGAACAACATAAACAATACTATTGACTATATTAAGAAAAGAAAAAAATACTCTAAGCTCCAAGCACCCCATAAGGTCATTAAAATATACATTCACTTTTAAGTGAATAATTTTATCATTGAGCCAAATGTAAAGCTTTATAGACCTGATTGCAATGGTGGTGCTAGCTGGCTTTGTATATTAGTAATAGTCTTTCTAGAAAATTGTGTTAGAATGATGTTTCCTGCTGTGGATATTGTTCTTTATACTGTGAATGTGTTGTTCTGATTGGTTGATAAATAAAATGCTGATTGGCCAGTAGCCAGACAGGAAGTATAAGCAGGATAAGCAAACAAGGAGAATTGTGGGAAAGCTGGAAGGCTAAATCAGTAGACATCAGCCCACAGTCCAGGGAGCAGCATGTCATGGCACACAGGTAAAGCCATGGAATACATGGTGACATATACATTAACAAAAATGGGCTGAGTTTAAGTGTAAGAGCTAGTCAGTGGTAGGCCTGAGCTAATGGCTGAGCAGTTTTAATTAATATAATCCTGTGTGTGTGTTTACTTGGGTCTGAGTGGCTGCGTACTGTGTGGGACACAGAAAAACTTCTAGCTACAGTTTCCTTCTTTAAACAGTTTTTATTTCTGTATCCTTGAGGTTCCTCTGAGTCTATTAACTGGAATGCTGCCTGGAATCTTGGTTATAGGTATGAGTGATGAGACTTGGCAAACTGGAAACCTCTGTGTCTACAGCTATTGCTATGAGCATGCAAACATCACTAGAGTAGTATTCAGTGGAGTCGTCACAGAATGTTATCCACTAATCCTTAGGTAGAGATTTTTAAGACTTCTTGATCATTGTGTTATTGCACCCTGGAGGCAGCGTTCAGCAGTGCAGGGCTCGAAAGAAATCCACGAAGTCAGTGTGCACTATGACATTTTTATCTGAGGGGATTAAGGGAAAAAGACACTCACACACTCTCTTGATGGGTTCCTTTAGAACTTTTCTAAACTGTTTCTTTGTTCTCCTGGTGATTTCCTTCTCTCATTCTTGATGTTTTCCTTCTAACTCTATCTTTATTTTTGATGTTTTCCTTCTAACTTTATCTTTATTCTTGATGGTTTCCTCTAATTCCTAATAAACTCTCTCACTCTTGATGTTTTCCTTCTAACTCTCTCATTGTTAGTTTTTTTTCATCTGACTTATTTTAAGTCTATCTTTATTCTTTCTTTTACAGCTTACATACCCCAGCAAAATATTCAGGCAATATAAAAATTACAATGTTACATTCCTTTTTTTCAAGTGAATAATTACAATGAATACAAGTAAAAACAGCATGTTTTCCATATCCTTTACATGATTAAACATTTTACATATTACAGGTGAAAAGCAAATTATCCCAAGAATCCACATACATTTATTCCCAAGAAACTTGTTATAAATTAACAGAGTATAAGTTAGCAAGGTATTAATTTACCATCAGGCTGTGTTTTTATTGTTACAAAGAAAGGGCCAATCACTTTATTACTTATCTCAAAAGGAAATCTTATAAGAAATCTTTAAAAAAAACCTCACAAATCTAAACTTTTGTATATGAAAAAGCATCAGTGGCTCTACTTTAAATCTTTAGGGTGCATACACACACATCAATAATTTTTTATATCAGGTTGAGGGCAAAATTGGGTATAAGAAATTAATCATCACCTTTGGTCATCAACCAATCCTAGCAAGAAAGTTATATCAGCTAATGATAATGGGCTGCTGTGTTCTTGTTCCCTGACCTTAAGTTCCCCATTCAACTATGTGCCTTTCTAAAACTTTAGATTGTCTTCATCTGCTTTTCACCTGACTGCTATTTGACGAAAACATCTTAGACTAACTTTAAGTTATATTTAAAGCTTTGTTTCAGCTATGACGTACTCCATAACCTGTGAACACATCTCCCAAAGTTAAGATTAAAAAAAATTAAACTAGCTGGGCTACTGTGACTCAATTGTTTTTTTCTTAATCATTAACCTGAGCCAAATATATATATATATATATATATATATATATATATATATATATATATATATATATTCCTCAGTAAAAACTCATGTGTTCTAGTTGTGTGACACTTCCTTGTTTTTTTAACATCAAAACTCTGTTTAAACTAATATTATTATTATCAATTAGACAGTACAGCTTAAGAAGAAATTATCTTCATAATATTTCACAGTTTAAAAATGCCCAGTAGAAAAAGATGTTTCCATGAAATAAACACACTACATCACAGGCCTTGGGATCTCCCCACAGCCATTCACACCATGCCAGATAGAAGGCAGTGGCAAACAGGTAAAGTCACAGCAGGAGCTCCTGGTGGGCTGACCCCTGAACTTCAATTGCCCTCTGCTGCTCCTCTGACATGACTACCAGCATTTTGTTATTTTTCCTGCTCTGCCAAACTGAGCTATGTATTGTTTGGAATGAAGTGTGCACAGAAGAATGTAGCGCCGAGAGGCATACATGAAGATAAAGAAACTTGGAAATATGATAGGAACATCTGAATCCAGCCAAGCCAGGCCTACATCATGTCTTATTATATTTTAATTTGAATTTGTTGTGCAGTGAACAATTTTTAATTTGGCCCTGCTGTTAATTTGTCACATAGCATTTCAATAAATCTGGATTTATTTTCCCAAATAAGTAGGGAGTTATCCAAGCATTTGCTACGATTAAAGTCCCAGTTTTCTAAAAAAAAATCTACAAACATAGTGGAGATTTGCTCATATAATTTAAAAAAAAAATCAGAAGTTTTTTGTGAATTGTTCATGGCACACAGCAGCTGTAGATACCTTCAGAAGATCTGCCCATGATCAGACCCTACAACCTTCCATCAGGATTGGAGGAGGAGCTCAGGAGGCCCTACCCATCCCTAAAGAGCTATTGTCAGTTAACATTTGCTTGGAAAGCGAGAGCCATTTTTACTGTTGTGTTGCCCCTGGTAAGTTGCCTGTGCTCCAGTAACACCCTAAACGTGTATATGAGAGCAACCCTAATTATTCTACTCAGAAATTTCAGAGGAAGTGGGAAGAGGCTATACGAGGGTAATGTGGGGTGAAAATCATCACAATATGTTATTTGTGTAGAAATCAAACAATAAAATAATCACACGGAAAGAAAAGGGGTATGAAGATAGAAGGGGGGAGTGTATGGTAGTTGAATCTGAGCAAATTAAACCATGTATCATGAATGGAGATGCATAATGAGATCCCTTATACTCTCCAAGTAATATATGGTAATAGTTTTGAAGAAAATGACTTATGGATGAAACTGAGGAAATCCCTTCTCACATCAGAGTATCTTTATATGTTTAATAATATCTGTCGAGATGTTTTAGCTCAACCTGAGAACACTGAATTTCTCATGTGAACAAAAAAGATTAGATTTACAGGTTGTATATGCTTTTGATTAATAATACATTGTTAGTCAATTATTATTTAATAAACTCTGTGGGTTTAGAAGACAACAGCCAGATGGTCCTGTGGCTTCTGACCTTTATTTCCCCAAGAAGACCATTTTATTATTTTCTTTTAAAATACCTCAAAGTAATCTGGGGAAGGAATGGGGGCTTGGTGATGTGCTGATAGAGTTGTGCTGCTATGTTTAGAAAAATCCAGTTGGTTGTTTCTCTAAACTTCAGTCTTCATCGCCCCTCAAGGCAATTGATGATACCTAGAGTACACAGTCATTCTTAAGTATGTGTGAATGATTTTTTGTTTATTATTGATAATTTGTAAATGTTTCTTTTTCTGTCACACTCAGTGTTTTTGTTTGTTTCTTTGTTTTACCTTTACTGAAGGGTATTTCAAGCAATGTAGAATCAGAAAAATTCTACAGATAAAAAGGAAAGATGCCTTGCTGAAAATGAGTTGATAACATTTTAATCAGACTGAGTAATAAAACAGTACAGTTTTTATAATCATATGAAATCAAAACCTAGCTATACTTTTCACCAAACAATAATGAGAACTTCATAGAATAAGCACAAAAATGCCTATTTGGCACAAATTACATGGGCTAAAAGAATTAATTAACAACTATTTAGTATAGAGTTAATTTTCTGCACTTTGAGAAAGCCAAAATTTCTGGCCTAGTGAGTAGTGAAGATGGCATACAAGTTGCAACTGATTACAAGAAGCTATCTGGGGTTGAGTCTGTTCTTTTTACAGGCAACCTGTAGCAAAATGAGATCCTTAAGAAAATACAAGGAGATCAGGGATGACTTTGAAAACTAAAAAAAAAACAAAAAACAAAAAAACGCATTTTGCAAATTTGTAGCAAAATGAAAAGTACACCATTCCTACCCTTACTCATCTGATGTCAACTGTTTCAACATCATTCACAAAACTTAACTTTCAAAGCGAAATTTAGAAGTTATTAAAGATCCTCATAAGTGAAACACTTGTAAGAAATGCCCACATGTGAATACTCAAATTAAACTCACTTTTTTTTCTAAATACAATTATTTTCTAAGTAGAATGTGGAAATTGTGTTTACATTCTTTAGAAACCCAAAGAAAGGCAGATGCTTTCCAAAAAAATAATTTACATCTGGAAATACACATTATTCAAGTGCATTAGAAACACATTGTAGCTCAGAGACCCACTTGTTTATGTATTGGCTGATAAATATCGGTAGTTGTGCCAACATACTTGCGATATTTGGTCAGTATTTGGCCATTTAGAAAATGTCTGAAACCATTACAATGCCAAGAAAATCATAAGGAAGACTGAGGTCAAGTCCAAATGATATATACTTAGAGAATGGCATCCCTTTCAGAAAAAAAGGTATGTGGCCCTCACTTCACTGTAGACTCCAGTCCATAGCTATGTAATTCTATTCACTTTTTTTACTTAATTAATTAGGTAGTTAGTTAATCAAATCAATTGTTTTTCTGATGGACCTGGTAAGTCCTAAGCAAAAAAGTGCATTCAAAATATTTCAGGAAGATACTGAGAATGAATATCCCAGAAATACAAGATCACAAATATGTGTTTTATTACAAATCTTTTTCCAAAGACTGGAGATTCTCTAAAGGAGATATTGTCCTTAAATACCTCAAGGATTTACATATTATATAAACTTTCAGTTTTAGAACTTGTTCATGTCAAGAGAATTGCCAATGACACTATATTTTCCCTACAAGCCACCTATGAATAATGTAAAGTTCTTTTGCAAATTTAATATTTAACATTCAGGTAATATGTCCAATTGTTCCCCAAAGTTTGAAGCCACTGGTCACTGAAAAGTGATAAATGCCTTTCTATCCTACACATATTTTGGAAAGGGAGTGAACCATACCATTTGCTTCCCTCAATAGGTAAAATGAACTTGACAAATCAAGATTTTGAAGTCAAAGGACTTCTAATATAAATAGGTATGGTTGATCTCTTGCCAATGTGAGGCAAAAATTAGAAGGAACAATCTTAGGACCATGTCCATAAAATGTAATCTTTACAGAAAGCAGTTGTGGAAAATGTCAATTGTTTCTCAGGTGTAGGGTATTTCATAAAGATGCTTGGAGGATAAGAAGGTATAACTTTCCCACAAAAACCTACATCGGAGTATAATAAGAAAGGCCAGATGGTGTAAAGTGGACGAAAGTGTAGGGCAGGTAGATGGTCAGTGGGAGGAATAGAGTTTTGGCTTGATTAGTTTTGTAAGTATAATGCAGCAACACCTTGAGGTCTAATCTTCAGTATCCAGGACAGGAATGTGGACTCTATTCTTTTTTTTTTCTTTCTATACTGTTGGTTTATCCCACTGCTGCCAGTTAAAATAAACTCTTTCTTTCTTTTTTAATTTTCCATTCTCCTGCATGTAGCCAAATTTAAAACACCTCAATGAGTCTGTCAACAGAAGATGGACCACATATTATATAAAATTAATGAAGGAAATGGGAAGATCTAGCTGCAGTAGGTTTTTTTTTGTTTGTTTGTTTGTTTTGTTTGTTTTTTTTACAATTTCACATATTGTACATGTGGGAAATGGCTTCTTTTCTCTTTTCTTTTTTTTTTTTCAAAATACTCTTTGTGAGGTAAGACATAGGTATGAGATGGTGCTGAAAGGCTGTTGTCCTTATCAAGCTGAGATGCTGAAACTATCCTCTCCACTAGAACACATTAATACGTGGAGACAATTCTGTTTGTTGCAGCTTTATGGAGGAAGCCACTGACATATATTGGGTAGTTTCCAGGGATGTTGTGGAATATACTAGGATGCCCAAGACATCCTCCCTCAACAATAAATTATACAGCTTGAATGATAATAGTTAATGCTATAAAATTATTATATAAATTATATATACCATATAAATATACTATATATGGTATATTATGCCATTTCTCACAATTGGCATTGAAGATTAATAATCTTAACAATTTCATGGTCCTTTGTAAAATAATCATCTAATAAAGTCATCCATATCACTCAGATATTAAAATTAAGATGAATTTTCGGTATCTAACAGGCCAACCAGACTTCTCTCAGTCCTCAGTATTGAGTATAAAACTCACTTTATATATTATGAAAGGAGTTTTATGAGCATAAGTTTCGTAGTTCTGGAGTATCTCTTTGCTCTGATTGTCTGTGAGTGATCTCCTACTATGAAGTTGTGGAACTTCCCAGCTTTCCGACATTCATGCATAAACTTTGTTTTACTTGAGAACTAAGGATTTAGTTTCTGCTGTAGAATAGGACCTTGCAGCCTCTTTTTGAATTGAATGCTGAAGAAACTTCAGCTTTAATTAAAATGATAGTATCATCATTTAAAGGCTAAAATACCTACAAGGACACAAGTAATAATGGCCCAGTTTTATGTGACTTACTGGGCTTGCTATTGCAAGAATACTTCTTTTGCGCCTGGCTTGCTTCAAGAAAGAAGAAGTCTGCTTTTCTCAAGATATGAATTCTGGATCTGATTGCTTCTGTGAAGAACATTTAAAGAGGGTTAGGCACCTCTAGCCAGAAAAAAAAATCACTTTGTGTTAAAAGTTTCAGAGTTGGCTGCAATTTAAGTCGATCAGCTTTTCCTGAGCAAACTTTTACCTGGCTCCTGAGTTACAGAGGAACGAACACACGTCCCCAAGAGCTACAAGAGGAATGAGACACTATAGGGGACAATGTTATGACTTTCACAGAGGCCAACTAGGACAAAGGAAAGAAGGCTGAGAAAAATGCCAGGCAAACACTAGTATCTATGACCTCCCTACTGCTCATCTCCAGCAAGCAATTTGCTATTTCACTAAGCAAACACAAGGATGGCTACACATCCCTGACTGAGCTCATGATAATTTCCTTTGTCTTTGTTCTCCATCAAGTCAAATTTCCTTTCTTCTTCTGAAGCTAACCTTCTCCAATCTGTAAGTAGCTTAATGAAGGTGGCAACTTTATGTGCTATTTTTTTCATTGCTGTATCTCCCATACTTAAACAATTTTTTCATATGCAGTAGGCAGGCCAATTATATTTGAAGTAATTTATCCATGCACTGGCACTGTTTGTAACAGAATGAATGCTGAGAGTAACTAGCTGGATACTCCATATGCTGTGTATGGAGAAAGCACTTCTGCTATGAAATGGTGCTTCAAGATCTGATCTTCAACACTGTAAAATCAGAAATCACCACACATTTCTTCATGACTTATAATCATTACAGTCAAAGAAATAAACTCCTTTTATAGCATGTTTATCCACACAACATGAGTGACATATATCTTGTTACAGTCATTTCATAATAGTACATGTTTTGAGTAAATGATCACAGTAAGTTGAAAGCTACAAATAAAAGACAAATAGGCACAAATAATACAAATTAATATTTGTCAACCCAGATAATGAGATAATGCTCTTTTTGTTTTTCTTTCTTATTTATTTTTTATTTTCAGATCCCATTCTCATATTTCCCTCTATCTTATCCTATGGTGATATTTTATTTGTATTAAAATGTTATTTGTATGTTAAGAAATAAAGTTGCCCGGGGGTCAGAGCTATTAGCAAGCCATAGGAAAGCAGGGCAGTGGTGGTGTACACTTGTAATCCCAGCACTTATTAGGCAGAGCTGGGTAAGTCTCTGTGTGTTCAGGGATACAGCCATTATTGGATACACATGCTTTTAATCTCACTACCAAGCATGGAAAACCTGGAGGCCTATACAGACAGGCCATGATGAGGCGGTCATGTGGTTGGGTTTACAACCAATGAGAAGGCAGAACAGGAACTCTATATAAAGACTTTAACACAGGGGTGGTTCTGGTTCGGAGAGGTAGGACCACTGCAGGAGGAAGAGTAAGGTTTTAGCTCTTAGCTCTGACCTCTTGGCTTTCTTCTTTGCATTGGTTCTGTGTTTCTTATTTAATAAGCAGGTTGGTTACATCTACATTATCCCTTGTGTTTCTCTCAAAAATATATGAGTATGCAAAACATCTTAGTTTAATTTTTCTACAATGAATATGGGTGTATGTGTAGACAAGAATATATAAAATATAAAATGTATTTTAGAGACATTTGGTACTCATATCTCTAATCAAAATAGTGTTATTTTTCCTTACACATATTTATTTCAA
Source organism: Peromyscus eremicus (assembly GCF_949786415.1). Lineage (NCBI taxonomy): Eukaryota > Metazoa > Chordata > Mammalia > Rodentia > Cricetidae > Peromyscus > Peromyscus eremicus. Next base: position 109,955,183 of record NC_081420.1, on the reverse strand, counting down.
ATGGATTTGCATGTAGGTGTTTGTCAGTGTGGTAGAGTCACATATAATAACTAGAGAATAATTAGAGAAAAATGGATGTTTGGTTCCTTGGTGTCTGTTTCCTCTTTTCTTCTTAGGAGAGTGTTGTGGCTATGTTGCCGATAAGAAAATCTTTTGGTGTTCTGATAGGTGTTAATGCTGGGGATTACAAGTACAATGTGTTTCTGGGTATTAGGACCTCAGACATATGAGTGGTGATGGTTTGGTGGAGGGGATGGAGAATCTTCACAAGAGAGAGGAAGGCAAGGTGTTCTACCAGGATCTATTTATTAGTTATTTCTCTGGGAATGAGGATATACATTGAGGATAGGCCACAGGAGAAGGTCTGCTACAGAGGTGGGGATGAGACTAGGGGATTGGATTTGGAGGAATGCAGAGAGAGACAAAAATCTGTAGTCAGCCTATCTGCTTCCCTGGCAGGAATGGTTAGTGTGTTCCCAGGGAATGCCTGCTAGAGCTAGGGCTAGAATAAAGCACGGAGTGTGCAGGGTGGAAGGTTTAGAGGAGAAAATGTGGTGATATTTTATTTGTTTGCCCCAATAAAGTTTATCTGAGGTTCACAGGAAAAAGTCAGCCATTATATTCCACATATAAGTCAAGCAATGGTAGCACATGCCTTTAATGCTAGCATTCAAGAGGCAGAGGTTCATCTGGATCTCTGTAAGTTCAAGTCCACACTGGGAAAAGAGTCAGGCTGGGTAGCACATGCCTTAATTCTCAGTGCTAGCTAAACATAGAGGTCTGGAAGTCTGTACAGACAGACAGAAAGTAACAGAGCTGGGTAGAAAGATGAAGTGATACAGCTGGGCAGAGAGAGGAATTAAGAGGGCAGGGACAGAAAGACATATAGGTGTGGGTATACAAGATGTAGATCTCTTTGGAAGCGGAGGAGTTGGTGAGTTAAAGCTGGCTGTGGCTTGTCCTTTTTCCTGATTTCTCAGTTTTTACCCCAATATCTGGCTCTGGATTTTTCACTGATAAGAACATTTAGCAATTAATCTTATATCTTCTGCCCTAATTTTTGTGGCATGAATTCATGAAAAAAGCCACATGCCTGTGGCATTACAAGCCCCTGGCTCAAGCCTTAGCTGCATTGCTCAGGCCTGAACTGCATGCAGCCAGAGTCTTGACCCCATGTGGTCTGGAGTCTCTTTGGCTTCTTCTCTCTTGGTGGGTTGTGGGATTTCTCTGGATTCTCACCTCAGACTGCTACCACACTAGGTAGCTGTTTTGAAACTCCTTCAGACTTCTACTGTTCTACACAGTTGGCAGACTTGGTAAATCAATTAAGATATCTTAAAGGGAGAAATTAGTTAAAAAGAGAAATTTTTTCCCACATTAAAAAAATGGAAAAAAGTTTTATAATGGAAGGAATTTTGTCTCTGATAACACATTAGGTGGTCTGAAAATGGAACAATTAAGTGAGAGGATAATTAATGTTAATGGGATTTATATAACATCAATTATGAATATTATTTGTTTGATCGTTTTTAATTTATCATTAAAAAGTTTGGTTAATTTAAGTGCCAAGATAAAAGTTTTAGAAAAACTCATTAAAACAAATCATAGAGAAATTCAGACCCAGACAGAAGATTTCAAAGGTAACCATATCTCAGCATTGAATTATATGGTTACAGAGAAACAGCCTAAGGTTTGGAAACAGCCAACCTTAATCCATCTGGTAACCTTACGGGAACTGCCAAATGCTCAAGGCTGTGTATAAGCTAGGACTCCAGGGGAAATGTTAGATTTGAGAAGATTTAAGGAAGCTATAGTATCACATGTTATGCTTTCTATATTTGTAAAGCAGATGTTAAACTCATGATTAACTCATAATAGAATTATCCTTCAGGACTGGAAAGATTTGGTAACAACCATCCTAGAGGCTGGTCCACAGTTACAGTGGAGAACCTGGTAGAAAGAGGAGGCTAAAACTATATAACAATGATGTAGGGTGAGAGGTTTGGAAATTTCACAAGATCAACTTCTTGGAGAAGGCAATATACAAAGATAATATTTATATGATGACTACACCCTAATTCTATGCTGCCTGGCAGCCATGAATGCATGGGACAGAATTGAAGAAGTAGGGAAGAAAATTGAGTCATTTATAAAAGTTGAACAGGGCCCAAAAGAAACCTTCATGGATTCTTACAAGGCTGTCTTCAGCAGTAAATAGAATGATGCCAAATTCAGAAGCTAGACAGATAATAATTGAATCTGTGGCTTTTGAAAATGCCAGTGTAGCATGCAAAAGGGTCATTAGGCCATTAAAGGCAAGATCAGCACCCTTGGAAGAATGGATCAGAAATGCAATTAATATTGAATCTCATGACCGTGATGATACTTGGATAGGAGAGGTGATTTCCAGAGGTCTGATGAAAAATAATAATGTCAGCTGCTTTAATTGCAGTAAACAAGACTATAAAGACCAAAAAAAAAAAAAAAAAAAAAGACTGTAAACAGGGCATTTCTAGAAACAATGTTTCTTCAAGGAACAATAGCAACAGAATGCCCCTCCCTTCTTGATTATGTAGAAGGTGTAGTAAATGTAAGCATTGGACTGCTGAATATAGATCAACAAAGGATAGACAAGGTAATCCTTTGCCTCTGCCATTGGGAAACGCCCTGAGGAGCCTCATGCAGGATCTCATGCCAAATTCAGTTCAGCGCTTTAATGCCATCATAGAAGAAACCCCTTCTCAGAACAATTCAATAACCAAATGCATATTGGAAGAAACCAGGCTGCTCAGGGTGATAGAACAGCTGTAGCAGAGAGAACAGGAAATGAAGGAAAAACCATAAAGTGGATTTTTTGGCAAATAAATGAACAAAGACCAAATTAAAAATACAAATGAAGGATGTTCATTGGAAGGTCTTGTAGACACAGGTGTGGATGTCACAGTAATTGCACCAGAATTTTGGCACCCAAATTGGCCTCTTCAGGAGGTAAATGTTCAGCTGTTAGGGATTGGAACATTATCTCAAGTGAAACAGAGTGCAAGATGGGTTGAATTATAGGGCCAGAAGGACAGAGAGGAAAATTAAAACCACATGTGGCTAATATAGCTATGAATTTATGGGGAAGTGATCTATTACAACAATGGAATACCCAAATTAACATTCCTCCAACCTCAGAAACAAACCCTAAACTAACATGTTTCTGAAAAAAAATATTAGTAGGTATTATTATTATAAAGAACAGTTACCAACCATTCAGATTGTACAAGAACAGGGCACAACAGCTGCTGATCTTTCAAAGACACCAACAGCTCTACCTTTGGTTTGGTTTTGTCTTTTTGAGACACAGTTTCTCTGTAGTTTTGGTGACTCTCCTGGATCTCACTCTGTAGAACAGGATGGCCTGGAACTCATAGAGATCTGCCTGGCTCTGCCCCCCAAGTGCTGGGATTAAGGCGTGGTCCACCATTGCCCAGCTCAGCTCTACCTTTAAAATGGTTAACAGACAAGCCTGTATGGGTTCAGCAACGGCCTTTAACAACAGAGAAACTGCAGGCCTTTGAAGAGCTAGTACAATAGCAGGTAAATGCTCAGCACATTGAAGAATCAACCAGCCCATAGAATTCTTCTGTATTTGTTATTTTTTTAAAAAAAATCCAGTAAGTGGAGAAAGGTAACAGACCTAAGAGCAGTTAACAAGGTAATTCAGGTAATGAGCTCTCTACAATCTGGAATTCTTTTGCCTACTCTGTTACCTAGAAGATGGCATCTCATAGTGATCAATTTAAAAGACTGTTTCTTTTCAATACCCTTACAAGAAAAAGACAGAGAAAGATTTGCCTTCACAGTGCCTACTTATAATAATTCTCAGGTGGTTAAAAGATATCAATGGAGGTTTCTCCCACAGAGAATGTTAAAGAGCCCAACTTTGTGCCAATATTTTGTATGACAGCCATTGGAAGTAATATATAAACAATTTCCTAAATCAATAATTTATCATTACATGGATAATATTTTACTAGTTGATTCAAATGCCAATACCTTAGAAAGAATGTTTGAAGAAGTAAAGAAAATTTTGCCTTGTTGGGGATTACAAATTGCTCCTGAAAAGATGCAAAGAGGAAATTCCATTAATTATTTAGGATATAAAATAGGTCTACAAAACATTAGATCCCAAAAGGTGCAAATTAGGAGAGGTCGATTATGAACTCTTAATGACTTTCAAAGATTATTTGGAGACATTTCCAGTCTATGTACTGCTGTTGGGGTAAAAAAAAAAAAAAAAAAAAAAAAGATGAACTGAGTAATTTGTTCAAAACTTAGAGTGTGACAAGGACTTAAATAATCCAATAGAATTATCATCTGAAGCTGAGAGAGAATTGGCTTTGGTGGAAAATAAAATATAGGATGCACATATGGATCATGTAGATCCAAAGATTGATTACATTTTAGTTATTTTAGCCTCTAAGCATTCTCCTACAGAATTTAATGCAGAGAGAAGATAATATATTGGAATGGATATTTCTACCAAATAAACAGCATAAAAATTTTAAAACTTATGTGGAAAAGACCTCTGAGTTGATTTTAAAAGGAAAATTGAGACTTTATCAATTACCAGGAATAGACCCAGGAGAAATTGTAATACCTTTAACTGATGATGGAACTGACAATAATGGGGAGAAAGTGAACCTTGGCAAAGAGCTTGCAGTAATTTTTTGGGAGAGCAAAATCTCCCAAAAGCAGCAGAATTAAGCTTATAAAGAGAGCTAACTTGATCCTGCCTCTCATTGTACAAGAAACACCAGTATCTGAAGCCCCTACATTTTATACAGATGCAAACAAACAAGGAAAGGCAGGTTACAAATCAGAAAATTTAAGTAAAGTGGTACAAAGTCATTATAATTCATGTCAAAAATTGGAATTATATGCTATTCTATTGGTATTAATGGATTTTTTTTAACCCTTCAACATAGTTACTGACTCTCAGTGTGCTGAAAGAGTGTTCTTACATATTGAGACTTCAGAATTTATTCCTGATGAGTCAGAATTAACTTTGTTATTTATGCAGTTACAAGATATAATCAGGAATAGGACTCATCCCTTGTATATAACTTACATCCAACCCCATATAGGTCTGTAAGGCCCTCTAGCACAAGGTAATGGCACGATTGATAAACTATTGTTAGGAAATGTGCTGGAGGCCTCAGAAATTCATAAAAAAAAAACCTTACTTATCAATAGTAAGGGTTTAAAAAAGGATTTTTCCATAACCTAGCAACAAGCCAAGGAAAGTATAACAAATGTCCTACTTGTTCTTTATACAATCAAACTCCACTACCAGCAGGATATAACCAAAAAGATACTCAGAGGAATGAAATCTGGCAAATGGATGTGTTTCATTTTGCAAAATTTGGAAAATTGAAGTATGTATACCACACCATTGATACCTGTTCAGTATTTTAATGGGCCACTGCTCTGAGTTAAAAAAGGCTGATTCTGTAATCACACATTTGCTAGAAGTTATGGCCATCATTGGTATACCTGAACAAATTAAAAGGACAATGCTCAAGCATATGTCTTTGGTAAAATGAAGCAGTTTTTTTACTTATTACAATATAAAGCATATTACAGGTATACCACACAATCCTACAGGCCAAGAAGTCATAGAAAGATCAAATCAAACTCTAAAGGATATGCTAAATAAACAGAAAGGGGTAACAAAACCCCTCAGAAATAAATTACATAATGCTCTATTAACTTACAGGAAAAGCTGTGTGATCCACTGGAGATGGGTGCAGGAGGGAGAAGGATCCTGCAAAAGGTCTCAGCTGCAGAGCTGGGATGAGACTTTGAGATAAATTTGGAGGAGTAGAGAGAGAGATTGGAGTAGGCTATGTTGAGTATAGCTTAGTAAAAAATGGAATCTGGGCAAAGGGCATAAGCTCAGGGATGTTACACATTGAAAATGCTATGACCAGTAGACTAGGCATTTTCATATCTCTATTGTGAAGTTATAATGATCAGAGAATTAAGATTTGTGGCCTGTAGCTCCATATTCTACACATAATGGTTAAAAGACTGGCAGCTGTTTAACATGGGGCTTAGTTTCTTCCCAGACTCTGTGTTTCCTCCACTTTTTTCATATTATAACTTTTTTAGATAGAATCTAAATTCATTTATAGTTTGAATTACACCATGACAAGATGTTTTTAATTTAAAAAAGTTTGAATCAAACAGATTTATGACAGATATTACTTTATGCATAAAGGGTGTAGTTGTTCCTGGGGATTCAAGCCATCAGCCCAAGGAAAGAAATCAAGAAAACCAAATTCCAACAAGTGATTTGGTTTTTATACAACACATTGTTTGAAAAGACATAAAGGGTTCTTATTGCTGGAGATGCCATGCTTTAGAGTGCTCTGTGATAAGTTGGGGCAAATGTTTTTTCTTTCATATTTTAATCTGTCAGGGGAGTATGAGCACTATAATATTTTGCATGAATGAGATGGCTCAGAGAGTAAAATTGCTTGCCATGTTTGCCTGAGGGCCTGAGTCAAATGTCTGGAACCCATGGTGAAATGATTGAAATGACTCCTGAAATTGTTCTCTGGCCTGCACATATACACACATGCTCACACACACACACATACACATGCATGTACATGCACACACAAATACTCATGTAAACAGTACATCATATACACAAAATAACAATGAGTATTTTTTTTTAACTACAGTGTTTTCAAACTCATTGACTTAACTAAACTCTAGCAATGTCTCCTGTGTCAGCTCCAGAGGACCAATATCCAAGAATGTTTTTAACCCTAATGTGTGTGAGAGAATTCTCAGTGGTTGCATCGTTAATGCCTCAAGTGCAGACATCTTAATGAATTCTCCTAATAATCTTGTCTGCTAATCAATCATTTAGAGTCTGCTGTAACCAGGTACAGATGGCTCATGCAAGCTAAAAGACGAAAATAAAGAGCAAGCATATTTGAAAAAGTTTCAGCAAGCTCCCTGAAATTTTTGAGTATTTGACACATTTATTCCAAACCAGCATTAGAAGGTAGAGATGAGAATTAACATGTGGTGATCTACAAATTGAAGGGTGCACATCTAGTGGTGTCTCTGGTTGCCTTTAAAACTGCTGTGATAGACTGGATGCATATATTAACAACTCAAAGTTTACATTTTCAAGGATCCTGTAAAGAGAATTCCCATCTGCACAGTCTGGCTTTCTATGTACTTTTTACACTTTAGGTAACAAAGTCATAGAATGACTAAATGGGTCATTAGCAGTTCACATGTACATCCCATGGGCATCTCCATCCTGTGACTATGAAAACTTAGAATCCAGGAAGCTGACAGGGAAAGCATACCTGCATACTGTTGAGAAGCAGGGATGCTCTTGGCATTGGATACTGAGTGTACAGTATCTTATTTTTAGTAGCCATCTTTTTCTGTCTCACAAGTAACTGATGAGATGAAACCTCCCCCACCAAACTTTTCTGATGGTCCTTTTTGTCACAATTCCAAATCATCTCTATTTAATAAGGTATTTCTTTTAGAATGCCCAGAATTCCCACTGTAACTAACATGAGGGTGTGCATCTACATTTTTATTTTATCTCTTTCTGTAACAAAATTTCTATGAAGACAATGGAGTCTGATACCTTGCCTAATCCTGTGTCTCACTGGAAATGGGAATAATGTCATTAATGAACACCATTAGTTTTGTCTTTTAATGTAAAAAAATGTAATGAACTGTGTTTCCCCTTACATTTTCTCTATTTTACACCAGAAGCCGTTATTTCCTTTTCTGCTGGGCTGCCACCTGTCCCTAGCAGATGCTTCCTTTATTAATCCTTTGACAGTGGCTGCTGCCAGCTCATTCCCTGTTCTCACTGCTTTTACCAGGAAAACTTCTTCTCATGAGTTACATTGTTCAGTCATATTTATCAGCTCTCTTTCTCTCTGTGTGCATGTCTCCATCTCTTTCTTTGCCTGGATCTCTCTGGTTCTCTGTATGGTGTGTGTGTCTTTCATATCCTCTGCATTTTACTGTCTTTGATGCAGTCATCTATATCTTAGAGTCCATTAGAAGAAAGGAATGAAAATTTAAAATCTTTGATAATGTGAAATTTGACTTAGGCTCCCCTAAGAGGCAATAACTTCTCTATGATTGTTTTCCCTGAGCATAGGGAAAGTTTGGAAATGTGTTACAAAAGGGAAAAGAGTAACTTTCCTTACTTTCTGTGGGAAAATTAAGAAAACTTCATACTGATATCATGTCTACTTTCTTGTACTAAAATAACATGGTCATACATATTTGTCTTCAAGTCTGAATTACAATTACAAGAATATTCTCTGGTTACTATTCCTCTTTTTTTGGGAATTAGAAAGTATGTGATATAGTTGGCTGGTGGTTGAATATGCCTTAAGTCCCAGAACCTGGGAGGCAGAGGTAGATGGATCTCTTGAGTTCTAGGCCAGCCTGGTCTACAGAGTGAATTCCAGGACAGCTAAGGTTAGTTCCACAGAGAAACCTTGCATTGAAGAACAAAACAAAGTACAACAACAACAACAAGAAAAAACAATCAAACAAACAAAAAGTACAAGGTGTGTAAAGGAAATTGCTCCTGTGACTTGTTGTATAATAACTCTCTCTATGTAGTCAATAATGCTGATGGAGCACGCCTTTCCCCTACAGGAAAAGCAACTTTCTGAAAGCCAGAGCTCTATTCCATGGTTTTAGAATTTGAACTCTTAGGAAATCTAATCGCAACCCTCATTCTCATTTGAGCATCACTAACAAGTGATTATGAGTTATTTGACTTCTTCAAGCCTACATTTCCAATCTATAGTAGAGGGTTGACAAATACCACACCTCATGCTGGAGTATCATAGATTTGGAAATATGCAGTCAAAGAGAACGGATACAAACTTTTGATACAAAGCAATTTTTTTAGTAAGCCTGGCATTATGTGACTTCACATTTTCTGACAGTTTTTTAGTTATTTTTCTTGAGAAGATGATTTTACACCTCAAATCTCTGATACTCTTTCATTCTATTGTGCCTTAACCCCTTCAAGATTTTACTAAGAACATGGGTGTAAACATTTTCCATCATACCTTAAGCATTCAATAAATAAAATATATTCCTGTATTTTACCATTTTTCTTCTACTTGTCTACATAGTTCCTGATATCCCCTTATACATATTTGTTTGCAGAGGGAATACCCTCTTGAAACAATTGATCTGTCGAGAGAGAGTCCTGTATCACAAGTGGAAATTTTGACTCCAGGGGGATGTAAATGGAGAAATCCATGGCTTGGAGACTGGATTGGTAGATTACTGGAGTGAAACTTTCCCTCCATTTTCCTTATCATCAGTATCTCTCCAGCTTCCCAGAAGTATCCACAAAGGTCCCTTTGAAATGAACAGATGTCCTGCCTTTTAATTTAATTTCTGTTTAATTTTATGCAAGGAGTAACCGTTTTTCTTAAGTCATTTTTATTACAGTTCATACAAGAAAGAGCTCTTGCAAGTAATTACTTCATAAACTTGAGGGAATAAATCATAGAACTTCAGGATTAATTGCAAATGCAGGCATGAATCTTTCTTACATGTCAAAGGAAACCTCCTGAAATAATATGCTAAAATCATACTGTACTAAAGGATGGAGTGGCTTAGAATCATAGATTTTCCACTAACACTTAACTTTGTCTCTTCAAGAAACTGTCATCTAAGTAACTCAAGAGGGATATTCAGTTCCTACCATTAATTTGTATTTTTTAGCATATCTCAAACCTGGGAATGAGGCTTTAAAAACACATGATGCTAAAGATTATTACACCTTGGAAAAGAAATTTATGATGATAGTGGTTGACTGAATTAGGACAGAAGATATGGGCTTTGTCAGTAGTAAAGAAGGTACCCAGGACTAGGAAATAAAGTTGAGCCGTGGAATTTTCCAAGTCTGAGTTAGTCCTGGAGGACACAAATGTCTCCCTCCCCACCCTCCCATCTCAGGCACCATCATATCAAGCACTGCCCAAAGATTCTAGAGCCAAGGAATGAGAGAGAAGAAAAGCAACAGCTCCACTGTTACTGGCTCTGCAGCTGGGGTCTACCTTCTGATCTTTGGGACAGGGAGTGAGCAGACACAGAGTCAATGACACAGATTCTGGGGGTTTGCAAGTAATCTCGTTTATTAAACAAAGAGCTGAGGTATTTATGTGTGGGCTGTTTGGTGGGCTTTTGCTTACAGTTGCTGTGGTGTTTCTTGGTTGACTCTGGGATGGAAGACATCATTTTCCAGTTTGGAGTGTATAGGTCAGGTTTCCTCTGGCCAGAGTGCTCTCTGATCATGTCATAGCTCATTGTTTGCTTAAGGCGTGGCTCAGTGCTCGTTCTTACCTTCCTCATATCACCCTTTTTATTTTATTTTGTGGCTGCCAGTGGGAATTAGGGTTCTATGCTCTAATCTTATTGTCCCTGCCTCAGGGAGCCCCCAGCATTTGGACTGTGCCTGTCTTAGGTTGGCCTGCCTGACAGGTTCTTACCTGTGATTGACTACCAGCCCTGGAAGGGTAGGCCCCTGGGGAGCTCCTAGGGTAAGAGAAAATTAAACAGAGGCATCAGATAGAGACATCACACATTTCTGTGAGCCAGGCTTTTATTACTTCCATAGGTGGCCGATAATCAGGGCATTCCAGAGCCATTAGCAGTTTCAGGGTTATTTTGTTGATACAGCACTGCCAGGAAACACGCTTTAGGAAACACTTAAACAACAGAATTATTAAGAGTAGCATTCCCCTTATCATTCTCCATGCTATAATTTTTGAAGGGTCAAGGGTTGATTTTATGTGATCCCAAATTTAAGCAAAGAATGTTGTAGACACCTACAGTGGTTTCACATGTGTGGAATACAGCCTTAAGATTTCATTAGATAGTTGTATGGTAAGATTGAAGAAGTCTTTGTTCCACAGTCCCAACATGATTTCCCTTAACCAACTCATGACTTGTGTTATATTTAAACCTGGGTAAGGGATTTAAATAAAAGGAGGAGAATCAGGGATCACAGTTTTCTCTTACCAGACATCTTAATGTCTGGATTTATTCATCTAATAAATTTATTAGTTGTTGTAAATTAAGTATAACAGAATGAAAATGGGCATTAATTAGCTGTTAAATACTTAATACTCAGGTTGATTCTTCTATGGTCATATTAAGTGTAGAGGCAGTGACCCCTATTTACGTCAGGGAGACTGTAGCTGCTACCTTTCTTGCCACAGTAAGCAAAATGGCAGCTGTTATCGCTGCCATTATCCAAAGATCTCTTTTTATCTTAGTCTGCTCTATCAATTACACTCTATGATAATGTGTCACATTATTTACTGGTATCAAAATGACAGCAGGAATATGTACCAAAACTGTGCGAAGAACATTGTTTGCATTCTAGCAGGCACTAAGCTAGCATATTGCCTCAGTGCAATTCAGCTCAGACTGTAAAGAATTGGTTAGTATAAAGACAAATGAAGTTTTTACACAGGTGGTGGTGCCCTTGAAGGTAAAATTCTTTGTTGTTTAATAGAAATGGAGGACTCAAATGATTCATTAGCAGTAAAAGATCCATTAAAATAACCTCCTCCCCTTAAAAATAGGATGCTCTCATATCTAAGCAAGTGTTGGGTCCACATAGTGGCCAATTTCCAAACATAGGCCTAACAGCCAGTGCTGAGGAGCTGCAGCAGCCCAGGGTCTGCATGTCCCCTCTCTCTCTTACTCACCTCTGCCACTGCTGGGGAGTGCTCAGAGACTGAGCAAGAGAGAGCATGCAGGTCTTAGGCTGCCCCACCCCACTGCTGCAACCATGGCAGGAGGGTGGAGTTGTGAGCTTGCATGGGGACACAGGCTGAACGTGGAGCCACTGCTGCTGGAGGCTCACATAGTGGGAAAGCAGGCTAGACCATGATGGGTGCCTGTCTGTGCTCAAGCACCCAGGATGCAGTCAGCAGGTTGCACTCCACTCCGGACAGTACCAAACAGAGTCCCTGGGTGATGGGTGATGGCAGGCACTATGGGCCCTTTAAAAGCCAAAAAGGCAAATTGGTGGTGAATGCAGGTAGCTGTTGGGATGTGGGAGCCTCAGTTATTGGCACGTAAAGCTCTTTTACAGACCATGGACATAAGAGTTAAAACCTCTAATCTAGAAAAATTTTGGAATGAGGCTTCTGTTATCACACCCTGGATATCACGAGAAAACATTTGGGACCCATATGTTCAACAGGCCTTAGCTAGGGTCCCTGGTGAAGTGTTAATGATCCACTATATGAATGATATCTTCTTGTTCCACCTGAGCAGATAGAGACATCAGGAAATATTGCCCCAGCTCCTTAGGAACTTAGGAGCTATTTGCATGAAGGTGACCCCAAAAAAGATACAATGATTACCCCCATTTGTCTTCTTGGGTTACTAAATAAGCAAAGCCATTCAACCCCTCAATACTTCTATTATAATACAGGAGTCCTACTCTCTTACAGACCTCCAGGAACTCTGTGGCACCATTGATTGGCTCAAATAATTTACCCCAATTCCCAATGAAGACATGAGACAACTGTTCTCCCTTCTCGAGGGGCATTCCTCCCAATCCGCAAAAATACAGTTGATAAAGGGTGCCAAGGATCTCTTAAAGAGGGCTAGTGAACTTGCATTTAATATCTCTCTGAGTAGACATGATCCAAATGTTCCCTGATAGCCCTAGTCCTTTGGACTAAGGGCAATATATTGGAAAGACTGTGGCAATAAGGCCCCCTAATCTGGATACATCTATTGAATGATTTATAATTAATTGATAACCACTTGTAACTTTGCATTTTAATTCCTAATAGCCTCTTTTAGAAAGTATATTGGCAATTTAGACATTTTTTTGAAAATATGTTGTAGTAAATATGACTAGCTAGATGTGCATTCTTATTTTCATGATCTCTTTCATGCTTGAGTAAGCCCAAGAGAAGTTATCTTAGAAGTGGAATAGTTGTCTCCAGGGATTCAGAGCTATATCCTGAATGTTGATCTATAGCAGTCATTTTCAATGGAGCTAAAATAAGCTCTTAACTTCCCATTTATTTCCAATTTACATAATGGGTTAATTCCAGTCTCTGAGTTGAGAAGCAAAGGTACTGCCCCCCACCCACCCACCCCCTGCGTGCAACATTCTACTGTCATTTTAGATCATTTGGATACTTCTGAGATGAAGGGAATTACTATAATACATCCAACATACCCAATACCATCCTGGCAAAAACTGAAAATTATGTGAATGCAAATTTTTTCTTTCTTTTTTTCTTTAATTTTTTCTTTTTCTTTTTTTTCCTTTGTGGATTTCTTTTTATTGATTATTTGTGGATTTTACATCATTCATTCCAATCTTTCCATCCCCTTGTATCTTCTCTCTTGCCCTTGCAACTCCCCCTGCCCCCCCAAAAAAAACCAAACATCAAAATTTAAAAGAAAAACAAAAGACCTAACATAACAAACAAAACAAAACAGAAATAAAAGAAGAATTATGGAATCTGTAGTATGGCTCATTGAGTCACACAGTTTACCTTTAGTCCATTCATCTCTACTTGCAAGTGTTGATTATAGGAATCATGGGTCTGGCTTAAAGCCTCTGGCTTCTGCTACACCACTGTTAATGAGTTCTCAACCAAACTCCTCTTGGATATCCTGTTGTCCTGTGTCCTGTGTCATATAGATCCTACTGTTTTGGATCTGTAGGTTCATCCCCTTCACATGGTCCAACAGTTCATAGATGAGGTAGATGTTGGGGTGGACCAACTCACAGCCTGGTTTTGGGCCTGGGTGGTTGCTTGGTTGGTCAGCCTGACAGCTTTCCTTTATCTTCACTACCAGGCCAGCTTTCCAGCAAAGCCTCAGCTAACTCACCCAGTGCAGCCTGTAACAAGGAGTATGGTCACTTTTCCTGCTCTCAGATCCTGAAATCTGGCTCGCCTACATTCACATCCCTGTAGCCAACTCTACTGTTTTTCTCAGGTGAGGTGCAGGGCCCTCTGTTTATGTATAAGACATGCAAAGGGGTGGTGGACTCAGCTTTCCTGCTTTCCTGCCCTCAGGATGGCAGCGGCCCCAGGTGACAATGCAGGCTACTCAGATCATCATGTCTCTGGCAGCAGCATAGTGCTCTGACACTCTCATGGCCATAACTGGCCCAGACTTCAGGCAGCTGCCTAGCCCTCAGTGTCAGCAAGAGCCCCAGACATCTCACAGGCTCTTTTGGCTGCTACAGGGCCTTGGACCATGACCTGGTCCTCAGCAGTAGCCCAGGCCTGGACCTCACCCTGGACTCCATTAGCTAGCAGGCCATTCAAGTCATCCTGTTCCTCAACATCCTCATCCTTTTAGATTTGCCCCCCCCAGCCCAAGAACCATTCCTTGTCTCTGTTTCTTCCATTTACACAACCTGTACTCTATCACCATAATGATGCCTGACTACCTGGTGCCAGGGTTCCTGGTTGAGTCATAGGTGGAGCAAGGCATGGAGTGAAGTGAGGTGGGTAAGGCCAAAGCACTGGGCCATCCCTTAAGCAAACAATGAGCTGTGACATGCATAGAGAGCATTCTGGCCAGAGGAAACCTGACCCATAAACTCCAAAGTGGAAAATGATGTCTTGCATCTCAGAGCCAACAAAGAAATGCCACAGCAGCTGGAAGCAAAACCCAGCTAAACAGTCCACACATAAATACCTCAGCCCTTTGTTTAATAAACGAGATTGTTTACAAACTCCCAGAGTCTGTGTCATTGACTATGTGTCTACTCACCCCCTGTCCCTGGGATCAGAGACAGCTAGAAGTCATCTGCAGAGCCATCGACATTCTGGCCCCCAACATGGATGGATCCCTATCTGGGACTTGCACTTTTGTTCATCTTCTTTCTTTATTGCTTGCTGTGGGATGGTCTGTATGTCAAGTGTGTTGCTGATTGGTCAGTAAATAAATCACTGATTGGCCATTGGCTAGGCAGGAAGTATAGGCGGGACAAGGAAAAGAATTCTGGGAAGTGGAAGGCGGAGAAAGGGACACTGCGATCTGCCATGAGGACAAGGAAGATGTAAGGTACCAGTAAGCCATTAGCCATGTGGCAAAGTAAAGATTAATAGAAATGGGCTAAATATAAGAGTAAGAGCTAGACAATAACAGGCCTGAGCTAATGGCCAAGCAGTTTAAATAATGTAAGAGTCTGTGTGTTTATTTTATAAGTGGGCTCTGGGACTGGTGGGACTTGGTGGCGGGAGCTGGAGAAAAATTCTCCAGCTACAAATGGCGCCCAACGTGGGGCTTGCCTGGACTGTCTGATCAACTGGACATGCAGGACCCATACAAAGGTGACCACTGAACTTTGCTTGACAAAATGGTCCTTCAGGTTCCTGCTTTGCAGAGAAAACTGCCAGACATTCTACAGGACACAGAGAAAAGTGAATAAGAGACTCTAGGCCTGTGGGCTGAAGACAGATGCCCCAACTTTACAAGAGAACTTTGAATGACTGTCCAGGCTGCCAGCTGTCTCTGTCTACCCTACAAGACTCCTAAAAGTTGCTTATATCCTTCTCCATTTCTCAGGTAGTAGTATATCCTTCTGAGGTCTTTGATGTGGTTAAAGACTAGATACTTACAATTTTCCTTAGTTATAATAAAAGATAAGTTAGATATAAAACCTTAAACTTACAAATATAAGATAGATAGGATCTCTTCTTTAATATTGTAACTGTAATTCTTGCTTGATAATTGTTTTGTTATATGTAATTTTACTATGTTAAAGTTAAAACCTTCCTTTTTAAGAAAAGAAAAGGGGAAGTGCTGTGGGATGGTCTGTATGTCAAGTGTGTTGCTGATTGGTCAGTAAATAAATCACTGATTGGCCATTGGCTAGGCAGGAAGTATAGGCGGGACAAGGAAAAGAATTCTGGGAAGTGGAAGGCGGAGAGAGGGACACTGCGATCTGCCATGAGGACAAGGAAGATGTAAGGTACCAGTAAGCCATTAGCCATGTGGCAAAGTAAAGATTAATAGAAATGGGCTAAATATAAGAGTAAGAGCTAGACAATAACAGGCCTGAGCTAATGGCCAAGCAGTTTAAATAATGTAAGAGTCTGTGTGTTTATTTTATAAGTGGGCTCTGGGACTGGTGGGACTTGGTGGCGGGAGCTGGAGAAAAATTCTCCAGCTACAATTGCTGGCCAGTTTGCTGTCATGATCCCTAATAAGACTCAGCGTTGTGACACACCCCATTTGGCTGTTTTCATGAATAGACTCTCTTCTCGTTTTATGTTTTCCTCCCCCAAGTGGTGAGTATTGGGGTATTTTTCTCTCCTTATCTTTTCATTCTATTCCCACATTTGTTTTGTCTTTAGAGCACACTCTGTTAACTATCTATCTGATTGACTTCTTAAACTCATGGTGAGGCTTCTGTCTACTTTCCCATAGGAATCCCCTGCTCCTTTCACAGGGAGTAGGACCATTCCTCTTGTGGGATTCCAGTTGTCTTTAGTTTTGCTGTTCTGTGGTCCTACAGCAGTCAGGGTTTAAGTTGATGTCTATGGCTCCTGTCACCACAAAGGGTTTTTTGCATGACTGGAGTCAGGTTAACTACCTGAGACCACGTTGGTGTCTGAGAGCCATGCTGATCTGAATGGCTGGTGCTGCCACCAAGGCCAGAGTGACTTCCAGGCTAGAGCTGTTGAGAGCCATACCTGGGTCCATGGTTCCACTGCAGCTGGAGTCTGATGATGCCTCTGGCCAGTGTTAGCACAGGAGGCCATTGCAACCATGTTATGCTGAGCCATCCCTGCCCTCCACTGGCCCTGGGATAAATGGCTACATACTGAAGCAGGAAAGCTGGATCCATCCCTTAGGGGAAAGCTGCCCAACACACACTTGCATTTAGGAGAGATGACCTCACCCCTCACTACAGGCATGTACTTCACCCAGGCAGCACTTAAGAGCTGACCCTGTGGTTGGAGATGCAGGTGAGCTTACCCTGAGGATGTAAGACCAGGAGAGCCGACTCTGCCCTCCCCTATCTGCCATGTAGTGGTATGGATGAGGGAAAGTTGACCTCTGCCTCTGCTCCTTTCTACCTGCAGCAGGCTAGAGATCTAGCCCTAGGGTCACAAGAGTGAGAGAACCAGCCTTGGCGCTCACCAGCTGCAATACACAGGAGAGTGGGCCTTGTCCCCCACCTGGACAGCATGCTAGAGCTGACTCTGTTATGTCTGAGGGCATAAAAGCAGGAGAGCTGACCCCACCACTCCCTTGTACATCCTGTACATAGAGAGAGGGCCCTGCACCTCACCTGAGAAAAACAGTAGAGCTGGCTATGGGGATGTGAATGTAGGCGAGCCAGATTTGAGGATCTGAGAGCAGGAGAAGTGACCATACTCTTTGTTACAGGCTGCACTGGGTGAGTTAGCTGAGGCTTTGCTGGAAAGCTGGCCTGGTAGTGAAGATAAAGGAAAGCTGTCAGGCTGACCAACCAAGCAACCACCCAGGCCCAAAACCAGGCTGTGAGTTGGTCCACCCCAACATCTACCTCATCTATGAACTGTTGGACCATGTGAAGGGGATGAACCTACAGATCCAAAACAGTAGGATCTATATGACACAGGACACAGGACAACAGGATATCCAAGAGGAGTTTGGTTGAGAACTCATTAACAGCAGGTGTAGCAGAAGCCAGAGGCTTTAAGCCAGACCCATGACTCCAATGATTCCTGTAATAAACACTTGCAAGTAGAGATGAATGGACTAAAGGTAAACTGTGTGACTCAATGAGCCACACTACAGATTCCATAATTCTTCTTTTATTTCTGTTTTGTTTTGTTTGTTATGTTAGGTCTTTTGTTTTTCTTTTAAATTTTGATGTTTGGTTTTTTTTGGGGGGCAGGGGGAGTTGCAAGGGCAAGAGAGAGGATACAAGGGGATGGGAAGATGAGTGTGATTGGAATGAATGATGTGAAATCCACAAAGAATCAATAAAAAGAAATCCACAGAGGAAAATAAAGAAAAAGAAAAAGAAAAAATAAAGAAAAATATTGCATTCACATAATTTTCAGTTTGTAGCCAACATGGTATTGGGTATGTTGGATGCACTATAGTAACTCTCTTCATCTCAGAAGTATCCAAATGATCTAAAATGACAATAGAATGTTGCAGGTGGGGGGCAGTGTCTTTGTTTCTCAACTCAGAGACTGGAATTAACCCCTTGTGTAAATTGAAAATAAATGGGAAGTTAAGAGCTTATTTTAGCTCCATTGAAAATGAGTGCTATAGATCAACATTCAGGATATAGCTCTGAATCCCTGGAGACAACTATTCCACTTCTAAGATAACTTCCCTTGGGCTTACTCAAGCATGAAAGAGATCATGAAAATAAGAATGCACATCTAGCTAGTCATATTTACTAGAACATATCTTTAAAAAAATGTTTAAATTGCCAATATACTTTCTAGAAGAGACTATTAGGAACTAAAATGCAAAGTTACAAATGGGTATCAAAATAATTATAAATCATTCAATAAATATGGCCATAATTTACTTAAGAGTCTTTCTTACCTGGAGACCAGAATCTTACTTGGTACTTACCTTACTTGGCTCCTGTAGATTATAAAGGCAGAATAGTTAGTAATATTTAGCCAATTTTTTTTCTTCAGCATGATGTAATTCAGTACAGAAAATCTTCATTTGCAAGAGTCCACAAAAGTAATTTTCAGTGGTTTCACAGACACTATGAAAGTTAGAGCACACAATATATCATGCTAACTCATCTGTGCTGATTTTATAATGTTGTAATGGCAGCTAACAGCAAGATAGCAAGAAAAAAATTTTCAAAATGTAACTTCCAGACATGTAAATGTTTAAGTATATATCATCACGATGAATTTAGAGAAAGAGGAAGAGGAGAGCAAGAGGAGGGGGAAGGGCAGGTTATAAAGAAGACTAAGAATTAGGAGAAAAAGATGAAATGTGTAATGTAAGATCTTTATAGCTTAACAAAAAAAGAAGAATTCACAATATTGACTGAAACATGAAGGAGTGTTAGAAAAGAAAATTAAAATATACTTGATACAAGATTGGCTTCCACAGGGCTAGAGAGATGATTCAGTGGTTAAGATCACCTGCTTCTCTTCCAAAGGACCTGGTTTCAGTTCCCAGCACCCACATGGAAGTTCACAACTTGCCTGTAACTCCAATTCCACAGGTCTGACACCCTTACACAGGCATAACACCAATGCACGTACAATTTTTAAAAAATCATAAAAAATAACAATAAATAAAACTTTTAAAGAAGAAGATTGACTTTCTTTCTGCTTTCACCCATCATAATTAAAGCCAGGAGCTAGTGACAAGAGACAAATGAGAGAGGCTAGGGAGCTGAACTGACCATGTACAGGCAACCTAGGAACTCACATGTTTTATAGTGCAAGGTTGGCATTTAGCTGTTGCTAGTTGTATGCACACACAGTGCCTAGTTTTACCAAATTTTCTAATTTTCCTCAGGAATTAGAAAGCCTCGGTGGTTTTGTGATATGTGCCACTGTTTCTGGATGAAGTGAAACATATTGTTTTTGTTAAAATGACACAGTTGAAGCTCACAATGTATTGATCTCAGCACAGGGAAGTTTAAATGGAGTCTGCTAATATTCTGCCAAAAGGTGATGGCTGTTTTCTCTCCTGAGGCCTAGGAAAGCAATTTCAAAGAAATTCAAGGATGAGAATATGACCAATACTAACATTGAGGAGAATGTAAAAGAGGAAAGTCTGAAATGGAGTAGTGACAGAAATGTGTTCATGAAAGACAGAATGGAGACAAGGACAACAAAGCAACAAGTAGAGATAATACAGCATATTGTGCACAAAGGTACAGACTAAAGTAACCATTTACCGTCACCCACCACAGTATTGGTAATTTTGATGGGGACAATGTCACAAGTATGATGTTAGAAAAATAAGGTTTCTAGGTGTTTGGAGCAAAAACTGTGGAAGAGACAGACTCTATGATTCTCACTCTGCAAAGTAAAGTTTATATTTGACTGTCTACTCTCTCTTTTCTTCCTAGAGTCCCATGATTTTAGAGCTATTTGATTATGAAGACATTTGACTTGTCATCATTGTTAATGAGCAAGACTGGGAAAAGTTTTATAAAATACATTCAGCTGAAATAAAATAATATTAAAGAAATTAAGAACAACCAAGAAGAAAAGAAACATTGTGCATTAGCCATCAGAGGAATATGAACATCATATTGAAAATTCCAATTTCAACTCTATCTATATGCCTCTCTCTCTTTATATATATTTATTTATATATAATTATTTTTATTTTTATTATATATTATCAACTTTATATATAATATATAAATAATATATCAATTATGCATATATTATTAATATGTATATATATTATTCATTGTGAAAATTAGTTGACCAAAGACACATCTAGTCAACTACTATAGTAAAACCTCATGTGCTACAAGAGTACTGCATCTAGAATTTCTACCACATCATAATGAGTTTTGATTTTTTTAATTAAATTCTCACCTGAGCTGGAATTTTTGAAGCTTTTGCTTTGGCCTCCTAACTTCTGAGATGATAGTGTGTGGTACCACACCCAGCACTACTTCAGACTTCCTTGACAAATGCTTGAGAATCTGTTCAACAGATGTGTGGAGCGGCCATGATCAGTCAGTTGTCAGCATCCAACGAAGGTGAGTGGGAAATCTGAACCTATATCTCTGCCTCTCGTACTTCAGTGTTATGTACTAAGCATTGTGTCTCATAGAGCACCAGTAGGATTAAGATTTAGTTGTTCACATTTGCAACCCAGGTTCTTTCTCAGTATCTATGTTCAAACTACCCAGAACACCAAAGTAATTTTTGAAATTGAGTAGACAGAATTAGCCTCAACCTTCAGAATTTACTATTTGTTTTACTAAGTTCTGCTTATTTAAATCATACCAAGCAATAACTTTCTACCCAAAGGCAAGAAAAAGATTTGTGGTAAGATAATGTCTTATTTGTTTATTTGTTAGGACAGACACCTGCAGAACATGGAAGACAGACCAAAAAGAGACGGAGGCATGCTTATGAGGCGCCTGTGTCCTTGTGCTGCTTTTTCCTCAACACAAAGACCCACAAATGAGAAACTTACAGTCTTCAAATGGGGGACGCTGTTCCTCCATGGCTTCCCTGCTCCTGCAATTTGCTGTGTGTTTCTGGTAGTCATTGTTCCATGTGCAATGCTAGCAGTATTTTTGATGACTCCAACACTCCACAGTTGCCTGCCATTTCCCAAGCATCATACAATAAGGAAATAGTATTTTCAAGAAAAGACAGGCATTGGCTTCCAGCTTTGTCATTCCTTATCTTAACGAGCCTTAAATTGATAGATTAACCAAGCCAAACTTATGAGATTTTACTGTTAAACTTAATAAAGGTTTAACAAATGGATTTGACAGAGTGTTTGAATGCCCACTTAAAATGCTAAATCATTTGAGACCAGAAAAGTGGGTTATTAGAAGAGACACTGGGGCAAGGAAGGACAAATTGCTTGTGGAAAACTATTTAGAGCAAAATATTTAAATATTTTGAAGAAGCATAAAATTATACATACTGGAAACATAATGTACAGGAAAACAAGCCACAGGATTAATGTGATTCATCATACATGGTGGAGGGGGTCTTCCTAAAAGAACTCAAGAATAATGACATGGGGTTGTATTGAAAGGATATAGTGTACAGAAAGTCCAGGGTTCTGTCTACAGACTGAGAAAAACACACCATATAAAGGTACAGCTAGTATGTTTTCTAGAAAGACACTATTAAATGGAGAGTCTCTGTGCAGCCAATTCTAGAAGTACAGAGATGGGTCTGGAACTAATTATATAGAAGAGAGGTTGCATTAGAAATGAGAAGCCAGTTCTTGTTGAATAGAAAGAGCCGGGGAACTCCCTGGTAAGAGAAATAGAAAAGAAAGCAAAATGGAGATACAAATGAACATGTGAGGGATTTGAAGAGGAGCAATTGTGACTAGAGAAAATAGTTTCCATATTTTTATGTTTTGGTGGCCACAGTTTGTCTTACAGGCCATTTGTTAATTTCATTATTAACCCTTTGTGGGTGTGTATGTGTTGTGAGCCAGCTCCTAATGCTCTACATTGTTTTTAGTGAAAGGGGAATTTTAAAATTTGTATTTATTTATTGATAACTGAGTGTATGTGTGTGTGTGTGTGTGTGTGTGGGTGTGTGTGTGTGTGTGTGTGTATGAGAGAAAGAGAGAGAAAGAGAGAGAGAGAGAGAGAGAGAGAGAGGAGTTTACACCATGAGCATGCAGGTGACCATGGAAACCAAAAGAAAACAACAAGTCTGGAGTTATAGGAGCTTGTGAAATGTCACAAGGGTGCTGGGAACTGAACCCAAGTTCCTCTGAAAGAGCTTAAGTAAGTGTTCTTAAGTACTGAGTCATCTGTACAACCCTGCAAGGAATGTTTTAAATTATATTACAGTAGTTACAGTCCCATTACTGTAACAAGATACCTGGTGAAGCAACTTAAGGAAAGAGTGGTTTGTTTAGGTTTATGGCTTGAGTGTAGTGTCCATCATGGTAGGAAATCCAGATAGTGAGATTGTTCTAGCTGTGGTGGCAAGTGGCTGGGACAGCTGGTTACAGCTCACCTCTAGGTAGGATGCAGAGAGACATGCATGTTAGTGCCCAGCTTGTTTTCTTCTTTCATTCTTTTATTTACTTTTTTCATTTAATTTTGAGATTAAAATTTAATTATAATGTTTCTTCCTTCTATTTCCTCCCTATAAAACCCTATCATATACACCTCCCTGTTTTCCTTCAAATTCATAGCCTCCTTTTTCATTGTTTTTTATTGCTTGCATATATGTATGTGGATTTACACACACACACATACATATATGTGTGTATGTGTATATATATATATATATATATATATGTATATATATATATATATATATATATATACACACCAAATATACCTATTGAATCTATATAATGTTACTTTGTACGTATGTTTCAGGGCTAACAGTTGGGCACCAGACAACCAAGTGGTGCTGTCTTCCCTGAGGACCACCTCTCCTACTCCCAGCTTTAGGCATCTCCCTGTAGGACTTTGCATAGTGTTGAAGCCTCATGGTTATAGCTTCTATTCATATCAGTTCAATAGTCTGTGAGCTGGTCTTGCTTTCTCGGTTTAGCCCCTCTGGAAACACCCCCTGAGACATAACCAGAGGAGTGTTTCCTGAATGATTCCAAATGCAGTCAATTTGTTGGTAAAAAAGAAAATTAGTCAGCAATCACAGGGTTGCAAGATAACCTACATTTATACTTTTCATAATGGAGACAACATGTATAGATGACTGCTACAACAGGCAGAGTACATAAGAGAAAGCAGAGCAGGCCTCCTGCAGCATTTCCACAACATTTGGTTGATGAAATGTATTTAATTCAAAGTTTTGAATTTCCAAATGCATTATTTGAAGGAATTTAGCAGATATACTAACTAGAAAGGGTTTTTATAAGTAAAAATAGCTTGGAATTACACCATTAGCATTTAAACACACGCACGCGCGCGCGCACACACACACACACACTCACTCACAGAGTAACCTAAAAAGAAATTCATCTTTCCTCTGTTGTTTGTTCGCTCACTTGTTTGTTTGTTTTGGTATTTGCATGTGTGTGTGTGTGTGTGTGTGTGTGTGTGTGTGTGTGTGTGTGGTCATCAGTGAATACCAGCTTCCAAATGTAATGAGATTTGAAATGAAAGCTAGAAGCACATACTCAGAGTTGAATGTTTATGTCAGAAGGTTTCCAGATCTTAGGCATTTTCATTAAATGGTCTTAAAGTTTATGAAATCTTATACTGCTGTGATCAAAATAATATAGTTATAAATGAAGTTGCTTATATTTGAACACCTGAAATCTTTAAATATATTTGAGTTCTTTTGCTCTTCAAATATATCTTAGCTATGTGACTCTTGAAGTCACCTTGCTAAAATGACTATAATCACTTGCATCCTTCTCATTTTCTAACTAATATCTATTTCTACTGGCTATCCAGTGAAAGAAATTCCTCCTGAGAACTTTTGTCTTGCTGATGGAAAATGGTGAATGATGATTTTAAAAGCCAAGATAGTTCTCATGCTTAGCATGAAAAGGGATGGAATAAAACAGGTCAGAAGAAAATGGGAGTTGCTGTTGACCAGAGGAATAAGATGGAGAAGAGAAATTTGCAAACACACAAGGACAAAGATAGAAAAAAAGATAGAAAGCACATTTCTAGAGGTAATCTCACATTGGATAAGATACTGAAACCATGATGAATATAAGTATTATGAACACACTGTCTTTTTCCTGAACCTCCACTGCCTATCATTTACTGTATTATTCACTCCTACATTTTGGGCAAAGAGCAGTTCTGGACAAGGCAACAGTTTTTAACAACTTCAGGTTCTAATTTAATAGAATGTTAATCCAAGACTGTATGACAGTCTAGAGAATCCAGAGCTACTCAGCTGCACAAGGAATAACAGTCAGTATACTCTCTGTCTGCAGGATTTCTAAAGTGTCTCAAGAACTTTTGCTCCTAGTTTCAATGAAATATTGTATAATGTTTTATTTTGCTAATATTACTGGATGTGTTAAAGATTCCTAAGGTTTCATACTACTAAAAATTCATAATGTCATTATAATTTGAATTGAACAATATTTTTCTGTTTTCAAAATTTTATTGGTAAAATGTTTTTCATGTAATATATTCTGATCATTCTTTCCCCTCCAATGACTACACCCAGATGGAAATACTCAGGGTCAGACTGATTAATAAGACTGATAAAAAATCAGCTATTTGTGGAGTTAAGCTGAGTATATGGGGCTTTTTAACTATCTGCTGAAAACAGAGCAATATAAGATCTAAAAGAATGATCAAATACCTGGATTCATTATACTAGACATGAAATATCTTGAATCGTGATATTCAGATTTTAATTCTTCTGATACGGTCATAGAAAATTCTAGAACATTTGGAAGTGTCCTATAAAACAAACAAACAAACAAACAAACAAATCCTCAAGGAATAAATAAGTGATGAAAACTATCAATTGCCTCTAGTATTCTGTTAATTTTAAAAATTGCTTCAGAATCTATGATTTTGTATTTTACTTAAAGTAAATAGAGGGCATGTTCCATTGAGATTACCATCACAATCATTTCCAGGTGATCACATGACAGAATCTTACTGTTCCCTCCTTGGACATGCTCTTGAGTATGATACATGCTCAAGAGCAAAAGACAAATGTTCCAGAGAATTAAGATGGGTAGGAAAATATCAGTCAGTTCTTTAATTAGTAAAATGTATTTTTAATTTTCTAGCTTTGCACTGAACTGTCTTATTGCTGTGGCCTTAAATTGAACTATTTCTTTTGCACCTTCTTCATGGGAATGTAAGTTGATACACCACTTCTGCGAATCTGTTGCAAACATGAATCAAAAATCTACAAAATGTTCACACATCTTGACCTAATAAGTCAAGTTATTTATATAGAAAATTTATTCTGTATTTAAAATGAGAATTTTCAGTCAATGTATATGTATAAGGTTGCTTCTTATATCCATAATTATAAGTTGTAAGTCATATAAATAATCTATGATTACTAACATTAAACACCGAATCTTAAGGAGTGAAAAGAGCCTGTGATAGAAAATACAGTATGATATAATACCATGAAATGATTTTTTAGACACGGACATGTTATAATACATAAATTTACCATACATATGCATATATATTATATTTGTATTACATACAATATATTCTTAATTTGGGTAAGAAAAACAAGTAGAAAAATATGGTTCTTGATAATTTTAAATATATATATACATATATATATGTATATATATATATAAAATGTATTTTTCTTTGGTTTTTTGAGACAGGGTTCCTCTGTGTAGCTTTGCGCCTTTCCTGGATCTCGTTCTATAGACCAGGCTGGCCTTGAACTCACAGAGATCCACCTGCCTCTTGCCTCCTGAGTGCTGGGATTAAAGGTGTGTGACATTTTATATAAAATTTTTAATAGAAATATTTCTTTAAGTACTCACACAAATATATTTTGTAACTAAGAGCTCATAATTCTATGTACAAATGACCAACCCCAGAAAATAGACTTTCAAATTGTGGTAAAATTCATATATACCAAGAAAGCAGAATAGCATACTTCAATCTAAATTCTCTTATATGTCGTAAAATCAACTTACAAAGGAGTAACCATTTATTTTTGAAAAGTCAATCTTCAAATCAAATATTGAAAGACCTAAATATCAATAACCCATGTAATTCAGTTGAGCTGTTATCATGGACCACAGAAAAACTAAGTGAGTGTTATCAGTTGATAAAAATTTGTGTGATCCTATTGATATAAAAGTATGGAATTTCCTTTTAAAATAGCATAGCTATTATGTGATTCCACACTTTTATTATCAGGTTTATAGCCAAAAACAAAAATTAATTTGTATACAAAAAAGACTCCATACCTCATAGTTTCAGCACTATTCATAATTCTTAAACAAATAATCATAGTAAATCTCTTTCAATATATGAAAGAATCAGCAGAGGGTAGAAGGAGAATGGGATTAGGAGCACTATGGTCAAAATATTACAGTTAGAAGTAGAATTCCATAAATAGCTTATTTTTTCAGTTTTTTTGTTTGTTTGTTTGTTTTTTTGTTTTTCGAGACAGAGTTTCTCTGTGTAGCTTTGCACCTTTCCTGGAACTCACTTGGTAGCCCAGGCTGGCCTCGAACTCACAGAGATCCACCTGGCTCTGCCTCCTGAGTGCTGGGATTAAAGGCGTGCGCCACCACTGCCCGGCATTTTTTCAGTTTTATTATCCAGTTTTATTAGTATTTCCATCTGAGAGGAGTTGGGAAAGTGGAAACAGTGATCAGAATATACTATATAAAATAATTTGTCAATAAAATTTTGATAACAGAAAATATATTTAATTCAAATTATTAATGACTTTATGAATTTTCAGTATTTAGCAACTTTTGGAATCTTTAGCACATCCAGTAATATAAACAATAAAGCCAAGATACAGTGAAAAGAATAAAATGAACAACAATGTGTCACATCTCTCAAAGCAGATAGTGAGGGATATTTTATTTGCTCTCAACATAAAATGCTTTGTTGTCTGTTTTGCTTTGTTGTTTGAGAGAATCCCACGTGCAGCCCTACCTGGCATAGAAGTAACAAACATCCACATGCTTCTGCCTTCTAAGTGCTAGAACTAAAGATATGAACCACTATGCTCAACCCACCGTGTATGTTAATATTCTTGTCAGTAAAAAAATGATAAATGGTAGCAATGATGGATATACTTGTTGCCCTAATTTGAGCATTAGACAATGCATATATGAACAGAAAGTTTACTCTACCCATAAATATGTACAGTTAGGTGTCAATAAAATATGACATGAAAGTAGGTGAGAACCTACGGGAAATAAGGAAACTAACAGACAGCGAAAGGGAAAAGAGGAATAAAAAGGACTAAGCTGAGTGACAATTTTCAAAGTGTATAAAATAGTTGAAAAATATGAAATATTAATTTACAAATCCCAACAAAATCTATCGAAATTACATACCAATAAAATTATATATATATACATATATACATAAACACATACATGTGTATGTTTATGTATACATAGTATATGCATGCAAATACATATATATTTATATGGATATATGCAAATATATGTGTATATCTGTATATGGCACGTATATGTGTATATGTAGGCCATATATATGCACATATGTGTATAAACATCCATATATATGTGTATATACATATGCTCTAAAATTAGGAAGAAATCAGTGATTGAATAAATGAGATTATTATATTGGACACATATATAATATGTTACATTAATATAAATATTAATATATGTAAAATATATTAATATATACAGTTGTATATGAACTATATATGAATGTATTTCCAAATATACATATGGAAGCTTGGCTGGATCAACCAGGGCTTCCTCTAAGAACTGTTTTGCAAATTCCCAGTAACCTGAAACCTCCCCCTAGGCACCACTTCTTAACATTTCCACTGTCACCCAAAAGTGTTACTCTAGGGATCAAACCAAAGTCTTGTTCAATAGGTTTGAGTGTAAGTTTTGAAATATAAAAGTTCTGCAGTCTGATGTGCAGCAATTAAAATCTTTGTAATACCTCTAGATTTCAGTCTTAATAGGAGAAAGATGGAAGCTTTTATGATACGTGCTCCTTACCAGAGTTTTAAGACTACTTATGAATGTTGATGAAGGACAGCCTCTTTAAGATAGGATCTTGAGAAAGAAGATTAGCACATGAGGAACCAGTCACAGTGAATTAGGATTTTCTAGGAAGAAAGAACAAAAGCTGAAGGACTCAAAATTAGGATAAAATCAGTGACTGGATACTTGAGATCATTATGCTGGACGTTAGGAAGCAGGTGTGGAAAGGATGAGAGGCCAGGGACAGCTGCAAGGTCCAAAATACCCTACACTGTAAGCCAAGCAAGAGACTGAATTCAATTTTTAAAATAATGGAAAAAATCAATGGCAGATTTGAAGAGGGATGGTGCTCTGACGTGATTTAAATTTTCCTGCTGCTGAGGAATGAGTTTTGTAAAATCAAGCACAAACTGAGGACCTGGGTTGGGAGCAATTTCATCTTTGAATGCCATGAGAAGGGTGCTCTTGGATGACTTGTGGAAGTCATGTACCTTTGCAGTCTTACAGTATATGAAACAGTTTTTCTCTTTGTGTTGTGACTCTAAAATCTATCTCTCAGAATTCCTATGGTGGCATCCAAGAAGAGAGGAAACTAATCATTCAAGAGGAGGAATGAAGCTTAGAAAAATATTTATTTTAATTGATTGTCTGCTTTGTTTCTGCCTCTAGTTTATTTGCTTAGAGCAGTAATCCATATTTGATGATCTTGAAAGGGAAAGACTTTGAAGACAACAGTCTAAGGTATGTTGTTATCTCTAATCTCCCTTTTTAAACCAAAATACTATTGGTTAAGGAGACTGTGGCTACAGTGAGGAAAAGGACCTGAGCTAAAAATTATGAAAAAAAACTGCATTAACGGCTTCTGTGTTTTGTGTTTTAAAAGTTCACCATGCACATTACTTGATAAAAAGTGTGAAATTGTATTTGAACAAAACTGGTTCCAGAATCTAGTTCTAACAGGTATCACTTAACTTGGTTAGAATGAGCACAAACTATTGCAGTTTTCTGGCATTCAAATCTCAGTTATTATATTTCTTCAATTAGGGCAAGTCTGTACAATTATTCCTCCATTTCTTCAGGGATTTTGCTCCAACAGCCTTTGAATATACCAAAACCCAAGTGTGTTCAAATGTCCTTTACATGTGATTTGTGAATATCCTGCTACCTGCTTCAAATTCTCTCTCTATCACTTAACACATATAAATCAGTGTGCTTACTTTACCAATATTCATGTCCTACAGTATTGTCCATGACAAGTGAAATGTCTGTTCATGTTCTGTTCTGTAAAGACACAATATCTTTTTCAAATATTTTATCCACAATTAGTTAAATCAAGGGAAATCTTCTGAGGATGTACTTTTCTTAAATTCTTCTCTCATACATCATATCTCAACCTGTGTCTCGTCCCTCCCCTCTCCCATGGATATAATTCTTTAATACTACCCATCTGTCAACATTTGAAGATGTTGAATTCATTGTTTAATCCTCTATTTTTTCTTTTTACATTTTAGATAATTTTGTGAAACTTGCTGAGTCTTAGTTTTCTTACCTAGGAAGGATTTAATGATATATCCCTCCCAGAAACTGTGATTCTAATAATTATTCCTTATCTTTGTCTTCCTCAATGTTTGGCATGAATTTCTGCATAAAACCTGAGAGCTTCAGAAAGTTTCTATAACAAAGCCAAGAACAACTTCCTACTTTAGGTAGCATTGTGGGCCAAGGTACAAAGATGTGTTCTCTGTCCATGATGGGCTTTAGTGGCAACATGGCAGACTCCCTTGGTCTCTCACAAGCTGCAATAAAAAGAGACTTGTCCCAGTAACTGCTTGCAGACTTGGGAGCTCAGCCCCAGGGTTAAAAACACAGGCATGTTACTTAATTCTGCTTCCCTGAACTGGGAAGGTCAGCATGACTTGTTGGTACTTGTGCCACATTGAAAATCCAAGCAGGGCAGAACTAGCAGCCAGGGCCACCACTGTGGTGGTAGCTGTGCAGCTTAGCAGGTTAAAAACTCTCCTGGTCAGAAAAGGATTAGAAGTATACAATAAAACAGATTCAGATGAAAAAAAAAACTATAAATGAGTTACAGTGTGTTTAAAATATACATAGGCTTGGGAAAGAAAAGAAAAAGGATAGAGAAAGTCCTTAAAAAATAAATAGAATAATTTTAAAAAAGGCCATGCAAAGATGGAAAATACACAGAGAGTCTGGATTCTGTATATTATTATGTTGTCTTTAGGACTCTTAACTGCAGAGAGACATTTGATTGTGGGCTGCTAAGCAAAACCAACATATATATTATAAAGATATCTTGACTATGAAATTTGGGTCTAAGGATATGTTGCTTTGGAAAAGGTTTTGCTTTTGTTTCTACAGAAGATAAGAAGCTATAGATTTTTTCCAGGTTAATATGGAAAAATAAGGAAGATACCCCTGAGAGGTCTCAAACGGAAGCAATGGGCCAGATGATCCAACATTCAGAACAGCTTCAAGACAGCTGGCTTACACAATGCAGACACACAGACTAATCCCGTCAGGACTTGATCATAGTCCTAAATTTTCTCAGGATCCCCATAAGATTGCTCCAATCAGCAGGAAGTAGTTTGTAAAGCTATGCCCAAATTCCCAAAATATTGTTTATAAATATTTGTTTTCATTTAAATCGGTCTGAGTATAAATGGTTAATGGTCACAGTCAATCTCTTTCTAAAAAGGGGGGAGTATTATATAGAAATAATGAAAAAAATGGTAGATAATTGAATCTACTTTAATCCAAAAAAACAACTGTTAATCTCAAAATAATTTACAGTGGTATGGAATTTGGTTTACTAATACAAATTTAAGGTAAATTTTGTTGTATTATATGTATATTTACACATTGGTTTAAGGTATTATGTTTATGCAGCTCATTTAAAAAAGCAATATATATTTTAAAAATACAAATTAATAGTCATCTATAATATTCAAACTTATAGCCATGTTAATTAGGTTTTCTAGATATACAAAAATATATTTCAGACAGATAAGTAATCTTTAAACACTTCAAAAAACAACAAATTATGGCATTTAAAATGTTTTAAGAAATTAGACTTTTCTGGACAGTGAGACTTGTCTGCTTCTGGCAGCACCAATTACTTCAAAGAGGATGATGGGCATCTAAGAAACTCATTACGGACTTTGCTTACAAAATGGAAAAAGCTAGACAATTGGGCACGGAACTGCTTTTGCCTGGGCTGCTTGATAAACTAGACATGCAGGACCCTTAAAAAAATGTTCATTGAACTTTGCCAAAACAAGACAAGATGGTCCTTCAGTCTCCTGCTTCACAGAAAAAACCTCCCAGACATTCTGCAGGGCACAAAGGAGAGCAACTGATGAACTATGCCAATAGGCAGAGCAATTCTTCAAATTTCCTGCTTCCTTGAAAAGTCTGCCAGATACTCTAGTCCTATAGGCTGAAGATGGATGCACAACATTACAAAAGAACTTTGGGTGACTATCCAAGTAACCAGATGTCTCTTGTCATTTCTAAAATTTTTGGAACTTGCTTGCAATTTATACTTCTTGTTTACTCAGATAATAATCTTCTGGGATCTTTGATGGAGTTGAAGACTATATAGTTATAGTTTTCCTTAGTTATAATAAAAGGTAAATTAGATATTACACTTTAGACTCACAAAAATAGGATAGATAATGGAGTATTTTCTTTAATTTTGCCAAATACAAATAGACTAGATATTGTAACTATAATTCTTGCTTGATAACTGTTTTGTTATATATAATTTTACTATGTTAAAATGAAAACCTTTCTTTTTAGACAGAAAATGGAAAGTGCTGTGGAATGATCTTTCTGTATGCTGTGAATATATGTTGCTCTCATTGGTTAATAAATAAAGCTGCTTTAGCCTATAGTAAGGCAGGATAAGAGCCAGATGGGAAACCCAAACATAGGGACAGGGAGAAGAATGCTATCCAACAACCAAGGAACAAGATGCCAGGAGACCAGTAATTCCATGGCCATGTGACAATATATACATGAATATAAATAGGTTAATTTAAAATGTAATAACTGGCTAGCAATAAATCTGGGCCATAGACCAAACAGTTTGTAATTAATATAAGCCCCTGTGTGTTTATTTGGGACTGAGTGGCTGCAAGACATAGAAAAGCTTCTGGTTATAGTGGTGCTACTTCCAGGGTCAGAAACCATCCTGTTTGTCATGTGGAACATCCTTTCAGTGACCCCCCAAGATAATTTCAAGAGCAATGGAATGCATTCAATTACTTCTTCCTTGGTTGGCCCTGAAAATTGGAGAGAAGGTTTCTTAAGCAATGCTTATGTCACCATGGACAGACAC
The DNA here is from genome assembly GCF_949786415.1 of Peromyscus eremicus. Lineage (NCBI taxonomy): Eukaryota > Metazoa > Chordata > Mammalia > Rodentia > Cricetidae > Peromyscus > Peromyscus eremicus. The sequence continues at coordinate 109,922,440 of NC_081420.1, read as the reverse complement.
AGTTTTCACTTCCACCTCAATAAAAGACACATCAGAAAGAGACTGGAAAATCTGGTCCTTTATTCTGTCCTGGTGAGCCATTGTTGACTCTCCCAATTCACATCCTTCTTCTTCTATTTATTTAAAGTTCTTTTATCCTTGCCTTGTGTGTCTATTCCATTATTTGGGAGGTTACTAAAAGGGAGCTGTCACTATTGTTAAACTATTTCTCCCAGGGACAGTGGTGATTCTCCTGGCATTAGGTTCTAGATTTAATGGCTTAGAAAATGGTACTCAACTAAGTCTGAAGGTAGACTCTGATAAAATCTGTAGATTGAAACCACAGACAACTAAATTAGCTTTATTACTTAGATACTTAAAATTTATCAACAGAGAAAAGAGATATACATTCTGAGGCTTTATGGGAAAAAAATAAATAAGCAATGCAATATCTATTATAAAGACTGAAATATGTTTCTGGAACTAGAGATTCATTTCGGGATCCAAAGAGCCCCAGTTACTCAGTTCATCCAGATGGGCTGATGCCAGCTGCAGAAATGAGTTGCTTAGGACAGGACATGCAGCTTTTACACCACGATTCTGCATGTGCCCTCCACCATTGGCTCAATCCTCCCGGTGCTGTCAGGACCACCTTCTGTGCAATGTTTCTGAAACTGTTTCCTTGCTTTTCTCATCCCAAATATATTCTATGAAGAGTAAAGGGGAAATGGTGAATGTTGTTCTTAAAAAAGATTCTCTTCTATTTATACCTATCTATTAGAGAGCAATTTCTTTTCAGATTGTCCCAAGTTCCAATATTCCATGCATTTTTATTTACTTTCATTATGCTTTTATTTTAATAAAACAGTTGATTTCTTACCTATGACTCCTATCACATATTGACAGAAGCTCATGACTAAGTCTCCAGTCATATAATGGGAACCAAGAACTCCCAGACAATGATTCAAACAATTCTTATTAAAATGCATTCTTTGTGCTTGTTTGGCTATTTAGAATTTTGTTTTGATAAAGTAGACTCTAAAACCATTCATGAAAAGTTAGTGTAAGATAATGATTTTTTTTAGATTTTTTTTCTTTCAAATTGTTTAATGATTTGGAATGTACTTTTTATTGGGGGATTGCATTGCATCTTGTTTTTGTAAGGAAAGGTTTCTCTGTGTAACTTTGGCTGCCCTGTTAAAAATAAAAGCATTACATTGCTTTTCATAGGCTGGCCATTTTTCACAATACTATCAATCCATGAGCACAGGATGTCTATCTTTTAGCAGCTTCTTCGAGTTTTTTGTTTAATGTCTGCCTTAGTTTCTTTTCTGTTGCTGTGATAAAACACCATAACAAGGGCAATTCACAAAAGAGTTTAACTTGGACCTATGGTTTCAGAGGGTGAGAGTGCATCATTGAAAAGGAAAAGGTTGGCAGCAGAAACGACTGTGAGCTCATCATTTGATCCACAATCACAAGGCAAAAAAAGTGCACTGGCAGTGGCATAAGTTTTTAAAACCCCAAAGCCTGCCCTAGCTATACACTTCTACCAAGGCTACACCTCCTAGTCCTCCTAAACACTTCCACCAACTGGATACCATGTATTCAAATACACGAACTTACAGGGATGATTCTCATTCAAACCACTACAAGTGTCTTAAGATTTTCATTTTGCTAATGTTTCACTTATTTGATAATTTATTCTAAGATTTTTTTTTATATTATGAGTGGGATCATTTTCCCCTGTTTCTTTTCTAAGTATTCTAAGTATGTTGTTAAACTATATAAAGACTATTGATTTTTATTTTTCATATTAATTTTGTATCATACTATTTTGTTGAACATGTTTATAAGGTGTAGGAATTTTTAAGGTCAAGGTGGTGGGTATAAAAGGTGAGAGTAGAAAGTAAGAGGGGGAGAGAATAACCACATTTTTATTGGAGCCCACCTTTTATACAGTGGTTCACAACTTTAATCCCAGCACTTGGAAGGCAGAGGCAAGAAAATATAGGTGAGTTTGAGGCCAGCCTGGTCTACAGAATTAGTTTCAGGGCAGCCAAAGTTATACAGAGAAAGCTTTCCTTACAAAAACAAAATACAGACATACACATATATGTGGAAACCCACTACGTTATATACTTCCATATATATATACATGCATACCTCTAACCATACACACACACACACACACACACATACACACACGTACACACACACACACACACACACACACATATACACATACACCTACATAAATACACAAACATAAAAGTTGAAATAAGGTTTCCAATAATAAAAGGACAATGCCTCTTCCTGATAACATAAACCATAAAATTTAAAAAAATACACTGATAGATAGGGGTAACCTTTTATAAAGTTGTTGATCAGTGGGATCTCATTGATATGTCCCAATAATATAGGCCCTTGCCATTGCTCTTACTTACATCCCATAACCTCAACATAAAACACATTGATGAAGACACCACATACCTGAATTTTGGAACCCTTACAAGCTATAATGATAACTAGCAATGGAAGACACGCCCACTAGTGCAGCAGTGGCATGAACTTCATGGGAGTAACCAACCACTTTCTGATTGAAATTAAGTCCCTTTTCCACAAGATGAAACCTGTTTCAGGCATCATTATCAGGACATGAACCTATGATGGTTAGACATGTCATAGGTCCTTAGGGAAAATCTACTACTATTATTTTTCTACATAGAGTATTTAACTGACTTCTAATGATGTACTCTTTTATTTTTATTTTATAATTTAATTAAATTTTACATATCAGCCACAGACTCCCTTGTTCTCCTCCCTCAAGCCCCCCCACACCTTTCCCCCTGCCCAACCCCCATTTCCATCTCTTCCAGGGCAAAGACTCCCCTGAAGATTGAGTTCAACCTGATTCAGTCCAGGCAGGTCCAGTCCCCTCCTCCCAGGCTGAGCCAAGTGTTCCTGTATAAGCCCCAGGTTTCAAATAGCCAACTCCTGCACTGAATACAGGACCCGGTCCCACTGCCTGGATGTCTCCCAAACAGATCAAGCTAATCAACTGCCTCACTTATCCGGAGGGCCTGATCCAGTTGGGGGCTCCTGAGCTATTGGTTCATAGTTCATGTATTTCCATTCATTTGGCTATTTGTCCCTGTGCTTTATACAACCTTGGTCTCAACAACAATTGGACTCCTGGAGCTCCACCTGGGACCTGGCCATGGATCTCTGCATCTGGTTCCCTCAGTCGTTGGATGTGGTTTCTAGCATGACAAATAGGGTGTTTGGCCATCCTATCACCAGAGTAGGTCAGTTCAGGCTGTCTCTCGACCATTGCCAATAGTCTATTGTGGGGATATCTTTGCGGATTTCTGTGGGCCTCTCTAGCACTTTGCTTTTTCCTATTCTCATGTGGTCTTCATTTATCATAGTCTTTTATTCCTTGTTCTCCCTCTCTGTTCTTGTTCCAGCTGGGATCTCCCGCTCTCCTAAACTCTCTTTCCCTCAACCCTTGCCCTTCATTACCCCTACTTACATCCATGTTGTTCATGTAGATCTCATTCATTTCTCTGACATTGGATGATCCCTGTGTCTTTCTTGGGGCCCTGTTTTCTAGGTAGCCTCAAATGGATGAATCTTGAAAAAATCATCCTGAGTGAGGTAACCCAGACTCAGAAAGACAAACATAGTATGTACTCACTCATAGGAGGATACTAGATGTAAAACAAAGATGACTAGACTGCTACTAATGATGTACTCTTATAGCCATATATTAATGAATCTTGCAACCATCATCAGAAGAACTTCTATTTGCCGTAGTCAGCGATTCCTACAGAGACTCACAACTGGCTAAGGTACACAAAACAAGAGACTGAAGGTTCTATTTTTAAATGAAACATATGTAACACATTTCTTCATCTCGAGGCTCAGAGATCATTGGAGAAGGTGTAGAAAGAGGGAAAGAGCCAGAGGCAATGGACAACTTCAAGAAAACAGTGTCTTCTAGACTCAGCAGGACAGTTGCATCAATGAACTCACCGTGATTTGGGCGTGACATGTAGCCCAAATCAGACCAAATCCCAGCATGAAAAGAGAAGTTGGGCATGACATCTTACCCCAAAGTGTGGCACTATTGGCAATTGTTAAGTACTGGAAGAAGAGTCACTTTTCTCTAAATGTGCAGCCACTGGGAAATTGACCATGCTCCAGTTGAAGGTTTACATCCATAAACCTTTGGAACAAACAAATTAATTGATGGGGAAAAAGCAGGACACAAAGTGGGTAGGTGGGGAAAGGGGCATGGAAATGAAAAGAGTTGGGTAAAGGGGTTGAACTTGTTCAAAGCACAATTTTTGAAATTCTCAAAGAATTAATAAATAGTAATAAATAAATACACTGTTTCTCAAAGGAAAAAAAATAAACATGAAGGTATTAAAGGGGTACAACTTACCTTTTTATTTTTGATAGCATTCCTAGAGAGGTTAGCTGAGATGGGTAGACCAGTCCTGAATGTGAGCAACAGCATCTCATTGGCTGGAGTCTGTCTCAGATGGAATAAAAAATTAGAAGGAAGCCAGCTGAACACAACATTCCCCTGTCTGTCTGCTAACAGAATGTAAAGTGTTACAACAGACTCTTTCTTCCGTCAATTGCCAAGTGCTGTACCTCACCATTCATGATGGACTGAGTCACCTGAACCTTGAACCAGAATAAATACTTCCCTAACTTGTTTCTATGAGATGTTCTGTCACAGCAATGAAAAAAGGAAGCAATGTGCCATCTTTCAGGTTTTAATCTCTCCAAGAAACATGTTCAAAGTAGTGCTTAATATCTATTTCAGGGTCGCTGGACAAAATTGTGAACAGATTTCATTTATTTTTACAAGGCATGTTTGGGAGTAATTAATCATCATTCAATCATAATGGCTGAGTGTGGGAACATGTCAAGTATCTAAACTCAATTTTCCTCACAGGCTGCTTGACTTTTTTATTCTTATCTATGGAGACACTCAGCGGAGTTAAAGATCCATGAACAGTTCTCATCTCTGTCTCTTTAAGAACTCAAATGAAGACAAGGTAAGAAAGTTTTAAGGACTTATTTTTGTCTTCTCAAAATTTGTTGTTTACAGTTGCCTCACACACCAACTTGATAGAGGGAAAATAAGAAACTAAAAATAAGCAAGGTCTTTTTGTTCACAGGGGTAATGCAGTTACATAAGTCAAAGTGGCAGGTCATATGAAGCCTTTTGTGATTCCTTGGGGTTTCTGTCTCATTTCACAGCCTAGCAAACAGTGAAACAGTAGGATATATATTTTTCAATTAGGTTGTCAATATTTTGACCAAACAACCTATTTATAACATTCAGGTTTACTGTTCTGCTGTGGGAACCACTAGAAACTGCTGTGTCCTAAAGTCAGCTTGAAGATTTGAAGCTTCATGACCGGGTAATGCATGCCAGCTTGACGCTCAGGTTTCTTCTGCTTGCTTATCATGCAGGGGCAGCAGACTCATAGCATGTTTATTATTATGTGAACATACTCACCTTTGGCCACTATAGCTGCCACTATTAAAACCCACGGTAGAAGTAATATTTCAGATGACATAAAATGTAGAGAACCATCCATCTACTTTGAGATATATATTCATATGTAATATATAAAATAAACATAGGTATTTAGTTTACTTGGTAGACTGCTTTCCTAATGTGTATGGAGCCTTAGGTTTGAGCTGTAGCACTGTATAAAACTAGATGTGGTAATGAATGTCTATAATTCCAGCATGAATTAGGTAGAAGCAGCAGGATAAAAAGTTCAAAGTTATTCTCAGCCATGTTGCACTTTTGAACCCAGCCTGGAATACATAAGTCCCTGCAGCCAAAACAAAACAAACAAAAACAACAACAACAGCAGCAGCAGCAACAACAACAAAATCATTGAAATTAGAGTTCTAAAAGCTAAATAGTGACTTTTTCTTTTCTTCCATTGAAGGAATTTCAACCTTTTCTTTCCTTTCGTACACGTTAGCCTCCTTTGAACATGGCTGTCCTGTGTTTGGGGGACAAGAACGGATACCCTTATTTCTAAAGTCTTACATTCCAATTTATGCTTTTCTCCCCTCTTTTCTCCTCTACCTACAGGGCCTTGTAAGGTTCCCAAATGAATGCACCTTTTCTTTGCCTGTTAATGTGCTAGCTGTATACATGATTTCATGTTATATTATTGAGTTATGTTTATTGAAAGCTCACATTTAACGTATTTTGCAGAAAATCCAATAGGGAAAAAAGAAGCTTAATGTATATCTTAAAACAGAAAACACTATACAAATATTATTATTGATATTAAAAGACAATGATCGCAAATCTTATAATTACTGAAATGTACATGCATATAGAGCTATATAGGATCATACATATTCTAATAATTGGATTATTATTTCTTAAATTTTTACTAGTATTTATTCTTAAACTGCTGGGTAACAAAGACTAAATAACAATGTAAATAATGAAAAGAAACAAGAATAAAGGCAGTATTTGGTTGATATGTTCAAGTCAATGCTTTCTGCTTTGCTTGCACCTGATACCCCACTTAGAATGGAGATATTCAGTGTCAATAAAGACATGTCCCTAGTCACATCAAGAATTCTGGGAAACAGAAGCCAATCAAAGCAAGTACGTTTAAGGTACCCCAAAAAGATCAAATGTGCACTATAAATTATAAGAAAAGAATCATAATGTAGATAAGGACATAATAAGTCTATTTACTATATCAAATGAACACCTCTGGAAAAATTTGCTTGGAAGTGTTTGAAATCTCAGGATGACATGAATCCTCAGGAGATTAGTAGAAACTTTTAAAAGGTATTTATCTCCTCTGTGTATGTTCTTACTGATTCTGAGAAACTATGATCTGTTTAGCAGGCTGACGGGAGTCCACAAGTCTCCAGTAACTGTGTTTCTACTTTTCTTAAATACTACTGATTTTGCTTAGGAATCACAGTCTGGACAGAGCCTACACATTGGCTAGGTTCCTTGAGAACACTACAGAGAATGATGTAACAGTCCATCTGATACTGAAATCAACTTCCTTTACACATCAATGCTTTTCTTCTATTCAAGATTCAAAAGTACCTAATCTTTAATTAACAACAATACTTGTTTATAACTATGAGTTACCAAGTATTATTTCAATATGTGTATACAATGTAGAATGATCAAAATAATGTTTTTAGTATTTATTGTTTCAAATATTTATTCTTTTTTGCAGTGTGCACAATTAAAAGCATCTTTTTCTTGGTCCAGGAAGATGAGACAAATATGATTCAGTGTCACTAATCTATGGGACCCAAAAAAATTTTAACTCAGAAAATGGAGACTAAAGTGATAGTTAGCAGAGCTAATGGAAGGATGGATTCTCGGGGGAAAAAGACATTGATGAGTAAAGAGCTGTAGTTAGAAAGGAGTAATTTCTAAGACTCTACTGTAAAATACACTAGTAATGTCTTGATCCATGTTCTCATGTCCCACTCATTCATTCAATTTTAGAAACAGAAATTTGCTCTGCCAATCAGCTTGGAAGGAAAGACATAGATGGTGAAAATAGGGAAATGGAATGATATTAGCTGTCTGAAAAAGGCTTAGTCCATGTGCCTATTGCCTTCACAGGCAATGAATTACTTCTTCCTTCTGTAACTCTGTGTTTCCCTCAAAACCTGTAGGCCTGTAAATGAACTGACTGGTATTACTGGTCTAATAGAGTTACATTGACTATGAGAGGATGAAGCAGTGTTTACCCACCAAAAATATCTATCATAATTATGAACCCAAATACTATCTCAGGCCTGACATCATTCATTTGATCTGTTTTTCTTGTGAGACTTTACACTGGTATTTCTTTTGGTCTGTGCTGACCTTCATGCTTCAATAATTCCACTAATATTTGAACATATATTATTTGCAACTTAATAATCTTTGATGCACAGAAAATAGTATTTTATTTTGTTATCAGATATTTTTGTCCTGTACATTGAAATATCACTGTCAAATTCATCAAATATGCTAAACAAACAAAAAATTAGACATATAAGACCAAATAAGTGAATGGACATGTTTCTCAGTGTCCAACACTTTTCAAGCATATCCAAGGCCATGGGTTTAAAATTGTACACTGCATAAAAAATGAACAACAATGAAAAACATGAGCAAGAAGACACACAGTGGTGGCCTTAAAACTGTTGTCAGATACCTCTTTTAAGAAGTGACATACACTTCAAGTCCTAAATGATAAGGATAACTGTGTCTAGCAGTTGGTTCTGAAAAATCATCTATGTCAAGGCCAATAACAGTACGTACAGACAGTCAACGTTCAGAGGTGAATCTGAATATGCTGGTGTGTCTGAAGATCAACAGGGCTACAAGTTGTTTAGAAAGGCAACAAGGTCAGACAAAATGATGAGGAAGTCAGAGAGATGCTTTGTGTGCTCTGGCGGTTATGCAGTTTCACTTTATACTAAGTGGAAATGGAAATTACAAGAGGCCGTTAAGGAGGTGGCATAATCCTCTTTATGTTTTTAAACTTCACTTTGTGTCCTCTGTGATAAAGACTTTGATAAGAAGGGAAGAAATAGTCTCTGGATATAAAATGGTGAGAAAACTTTTGCACATACTTCAGCTGTATCATACTGTATGTTAAATGCTAAGTACTTCTGTGAACAAATCAAACACTGCCCTTGTCTATACAGCAGTTTTAATCATAAGAGGATATTGTAGATAGAATAATAAACTATAAATGAAAGGAGACGTTTCCTTGATAGGTGATCAAGAAGGTCTTACATACTTTGAGGATACAGTGATGAGTGGATGGGAACAGTCATTGCATTTAATTATATAGTGCATACGTGGGATAACAATCAAAGATCCTCATCCTTCTCAAGGCCCTATTTCAGCCTCTCATAGTCCTAATTCAAAGCAAAAAGAATCGCATGTTAACTGTTTGTGCATTTCTTATTCACAGCCTTACTGGAAATGAAAATTCAAAGTAAAATATACTTTTATTACTAAAATATCATAATTATAAATGATTTAAAAGACTCTGAAATGCCTTTAAGACTTCAATGACAAAGATGGATAATTTCAAAATCATTATTTGAAGTGTCTAACAAAAATATGATCAATATGAAGAAGAGGATGAGGTTATAACGGAAAGTGTATAATGTGCTATGCTTCCAGATCTAGGGTTCCACCCAACTCACAGTCTTCACATTCTTTCACCCATTCTCCCTCTTTGTTGCATACCTCCTCAGGCTTTGTTTAAAACCTAAGAATTCTGAACTCACAGGACATTATGGAAAGAAACACCTTTAGTTCAAATTTCAAAATATCTTGTCTTTGGCCAAGTGACATTTAAATTTTTACACTGCTGGAACATTTTCATCTCTGCATCCCAAATTTCATTTTCTCAGGGGCTTTAAAGACTCTTAGACACTTTCAGAAGAGTGTGGGAGGGACGATGTTCTGTATTGAGTGGAGGCTTTGAAGGAAATGTTTTTACAAGGAATGGAAGTTAGGAACATTACTCCCCAGAGCACCCCAATAATGCAGCTACTCTAATTTCTATAATTTATAAGATATTTCCCATTCTCATATCCACCATCTTTCAAGACATCTATTTACTATTCTTCTCTTACATAGCATAAATGAGGTAATTTGCAAAATTCTCCTACACACACACACACACACACACACACACACACACACACACACACACACACACGGAAACAAACTAAAATAGCATGACTGAATACATGAAAATCATTTAAACTGTATACTCACATATATTTTGGAAAATAAACTGATATTTGAAGAGGAAATATGCTATATTATATTTAGCATAACTAATATGCTTAGAATATAGAAGTATGTATTTATATATTTAGTATATAAAAATACTAAGCCTCATAGCAAACAGAATTAGAGTTACTGAAAAACAAGGATGACTGAACTTGGTCAGCACAGACAGTGTTAAAATGTGAGAAATAGAAATGATAGCACCTTTTGACATAGATTTGCATAATACATAACAAATATAAATCTCTCAATTAAAATTAATATGTAAATACTAAACTCTTACTAAGTATTTACATGCAAACTTGTAAATAAAATATTGATAAATGTAACATTTTGCTACATACACAATTCTTAGTTAAAATTCTTTGTGCTTTTGAAAAAGTGTTTTTCAAAAGTGGCACTGATTTGTATTACATTGTTGCTTCTGTTTTAAACTACAAAATAAAATTAAGAGACAAGCCACTCTAAATAATAGCTATCATTTTCGCTGTTTTTTTTTTTATTGTATACTTTTGTACATAAACACATTGACGTGTGTGATTCCATGTTACATTTTAATCAGAACAGACACATGTCCTAAGAATGAGAATATTCTTTATTATCTTTGAGTACATGGCCAGCCACATGATTACATATTTTATAAATCAGTTTCATAAATCCTCAGATAAATTATCTCATATTATTTTTAATTCAAACAGATTTGTATATTCATGGTTTTGCCACATAGAACTCAACTAACTAAAAAATGAAAATAATTAGAACCAAATTTACATGTTGGATGAAAATGTATTTTTTCACAATTTCTTAATGGAGTATTATTTTATTTACTTAGGTGAAATTTTTATTATACTGGATAAGTATGCTACATATAATTTAAAACATATAGAAGAATTTTGCAAGTCATAAATACTTTTACAGTTTTACAAAAGTGACTTTTGTTATCCATGGAGGATAATTATCACAGGTTTCAAAGGATGACAGCACTTATTTCAAATTTACAAAAATACAAATATTGAGTCTCTCAAATCTAATAATCCAAGAAATATTCACAGGGTCACGCACTTAATGAAAGGACTAACAGGGCTTGTACCTATTTCTCTTTGTTACTTTTGTGTTTTAACATCAAGAGTATGTATATTTTAATTTCTGTATGGACATTAACCTCCGCCCATTTCTCTTCCAAACCACAATACTCAGTATTCACGTGTGCAGTCTCTCCAGGCTTCACATAACCTTTAGCATCAACAGGTTTCCATTTTCCTTTAGTGTTTGAGGCATGGAAGGTAAGAATGACTGAGATTACAAGTTTCTGGTTAAAACATCTCACATGTCCCCTCTTCTATAGCCAGGAGATGAAGCATGGAATTTCAGATTGCTCAAATTGTCAGTTTCAATTTCAGACTTTCTTTGTAACAGAGTTTGTTTTTCCATTTGTTTTGGATTGCATTCTCATTGACCATATCAGAGATCTTTTATCTTGTGGTTCAAGGCATACATCTTTGAGAATTAGCTTTATTTACAAACTGTACCTCATTAGTAATCATCAAACTTTCCCAATTCACAAGGCTGAGATGATACTCTGTGTGGCACTGGATATTATAAAATTTATGAAGTACTTTAACAATAAGCTGATTATTATAGATACAATGGTTGATACATGTTAAGAAGTCTTTTAGATATTTTCACAGTACAGTGTGAAAATTGACACATTGTACATTTGTTGTATAAATAACATGGCCAACTATCCTGGTTTGATTAGAACTAAGACTATTCTTAGGACAGAGGGCACCTAGTGTCACATGGGAATAGGCCGGAGTCTACTGGTGAAATTATTAAGGCCACTCCACGTAGTTAAAAGTGAGATTTATTTAGTGGTGTAACTTACAAATGAAGGGATAGGTAGGTTGCAGGGTCTAGGAAAGGCGTGGCACAGTCTGGCATTGTTCTCTGGAGAACTCTGCTCAGTCTACCTCCAGCATCCAGGGTCCAGGAACCAAGAGAGCCTGCACATCTGGATCTTGTGTCTTCAGGGTCCTCTCTTGGCCCCACCTTGTAGGTGTGACAGTTACCTAAGCTTCAACGGGGGTTGGAACTTCCAGATCAAGGTTGAAATGGCTACCCACTACATGAGTCAACAATTTGTTCACTGTAATATCATGGAATCTGTGTGTTGCTCTGTGTGTATTTGTAATAAGCTTCTTAACTGTATAAACCCAGACCACACGTGGCTCCTAACCACCCTGAGTTCATGTCAGAGTTTGCTTTCTTATTCCCCATCATACTGCCATATGAAATCACATAGTCACGTCCTTATCTGGGCTAGATAGAAATTCAGTTCAGTACTTGTGCAATAACCAGCTCCCCGAGAAGTGAAAGAAAAAAGCTTTGCTCTGGTTTGAAAGTTCTGAAGGAAACTGACAGACTTTCTGGCAATGTGCATTTGAATGTCTATGGAATAATTGTTTCTCCTTTGAGAAATTAAAACAAGAAATGTGATAGGAACCCACAGCCAGAATAAGAATAAACTGATATTAAGGTGCCTTTTACTTCTTGGTGGAAAACTGAATACAGATGGCAGATCAACCAGATGTATGCATTTAGAAGTGTCTGACAGATATAGGTTGTGAATTCATTGTAAAATAATGTTTCCAACTATACAACATTTCATAAAGCCCCAATTTTACATTTTAAATTGTAATTCTTGCAAATTACTCTATTCTTTATTAAAATTTCAACAGGCAACATCTATTGCTGTGGGATAGTCTGTATGGCAAATATGTTGCTCTGATTGGTTGGTAAATAAAACACTGATTGGCCAGTAGTCAGGCAGGAGGAAGTATAGGCGGGACAAGGAGGAGAATAAAGCTGGGAAGTGGAAGACTGAGTCAGAGACACTGCCAGCCGCCAAGATGACAAACAGCATGTGAAGATGCCGGTAAGCCACGAGCCACATGGCAAGGTATAGATTTATAGAAATGGATTAATTTAAGCTGTAAGAACAGTTAGCAAGAAGCCTGCCATGGCCATACAGTTTGTAACCAATATAAGTCTCTGTGTTTACTTGGTCGGGTCTGAGTGGCTGTGGGACTGGTGGGTGACAAAGATTTGCCCTGACTGTGGGCCAGGCAGGAAATCTCTAGCTACAATCTATTAATGGGGTGTTTTAGAAATTATCACTAGTGTTTCCATTGCATTTTCAGGGGGACATAAGATTACCTTCTTTTCTCAGTTTTTCTTTTTAGTTAGTACTTTTCGTCTCTCTCTCTCTCTCTCTCTCTCTCTCTCTCTCTCTCTCTCACACACACACACACACACACACACACACACACACACACACAGGGGTGGGAAGATATTATGTATTTAAGGTTAAAGAAATAAATGACACCTTGTGTCAAAAACAAACAGAAAGTATCTAAACTCAAAATTCATGCTATTTATAAGATATCCCTATCCATGCTACTTTATAAACTGGATTGGTATTTACTTATCTTTGAGATGTCCCAATTTTCTTAATATAAAAGAGAACTATAAAACTGCAATTTCACTTGTATCTACTCATTATTACAAACCCATGATTAAAACAAACATAAAGAACCATTGTTGGTAATGCTTTCAGAATCTGCTGAATGCCTATGGATTGAATTAATGAGTAACTCATGTCCAACAGGTTCACAGTACTTTCCAGGGTGTCCACAGTAATACAACCATACACTGTACCCTGCTTGGGTCACTCCACCGCAGTTTCTCTCTCTTTCCTCAAGTTATTAGTTCTTCAGAAACTCAACCAAGGTGCAACAGTATGGCTTTCAGATAAAGGTGCTTCCTGCCTGATAACCTGAGTTTGAGTCACAGAACACACATAGTGGAAGGAAAAATATCAAGGCACAAAAATTATTCACTGTCCTCTGCAATCATGCACACATACATAACTCATATATACACTAAACCAAGTTTAAATGTAATAACAAAATCAGTCAGAATGTGACACTTCCCAAATGGTTTCTTATTTTTCCTCATCACTGAATTTCTTTGCTGTAATTTTATTGTCATTTACTGTATCCCACATTCACCAAAATTGCTTTATCATGCAACCTGCTTTCCCTAAACATTCACAAACTAAATGAGGCAGAGACCACATATTTCTGCTCCCAGCTCACATATCAGAATCCTCTATAGATTCTCAGATACCTGCTGATGGAAAACCACGTACTAAAGGCTATGATAAAACCAACCCTAACCATACTTGAAAGATGTGGTTTTCCAATAAGGACCTAAGAAATAGTCTTGACAAACAGCGAACACATAGCTCTCTAAATTGATGAAACTCCACTGTGGCTGGAGAACTTCTCTCCAGGGCCCACCAAGCCCCTGCAGTCCCACAACCCACATATAAAATAATCACTCAGACACTCATATTACTTATAAACTGTATGGCCATGGCAGGCTTCTTGTTATCTACTTCTTCTATCTTAAATGAACCCATTTCTATTAATCTGTGAGTTGGCATGTGGCTCGTGGCTTACCGGTACCTTACATCTTGCTTGTCATGGTGGCGGCTGCCTTCCTGTTTCCTCAATTCTCCTCCCTGTTACTTCCGCCTATACTTCCTGTCTGGCTACTGGCCAATCAGTGTTTTTTTTTTTTTTTTTATACAGAGGGATATCCACAGCACTCCACAGCTAAAGCCATACTAGGGAAAAAATGGTGTGGTCCAAGTCATGCTATCATGCCCACTGGAATCCTGTTTATTGCTGTGCATTGCTTATGGTCATGAATTTAAGACAATTAAGAGGTGTGTGTGGAGACTGTAATCCTGATTTCCACTGGGAAACTCTTGGAAACACATCAGTTGTTCAGTGTAACAATGTTATGAGTATCTTTATCCAAATATAAAGTAAAAAAAAAAAATGAATAGGGAAGACTTCCTTGGAACTTCTTTAGCAAATCTGTAACAAATCCAGTTATTTTGGATACTATAGTCATAGAAACTGTGATAATGCATATTAAACATAGAGGGCAGGCAATGGTGGCCCATACCTTTAATCCTAGCATTCAGGAGGCAGAAATCTGTCTGGATCTCTTTGAGTTCAAAGTCACCCTGGTCTACATGAGATTGAGTCAGTCTAGGAGAGAAAACAGAGCCAGGCAGTGGTGGTACAGACCTTTAATCCCAGTACTGGGAAGTACTCATGGCTTTAATCCCAGGAAGTGATGTCTGGGCAGAGAAAGATATATAAAACATGAGGAGACAGGAACTAAAGACTTTTCGGGAAAAGCGACCTTTTCAGCGAGAGGCTGTTTCGGCTGAATCCTTTTCAGCTGAGGAAGCTCGTTCAGCTAGAGGACTATCAGCTGAGGCCTCTTCCAGGCTGAGGAATTGGCGACGTGAGACATGGCAATGGTTTGTTCCTTTGTCTCTTTGATCTTCAGATAAACTGTATTAGAGTACACAATATAGCACCACAAATGCAGATTACAAAGAAAATAAAAATATCATACCACTGTGGCATAAAATTAATTTTAAATTAATCATAATAAAATCTACAACTATGTTGTTAAAATGGGGATCAGAAGATAAGAGGAGCAAGTGGAAATAGTAAATGAAAGATAGGCACTAGTTTAGGATGGTTAGTCTGTAGGAGGCACTAATATGCTATGTGGAAAATGGTGACTGTTTTGTGTATATGTCATACACACAAACACACAGAGAGAGAGAGGGCAGGAGAGAGAAAGAGAGAGAGAGAGAGAGAGAGAGAGAGAGAGAGAGCGAGAGAGAATCATCCACAAAACTAGTCAGAGGTGAGCACAATTAAAATTAGAAAAATGTGGGTGTGAGCAGAATATGTTTTAATTGTCCAAAGAATTTTTGACAATTTTTAATATTTTAATATATTTTCTATGGAATTATTTTCTTATATTTTATGAAGCACCTGGAAATGATTAAAATGATACACTTGAACATAGGAGTGACCAGTATTAATATAAAGGTTCCTTCAAATACACACACACACACACACACACACACACAAATGGAATCCATGTTACAACAATATTCTACTGAAATATTTGCTTAACTCATAGATTATAACTAGTCACTCACACTTGATAGATTGGAATTTTTAATAAACATCAACAAATTTAATGAAGAGAAAATACTCTGCTCTTTCTTATTCTTGAGTAGGGTGAAAAGACACAACCATGGGAAATGCAACTTGATCAAAATGTAATTTATTGAATTTGAGGAGTCTTTGTGTCTCCAGGTGCTCATCTATGGAGTGCAGTTTGCTAGTTGTGAGATGTGCAATGTTTCTGTAAGATGGGAGCCTTGAATTTGAACCTGTTTTCAGATAAAACAATAAAAATGACCTATTTAGGTAGGATTTATAGAGAACTGTTATAGTAAGTTTTCTGAAATCGAAGCATATTGAAAGTTATAAGTGGAAGATCTCTTGGTTGTGCATGACTGACCTGTGTTGTGGGTTGGGGAACAGCATCTATACATGCTAACTGCATTCCTTGACCCCAGCTACAATCAAAACCTTCTCAAAGAAATCCTCAAGTTACTCCAGGAAACAAAATCTATTCTTCAAGTTGAGATCCACTTTTCCAGAACTCTGTTTTTCATATATTATATATTTGAATTCAACCATACTAATTACACATATGTGTGTATACATTTATGTTTATTACAGATAATACTAGTCATTCTGAGACAGTAAATGCAGCCCTGTTTTATTTGGGGTTGTATTCTCATTACTGGCAATTATGATTTCAAAGCAAAGCATGGCTAACGGGAATCATAAACTTATGTGATGGCTTAATCGTCACAGGAAAGAGTAATTGGTTTGTCTATAAGCACTCATAGTGAAAGTATAGTAGCATTGTTCTCATACAGCTGCTAATGGTATTTAAAGCATCCATTAGTTAATTTTTAAGTAAACACCAGTTCCAAAGGAGCTGATAGAAGGGAGAGTTTATTTGGGCTTATGGTTCCAGAGGCAATGTACAAGAGTAGGGGAGGCATGGAAAGGAGGTCAGAGCAGGGAACTGTGAGATTCCGTCTTCAACTGCAAACAGGAAACAGAGATGTAGAATTAGAGAGGATGAGTCTGTAAACTCCATGCCGACCAAAAACTACCTACTCCCTTTATCAAGACTGCACATGGTAAATGTTCCACAAGACCAAAAACTACCTACTCCCTTTATCAAGACTGCACATGGTAAATGTTCCACAATCTCCCACAAACAGCATCACAAACTGGAAACTAAGTGTTCAAACACTTGAGCTGATGAGGGATATTTGTTACTGAAATCATCACAGAACCCTACTTCATGAAAGAGTAGGAAAAACTGGCAGGGTCTTTATAGGGTGTTTTTTGCTTAACCCCATATATCACATAAAGAAAGGAAAGTGTGTGTGTGTGTGTGTGTGTGTGTGTGTGTGTGTGTGTTTCAATAGTATAGCTAACGTAATTCATAATTCTGCAAGTATGAAGCTTACAAATTAGCAATGGCTACAATGGGGAACTCACAGATTTGTAACTGAGTAAGTAACATAAAAAGTTACATTGCCGGCCTGTTAAAGATTATGCACAGTTTTTAGAGTCTATTTTTCTAATTAGTGTAATTAAAACCAAATCTTGTGCTGGAGCAAGGTGATAGATTGTGTCAACTGCTTTTCCTTCGTCTTTTTTGAGCTTTTAAATTGCATATTCATAATGTATTCAAATTAAGCAAAGTAAGGAAATGGGAGGAATTTGATAATATGAAATATAGTACATACTAAATTTTTGTAAAGTGACATTCTGAATGGAATAAACTTATCTAATTAAACTCCAGAAAATAATCTTCCATAGTTATATGCAATTTACCTAGTCCAGATGTCTGTTTATTATACATCTTGGCAAGATTCCACAGTTTACAGTCTTAGGATGAAAATTATTTTTAAGAATGTCTTAGTATATTCCTTAAATATGACTACTAATATTAATTTATATGATACTTTGTTGTTTTACTCAGTTGTGTTAACAGAGTATTTTTCTAGTTATAGAGATAAACCCACATTATGTTTTTAAATGTCTAGATATCATGACTAAGACTAAGAATACTAATATAGTACCTTAGCTAGGGCAGGAATCAGAGACAAGAAGTCAAATGCCATTTCTTCCCTATCTTACTATTTTTCTTTTCTTTCAAGAGCTTTATGTTCCTCTCTTAAGCCCAGTTATCACTGTTTTTCTTTCTATAGGAAAAAATTACCTTAATTAGATCACTTTGGTTGAAGAAATAGCTTGAGTCAGATAGTGTCTGAGGCCTGGGTGAGGGAAGTTGTTATGCAATGCTGTTTGCAAGGGGTTGACCCAAGGAAATGAGGGTAGATGATAACATCAAATCGATAATTTCTCTAAACTTTAAAGAGCTCTACAAATATCACCACCCAAACCTGACACTGGGGAAATCCTAAGGTTGGTGCCAAGATCTCTTCTTTCTTGGTCCCACTTCTAATACTTGCCTTCTAGCATACATTGTCAGCTTCCTGTCATGGTGTGTCAGGGTGCTGTTTTTTCCCACTACCACCAACTGGCTCACAGAAGAAAGCATGCACCTCTGAAACTTGGTTGTGGAAAAGTCAACCAGTTCATTCTAAACCTTGTATTCTCAGGACTGACTCAAGCAGATGTCCTCCTTGGTACCTACTGATCTTGGGGAGTTGGTTATTTTGTTGTTGTTGTTGTTCCACTCTTTTTCATGTTGCTCTTTTCAATGAAAAAGATCTTTTTTTCTTCCAAGTCTCAAAATTCAGACATTGATTATGTGTCTTACTAGCTTTTCCCCCCATCACCGACTTCCTTTATCATTCTATTTAAATTTTACCTCTATTACTTTATTAAACTATGTTCTATTTACTATTCCTTGGATAAACATCCTCCTAACCCTAATCTCTAACTAACTACCTGACATCTGTGGGTATTCTAAATGATTCACTCACATATCTACAGCAAAAAATCTATCATCCACATATAATAGGAAACATGTAATATTTGTCTTTCTGGGTCTGGGTTACTTCACTTAGGATGACTGTTTCTAACTCTATCAATTTACCTGAAATTTTCATAATTTCATTTTTTAACAGATAAATAATATTATACTATAAATGTATCACATTTTCAGTATCAAGTCATCAGTTGATGAACATCTGAGCTATTCCTATTTTTTTCTAATACAAATAAAATAGCAATAAACATGAATGAGCAAGCATCTCTGTAGTAAGATGTAGAGTCATTTAAATATATGGCAAAGAGTAGTAAAGCTAGATCTTGTGGCAGATCTATTTTCAGCTTTCTGAGAAACCTCCACATAGATTTCTATACTAGCTGTATCAGATTGTATTCCTACCAGTAATGAGTATCTGTTGTGGAATATTGCTTTAACTGGGCAAAAATGTGTTACATTTATTTATACTGAAAAATTATTACTTTAACTATATAAAGGTGTGTTACATTTGTTTGTGCTATATTTGCTTAATTATGTAATGATGTGCTGCATTTGTTTCACCTTGCCTGCCTAAGGCACCTGATTGGTCTAATAATCTGAATGGCCAATAGCCAGGCTGAGAAAGGACAGACAGGCTGGCAGGCAGAGGGAAGAAATAGGGGGAGGAATCTAGTAAAGGAAAGGGGAGAAGAGAATGAGGAGAAAGGGACACCCCTGAGGCCAGAAGCCAGGCACCCACCAGCCAGCCAGACATAGAGACAGCAGGAAAGTAAGACACACAGAAAAACGAAGGCAAAACCAACAAGGCAAAATGTAGATAAAGAGAAACAAATTAAAATAATAGCTAAGATAAGGCTGAACATTCATAATTAATAAGAAGTCTCTGTGTCATGATATGGGAGCTGGTGGTGGCCTAAAAGAAAAAGCCTGCAACAAGTATGTGCTCCCCTTTTCTAGCATCTGTTGCTGTTTGTCTCTGTTAATCTTGGCCATTCTGACTATGGCAAGATGAAATCTCAAAGTAGTTAACTTGCTGTGTGGCCTAATCAAAGCTTAATTCTATTTTTATTCAGTGTCTTTGTCTATAAAATGAACAAGACAGTATGTACATTATGTAGATAAAGAATGGAATGAAGTTATTTTTTTTGTGAACTTCTTGACTTGGTACCTGGTAAATGCAGTCTTTCCTCTGATATGGATATTTTCTGCATCACTAATACCATTACCAGTTTCTTCATCATAGTTCTTATCAAAGTTACTGATGCATCTTCCCAATGGTTCCCACTGACATGGCAGTCTTTGAGGGTGTCCTCTTTGATGATGGATTTTTCATTCGCCTCCAGGATGCAAGTATAAGTGATATGCTCCATGCAAATCCCCAGAATCAAATCTAAAAATTTCCACTTTTTTTCCCTAATATTTGGCTTAGATATGATGATAACTTTCTGCAAACACGAGCAAAAGTTTTTGAAAATGTGTTTTAATTCTCCTTTCAGATAAGCATAGTTTTTTTTTTTTTTAAGATTTATTTATTTATTATGTATACAGTGTTCTGCCTGTATGCCTGAAGAGGGTGCCAGATCTCAATATAGATGGTGTGAGCCACCTTGTGGTTGCTGGGAATTGAACTCAGGACCTCTGGAAGAGTAGCCAGTGACCTTACTGCTGAGCCATCTCTCCAGCACCAAGCATAGTTTTTGATAGATACACAATGAGGCAATTCCTCCTTCACCATATACCAGGTAGAGAAATGGTGTCCAGCCTCCATGATTTTCTGGGTAGCTCTTCCATGGTTCTCCTGGGTGGCTATGCTTGTGTGGTAGATTTAAGGACAGGTACTTCATTTGACTTTCTCTTTTTCCATTAGAAACAGAATTTGTGTCATTTGTCCCAGGCTAGATTCCCCAGTACTTCACTTGTGGAAATGTTTAAAGTCAAACTCTGAAGAGGAAAACATTTGTTTATGTTAAGTTCCATGAAAAGAAGGTGATTGTAAGCATGTCAAAATTCCTCATGATGAATGCTGAGGTTTTGAAAGGAATGAATCAATTTATCTAGTTCTTAGACTCTATTTTAAGAAAAAGCAATAACAGGACAACCATTCAAAATATTATATTGATATGTTTAAAGTTACAAAAATAGTAGAAGTACTATGGTCAGTGTTCTTTTTTTTCTCCAATCTTGAGACTGTTTTGATTACACCATGCAAAGAAGATAAACCTCTTTTAGCAAGTGAAAAAAAAAATCAGTCCTTTAGTTAAACATTTGAAATTGAGTATCTAAATTACTACAGTGTAAAGGGATCAGTAAGACATTAAATTAAATTTGGTATTTTTGTTTGTTTGTTTGTTTCAACTGCTGCTCTCTTTGTCAAGAATAATGAATTCCTTAAATCCTCTGGTCTGACAATCTAGAAAATAAGATCTGTAGTTACAAAGCCTTGGTATTCTGAGAACATCTACAAATTCTCTACATTTTAAGTACTATATATATGTGATGTACTGCAGGATATTTTGGCAAAACCGTATTCTTTGGGGGACGCCTGACACAAGCTAGATAACACCTCACAGATACTGATCATTAATCTATACTATCAACTTGATTGACTTGAAGATGCTTAAGGCATTAGTCAATACATCTGGCTGTGACAGTGTTGGCCATTCCAAGAGGATTAACTGAGGAGAGAGTACCTGTCTTTAACATGTCTCGCACCATCCAATAACTCCAGAGATTTATTTGGTAGAGGAAAAGGCATGGGAGGGTGGTGAGTTGCCAAACTTCCCTTTCTGCTTCCTGGACACCATGGCATAAGTTCCTTTACTCTGCAATGTCCTACCTGCCTTTATGACTGGGAATACAAAACCCGTGAGCAATAGTAACTATTTCTTTCTTCAAGATTGCTTAGTTAGACATTCCATCAGAGCAAAACTAAAGCTGGTTCATGCACAATCTTTCCAGGTTTGCAGTTCACTATCAATGGTATCTATTGTGTAATATCGTTCTTGAATTGAACCATATACTGGAAATTTTGTGTTTTTGCCCACTTCCTTCCCAACCTTAAATGGATCCTAGCCAGCTCCTGGTAACAACCACTGTTTTCTCTATTTCAGTGACTATAACCTTTTTTAGATTTCACATATATAAAATAAGGAGTATTTGTTCTTTTGCATCTAGTTTATCTGATTTATTTCATTGAAGATAATGTCTTCCAGTTTATCCCCTTTATTATAAAGTGGAAGTTTTTTTTCTATGATTGAGGAATAATATCTCAACTCACATATCAACCATATTTCCTTTAGGCATTGATAGACACACAAGGTGATCTGATTTCTTTGTGTGTGTGTGTGTGTGTGTGTGTGTGTGTGTGTGTGTGTGTGTGTGTAATTGCTGGATTATCTTTTGGTCTTATTCTTATTTATTTGAGGGAACTTCATAATGTTTCCCTAGTGGTGGGTTAATATACATTCTTAACAGGGTAAAGGGATTTCTTTTTTTTTACATCTTCACCTATTATAATCACTCATCTTTTGTATAATAATCATTCTAACAATTTAAGGTATTAACACATGATGATTTTAATTTTCACTGCTTCTAATGATTAGTGATGTAGATAATTTTTATGTACCAGTTGGTTATTATTATGTCTTCAATGGAGACAAGTTTAGTCACATCTTTTATCCATTTTTATGCAAGTTACATAAATGCCAATCATAACAATAGGACAAGATTGTCTCTTGAATAGATGATGTTGTGTAAATAACATCCACACTCAATCATTAGACCTTTATTTCATATCATATTTTAAAATTCAACTCAAAATGAATTAAATACTTAAAAATAGACTATGAAGCAAAGTACTGAAATTATGTGAGGGAAAAATCCTACAGCATTGGCATTCGAGATAATTTTGAATGGCCCACAATACACAGGAGAATAATGCAAAATATCTGCAAATGGCACTAAGTTATTCAAAGTAGCCTTGCTACAACAAAGAAAAATTTGTTTCCTATGGAACAGCAAAAAATTAATTAATTAAAGCATACATATAAAAGGAATTAACATCGAATATAGGAAAGGAACTCAACTAGCCATCAAGTGAATAAATATGGTAATTAACATTTAATTAAGTATTATAATTAAATTTCCTTTTTAAACCTGTCAAATAAAAATATTAGGGGAACTAGTAGTACTCCAACTCTGTGCAAAGCAACCTAGTTTGATTTCAATTTGTTTTCTATTTTTTCTGCTTTCTCTTTTTTTTTCATGGGAAAGGGAGGCACAGTTGGTTCAGCATATATAGCAGGAATCAGCTGTCTCCTTCAGTCTCTGTCTTAATTAGCATTACAAAAGAGAAACACAGCATATATTAGGTGTAATTTCTAACCTCAGAAGAAAATGTTAACTTGAGTTCCTCAGCAAGCATGAGTTGAATTACTGTTTTTGCTCAAGGGAGGATATATTTAGGCTTGTTGGTAAAGTAGAAATTAGAGCAAGTGCTATAGTGTCACAGGTAGCTAGATGGCCTGGAGCACCCCCTCTCCTTCTGAATAATTAAGATCTGATTGATTCATATACACAGGCTCATGTATGCACCTGTACAAGTATGAGTAAATTTGTATACATACACATTTAATGAACTCAAGCCACAACTTCTAGACACAAAATTCTCTTGAGTAAATTTGATCCATCTTGTTCTTGTTGTGGTTGAAAAATAATAATAATAATAACAACAGTAATAGCTTCTTTAACCTTGTAAGCCTTGGGAGGGTAATTAGTGCTAATTGCAGTTATTTTTAAACATATCTATTCCAAGTAATCAGCTTTGTTTCCATAGGTGATCATTTTCATGGTGAAGAGCAAGGGATTCAAAGTGCCACAGAAGATAACAAAAGAAAAGCAGTGGCTTTATCTTTCTTCTACCATCCAAGAAACACACAGGCACATAGAACTGTACTGAGGGTTGGAATACTGTTGAGTACTGAAACAGATGTCCTGGGAATGGGCTCATCCTTTTACCAGTTTACCATGTGCCTCTGAGTTTCTTTTCTTGTTGCTGTGATCAGATTCTCTGACCACAGCAACTTTTGGGAGAAAGTTTAATTTTGTCTAATGTCCATCATGGGGGCAAAGTCAAGGCAGCAGCAGCTTGAAGCAATGATCTCATTGGGTGAACTCATGGTTGCTAGTAATCGTTTCTTTTTCTTTCTTTTATGAAGTTCAGGCTTCTATTTCTAGAACTGTTTACAACTCACAGTGAGCAGCTTTTCCCATAGTGATCAACATAATCAAGATAATATTCCACAGGCATACTCAGGGGTCCATCTCCAGGAGATAATAGAATATGTCACATTGATAATTAACAATAATCATCACAGAGCCATTGTCTTACTTTTAAAATACATTCTGACTTTTTTTTTTTTTAATCAGAAATTAAACACATCTGCCTAATACAGGATTTTAATAAAGGCTGTAAGGGCAAAATTTTGGGGGTGCTCTAGTTATTTTTCCTCATCTCCATGGTAAAATAGTCAAAAGAAGCAACTTGAAGAAGGAAAATTTTGTTTTGGCTCAAAATTTGAGAGGATATACAGCCCATAGTGGTGTGGAAGGTTTGGAGGCTGCCCCACGATCAGAGGAGTATGTGGCAGGGGCAGCTCCAACCAGGCAGCAGAGAATTAGACAAGAAGCGAGGGCACTTTGTAATGCTCAAAGCCAACATTCATGGTCATATCTGCCAACTAGGTCCATGTCCAAAAGATCCCAAACCCCTAGACCAGGTGATGATGGGCAGGGGCGATGGGTGGCTCCTAACCACAGGGTGACTCTATTGAAATGGAAGCCAACCGCACTCTGTTCTTAAATCCTATCAGCTATTTAGATCTGTTAAAACGTTTTGTTGTGGGATCAGAGTTCTAACTTTCCATAGGAAACCACCAAATCTCTACTTTTATCCCCTGTTGGTTCTATGCAACAGTAGTTCAAGTCTAGCCAGTCGAATTTTGCTATTCTGATCACACTGACGCAGCTCAGAGATGGCTTGTGATACTGGCAAAAGCAAAATCACCTGGTCACTAGGAAAAATACTTTCATGTGTGAAGGTTATTCATCTGTGAGAAGAGAGGTAAGGCTTCTTGCTTGAGCATCATAACTTTGGGGGTGAGATCTTAAAGGACAGTAACCAGATGAAGACACATTCACACCTAGGCATAACCAAAGCCTGTGGAATTCATTTGACTGTAGTCACTTAACTCCAGTTCTTTCTTTCTTTGACTGGTTGGTTTGGCTTTTTACTGCAACTACAATTAATTTTGACTCTCCTCTCCTCCCTTCCCTGTCCTCCCCTCCCCTCTTCTCTCCTTATCTCCTTCCCTCTCCTCCACTTCCCTCTCCTTTCTCCTCCCCTCTCCTCCCCATTCCTCCCGCTTCCTTCACTCTCCTTCCCTCCTCTCTTCCTTGACCCTCCTTCCCTCCTCCTTTCCTTTGCTCTGTTTCCTCTCCCTCTCTCTTCCTCCCCTTTTCACTTTTTTTAAATCTCTTTTCCTCAGCTTTCCTCTCTGTCTCTTTCACTCCATGCCATTCCAGGAGTTTATAACTCATGCTTGCTTGCTTTGTTTGTTTGTTTGTTTTTCAAATGCAAGGAACTCCAATTAGAAGTCTTAGTTGATAGGCTTCTTCACAATAATTCCATTGCGTATTTCCGTACTATTTGTAGGTACCTGTGGCATACAGTATAGATGGATTTAACCCCTTTATTGCAAGTGTGCCAGATTTTTTGAGAAGGCTAAGACATTTGATTCTAAGCTCATTTAAGAGAAACAATACTCAGGCTAAGTTTCAGATATTAATTTTTATGGAGCAATCTGGAAGCTTCCACCAGACCATAGACCCATGCTGTCTCTGCTACCTATCTTCCTAAGGCTACAAATTAATGGCTAATGACAGCATGACTGACAGAAACTAAATCATACATCCACATTTTAGCTGCAAGAGAAGCATCACATATTTACTTTTTAAAACTGTTCCCTCTTTTCCTTGCTGAGAGCCACATATTTGATTTAAAAAACAACAACAACATTAAACATGCTTTGAAAGAGTCAGGTAAAGATGAACAGCCTATGTCCACTCTGGCCATATTGTCTCCAATATGGATAATGTACAGTTATCTGAGGAATGAGTTGTATTTATTATCCCAGCCTCAGTGTAGACGTGGGTACCATCCAGCAGATTAAATTCATGAAACACTCACATTTATGGAGCCCCAAGCTGACTGCTAGGCCATCACAGGCAGGATATGCAATTAAAGGGGTTTTTCAGGCCAGAGAAGCAAAGGTCAGCTCTGCCTCCCAGAATTATATATTCAATACTTTCATTTCTGGCACTCTGGCAACAGATGAGGTTTTCCTTCTAGAAAAAATTAAATGCAGTGTCGCAGATGTTGGTATTCATTTTATATGGCAGCTGTGTATAATCAGTTTGATAATCAGAAAAAAATACATAAAGTACAACAGATTGTGCTCTGAGAGGTGTACTTACTTTTCAATGTTAGAGACTCCCCAAATGTCAACCTAGATTTCACTAACTTCTTAAATAACCAAGTACAATGACACAGAACCTAGAAATCCTGTGACTCCAGCTCTGAGCTCTGTATTCTCATCACAAAGCCCATCTGTAAAGACAGTTTGATTTGCTGAGTGCATTTTGAAAATCTTTTTCTCTCCTGTTCAGGCCTGGGTGTTCTTATCTCCAGTGATGAAATGGTGGCAACTCTGATGAGAATGGTAACTGTACTGAAGACAGGAAATACCAGCTGGGAGTGGAGACACATTATCTGTAACCTTGACTCCTCGGGGGCTGAAACAAGTGATCCCAATTTTAGGTTACATTAAAAAACAAAAACAAACAAACAAACAAACAAACAAAAACCCAACCTGTCTAATTCTCAATAAAGCAGAAGAGGAAGAAAATACCTATAATTTTCTACTCACTACCAACTCTTAGTCACAGTGTAGGAATATTGATTCCTATCTAGTACTATTTTTATTATCCTTTAATATAACTCTGCCCTAACACTAGAACTAATTAGTCAGAAAACAAGTCTCATTTTTTTTTTCATGTGTATGTTGACGGTGATGATGATGGAGAAGTGGCATTTAGTTACTGTGGCCTCAGTGCCAGTCATAAGCTGACTAGAACCAGTTTTGCCACAATAGTACCATTCATTGCCCTCTGCTCTGCTTCTCTCACATTAAACAATTTGACTTTATCCTTTCCTCAGCTCAGATCTATGGGTTATTGGTACTTGGTATGGAGATGACCAAATCACTCCAGCAGCCTTCTCTCTCAAAATCTCAACAGCTGGTCTTTGACTCTATTCTTAGGAATGCAAAGAAAGATACAATTGTACCTGATGGTAGTGTTCTGGGTATCAAAACTCAACATTTTATATAAAATTTAAAGAGCTGACAATATGTGACATATATGATAATGACTCATTTACAGTGTGACTTCTCCAATGTACAGTTTGGGATTAAGACAATTGTATCTTTCTGTTTTCTTTGCTAGAATATTTAGAGGCATACATAGTGAATGCAGCATATGTAATCCATTTGAAAGTAGACTTTAGAAAGTCTAGAGAAGCTGTGTACCTAAGACATCGTGTCATAGTGCTACACGCTGCAGGAAAATGTAAAGGAATCCAGCTACTATCAAAAAAGCTACTACTTGGAAAGGTCAAGGACTTTTCCAAAGGTCAAGTCATGGCTTAAGAAGTCTTGGTGATATTTTAGCTTTTGTGTATATATTAGCCAGTTCCTACAATGATTTTTCTCGTATGCTTTGGGTGCTTCCAAGAACTCCTAACAGTGTATTTATCTAAAATATCTATCAAGCATCCAAGGCCAAATGATCTCCTGAACTAAGATAAAACCCTTATGGATACAACACCTGTCTCATCGGTCAGGGAGATAGCTTTATTTCTTATGCAATTTAAGCTGAGATCCTCCTTTTTTATACAGCCTTACTAACAATATATACTCCTAACATTTTTACCTAATCACTTCTAGGAATGTAGTTAGAGCACATAAATTCCCTTTTTCTGGTATATTAATGGATTTTGGCTCTCAGTTGACCTCCTCCTTTACCACTCCCTTTTTAGGTTGTAAAAGCCACTGCCTGAAAAAAATTCTTGTCTGCCTTTATGACCCTGTCAGAATTCAAGCCTGGTGACCTTGCTTTGGTTAGAGCACTACTCTTGCATGGGTATATAACTGTAAACCTCAGAGACTTAGAGAGGATTTTGACTAGAAAACTAGATGGAGAACTAGAAGAATGAGATGGAAGATGAGAAAGAGGCGGGTGGGAAGGAATAAGATGGATAAGAATGACAAGAGAAAAACCAAGATGGACCAGAACTAAGATGAAAGAATTAAGATAGAACTTAGAGGGGACAGAAGATAAAGGTAGAGAGAAATCAGGCAAGAAAGGAGCTAGGCTTGAGTACAGAACTGCAGCTGTGTAGATAGAATCTTATCCCAGAGGAATAAAGTAAACGGACTAAGAGTTCTGTGTACTTAGATTCATTTCCTGAAAATAATTCTTGCCGTTCATAGTTTCTCTTCTGGGCCCCTGGGAAGAATATTATTAAGACGGACCCTTAATAATATTTGAGATCATAGAACCTGCCTACAACTTCTCTAGATGTTCAGACAGACATGGTCAAAACTTGGCATTTAACTGGCACACACAGTTAGAATTTTCAGATGGATTTCTTTCAATATTTCACCATATTCTGTTTTCTTTGCTTCTATTTTACGTTAGTAATTATTGCCTTTATCCTAGTTTTCCAGCATAGTCAGTTCTTCTATGTCATGGTTCTTAGGAAGCTGAATTTACCTGCACCAGTGCATACTTTGTCTACATTCCATCTTTTATTATTTGTGCTTCAGAGGCTGTAACTGAAAGCTGCTTATACCTACTTTCTCCATTTGATCCTCTCTGTAAGTCATAAGATCTCTACCTGACTCAGTTCTTCCATTTTATTATTACTCCAGCAGGGAGCAGACAGTTCTGGTCAGCCTGGTTATTCTGTTTCAAAAGAAAATGGAAATCAAACACAATTATGATATGAGTGTTGATTTCAGTTTGTGATTCCCTCATGGTAGTTGTCTGAAGAACCTGCCCTTAACCTGGAAAGAGTACAGAAGGTGAAAAGCTGATTAGCTGCACATATATGCAAGGGCTAGTCAGTCAGTTTACTCCTGCGCATTGTTTCATTTTGTGCTGAAGTGAAAATCAAGGTATATAACATTGTCCATTTTTCAGTTGAACATTGAGTTGAGCATGATGTTTATAAAATAAGCTAAATACAGCCAGATCCTGACTCAAACTTGGTCTTCAATCACTGACATTAGAGTTCAAGAAAATCTGATCATTCATATTGAAGAATAGGATACATTTTAAAGGTTTTTTTTTTCTCTCCTCTCTCATTGTTTTTGCTAAAATCTCTACTGACTGCTACCTGAGCATTTCTTTCTCTAATATTCTGCATTCTGAAATCTCAATTGTGAGTCTGATTTTACTCAGTAAGCACTTAACACATACAATTTTAATGTAATGTTCCTCTTATTAAGAATCAAGCTTGCACTATTAAATTATGATAAATAGTACTGACACAGAATATTATTTATTATTGAACTCTACTGTCATCTTTTTTGGCAACCCAAGAAAAATGAGTGATGCAGTTAATCTGATAACCAAATTTAAGGGACATTGCCTGAGAGTGAAACCCTAACATTTTATTACTCCATTACATGTGACCTTTCATGGTTGTCTTCAATATTTAATAATAGCCAGGAAGAGGCCAGCCTTATCAATTATTTTTAGTACTTGAGATTAATATGTATAATATTGATTTTCAAATGCGTACCAACTAAAAATATAAGGACACTAAAATAAAAGTTTAATATTTATTGAGATATATTACATGGCCAGAGTCAGATAAAGGTGAATTATCTTATTTGAATCTCATAACTATCTGTGACTTTCATACTTTATCTCCTTATCAGAGTAAGAAAATTAAACTAAGTATAAAGAGAAACAGCATTCACTTCAGACTAGATGAGTCCTAAAGACAGAATGATTTAATCCCTTAATCACTATTCTATTGCTTCCATTCATATACAGACTGCATATGAGTTCTCTTCACTTGAAATTCAGTATACTCTTTTCTTGTAAGGTTGAGAACTATAATGTTCCTGAGAGTAATTTCATGATTAGCAAATTTAGGCAACAACTCATTTACTATTTTTCAAGCACAATTTGGCATGTGGATAATATACAATAAATGAAAATTAGAAAACTTTTTGGAGTTAACATTATACTAGTATAGGAGAAAATATGTAATGTACATAGCACTATGTTACACCAGATCACATAAGAAGACTTTGTCACTAATTCACAGAGAGATAGCTTTTACCACATCCTCACATAGAAAAAAAAAAGATAGGGATGACAGGCAATGATGATGATTTTGCAAAAATTTTGGCTTCTATGAACCCCTATTTTCTAGGAATTTCAGAATCTCTGCTCAAGTTTTTGAAAGCATAAGGAATTACATGGTTCTAATTATTCCTGCTTAAAAGTTTTGCAATGTGTTTAAACATAAATGCCAAAATTTGTTTGTAGTGACAAGCCATAGTATAAGAGAAAGACAAACTTTCACATGTGATGTTCTTGACAGATTCCTCATCATTAATCAATGTTCATAAGCCAATACCTCAAAGTGTAATTATAGGTAATGAAATTCTTCTGTCATGGAATGTATTGAATACTCTTTTTCATCTGGACCAAAAGCATGTTGCCAAATTCACATCCTCCTTTTTTCCCCCTGTGCTTGGTTCCTAATATACATGTCATTAGTTACCCTGCTGCTCAGTCCTTGTATTTTCCTGTAGGACTCATACTGCTCCAATGAATTGACTTGGGTTGGGAGGGCAATAATCTTGTTGATCATGGGGAAGAATGGATTAGAATTTTAAATATTAGGGTATAGAAAAGTTCAGATATCACCTGTAGCCTCTGACTGATAAAAAAAATTAGTGGATATCACAAACTGATGATGAACAGCAAAATTATAGGGCATATAGAGGAATCAAACTGTCAAGCACTGGCAAACTAAGAGGAATGTTTCCAATCACAGAATAAAACTGAAGAGAATCGT
This sequence comes from Peromyscus eremicus, assembly GCF_949786415.1. NCBI lineage: Eukaryota > Metazoa > Chordata > Mammalia > Rodentia > Cricetidae > Peromyscus > Peromyscus eremicus. The sequence goes on along the minus strand of NC_081420.1, from coordinate 109,891,409 downwards.
TGGTGCTAATGTTTTTTTGTTTTTTTTTTCATCTCTTGTTTATTGTCTTTTAAACTCTTAGAAATATTTGAGGTCACTTCCTAAGCTCATTGGGATACGGCTGTATCCTTTAGAGTGCTGAATAGCTCTTTCATCTGAGAAAATGTATTGCCTTTTAGTAACATGGATAGCTAATTCTGATTACATAAAATAGTTTAAATTTCTGTTCTAGTTTGGTGTTCTGCTGCTGTGATAAAGCACTGACCAAACCTCAAAGTCAGGGAAGGTTTATTTCATTTTAAAATTTCAGATTATAATACATCACCGAGTGAAGTCAGGGCATGAATTCAATATAGAACCTATAGTATGATATCTCACCTGTCTAAGGATGGAAATGCTTTCAGTGGACTGAGCTACAATATATCAATTTGCCATTAAGAAAATGTCCCACAGACATAACAATAGGCTAGTCTAGCAGAGGTAACTCCTCAGTGGGGGTTTTCTCTTTCTAGGTGATTCCAGTGTATATCAGGTTGATTAAAAAAAGTCACACCAGCACAACTGCAAAACTAATACCTGTTGGATGAAAGTTGTGCTGATAATCTAATGTCAGTTACAATGCCTTCTTAGAAAAATGTAGATGCATGTAGATGTAGAGCAATTTCAATTCATTATCAATAGATTCTGTATTCATAGTATTACTATATCTAAGCCTTTTAAACCATGAGAAAAAGAAAATGATTACTTTTCTCTCTTAGGCATTTTATTACCATGTCTATAAAAATCATAGTGTCCATTTTCTTAGAATTATATTTGATTGTATGTTTTTTTTCTCTCTCCACTGAACTGAGGACATTTTTTCAAGTGAAATATCTTCCATTCCCTCTTTGTGTTTTCTTCCTGAAAATACAGAATCAAAGATGATAGAGATAAAGGAAATCACAGAAAATGTTGTATGGGCTGTTGCACTGTGATTAGATTTTTAAGAACAGTAAGCTTGACTCTGTGAACTGTGTGGTAATATGGAAGCACTACATGTGCAGATTTGTATGTTTGTGTAACAGTACTAAAAATATGACATGGTTCTAAGAAACTTCCTTCCTGCCCCTCACTGCCTAAATATCCCTATACTATATTATGATTCTGATTGAGTCACGAGCCCCTCCCTATGCTGACTTTGGTTCCTGATAAGTCCATGCTTCACTAGTCTGTCTGAATGCCAGTCCTCCCATAGCATCCTAGAGTGGTTAAGTACCTTAACTACAATGTTATATTCTAGCATAAATTCTTCAAAACTTCCTACTTAATCATCTTCACATTTAGACCAACATGTTTTAACTATTGACAAGTGCTGAAAAATAATCTTAACAATCTATTTAGTGCCATTTATATGTGTGACAAAATTATTTCAAGAAAACACACAAAATGTTAAGGAAATGAAATTTCTGAACTGCTAACAGTGAAAATCACTTACGTATATAATTTATTGTCATGTTAAAACTAGAGGATGACCAGCACTATTTACTGAAGATGCTGTGTTTCTTGCTTCCTTACCAAAAATCAGGTGTTCATAGGTATGTAGATTTATATCTGGTCTTTAGTTTGATGCTATTTATCAACATGTCTGCTTTTATACCAATACAAGGCTATTTTTAATTACTCTAGTTTTGTAGTACAACTTGAAATCTGGAATGGTGATAACACTAGCTGTTCTTTTATTGTTCAGGATGATTTTAAATATCCTAGGCTTTCTGTTTTTCCATATGAAGCTGAGAATTGTCCTTTCAAGCTCTGTGAACAACTGTGTTGGAATTTTGATGGGGATTGCATTGTATCTGTAGGTTGCTTTGGATAGGATGACCATTTTTACTATGTTAATCCTACTGATTCATGTGCCTTGGAGGTCTTCTGATGTACTGTGTGCTTTTAATGTGGAGAAAGGAGACATAGGACATGATCAAACAAGGACCAAAACTTTAAAAATTTCTTTGAAGAAATCGTGTACGATAGCTGACTAGGACATGAAGCTATGGCTTCAAAGTTGACAGATGGGAGTTTCAAGTCTATGAAAGTTGTTAAAAAAACATTTGTAATCATCAGGTTGTGAACTTATAGGAAAGCATAATACATAGAGGACAGATAGGAAAAACTTCTGACTACAGATTTTCATTAGATAGTTCAACTTACTAGTGATGTCCTGAGAAGATTGGCAAGTCTAATGCTTTTGCAAAGAGCATCATAATGAGTTAATTTGTCTGCTACTATTATAGAAATTGATAATATTTGTATATCTGTGACATATTAACCATGCTTTGGGCAATGAAGAAAGACACACACACACACACACACACACACAGAGAGAGAGAGAGAGAGAGAGAGAGAGAGAGAGAGAGAGAGAGAGAGAGAGAGAGAGAGAGAGAGAGATTGACTTGGTTGAATGTTCTAATGAACATTCTCAGAATTGCACCAATATGGCTCTTCCTAATAATTCTTATATTAGGAGAACAGGAATAAAAATAAATCTCTTGGACACAGTGTGGTTGATTGTTAGAATAGAACATTTTCTTTAGTAGAATTTGCTTCACGAATCATATTTTTATTATTTTATTCAGCAATAGATCTGAGAAGATATAATAATATTTAACATTTTTGTGAATATAAAACAAAGGGACAAGTAGAAATCTAAAATTTCAAGATTTTACTTTCTGACAGGTCAGTTGAAATTTTCCCAAACCTGGCTATGTCTTAGATCACAGCTATCTCAGTCTTCGAATTCACATAGTTTGCTCATAAACACATGGGATGTTTCATCAAATATTTTTACCTTGTGTTCATGTCCACCATAATTAATATAGCATGCCAAATGAGAAAACTGAGGTTGAAAGGTAAGTAATGTGCTCAAGTTTACACGTTCAGAAAGTGCTAAAGCCAGATGTTTGGATAAATTGAAATAATTCCAAAGACCACATTCTTAGTCATAAATGAATCATAAGATGTTCTGCATCTGTTGACACTGTATAGAAAGACAATGTGGATATTCCTAAAAGTATTCAATATAACCTGAGGCAATACCAAATGGCAGTGGCAGGTAAATAACAGAAATAAATGCAGCCCAGTAAAGCTGTTGAGTCAGCTCACCTGTGCCCCTTCAAAGGAGAGTGGGACAACCCAACAGCAGCTGTTTTAGCCTATTATTAACAATCCTTATTCCACTCAATGAGATCCTAGAAATTTAAGCCTTCTCAACAGTTCCTGTTTTTATATTTGGAAGATGAAGAAAGAATACTTTAAAGATTGTGTGGGTCAAAACTAAATGAGTAAAGAATAATACTTGGTCAGATAAGATATTGCAGTACATTTCAAATACAAAACCTCTGCTCCAGGCATAAGAAGTGTTAGCTGGGAGTCTAAGCCCTTGACTTAAGTATTCCCCTATGAGAGATATCCAGGCATGGTTAAAACTTGAATGTGTATTTCTTTTTAAAAGACAAATTGAAGCAAGACTCTAGGGATTGCAGATCTTCTGAGATGTTGAAATAACTATAGACCTCGAGGGATTCTCCCTTTACCTTCTCAAGCTTTATATGACCATTATTGAAATTTGCAGAGGATTCAGTTAGAAAACAGCATAAGGATCCTACAGGTCTTCCAAGTGTTTTATCCTCCTTCTTTTCAATTACTTTAATTTCTCAGTTTTGTCTCTTTTTTCACTCAGATTGAGATTATAGGAAAGGGGTAGAATTCCCCTACCCCAATATATTGATTGTGAGTGTAAACACAAGTGAACAGTAAAAGTCTGGAATTTGAGGACTTTCTAGCAGAAGGTTGGTCAAGAAATCCTAACCTGAATATGTTTTAGATGATGACTGCCTCAAACAGCGGTTTGAATTCACAAAGAGTTTGCACTTAAGTCATTTCAGAGCTCCTGGCAACTTGATTCACTAATCTTGCTTTAGAGAATTCATCAAAGCTTTTGAACATTTATATCTATCACACGATGCTAGAAGATATTAAAGTATTTTTGATTATACAATTATATCACCATGAAGGGCTCTGTCTCAAGGGGAAAGAAAAAAGTAATGCAATCTTTGGACTTGCCAATGTAAGAATGAGAGGATAAATAAATGAACAAATGAACGTGCAAACTTTCTGAGATTTGGAATATCCTTGCTATAGATGTATCTACGTTCATAGAAGGACTATTGATATATATTTTTTTTCTGTTTGAAAGCCATATGTACCTTGTGTTACTCAATGCCAATAGATTTCTTGGTTGTCTGTCAACATGCATAGAACTTCTTGTAACCTAGACATCTTTACAGGTAGAATATTATGTTTAATATTGCTATATTGAGAATTCAAAATATCTATAGGTTAAGGATAGAGAGAACAGCCAAGTCAGTTTTAACATCATAAAAAGAAATATATGTTTTAAGTAGGGATGTTCAATGTCTTCTAAAAGCCCATGTGATAGAATGTTGGCCCCAGATTATAGTGCTGCTGGAAGGCAGGAAGATCTGTAGTATACTGAAGCTAATGGAAGAATGCCACATAATTAGATATACATTCTGGAAGGTGTTGGGGTTGTGACCCTTTCTTGTCTTGCTCTTTGCTTTCTGAATTCAGAGTAAGTGAGCAGTTTCTTAATTCTTATAATCCAACCATAATTTACTGTCTTCCATCCAAAAGAAATAGGGCAGAGAACCATGGATTAAAAGCTTTGAAAATGGACTCCCGGAGCTCCACCCAGGGCCTAGCCATGGATCTCTGCATCCAGATCCCTCAGTCATTGGATGGGGTTTCTAGCATGACAATTAGGGTGTTTAGCCATCCCATTACCAGAGTAGGTCAGTTCGGGCTGTCTCTCGACCATTGCCAGCAGTCTATTATGGGGGTATCTTTGTGGATTTCTGTGGGCCTCTCTAGCACATTGCTTCTTCCTATTTTCATGTGGTCTTCATTTACCACAGGGGAGGCTTTGCCTTGGAGGAGGTGGGAATAGGGGGTGGGCTGGGGGAAAGGGGAGAGGGGCAGGAGGGGGGAGAACAAGGGAATTTGTGGCTGATATGTAGAACTGAATTGTATTGTAAAATAAAAATTAAAAAAAGACTAAAAAAGAAGCTTTGAAAGTGGGGATAAAAATAAATCTTACTTTATAAGTTGTGTATCTTTGATAATGGTGACAAAAGGTGACCAATATTCACAGTGAAATTTTCTCAATTACATGTGTGAGAACAAAGTTTGAATAAGTTTAGGGGTACAAATATATCCTAGCTTTCTGTCAACCAAGAACAGTGAGATGGTAAGTACAGTATCTATTCCTTCCTGTGCCTTCAGCTGGATTTTAGTGGACTTTGGCCACACATGACACTCTTCTATCCTATGGGGTATTCCTGAGACAGTTTCTTTGCCATTCCCTTCTGTTCTATGGTCTAGCATAGCCAGACCCCTTTGGCTTATTTCAGCATCATGTGCTTTTTCTTCTCGTAAATTCTGATCCTTGGAAAATTTATTTAGATTTCAATTTTCTGAAGTAAAAACATGGACTCTTCATATGTATAAAATGTCACCCAAGGGAGCAGGTAAGATGAAAGAGGTCTCCAGCTTTACATTTTATTTAGTTTGCTTTTACTAACTCAAATGAGATAATTGATATCACAAAATAAGTTCAAAAGTGTGTATATTTTACTCATTTTATAAGAAAGCTTATGTATTTTGATGATGCTACCTGAAATTTATTGTTGGGACAATAAAATGTATTCATATGTAGACACAGTATGTGTACAAATATACACAAACACATATGTATCTTGTCTCTTACTAGTTTTATTTAGTAAAGATTTCTTTTTTATTGGCATTCTTTTTCTTTTTTCTTTTTTTAATTGAGAACTTTTAATGTGCTTGAATCAAGTTTCATTCATTCCCTACTTTTCCTGGGTACACCCCCTTTCCTTTCCTGTTTAATAGTAGAGTCCCATTTTCCCTATCAAGGTCAATTTGTGCTGCCCAAATATTCTGGGATGAGGGGCCTTCCATTAGAACATGGTTGGCTTCCTAGGAGCTACACTTTCAGAGAAAACTGAATTTTCCTTTTTCAGCAGGTAAGAATTGCAAATAGCTCCTTAGCTAGGAATGGACTTTCTTGTCTGACATCCCTAGAACACAAGTTTGGTTGATTTTGCCTTTAATATTTCAAATCCAGCTATAAGAAGTTACATGTTAATGAGTATATGTCATTTTAGTAAAAGGTATAAATAAAAATAAAAATAAATGAAAATTTATTGTATTGCTAGTCTATATGGCAATCAATTTTATATTTCCTGTCAAATTAATTTTGGCACTCTTTTGAATATACATATATATATATATCTCACATTTCCTATAATGCTTTAAAGTACCTCCATTATGCTAATTAATTTCTTAATCTAAGTCATGTCAAAACCTAATATTTGACCCAGAAAATGAAATGTAGCAATGATTGTAGATTGCAACCTGAATCCTTCTACCTAATCCTGCTCAAATCACCAGTATATTTATTCAAAATATGTACAGGCTACCCCAAATAGAAGCATTTTAAAACACTAAGTACAAAATTAATGCTTCTCTATGAAAGTGTAAATTCCTCACTCAGTCTTCATGAATAGGTGAAGAGAAAGCTCAGAGGCTCAGGCAGATCAATAGCATGCATTTAGGCTCAGCACTTTCTCTTGCTAGATCTATATTTTAACAAGTCACTTTCCTAGGCGTACATTTTCCACTTTTAAAAATGAAGTGGTTAAAAATATATCTGTCATAGACTTTCAAGTTCAAGGAAGTGTTTGATCCTGAATTTAAAAATCTTACTTTTGGATATTTTCAAACATACAATTTCTTACCCATTTGTGTCTACATAATCATCAGTTTCTAAGAATGTTAAGAATTTGATATACAAAGTTGTTAATAGATAATGGACTTGGTAACTAAGCACACAGGCAGCACAAGAGAACTCCTGGCTAATTTCTCTGTTGACAGTGATTTTTAAAAGTCCTCAACAAATATTAGCAAACTTAATTCATTAATGTGGCAAAATGAATAAAGATTATGTCAAATGGGATTTATCCATAACATGCAAAATTCATTTAGTATATAGAAATCAATCAATGTTATACATTGCATTAACAGAATAAAAACAAAAAAGCTACAAGATTATCTGATTTGGTGTTGAAAGCCTTTTACAAAGTAAAGCATTCTTGATAAAATTTTTTAATATTATAGGTATAGAAAATTACTCGATTTGATAAAACTAATTATGAAAAATTCACAAATAATACAACCACTGAGACAGAAAAAAATGTACATATTTTCTTCTTAGGTCTAGAACATAGCAAAGGTGGCCTCTTTTGCCTTTTATAGTCCAAATAGACTTAGGAGGAGTATCATAAGCTTTCAGACAAGGGAAATAATTAAAAGTTTTCAATTCAGAAAGGGAAAAATAAAATTATCTATTATCAGTTACAGATGGCATTGTTGTTTAATATATAAAGTAATCCTGTCACCTCTCTAGAGGCACTGGGACCTCAGAGAATGGAGCCCATAAATGAGGCAGACTAAAGTATCGTGCAATATCTAACTTTACTTAGAGCCTCAGACAAATTATACTATAGGGTTAGGGAAAGTCATGAGTAACTTTCTCATGAGTTCAAGTATCACAACCACAGGGACAAGCCATATAGTGCAGAAACATGTCTTTACATAGAAGCATATAGAGGATAGCATTAACAGTTAATTGAATGTCATCAGCGAGGAATATTTAATAAACTGAAGTGAATTTACTCCTATCCACTCCTAAGCACATTCCAAGAACAATTCTGTGTTTTGAAGAAACTGAGATCACAAGGCTCTTGTCTTTTTTTTTGGAGTTTTCTCACAAACACTCAGAATTCTCACAGGACCCCATTTTTAGACTGTGTTCCAACACAATCCCAAACTCTACTAAAATTATGACATATGTGAATATATAATAGGCAAATACTATAAGGTGCAGGATATCAATTAATACACAAAATCCATAATATGTTCATTCACGAACTGCTATTATTTTTTAAAATGATATAAAGAATGTAGTCCCATTTATCATACCATAAAATATTTTTGGGTATATGTAATCAAAAAAAAAAAAAAAACCAAAAACCAAAAAACGAATCAGATCTTTTTATTCAAAACTGAAAAGTACTAATGAAACAGTTCAAGTATCAAGTGATGTAGAGGTGTTCTGTGATCAGAAACCGAAAATAAAACAGTAATGTCAACAGCACTCAAAATAGCTAGTAGATTAAAAAAAAAAAAAAAAAAAACCTTCCAAAATAGCAATGCCATGCCTTACAAAAACAAAATTTTTTCAGTCTCCAAATTTGTGTACTACCATGGAAGACTGTAAGTAGTCAAGCGATTTTTAAAATGAAAGGCAAACGTTCAAACCACGGGCTATATTTTTTTTTGTTGTTTCTTTGTTTCTAGATCTATTGTGTGCTTCAGAAAGCTAACTTCTAAGCATTTGCCAATGAGACCCCATTGCTTTCTAATTCCAGTAGTTTGGGATGCAAGGTAGAGGTCAGCAGGAGACTGGGCGCTGAAAGTCAAAGGAAAGCAGGCAATTTTCCTGCTGGGCTGCACTTTGATAATGCTCTCTTCCACCTGAAGCCAGCCTCCTGCCAAGAAGCACGCTGACCAAAGTTCATGATAAATCTGTAGGCAGGTGTAAGGAACAAGCCTTTTTAAAAGTACAATCATGGGGCTATATTATTCAGTGTTCTTATAAATATTCAGGACACTAAAATCCTGGCTATTGAAGAGAATTAAATATACCACCTAACTTTTAAGACTAGTACTATGTCTTATATAATTTTGAATGGACTTGTTTTTAGTTTGCTTCTGTTTTGTTCTCTCTCTCTCTCTCTCTCTCTCTCTCTCTCTCTCTCTCTCTCTCTCTCTCTCTGTGTGTGTGTGTGTGTGTGTGTGTGTGTGTGTGTGTGTGTGTGTGTGCATGTGTGTATAACCAAGAGGTTACATGAATGAATCTGAGTTGACGACAGAATAACTTGGTAAAGATGTGAGAAACTAGACACAATATTGGCAAAAGTAGATTTTGTGATCTCTTCTCATGTCATATCTTCTTATATTTGGTACATAAATTCAAAATCAAAATGCAGATCCCTCAGCAAAAATACTTTTGAGAATGTGTTTCAAAAATGTTTAAAGCATGGTACATAGGAAAGTCTTCACCAAATTATCAGAAAAATCAGAAGTCTGAACTATGTTCAGTTTTCACTATGAAGAACATGATTTAAATACAGGGAATATTATTAAAGAGAAACATTTTATAAGAAATAAGGAAATATACTGTTGTATGTGAAGAGTAACATAGAAACAAAATTTCTATACACGACTGGGATTTTTTTTTCAACAATTGGTTGTATTTAGAACACAATATTGTGGCTTTAATTGGGGGAATATTTGATATGAAAATGGACAGATGATAGATAAATACATGACAGACTGATATACATATACATTCATACTTATATACTTAGATGTTAAATAGTTTCATAGATGACAATAGATACTAGATTACAGAAAGAGACGGATAAATCCATGGTAGATAGACAGATGAGATAACAGATAATAGATATATTACACCTTTTACATTAGATAGATGACACTTAAATAAGTAGGTAAACAGATGAAAGGTATGATAAATAAGTAGATAGATGGTAGGTTGATAGATGATAGATTGATAGAAAATGTTTCATTCTTTCATGCTGTGTTATTTACTTTTATGTTTCTATGATTTAAAAAAATCATGACAAAGCAGTTCATAGAAGGAAGGGTTTATTTGGGCTTATGGTTTCAGAGGAGGAAAGAGCCCATCAGGATAAAGCTGGAATTCATACCCTCAGTAATAAGCACAAAACAGAGTGAACTGCAAGCTACTGAATTTGTTCCACTTGAGGGTAAAAATGTATCATTTAAGTTTAATTTCCATGGGGAACTTTTTTGTCCTTTATTATATAATGCATCATTTGTTTTTAAATCTATGGACTCACAAAAACTTAGGTTACCCTTTGAGTTAGAATCCAGGATGGCTTTATACATTTTGTTCAAATTATTCTGACTTTTGTCATTGAAAAATATTCTATTTGGGTCCTATATCCCTTGACATGCTTACTATAGTGTATGTGTGTGTGTGTGTGTATGTGTGTGTGTGTGTGTGTGTGAGAGAGAGAGAGAGAGAGAGAGAGAGAGAGAGAGAGAGAGAGAGAGAAGATATGTTTGTGTGTTATCTATTAATACTTTGGCAGCACTTGAAAGTACTCCAGGTTGAACATTTAGAATTGTCAGCAACCTCCTACAATCAGTAGTTTCTCCAAAAAGATATGGATTCTCTTTTGGGAAAGTGATATTAGACGCCAAATTTTGTGTAGTGAGTGTGCTCATTGATAATTTGATACTGTTTCTAGATCTTTCCAATGACAGGTTAAGGGAGTTCATATGAAGTAATATGTTCATATGTATATCTATAGTAGATAATAATAGTTTATGCCTACACTGCAGTTTCTAACGCTAACCCATTCCTGTGAATTATTTTAGCCATTGCTTCTTTGTAACCTACAACTGAAACACAGTTGGAAAGCTGTTCCTATTACCATTTATTTATGTATTTCACTACAGAGAAGTAAGCATTTAACTTGGTGGTAGAGCGCTCATTTAGCACCCACGACTTCCCAGGCTTCCGTCTCTACAACAAAAGCAAACGAACAACATCACAAGACCAACAAAATCATTCCAGGATTCATATCTCATAGTTCAGTGGGAGAAAGACAAAAATATTTTCAACTATGATATGATTCTGATCTACAAATCCATTTGACTTTAGTGTTAATCCGCTTAATTCTATAGTCACTTAGATGATATATATTTCCTGAACTTGACATGAAATTGTTCTATGTATCTCAGTTAGAGTGTTCTCTCTTTGTTGTGTTTTGCATTCCATCTTGAGACTGTTTCAACTGTATATATAAATTCTACTTAAACTTGAACACGTTAGCGTTCACTCATTGCTATAAATTTTTGTGGAGCTGTATAAATATAATGCCATATATCATCATTACAGCTGTGAAGAAAAGTTTGACTACCTTAAAGAAAATCCTTGTGCTTCACAGATCTAAGCTCTCTCCTTCCCAGTCTCTGGGAAACCATATCATAGATAAGTTCACTCATTTTCAATGTAGTTTTGAATTTTTCAGGATGCTGTAAAATGAACTCAATGGCAAGCAGCCTTTTTCAGGCTGGATTTTTTTCACTTAACATTACACATTCCAGTGTCAACTATATTTGAATTAATGACTATGGATTACTTTTTTAAACACTGTATAATGCTCTGTCTAATGAAGATGCCCCAAGTTATCAAATTACCTTTGGAAAACATTTTTATTGAGGCCAATCTCATTTATAGTGAATGAAACTGATCTAAACATTTCATGCAGGATTTTATGTATCAATACTATCTTACCTTTTTGTTGTTGTTCTTTTATTCTTAAAAAAAAGATCTTCAAATTGAAGACATGTTGAAATGTCATTGCATCTTACTAGCTAACACAAATGAGGAACATAAATGAGCTCAACTATAAAACTGTCATCTAAACAGTTGCTTCTCTGAGTACAATTGCACTTTCAGTTCCAAATTCTGCCTTCACAGGTGCTGTTCTAATCTAATCTTTTAATCTTATCTTCAATTTGATGTTGTACTGATGGTAATTACATTTCTCATTGTCTGTCTGTCAGTTTTATGTAGATGGACTCTTGTAGCTTTAACCAGACAGAATGTTTCTAATTTCTCTATTAGATTTCTCTACAGAACTTTTTAAACGATTTACTAAATGCTAATCAATTACACCCTCTGAAATGGCTTCAACTCTAACAAGAATCAAAGAAGGCTATTCACTGTGTCTAATATGGTTCAGGTTTCTCATGTAATAGTATGTGTCAGGGAACAGACACTTTGTCTCCAAAAGGAGACCTTTGATACATTCACTAATGCAATAGTGAATGTTGATGGATTCTTAGTATAATACTAACATTTTACAATGTGTCTGGAAAAGCCTTTTTCAAGTATGAGTAATTCTGTTATTTATTCCTTTTTTTTCTGTGGAAAAAAATGTGGCTTTACCTACTGTCTGTATATCCTGGCAATAATTTTTAAATAAATATTTTTCTAATTGTGATTTATTAATGTTTCAAAGATTTAATTGTTTAAAATAAGATACAACTATATAATTTTCTCTTTTCCTTTAATTACCTTCCTCCAAACCTTCCCATGTACCAACTCTTATACTCTTTGAAATTTGTGAGATATATATATATATATATATATATATATATATATATATATATCCTCCTCACACTGTCACTCTGTGTTTTATTTTTAATTCTGTGTGTGTGTGTGTGTGTGTGTGTGTGTGTGTGTGTGTGTGTGTAAGGGTATGTGTACTTGTGTGCAAATGCCCATTGAGGCCAGAACAGGATATTAGATACCCTTGAGATGAAGATGTATGTGTTTGTGAACCACCTGATTTGGGTGCTAGTAACCAAATTTGGGTCCTCAGAAAGAATAGCATGTCTTCTTAACCGCTGGACCATCTTTGATTTCCTTTCTAGTGATATTTTTGATGCAATATCTGAAGAAAAGAAGAATTCACAGGAGCTATCTCAACATAAGACGAAAGTACTTAGGAATCAGTGAGGACTTTTAAGAAAAGATGATCTCCTTCATACTGTAGACAAAAGGAAAACACTTGAGTTAATTTAAATTATTTTAATATATTAATTGTGTTTTCTGAAATGTGATTATGTCATAAGGTTGGAAGACTTCAAGAAAGTTCCTTGACTATCTGCCTCATCCAATAGAAGCAACAATAGTAACAATTCCAGACAAAAGATAACCTTTTGAAAATGACAGTGGTAAAACCAAAAACAAACTAAGACAATTTCATGATTGACATAAGTCCAAAAAAGGAAGGAAGGAAGGAAGGGAAGGAAGGAAGGAGGGAGGGAGGGAAGGAAGGAAAGAGGGAAGGAAGGAGGGAAGGAAGAAAGGGAGGGAAGAAGGAAGGAGGGAGGGAGGGAAGAAGTTAGGGCTAGGAACTTCAAAGTTATAGTTCTTAATGCCAGAAGGCATTAAAAAAATTCCTTCCTAGCTGCATATTCTGTGACTAACTCATTATATTTTTGGGTTTTCTGTCACTTGTTGGGGGACATCATCTAAAAGAACATAAGAAGGAGTCTGGACACATCCCATTTTAGCTCCAGGTAGTGACTGACTTTGGCAGTGGGTATAGAGAATAAACTTAGACAGGAATAAGTACTGAAATACTAGTATTCTGCATCTAAGCATTTAGCACTAATTCAACATTCTAATGTATCAAACACGGAATGAAGAAGCAAAGGCTCGGATTTCTAGTCTTGTATTTGTAATTTTCTTACACTTAGAAATCTGGTAAGAAGCAATGAACTAGGTTGACTACTCCTCTTTATAAATAAAGATTTATTGGAATGAAGTCACATTAATTCTTCCATATGTTGTCTATAATTAATTTCTGTGGTGGTTTGACTATGAATGACCCCAGAGGCATATGTATTTGAATGTTTGGTCATCAGGGAATGTATATTTGAGAGGGATTAGGAGGTGTGGCCTTGTTTAAAGAGGTAGGTCATTGAGGGTAGGCTTTGAGGTTTCATAAGCCCAAGCCAGGCTCAGTGTTTCTTTAGTTCTTGCTGCCTGCAGATCTGGATGTAGAACCCTCAGTTACTTCTCCAGCACCATGTCTGCCTGTGTGCTACCACGATCCCTGCAGTAATGACAATGGATTAAATACCTGACTTTAAGCAAGCCCCAATTAAATGCTTACTTTTATAAGAGTTACCATGGTCATGGTGTCTTTCTGCAGTATAGACCACTGACTCAGATACCTTTTCATTACTGTGGTAAATAGGCTCAAGCTAACAGAATGAATATGAAAGCAGGAACCATCCTTCTGCTACATGCAGAAGATAGATATTATCTCAGAGTAAAGGGTTGGAAAAAGATTTTCCAATCAATGGGACCTAAGAAGCAAGCTGGTATAGCTGTCTTATTATCTAACAAAGTAAACCAAACTGAAATCAAGCAAAAGAGATAGAGAAGGACATTTCATATTCATCAAGGGAAAAATCCACCAAGATGATTTCTCAATTCTGAACATCTATGCCCCAAATTCAAGTGCACCCACATTTGTAAAAGAAACATTACTAAAGCTTAAATCACACATTGAACCCCACACATTAATAGTGGGAGACTTCAACACCCCACTCTCACAAATGAACAGGTCTTCCAGACAGAAACTAAACAGAGAAAAAAGGGAACTAACCAATTTTATTACTCAAATGGACCTACAGAAATCTCCAGAACATTTCATTCAAACACAAAAGAATATACCTTCTTTTCAGTGTGTCATGGAACCTTCTCTTAAGGTGTGAGCGCATACTTGGTCACAAAGCAAATACCAACAGATACAAAAAGATTGGAATAACTCTCTGCATCTTATCAGATCACCATGGGCTAAAGTTAGAGTTCAACACAATCAGCTAAAGAAAGTCTAAAAACTCATGGAAATTGAACAAATCTCAACTGAATTATCACTGAGTCAACGAAGAAATGAAGAAAGAAATTAAAGCCCTCAATTTGGTTATCAATAAAATAGAAACAAAGAAAACAATATTAAAAAAAAAAAACAATGAAAAAAGAGTTGGTTCTTTAAAGAGATCCACAGCCAGACACCAGGCTGACCTCCAGGAGTTCAGTTGAAGAGAGAGAAGAGGGATTCTATGAGCAAGGGACATCAAGATCATGATGGAAAAACCTACAGAGACAACCAAACCAAACTAGTGGAAAGAAATAAACAAACGAAACAAAATGTACACATAATAAAAATTCAAACAAATGAATAAAATGGAACATAAATTCCAATCTTGTATTGGCCACCTACTCCAGGGCATATGGCCTGCTCTGGAGTGTAGCACATATATCATTATTAAATCCTTCATACCAATAGCCTGCCTTCATTGTTTTAAGAACAATGAGGCTGGGTGGTGGTGGCACATTCCTCTAATCACAGTACTTGGGAGGCAGATCTCTGTGAGTTCAAGGCTAGGCTAATCTACAGAGTGAGATCCAGGACAGTCACCAAAACTACACAGAGAATCCCTGTCTCAAACAAACAAACAAACAAACAAACAAAAAAGAACAACAAGCAGCCACCAATCATCTAGAATAGATAGATATATAGTAAGTAGTGTGTATTCATGACCCCTGTCAACTACATCTCATACCACTTTCCTCCACACTTCTCTAAACCCTTATTTTCATATAATTAATAATGTCATGTAGTATCTAAGGAGTTTCAACATGTGTGTTTTTCTCTTTACCTACTATATCACAATTTTCCTAAATTATCTTAACTCTTCTTCTACGTTCAGAGCTACTCTGGGACATATCTTCCCTTTTGCATTCATCTATCTCAACCCGAGCTGAACTTTGTAATTTACAGATATCAATGGCACTGGCAAGAGATGAACTGATTAAGTCAGATACTTGGAGGCAGAATGACAAATCTGAATATGACTGAATAGTACAACAAAGTTCTTACAACTGTACCCCTGAATTTCTGAATTCCTGTCATACCAGAAACAGCAAATACTTGTGATTCTTTCTCTTACATGAGGGTAGTAAAGCTTGTTCATTTATTCACTGAGAGCTATTTTCATTGAATTTCCTGAGCACATTGAACACTTCCTGTTGATGGGTATAAAAGAATGATGCCTACCTTTGTGTGCCTATGGCCACATTAATTGACATTTGATAGCATACAACACCTTGCTATGTGTGTGATGGATGGATAAATAAATAAATATCATGTGGCCCCATATTTATTTTTCTAAGTTTTTATCCTTCTTGAAATAACTATTCATTTCACCCCAAAATTTTAGAACAGTGAAGTTCTGAGCTGAGCTTTTTGAGCACTTTAAATAATTGTTCAGCTTCCAGCTTCACATTGTCTTTTATGACAGTCTTTCGATTTCTTAATTATTGCATTTTGTCTTTCCCTGTGGCTCAGATAATAAAACTATAGTCTGGATTAGCATTCTTCAGGCAGAAGAGAAAATAAAAAAGCTTTCTGCATTATTTCGTGACATTGCTACGTCACCATTTTTCTCTGTCTTTGGAAATAAATTGTTGGCAGATCTGCAATTTCTTCTGTCTGCTCTCTGGAACCCTTGGCAACATGTCACCTGTTCTGGCAGATTTTTATATTCCGGGCACAATTCAGAGCTCAGGAAGAATTCTTTGCTGATTTTTTCCAGTCATTAATCACTGCCTACTGCTTCACTATTAGCCAGCCATCTCTGTCCACACATGTGCATTCAATTAGGGGTTGATTGTTTTCCTTTATGGATTATCTGGATTCTGTGCTTTGTGTTAGTTTCTCTTTGGTTCCCCTGTATTCAATTCAAATATTCATTTCCTAATGTGGTTCTTCATTGACTTTCTTTTTTCAGCAACAGAAAGATAGGAGTGGAAAACATTAAAAATTAAATTCAGTCTTTATATTTTTGTTAATAAATTGACTGAAATATTTGGGTGGTATGCAAGCAATTGCTTACAGAATGGAATTTATAATCTCTGTATTTTCTGCTACCAATCTTCTGTTCCTTTCACATTAAATACATGGTATTAAAGAAAAGTAATACAGAAGAATTAGACACTGCATTACCCCGAGAGTCACACAGAATGATTGACATGTTCTCCTGCTGCACACTAGTTATGGTCTCCAACTAGTAATTCGGCCTCAGATTCCCCATTCATAAAATCAAAATGCAGCAGTTGTTAGTTAGGGGTTGACCTAGGTGATGTAGAAATAAACGGAAGACTGGTACCTACAGAAATAGAATTGTTCTTTTAATCAGAACAACTCAAAGGTCCAAGTCTCTCTGGGAATATGAGAAGTTGCATATGGGGTGTGGTGGTCTTGGGGTTTTATACGTCAGATAAGGGAGAACTTTGGTGACAGAAGAGTTCACCCACAGGTCAGTTTCCCTGCAGTGTGGAAGTGGTAGTTACCAGCAGGTTTGCCATGTGGATCTCCTGATCAGAAACTTCTACAGGTGATAACAGCCAAGTCAACTTTCCTCCCCAGAGCTTCTCAGTCCACCTTCAGGCTTTGAGGTCATTAACCTTTCAGCAATCATTTGCCTACATTAAGGAAAACATATAGATGATTAACATGAAGTTATTGATTTAAATGTTGTATGGCCTACATACACAAATATATATATGCACTTACACATGACACATATACACACAATCTTACACAGGCTCACAGAATTTAGGTTAAAACAAGTTCTGTGTCAGTACCTGTTAGAATAGAAAAAAACTACTGGTTAAGATAATCGAATTTCTGACTTGAGCTGAGACATAACATCCCAGTTGGACTGAGTAGGTCCAACTAGGTCCCATACTATGTAGGTATGGGATCGTCCTTAAGAATGGTGACTGCATGAAGGTTCTTCGATGACAGGATACACCAATCTGAATATCTGGATAAGCCAGTCTAGGCACCCTCTCCACTATTGCTAGTAGTCTAAGCTGGTGTTGTCCTTGTGGATTCCTGGGAATTTCCCTAGTACCAGGTTTCTCCCTAACCCCATAATGTCTCCTTCTATCAAGATATCTCTTTCATTGTTCTTCATTACATCCCTCCCTACAGCCAAGCACCATATTGAGCTCCGGGGAGTCCAATAGAGGAGAGGGAGCAGGGATTGTATGAGCAAGGGGGTGGGGTTCAAAATCACGATGGGGAAATCTACAGAGACAACTTAACCAAGCTTGTGGGAACTCATGAATATTAGAACCATAGCTGTGCAGCCTGCATTGGACTGGACTAGGACCTCTGCATAAGTGAGACTGTTGTGTAGCTTGAACTACTTGAGGAGTCTCTGGCAGTGGGATCAGGCTCTATATCTGGTTCATGAGCTGGCTTTTTGGAGCCCATTACCTATGATGGGACACCTTGATGCAGCTCAGGAGGGGCTTGGTCCTGCCTCAACTAAATGTACCAGGCTTTGCTGACTTCCCATAGGAGGCCTTACCCTTTCAAAGGATGGGATGGGGGTGGGTAGGGCAGAAAAGGCTGGGGGAGGGAGCAGGAGGAGGGATGAAAGGAGGATCTGTTGTTGGTATGTAAAATGAATAAAAAGTACTTAAAAAAAAAAGAATGGTAGCTGCAGTTGGAGGGCATTTGGGGACTATGTGGAAACATAGTGCAGTGGAAGCTCCCTGGAATCTATGAGGGTGACCCTAGTAAGGACTCCTAGAAATGAAGGATAAGGAGCCTGACTCAACCATCTTCTGTAACCAGACAAGGCTTCCAGTGGAGAGACTGGAAGGCAAACCCAGCCACAAAACCTTTCTACCTGAAACCTGTAGTGCCTACAAGAAACGCTGGGGCTGTGGTGGCATAGAACTTGTGGGAGTGGTCAATCAATGACTAGTTTAATTTGATTCCCATGCTTGACACAATCTGGATGACCAGAACCCACAGGCTGGATAACCCAGAAACCTAGGTTAGAACCAAACTCAACCGTAAAACAAACAAACAAATGAACCAAAACCACAACAAAAGAAACCAAATGATTCCTAATATTCTGCTCTTACTTCAGTGCCTAGTCCCGTCATCGTCATCAGAGAAATGGCTTCTGGCAACTGTTGAGAGTAGATGCAGAGATCCACATCCAAACATCAGACAAGAGAGAGCCCAGGTTGGAAACTTCCATTTAGGTCCCTCTCCTCAGAGTTGGGGGAACCCGGCAGATGAGGGAGAGGAGGAATTGTGGGAAGTAGGAAATCAGGAAAGTAAGGCCCCTGGAATTAACTGAAGGGGCAATTACTGAGCCTGTATGGGTCAGCACCAGGTCCTCTGTATATATATCATGGTTGTTGCCTTAGTGTTTTGGGAAAATACCTGATAGTGAAATAGGGGTGTATCTGACTCTTTTGTCTGCTCTTGGGACCCTGTTTCTCCTCCTTAGTTGCCTCACCTAGCTTTGATTTGAGGGTTTGTGTCTGGTCTTATTGCAGCTTTGTTGTGCAGTGTTTGGTCGATGTCCCTGGATCTGCCTTTTTCTAGGGGGATACAAGGGAGAGGGTAAATCTGGGAGAAAGGTCAGAAAGGGGGAACATGGAGGAGTGGAGGGAGGGGAAGCTGCAGTTGAGATGTATTGTATGAGAGATTAATAGATAAAAATTTAAAAAAAGAACAGTGACTCACCTTAAAGGCTTGCTAGAAACGTAGGAAGAATAACTTGTCCTTTAATGAGATGCTAGAATTTTCTTTCCCAGAATCCTGCTTTCCCCCACATCCCCTCCAGTTCAGTGCTTACTAGACCACAACCATGGCACTTCCTGAGTCTGTGTTCCTTTTATGAACTATTCATAAAAGCATAGCTTCTCCTTTCCTTTTTTTCTCTGTCTATTTTCTGAGCATGCTTTCGTTAGGACTTCGGGTTTCTCCAACATTTTGAGCTTCATTACTCCTTCCCTGTGCCATGTGGCTGCTTTACAGTCATGTCTGACCTCCATGCCTTTAAACAGCATGGCTTTCCCCTTCTCTCCATTATACAGGCCGCCCTTAAGGTTCACAGCTTGCCTGAGCTGGCAGCAGGGTGTGGAGTGTTCTTTTAAACTGCAACAAAATTTCCTTGAGTTTCTATTTGAGTCCACTCTTAAATTCTTTTATTTTTTGGAATAAGAACCTCAAGAGGAGACCTACATTTCCCCTGTATCACAATCACACAATATTACTGCAAAAACTAAACTAAAACAAAACCTACAAACATTCTAAGCCTTAAACTTTTAAAGTGCACTATGTTCTAGACTGCATCTCTGCTTACAGCATGGACAAATCCTAAGCCCACATTTTTCTTCCTGTTTTTACCCCCTCCAGCTTTTGGCTAGTTTCCCATCCCAACTACAACCCCTTTCTGTTTCTTACATAAGAGGATATTTTGAGCATGAGACTTAGATGTTACCTCTCACAGTAATGAAGATAGTACATTTCATATAAGAAAATTTATTGAATACATATTTATTAATCTTCGTTTATAAAAATACACATAAAATAGCCAAAACGATGCTTGTCTTCTCTGTGCTGCACAATAAAAGATAATTTCCTAAAAGTTATGAATAAGTGTTCTCATGTACATTTATTTAGCCTATATATACATCATATGATAAAGTTCATTAAGAAAAAAAGGTGCATGACTGTCATCCCACATGATCACTTTTTTGTTCTTGTGTCAAAATCAAATTTCTTTGGATGGTTGTCAATTAATTCTATCATATGATCTGCTTTTATACACTTGATTATTTTCAATTAAATACTAATTTTATGTTTGAATATATTGGCAAAATAGTTTTAAAACCATGAATCATAATGTGCTATTCTAAAGTGAGTTCTCTTTGAACAAGTCTCCAGAGAGAGTTTGTTTTTGCTTGACAAGTGGTCACAGGCTCCAGTGATTCTACAGTATTTTAATTCAATTAAAATATTAATAGACATAAGACCAAGTGTCACTTGTATCCAAAGCTGGATTTATCCTTCTGTTTTTACTGAGAGAGAATTTGTTGGCGGTGACAAGTCAAGGCAGGCTGGTGCTAGAAGAGCCTCTCCTCTGAAGATGATCATCACTCCATTTTCTCAAGGCATATGAGTCTGTTGAAGGTTCATCTCAGCTCAGTCTCCAGGTGATATTTGGAAATAAGGATTCTTTCAAATAAACAATGCAAACTCTCAGCCTCTGCTCTCAGGGTTTCGTATATAGCCTAGACCTAGAAGCTGGTCCTTTAATCTCTCCCTTTCCTGATTTGCTCTTTCCATAATAGCTTCAAACTTTTTTTTCAGATATTTGTTTTTCAGATTTCTGAATAGAAGATTAGTCAGAATCATATATCCCTATATTTTTCTGAAGCCTTTATTAAACTGTAACATGTAAAAATCCTAAATAATACTTTGTGACTTTCTTCACACCACCACATCCTTCCCCCTAAGGCTTTTAAGTAATAGAGTCATTTAGACTTAATAGGCTACAAATTAGGTGAATTATTTGTTGCTAGCCCAGGAGATAATTCTCTATATTTTTCAAAGCTTGTTATCCTGTTTAAAGCTATGGAGTTTTAATTATTACTTCAATTGGATCTTTCAAAAGAAACTAGAACCTTAATCACATTTTTTTTTTAGACCCAGATGGACCTCATTGATCTAAATAAGGAGATTAGGTCATAGTATTAATTCAACAAAATGTGAGTGGGGACCTGTCAATAACCTGTAAAAGAAATAAGCAATAGTAATTTGGTAGGTTTGCTTGTTTTTCATATGGATGAGGGTCAATTTCAGAACCTCAGATACACACTGGTGATACCTCACAATTGAGCTACATCACAGTCTCTTGTATTTTTGTTTTTGTTGTTGGTTGTTTTATACTTAATACATATATATTATGCATTACATTCTATTTCTATAAATTATTGAATTGTTTTGGGGGGTCATTTTAAGTGTGAAGTTAAATGAAACTGGCTGAGAACTAGCTCTTGACTGGTTCAGCCTTTCCACATACTTCATCCTTATAATGAAGGAATATGAAAGAAAAAATACCTCATTCTTAATTGGACAAATCTCCTTCCCACAATCCTAAACTAGTGAGTGCCACATCATTTATTAGACATAGGTTAGGGGTCATTGCTCAAGGTAAACATTTATATTATTAAGAGCCTAGGCATCAGAATTCTAGTTCATTGACTTACAGTGAGAATACTCACTATCTCATGCATATAAAAACTTAAGATACAAATCATGCACTCATTTTTAAGTTAACACACTAAGATGTCATGTCTCTGCTTTCTGAACGCCTATCTTCCAAAGAGTCTCATTCATTTATGCTTTATGTACCAGACACTGCACTGATATTTGACAGTAATTCTATAACTATTCTAATCCAGGCACACCTCATTTTGTTGTACATTGCTTAATTGTTAATTTGATGAAACTGTGGGTTTTTTTTGCTTTGTTTATCTTGTTTTTGACAAACTGAAGCATTTTTTTCTTTTTTTTTTTTTTGTAACTCTGATTCCTACAAGTGTACTAGCAAAATTTTTCAACATCGTGGGTATACTCTGCCACATATTGGAAAATTCATAGTTTTAAAAAGGTTTTATTATTAAATTTGTCATGATGATCTCTGATAATTTTTATAGGTTTGCAGATAAAATTAGTGGCCTCATGTATACTGAGCAAACACTATTTTTCTCAACTATGTCCTAGATCAATGGACTTGGATATTACTATTATAATTGTTCTGATGTGGTAATGTATTGTGTCCCCCAATATACTGTGTCTCTCAATAAAATTAACCTGAGGATCAGAGGAGAAAGCCAGTCACTATCGTAAACAAAAGTCATGCAATGTTAGCACACACCTTTAATCCTATCACTTGGGAGGCAAGAATCTGTCTGGATCTATGTGAGTTCAAGGCCACACTGGAAACAGAGCCAAGTATGGTGGTGCATGCCTTAAATTCCAACACTAGTTAACCATAGAGGTCTGGAGGTCTGTACAGTCAGACAGGAAGTGACAGAGCTGAGCAGGAAGAGGAAGTGATGTAGCTGGACAGAGAGAGAAAATCAGATGCCCGCACAGCAAAGCATATAGGTGTGAGTAGATAGGAAGTAGCTCGTGTTTAGAAGCTGCAGAGCTGGTGATGTAATGTTAGTTGTGGCTTTCCCTATTTCCTTGATCTCTCAGGTGTTCATCCCTATATCTGGCTCAGTGTTTTTTTTTTATTTAATAAGACCATTTAGAAATTGTTCTACAGTTCTGACACACCATAAACAGTGTTTGTGTAAGACTTTAAACTAAATGGATAATTGTGTCATGCTTGCCTTTTATTCACTCATTTACCTTTTTTTCAGCTTCTTCATTCCCTGAAACAAAGCAACACTCAAATTAGTTGCTATTTGATGACTTGATTACCATAGATGAGATATGGTGAGACATTTACAGATCATGTGAGAGAAACTAGGAAGTGTTTTTAAGTTTTATTATGCACTATTTATCTTAAGAAAACACCAGGGCACGCTCAGGGTAATTATAGAGGTTGGTCAAAAGACAGAAGGGATATGGGCCAATTCTGGGCAAACAGTTACACAATTTCAATGGACATAGCAGAAGGTTTGGAATTAGCTCATTGAATTTCTGGGATCTCATGTTGGCGAATCTCTGCTTGTTTTCCTGTCCCTGAGGAGAATGGGGCAGGTGTAACAAGGTCCATTCATAAAAAGAGAACTTACCTGGGTGTGGACTTAATCTATCGCCTAATAAGAGGGGCTGGCTGAACAAATTGTAGAGATGTTTTTAAATGAGGTTTATTTTTTAACTGATCTGTACACACTGACCACAGTGCCTGAATTTCCCCTTTAATATTTAGAAAAGTTTGTCTTTGGCAGAGCCATCATGTTTTACAGACCTACAAGTAAATAATAGTAGTAATAAAAGGAAAAGGTAAACAAAATTTTAAAAAAAGAAAAAGAGAAAATGATACAAAAGGATTGATAAAGCAAAAGAATGAGAGGAGGGGAGGGAGAGAAAAAGGGAGGGAGACAAAGAGACAGAAACAGAGATCACTAATGATGTCACCGACACAGTAAAGGTCATTCTTTTCTCAGATCATTGTCTTTATCTAAAAGACAAATTATTTTTTGATACAAAGATGCAACTCATAAGGACTGATATCCAGAATATATAAGGAACTCAAGAAGTTAGACATCAAAATGCCCAACAGTCCAATTAAGAAATGGGCTATAAAACTAAACAGAGAATTCTCAACAGAGGAAACTCAAATGGCTGAAAGACATTTAAGGAATTGCTCAACATCCCTAATTATCAGGGAAACGCAAATCAAAACGACTCTGAGATACCACCTTACGCCTGTCAGAATGGCTAAGATCAAAAACACTGAAGACACCTTATGCTAGAGAGGATGTGGAGCTAGGGGAACTCTCCTCCACTGCTGGTGGGAATGCAAGCTTGTACAACCACTTTGGAAATCAATATGGCGATTTCTTAGAAAATTGGGAATCAATCTCCCCCAAGATCCAGCTATACTACTCTTGGGTATATACCCAAGGAATGCCCAATCATACTACAAGAGCACTTGCTCAGCTATGTTCATATCAGCATTGTTTGTAATAGCCAGATCATGGAAACAACCTAGATGCCCTTCAACTGAAGAATGGATAAATAAAATGTGATACATATACACAATGGAATACTACTCAGCAGAGAAAAACAATGACATCATGAGGTTTGCAGGCAAGTGGATAGATCTAGAAAAAATCATCCTGAGTGAGGTAACCCAGACTCAGAAAGACAAACATGGTATGTACTCACTCATAGGAGGATACTAGATTTGGAACAAGGATGAATGGACTGCTACTCACATCACCAGGGAGGCTACTTGGAAAACAGGAGCCCAAGAAAGACACAGGGATCACTCAATGACAGAGAAATGGATGAGATCTACATGAACAATCTGGACATGAGTGGGGGTAATGAAAGGTGAGGGTCGAGGGAAAGAGAGCTTGGGGGAGAGGGAGATCCCAGCTGGATCAACAACAGAGAGGGAGAACAAGGAATAGGAGACCATGGTAAGTGAAGACCACATGAGAATAGGAAGAAGCAAAGTGCTAGAGAGGCTCACAGAAATCCACAAAGATACGCCCACAACAGACTGCTGGCAATGGTCAAGAGACAGCCCGAACTGACCTACTCTGGTGATGGGATGGCTCAACACCCTAATTGTCATGCTAGAAACCCCATCCAATGACTGAGGGAACTGGATGCAGAGATCCACAGCTAGGCCCCAGGTGGAGCTCCAGGAGTCCAATTAGCAAGAAAGAGGAGGGTTTATATGAGGGAGAATTGTTGAGACCAAGGTTGGATAAAGCACAGGGACAAATAGCCAAACAAATGGAAACAAATGAACTGTGAACCAATGGCTGAGAGGCCCCCAACTGGACCAGGCCCTCTGAATGGGTGAGATAGTCCATTGGCTTGATTTGTTTGGGAGGCATCCAGGCAGTGGGACTGGGTCCTGTGCTCATTGCATGAGTTGGCTGTTTGAAACCTGGGGCTTATACAGGATCGCTTGGCTCGGCCTGGGAGGAGGGGACTGGACCTGCCTGGACTGAGTCTACCAGGTTGATCTCAGTCCTCGGGGGAGGCTTTGCTCTGCATGAGGTGGAAATAGGGGTTAGGATGGGGGGGAGGAGGGGGAGGGGGGAGAACAAAGGAATCCGTGGTTGATATGTAGAACTGAATTGTATTGTAAAATATAAATTTATAAATAAAAAAAATGCAACTCCAGTATTTGTTAGGCTCTAGACAATGGGACAACTGCCCTGTGTGTACAGTTTCAGTTTTAAAATGATTTTCCATTCTAAAAACAAATGAGATGCAGAGAACCTTTAGAGGAACCCTAGATTGTTACCAATGCATCAACACTACCCTCTGTCTGCTGACACACAGAGGTTATAAAAACAAAGTTAATGTCTCATTTCAAATGACCTATAGAATAATATGCTTACTGACAATGCTGTACACTGAGTTTTCATTTTCATATTTGCTGACATTAGGAAACCAAATGTAAACAATTAACAAACTATGTACAATATTCATCAACATTCACAAAAATGATACTTGTTCATTTTAATTGCAAAGTTTTCAGCATATTTTTTCTTGTTAGATAAAAAATTGCTTACAATATCCTAGAATTTCTTTTCCTTGAAATCATAGTCATACAAAAATAAATAAATGAAAGGAGACAAAAAGGAACACACAAAGCACACACACACTTATGATGAGCATTATATCTTTTGGTATTTCTTTCTGGAAAATATGATGTGTCACATAAGGCAAAATTTGTAAGAAAGAGAATACCTCAACAACTAAACTTGATGTGAAATCTAACAATTTGTAAGTATTTTATTGGAATACATCATGCTGTGATAAGAACTAGTTGTTAATGATGTGGACGACTTAAATGTCTTATCTGTTCCTTCTTCATATTTGCATGGCTGTATGCTACTATAGAGAGGTTTGTCTGCAAACAGGAATCCCACATACTTCCTTAACATGCATAACCAGTAGAAGTAGAAGCAGGAATACATAACATGACGCTTTCCAAGTAAAATTTGATTTCAAGAGAGACTAATGGAAAGACGTCTTTCTCAAATGGCTGTTTATGTTGGACTGTTATCATAAAGCAGGTTGGCCATGAGAATGCTCAGATAGATATATTATAATTTAGTTTATATTAAGGGGAATCTTTCAATCCCATCTTGAAATTTTGACAATGTATTTTTACATTTTGTTCTTCTCAAATTACCAATCATCAAATAAAGTATACATCACCCATATTATGGATTTAGATAAAATGAGCAAAAGATTCAAGTTGTGAAAAAAAATACTGTGAGGATTTTCAAAGTTATTCATTTTGACATTCTTAGTTCCTCTTTACATGCTCATAGACAAGTTGCCACCATTTGCTCTACATCTTCTTAATTTCTGGGGATAAAGAAATGAAAAACAAAGTTACTACTTTGAGGTAGTCAGTCCCTTTGTAAGATGTATTGGCCACTCTGTACAGGACACCTTCAAGACAGATTTTGTCACTGGTGGTGGTGTTTTTCCAGAACTCATATATCTATATGTGATATATCTTGTCCATTTAGGGCTGAACATTCCTTCAGGACTTGTCCTCTGCATTTTCTAATTACAACTTAGCTCTTACAGAAGTAGTGAATTTTCACTGTTGCTAATTTCTGGTTTTCCTAGCTCTGCCAATAAAATTCCCACATCTTTTATTATTATTATCAATGTGAATAGGCATAAAATTCAAGCATTTACGTATAGTTACATTGCTTAAAATTTTTCTTTTGTCCTTCTGAAATCCACTTACCTCCATAAACCAGGTGCAGAACTAACTGTCAGATAGAATAGTAAGGGCAGATTCTCTGCTAACAATTCAATAGCATAGCCACCCTGATGGTCTGCAGTTCCTTTTCTGTCTTAGTTCAACTCCACGTGATCACTTGTCTATTGTACTTAGAAAAACAGAAAAATATATGGAAATTTAAATCGTATCATAAAACCATCTCACAAAGACTCTCATTAAAAATAGTAATTTTGTGCAGGTAAAGCTAAGGAGAATGTTTTGAGGTTTGAATGGTTGAGAATAGAACTTGGGAAGAACCAGAATACATAGCTTTGGATTTGGAGGCTGCAGCAATGCATTTGATGAGGATTTTATGAATTGATCTGTCCATTACAGTATCTTCAGGATACTTCATATGTTATTTATTCCAGTCTTATGCTTTACATTGACCCTCAGATCTTCATGTGTATACAGTAATATAATCAAAATTTGGTATTCTATTATAGCCATTGATCTGTCTAGCTTATTTCACATCAGCCCTGAAAAGTACATATTTACTAGACAATGATTTCACTAATCTCTTTCCCCCATAAAAATATGAGATGATAATGTAAAGTGATGTAAAATAATGAATATAAAATAATTTCTTTAATTAAAAACTCACAAATATAGTTATTGTGTCTAATAGCTATAGAATTATCTTCTTTTCCCATCTTTGAAGGCCATATTGTCATGAAGGGTGAATTGTAAGAGCCATGTATCAAAAGCATCAAATATTTCCTCCAATTTCCAGAGGTTGACATTGAAGGTATCATCTTTAGATTGGACATTTAGAAAATTATAGACTTTAGGCTGACTGCTGAGACCTCTTCAATACTGTATCAGTAATATATTTTAAGGACAACACAGGTATTTTATAGATCGATATAAAATTGACATGCTTCTGGTTGTCTATGGTGAATGGAGATTATTTGTTAATGTTTTCTTTCTTCATTGCATTAATGTGACTTTTGTCTGGGAGCTGCAGATCTCAGGATGACTCTTCTGCTAAATTTCAACTGCAGTTGCTTTTCTCTATATGCATACAGTTCCCCTCTGGAAAAACATTCATCAACCCAAACATCACCACAGTACACATACATTATACACCTGCTCAATGAGAAGGTTAACCTTTCTGGCCTCATCTGGAATCAGGGTCATTGGAGCCAAGATCTCCTATTAATAGTAAGAGAAGATTAATCATAATTATATAGTAGAGATGATAGTGTTTTAATCTCATTTTAATAACAGCAAAGCTTTTCAGCCATTATCAATATGGCTCATCTATTTCACATTATCCTGAAAATAACCAGAATTAAAACAGAAATAGCATTTATTAAGAACATACAGTATTTGGAATACTGTAAGACATAGGAAATGCTTTATCTCCAATTTTAATTGTTTAACTAAAGGAATGCCATTCAAGGAATTAAGTCAGTCTTTCCAGGTGAAGGAAATATTTGAATTCAGTTCTCCTACATCCTAAATCATGTAAGTGATCTCCATATTGAGTTCTTAACAGTACTCATTGAGGGCATAAATGACTAAAGGAAGAAATGTGTGGTTTGTGATGTAGCCTGAAAGAAGGTTAAAAACAAAAATGAACAAACAAAAAAACTCCATGTAATTTCTAAGCCACTGGCCTTACCAAGTTAGTTAGATGATACACTCTTTTCTTTCCCTTTTATTGAAAACAGATATGTTTTTTTTTTTTTCCCTCACAAAGTATATCCTGATTACAGCCATCTATTGCTGGGCATGTAGATTATCCTTAAGAGTTGTTTGTTTCTTCAGTTAGACTCCCTTGGATGAAACTAAATTTTTATTTGCAAGTGGCTATTAATAGGAGATTGCTTCTGGATTAGGAATGGGGATGTGTCTACTTCTCCTTTCATCTCTAGGACCTCATCTGGTGCAGACCCCTACACTTGCTGTGCATGCTGAATCGGTGTCTTTGAGTTCACATTTGTGTCAGTCATGTTGCATTAGATGACCTGGTTTCCTTGGTGTCCTCTATCTCCCTCTGACTTTTATTCTCTTTCTGCCTCCTGAGTCCTTATGGAAGGGATTTGATGGAGATATCCCCTTTAGGGCTGAGTGCTCCAAGGTCTCTCACTCTGTTCATAATGTCTCTGTATTTGTTTCCATCTGCTGCAGGAGGAAGCTTCTCTGATGATGTCTGAACAAGGCACTGATCTATGAGTAAAACAGAATGTCATTAGGAGTCATTGTAGTGCTACTTTAAAAAAACGCAGTGCTATTTGGTTTTATCTAGAGCCCTGGGCTATCTAGACTCAGGTTCTCAGTCACTAAAGCAGTATCGGGTATGGGTTTTGTCTTGTGGAGTGGGCCATAAGTCAAATCAAATATTGATTAATTACTCCTACAAAATTTGTGCCACTATTGCATTAGATTTAGATTGCCTTCATATATGTCTACATGTTAGGAAACGTCTACTGTATTAGGTTTCCACACTAACCAAAATGTCCATTAATTTTAACACCCTCTTTCCCTAGTCCCTCTGTCATTAACCTCTTCCCTCCCCATTACTTGATCCTCCACATCCATGGACAACAAATCATTTATACTACCTATTTTTTTCCATTTCCTAGGGAATCTATCATCCTCAGATGCCTTGCTCTATTCCTTACCTATGTAGTTCTATGAATTGTAGCTTGCTTATCACTGCCTTAACTTACATACACATATGAATGAATGTTTACTATATTTGTCTTTCAGGGTTTGGATTAATTCATTCAGGATAATTTTTTCTACTTCCATCATTTTACTGTGAATTTCCTTTTTTAAACAATTGAGTGATATTCCATTCTGTAAATGTAGCACATTTTCTCTGTCTATTATTCTGCTGAGACAATCAGCTAGGTTGTCTCCAGTTCTAGATATGAATAGAGCAGCAATGAACTTGGTTGAGCAAGTGTCTTTCTGGTAGGCTGAAACGACCTTTGAGTATACACATTCAAAAATGGTATAGCTGGATCATGAGGTAGACCAACTCCAATCTTCCCGAGGACGTGCCACACTGATTTCCACAGTGGCTGTATAAGTTTGCACCAGCAATTAGTGAGTGTTCTTTTTATTACACATCCTCACCAGCAGGAACTATCACTTGTTTTATTGGCCTTAGTCATTCTGATACGTGTAAGAAGAAACCTCTAAGTAGTTTTTATTTGCATTTCCCTGATGACAAAGGATGTTGAACATTTCTTTGAGTGCTTATCAAACATTTGATATTCACCTTTTGAGAAATTCTCTCTTTAGGTTTGTATCCTGTTTTTAAATTTGGTCATTTGTTTTCTTGATGTCTTGTTTTTTGAGTACTTTACATAGTTTGTATATTAGTCCCCGATTGGATATGTAAATGGTCCAAATCATCTTTTCTCATTCTGAATGCTTCAGTTTCATCTGAAGGACAGCATCTTTTGCCACACAGAAGGTTTTCAGTTTCATGAGGTCCCATTTATCTTTGATCTTAGTGACTGTGCTAATGGTGTTCTGTTCAAAAAATCTTTCCTGTGTCAATGAATTTAGGACTATTCCCTACTTTCTCGTCTATCACTTTCAGTGCACATGGTTTAATGTTGAAGTCTTTAATCCATTTGTAATTGAGTTTTGTGCAAGGTAATAAGTATGGATCTATTGGTTCTTCTATTTGCAGCCATTCTGTTTCACCATCACCATTTGTTGAATATGTGTATGTTTTCAAGTGTATTTTTCTGGTTCTTTATCAAAAATCCGGTGTTTGTAGATATGTGAATTTATGTTTTTTAATTTTTTGTGTGTGTATGTGTGTTTCTATATGAACTTGAATATTGTCCTTTCAATATATATTTAAACTTACATTGGAATTTTGATGAGGATTACATTGAATTTGTAGATTGCTTGAGGTAGGATGGCAATTTTTACTGTTAATCCTACCAATTCATGAGCATTAGGGATCTTTCCATATTCTGATAGCTTTTCAGTTTCTTTATTCAATGTCCTAAAATTTTTATCATACAGGTCTTGCTTTGTTAGAGATATCCAAGATATTTTATATTATTTGAGGCCATAGAGAAAGTTATTGCTTTCCGGGTTTCTTTCTTAGTTTGTCATTTGTATATAGGAGGGATACTAATTTTATGAGTTAATTTTGTAATCTGCTATATTACTAGAAGTGTTATTAGGTATAGGAGTTTTCTGGTGGAATTTTTAGGGTCATTTATGTATACTATCTTATCATCTGCAAATAAAGATACTTTGATTTCTTCCTTTCTTATCTGTATTTCAATGATCTCCTACACTTGTTTTACTGCTCTAGCAAAGACTTCAAGTACTGTATTGAACAGGTATGGAGATAGTCAACAACCTTGTCTTGTTCTTGATTTTAGTGGAATTGCATTGGATTTCTTTCTACTTAAGTGATGATGGCTATAGGCTTGCTATAAACTATCTTTATTATGTTGAGGTATATATCTCTTATATCCATAAGCTCTCCAGAACTTTTATCATGAAGGAGTATTTGATTGAAAGGTCCTTATTGCTTCTAATGAGATATCATTTGATTCTTGTCTTTCAGTTTGTTTATATGATAGAATATATAGATATAGATATAGATATAGATATAGATATAGATTTATGTATGTGGCATCATTCCTGAATTCCTGGGATGAAGCCTACTTGATCACGGTGAATGATCTTTTTTATGTGTTTTTAGATTCCATTTGTAAAGATTTTATTGAGTGTCTTTGCATCTATATTCATAAGGGAAATTGGGCTGTAATTGTATTTCTTTCTTGAATCTATCTGTGGTTTGGTTATCAGGATAGCTGAGACCTCATAAAATGA
Organism: Peromyscus eremicus; assembly: GCF_949786415.1. Taxonomy (NCBI): domain Eukaryota; kingdom Metazoa; phylum Chordata; class Mammalia; order Rodentia; family Cricetidae; genus Peromyscus; species Peromyscus eremicus. The sequence goes on along the minus strand of NC_081420.1, from coordinate 109,859,432 downwards.
CTTGGGCAATATTCTTTCTGTTTCTTCTCTCTCTTTCTTTTTATATTTTATTTTTTATGATTTTTATTATTAAGACAATTTTTAAATTTAAACATATTTTGATCACATTTGTCCCCTCCCCAAAGTCCTTTCAGATTCCCTCCATTCCCTCCAATGGACATCATAGTTTTTGTGTTTGCTTCTACTTGGTTATAGTTCAGTGTATTTTTTTGTGTGTGGGGAAGGGGGGCTCTTGATTTTGGTGGATTTTGTTGTTGTATCAAGTTTTTGTGTATTTTTTGATAAAGAATCTTTTGTTTCTGTTTTGTGAAATTATATGAGAAGGTTTGGCATTAACTCTTCTTTGAATGTCTGGTGGAATTTGTATGAAAACCATCTGGCCTGTGGGGCGTACAAGTACATATTTTAGAAGACAGTAGAAAATGTTATAATTCACTCATTGGATTCTGAGGCCACACAGAAATATGAAATAGTAGAAGAAGTTATTTGATCAAGAGAAGGGAGATATAATAACTCTGACTTTTACTTACTAATTTAAATCTAAATACCTTTTCACTAATGCAGAGAGCATCCCAAAGATACCATGGAATGCATTCATGTGAACTGTACCATCTCCTGTAATGCCAACAAGCATAATCACAGTGTATTACTATTACCCAAACATCGGGGCTTACATGGGTTAAATTAGTAGAGCTTTCTAGACAGAACAAGTGATTTAAAAGCTAGAAAAAAAATGCAACTTCTAGGGTTGATTCACTTTCATTGAAAACCAAAAAATACAGGCAGGGCACTGCACTGAAGGTCTATGGTTACAGAAGCTCAAGTTTGGTTTACCCTCTGTTTACTGTCGAACCTCTAGATCTATTCACATAAAAGCCATAGTTGTGTTATTGTTCCTCCAGGTCAGAGAACGACAAATAAATAATTAATAATTTAAACACAAATTTCACTTGCACTTACTTTCCATGTTAGAATTTTGAAATCAATATCCATTTTTTTATTACTATTAGTTTGGCTTCTTGCCTTACTACTTTTCTATGTAGCTCAGGCTTGCCTCCAACTTATGGTTCTCTATCACAGCTTCCCAAGAGGTCAGACTACAACTATGGACCCCCATGCCTGACATAAATCCATTTTTAACATAGCGTCCAGATTTTCACGTCCAGAGAATGTGATGAGGAATAATTTTTAATTAATGTATTAAAAGTTGGGCAAAACATTCTTATATTTAGAGAGTTTATTTGTTTATGAAATGAGAATTTTATATCATATGAAATTTCTCAATTGAAACCTAGGTAAACTCAATATGTATTTTGTTTGCCTTTTGATGATGTCTGATGTCCACCTATAACTACCTCCTCACGTCCGGTTGGGCAATGATCTCATGGGCTATGTTCTGACTAAGGGTTCATTTTGAATGATATACATTGATTATTAAGATGCTTATAATAGAATTTAACCTGATTTGTTCTCCCCAAAAATAAGTGGAGCAAAGTCTGTGTGTGTGTGCGCGCGTGTGTGTGTGTGTGTGTGTATGTGTGTGTGTGTGTATATATATATATATATATATATATATATATATATATATATATATATATATATATATACATAGAGAGAGAGAGAGAGAGAGAGAGAGAGAGAGAGAATATATACTATAATTTTACTATAGAGTAATGGTACTTGGCTTCTATATAAAAATATTAGAGCTAGCTTCACATTGGTCCTCTGTGTTCCATTCCTCAGCTCATGGACAAGTGCCAACAGAGAGGCTGTGATGGAGAAAGGAGTTTTGGAGGTCAGCAGAGCTAAGCAGAAGGAACTGCTTTTGTCTGTGGTTAACCACATATTGTATTTCTGCTGTTCTGTAACCATTTTTGTTGAATCTAATAAAGTTTTCATTTTTTCCTGATCAAGCTTTGAACTTGTTATGTTTGTTTCCAGCAAACCACAAAACATTGAAGTCAATTCCAACAGCCAAAGAGGCATGACATTTTCCTGTACAGACTTATCAGTTGCTTAATGGGCCAAAGGGATGAGTTACAGTCCCAGCACTGCTACAGCTTCCTAACCCTTGCTTGTAGCATTATGCAGAAACACTAGAGGAGCATATCACAATGGATTAAAAGGTAAAGCTGAACAAGTTTAGCTTCTTTCCTTGTCTCTTAAGTTTCCCAAACCAAATCCCATAAAGTCATTAAGAGTAATCTGTCATGACGGTCAGAAAAATTTCTGGTTCAAGAATGCATTAGTTGCCTGTTTACCTCATCCTTCCTATAAAATTTCAGTTTCTTCCAAGCATTTCTCTTCTCTAAGCTCTACAGCATTTCTCTAAAGAGGTTTATAATTTTAATATTCTTTGTTGCCACGTGACAAGGGTTCCTTTAGTGACATGCACTTGACATAATGATCACCAATGATAAAAGACTCTTGAGAAAGGATTTTATTTGGGACAAAGCTAATATTCTTTTACTTAGAATGTGAAATCAAGAACAGAGTCAGTTCTGAATCAAGTCAGTGCAGTATACCAGATGACTTAAGACTTAACATACTATATCTATCCCCAGTTATGTTTTGGGTCTCTTAACAAACAAAAACTAGGAGAGAAGTAGAGCTGGGTGAATGAATATATCTAGGCACTCTGATTTGTGGAATCAACATTTCCTGTTGGTTATGGTTAAAAAGATGCTAAGCAGAACAATGAGAAGCATTGGCTGTTGTGTCTGATAAATGATGGGCATTTATTAAGTCCTGATTCTCACCAAATTACTCCAAATAAGCTTCATCTTAATATCTGACATGAGCTTCCAAAATATGTGGTAGAATAAAAGGCCTAGGAATTTGTATTGCAGACACACAGTAGAGAAATCACATCCTATAGGAGTTTTACTTCTTCCTTCCAGGGATAGGATAACTCCAGTTTCTAAGAGCGACTCTTTATTAACTATAAAGTAGAAGGGTAAGAGAGGAAATAAAACAAACCACACAAAGTCTCCAAAGGAGGCAATAAAAAATAGAGAGTGTGTACTAGCCAAGAAGAATGACAATTCCAGGAAATTTATTATATGCAATTACCTGTTCACAGCTCACAAACAGCAGTCTGAGAGCATCTCCATTTATTCCCCCTTCCTGATGTCAGAACTGTAATTTTCACTTGTCTTCTTGCCTTCTTTCATGAATGACCCTGTTTGCCCAGTTGTTGACTTCCCTCTCCTTGGCGTTCCATTAATGGCATTCTGTGGACATCTTGACAGAGGAACCTGGCGTGACTGGAAGGCGAGTAGATTCACTGTGATTTCCAGTATCTCTTAGCAATTTTCACCTCAACCTTCTGGTGACATGATCAGCCAAGGTCAACATTGATTGCCTAGCTGTAATTGGAGGCACATATATTTCTGTTTTTTTTTTTTTCCCTAGTGTCATTATTGAAACTGGATAACTAATCCAGACAGGAGATAGACCAGTTATTTGCCATAAACAAAGATACTATTGTTTGAGAGATGCTATTCCATTGATAACTAGCTGTATGAACCTTTAATACACATTTTCCTACTGTGTTCCAACTTAGTATATCATGTGAAAAGATGTTTCCCAGTGATACTCTAATAATAATACAATGAAGAGAATTCTCCTAATTTTAAACATTGGGATATTCTGTTGTTTCTTTTATCTATTTCTGAGATTGTGAGAAAAATAAATCGACTGCCTCATTCTCCATTTTGGGAGAGTGGTGGATTGAATGCAAGAGATTCTCTAACAGTAAACAGAATAAATAACAAAAGCCTGCTAAACAGATTTTCAGGCCATATTCCTCAGTATTTTCTGATGGTTGCATTTTGAGAATTCTGTTATAAAGACTCAAAAGAAATTCATTGGTAAACATGGTCTTATATCATTGAATACTTTCATCTTTAGTGAAGCACTAGATTCAGTGGTTTAATCTCATCTTGAGAAAGATTTCAAGGCCTACAAATATATTTCAGTGGTAGAGAGCTTTCCTAGAATGCCTGGGGCTTCAGGTTTGATTCCCAACACTGGAAAAAATAAAATCTGTGAAACTGTTGTAATTTGTAACTAACTGAAAAAAATTTTATTTTATGTATTTGCATTATTTGAATTTTATTTTATATCTTTTAGGTATGAAACATGTGGAGGAAAGAGAGATGTCTGTGTAGATGACAGAGGACAACTTACAGGAGTTGGTTCTCTACTTATACCATTTGGATTACAGGTGTTTACATAATCAGAGTGGCCAGCAAGTACTTTTAACCACTGACCCATCCTGCTGGGTGCCAACTGAAGAATTTCAGGATCCAAGTATCTGTGATAGCCACTCAGTACACTTTCTTACACCCTCTTTAGAAATGTGAAAGTAGACTATTTAGAAATCTGCTGTGGATATAACTCTGTATAAATAAAATGCTGATTGGCCAGTAGCCAGGCAGGAAGTATAGGCGGGACAAGCAGAGAGGAGAATTCTGGGAACAGGAAGGCTGAGTCAGGAGATGCTGCCAGCCCTTGCCATGAGTACCAACATGTAAGATACTGGTAAGCCACGAGCCATGTGGCAAGATAAAGATTCATAGAAATGGGTTAATTTAAGATAGAAGAACGAGATAACAAGAAGCTTGGCATGGCCATACAGTTTGTAAACAATATAAGTCTCTGTGTTTACTTGGTTGGGTCTGAGCGGCTGTGGGACTGGCGGGTGAGAGAGATTTGTCCTGACTGTGGGCCAGGCAGGGCCAGGAAAACTCTAGCTACAGAAATCTCTAGCCAAACAAGTTTAAATAAAAACTCACCGATAATTAGGTTATTAGTTCAATAAACTTGAGCAAGACTTACAACTTAAATATTAAAATCTCTATTGTAGAATCATTAAATCTAACTGTACTAAATTTTTAGGAATAATTTGCTTAATCCAACTATTTAACAGTCAAAAATGTGTATTAAATACATGTTAAATATAAAAACTCCTTAAATCCAAGCTTGAAATATTGACTAAGGACCCTATGTAAGAACCAGAAGGGAAGGAGGATACCAAGGAAAGAGGCCTCCTGTACACAGCAGGACTGTCAGACGTATTAACTCACACTGTGACAGCATGCATAGGGCCTGCACATGTCTCAGCCTGCTGAGGTTGCAGCATTGGAAGGCGGAGAGGGTTTTATACACATGCCCCCATCCCTAAGCCAGAAACTATCTTGGATTGATATCCACTTGCAAATGGAAAATCAGACTTCAATGGAGTCTCATTGAGTATACAATCCACTCTTAAGGCCAGGTCATACAACCAGAAGTAGACTGCCAACACAAAACAAACTCAATGGCATTTTTGAAGGTTCTTTTTTCTTATAGTGCTTTCACTTATCTATCTATCTATCTATCTATCTATCTATCTATCTATCTATCTAACTATCTCTCAACTGACAGGTTCTTTGGGTATATATTATGGTTTCTTATTTCTGGTTTTTTTTTTTTTTTCAGAGCTGAGGATTGTACCACTGAACTAAATCCCCAACCCCTTATTTCTATTTTTATAGAATTTCTTTGTGTGCAAATTGTGTGTGTGAGTGTGTGAGTGTGTGTGTGTGTGTGTGTGTGTGTGTCTGTCTGTCTGTTTGTCTATATGTGTTTACCAAGCTTTTCTTTTGGCTCTTTTTTAATCTTTGTTTATTTTGTCCTATTCTAGTTATTCTGTTTTAATTAATTTAAAATATTAATTTGGTTTAATTGTATTACTTTTTTTTTTTCTTTTTAAATGCCTATTTGTATCCTGTTTTGGGGTAGACCAAGTGGTTGTGAGTTGTAGGAAAACTTCCGTTTACAGTATCTTTTTTTTTTTTCTTTTTTTTTTTGGTTTTTCGAGACAGGGTTTCTCTGTGTAGCTTTGCGCCTTTCCTGGAACTCACTTGGTAGCCCAGGCTGGCCTCAAACTCACAGAGATCAGCCGGCCTCTGCCTCCTGAGTGCTGGGATTAAAGGCGTGCGCCACCACCGCCCGGCTGTTTACAGTATCTTAATGAGAAGAGAGAAAGAAACAGTTTGGATTTGTATGGCTGAAGAAATGGAGAGGATCTGGGAGGTGTTGGTGGTGAGGAAATCATAATCAGAATATATTGCATTTAACCAAAAACTAATTTCAACTAAAAAAAATTAAAAATTAGAAATATTGACTAAAGACAAACATTTTCATTGGAATGAATTAATGGGAGAAAATGTAGAGCTGAAGGATATGCCTCTAAACCATATGTTGTAAGAAAATTTAATTAATAAACTTTAAATATAGCTAGCCTTTTATCTGTTAAATATTTACAAATGAGTGGATGTGCTCTTCTAGAAAAATAATCTTGATTTGACATGATGACACACAATTTTCTTCTGAGGTTCTGGCTTTGACCTGATTATTGATTCAGGTATGTGAACCTCTTTAAATTACATATTGTGGGGGGGCCCAAAACAGCTTGACCACACAGCTGCCATGACAGGCTTAGAGGCCCAGACACAGCTTCTGGCAGGCAACACCTGGACCCAAAAAAAGCCACAATCTGATGGGGCCTGCATCTGAGAGAAAATACCTGACATTCCAAACATTCCCTATACCCCTAGACAAATGTCAGCCAATCAGGATCCTGAACCCTGGAAATCACCTCACCCCAACCTCTGCTATGATAAAACCCCCACCCTTCCTGGGCTCTCGTCTCTAGGCTCTCACTGCTGTGTTTGACAGAAGGAGAGACCAAGCACTGGAGCTTGAAATTAAAGGGTCTTTGCTTTTACATACTGGAATCGGTCTGTGTGGTGGTCTTCTGGGGGTCCTCACGATCTGGGCATAACATTATAATATACAAATGACTAATTTGTCTTTTGGTAAAAACACTTGAGATCATTTGTTGATGTATAATTTTTTCTTTCATTTTTCTTTATTAAGAAATTTTCTACTCACTCCACGTACTAACCACAGATTCCCCCCTCCTCCCTCCTCCCACCCCACAGCCCTCTTTCCCAAGCCACCCTGCATCCCCACATCCCCCAAATCGAGGTCTCCCATGGGGAGTCAGCAGAGCCCAGCACACTGAGCCTAGGCAGGTCCAAGCCCCTTCCCACTGCACCAAGGATGTGCAAGGTGTCACACCACAGGTACTGGGTTCCAGAAGCCTGCCCATAGACCAGGGACAGATCCTGATCCCCCTGCCTGGGTGCCCCCCAAACAGTTTGAACCAAACAACCATCTTCCGTATCCAGAGGGCCTAGCCAGTCTGATGGGGCCTCCACAGCCACCAGTCCACAGTTCATGGGCTTCTACTAGTGTGGCCAGTCATCTCTGCATGTCCTCCCATCATGATCTCAACGTCCCTCGCCCACAGTATCTCTCCTCTCTCTCATCAGTTGGATTCCCGGAGCTCAGCCTGGTGCCTGGCCGTGGATCTCTGTATCTGCCTCCATCAGTCACTGGACAAAGGCTCTATGATGACAGCTAGGTTATTTGCTAGGCTGGTCACTAGAGTAGACCGGTCCAGGCACCCTCTGGACCACTGCCAGTAGACCAAGGTGGGGTCAACCCTTGGATTCCTGAGAGCCTCCCCAGCACCCTGCCTTTTCCTATTCCCATGATGTCCTCATCTATCATGGTATCCTTTTGAAACTGAGAAGCTTTTGTAGGGCAAAGGACATGGTCAATAAGACCAAACGACAGATTACAGAATGGGAAAAGATCTTCACCAACCCCACATCTGACAGAGGGCTGATCTCCAAAATATATAAAGAACTCAAAAAACTAGAGGTCAAAGTACTGAATAATCCAATTAAAAAAACAGGCTACAGAGCTTAACAGAGAATTCTCAGCAGAAGAATCTCAAATGGCTGAAAGGCATTTAAAGAATTGTTCAACATCTTTAGTCATCAGGGAAATGCAAATCAAAACAACTCTGAGATACCATCTTACATCTGTCAGAATGGCTAAGATCAAAAACACTGAAGACAGCTTATGTTGGAGAGGATGTGGAGCAAGAGGAACACTCCTCCACTGTTGATGGGAATGCAAACGTGTACAACCACTCTGGAAATCAGTATGGCGGTTTCTCAGAAAATTGGGAATAAGTCTTCCTCTAGACCCAGTTATACCACTCTTGGGCATATACCCAAGGAATGCTCAATCTTACCACAAGGACACATGCTCAACTTTGTTCATATCAGCATTATTCATAATAGCAAGAACCTGGAAACAACCTAGATGCCCCTCAACTGAAGAATAGATAAAGAAAATATGGCACATATACACAATGGAGTACTACTCAGCAATAAAAACAACATGAAATTTGCAGGCAAATGAATGGAACTAGAAAATATCATCTTGAGTGAGGTAACCCAGACTCAGAAAGACAAACATAGTGTGTACTCACTTATAAGTGGACACTAAATGTGAGAGAAGAGATGGCCAGACTGCAACCCACAACTCCAGAGAGTCTAGCTAACAGGGAAAGACTCTAGGAGGGACACATGGATGACCCTGTGAAGGAGATGTGGATGAGATCTACAGGACTGGACTGGGTATGGGGGTGTGGCAGAGGGCAAGGAGTAGGGGATGAGAACATAGGGAAATGGGAGGGTCAAGCTGGAACGGGGCAGAGTGGGAGGGCAGAGAGGATGTATAATTTTCACACAGTGAAATGAACTATTTAAGTTTTGGCACAAAAATATAATTGTGATGTCCCAAACTGTCAGTTATAACAGTTTCCAGAAATTTTCCCTTTGAAGTCATCATTCTTATATACCCATTCTTATATACCCAGGCCCACCCATCTTTTTTTTTTTCTGTATTTCATGTGTGTTTCTTTATAGAATGTCATCCTACAAAAATGTATACTGTGTTGTGTTTATTTTAATTTTTATTCTTTAGTATAATAAAGTTGAGAATTATTGTTACTATAGTTAATTCTGCCATATAGATATACTTTCAGTATTTCAAATTTGGATAACTGCTAATATAACCGATGTTAGATATTTACCTTGTGGTCTGCAAGTGCATTGACTTTCATTTTGCTTGAGTAGTTGGCTAAGAGTAGAAACATTGTATCAGATGATAAGTGGCTATAAGGATTCATTTAGCATGAATTTAGGTCAGATTAAAGCTATAGTGCTCATATTTACAGTGAAAAAATTATCTTACAAATATTCTATGAAAGATGACTTGTCTAGCCTGAATCAGGTCCCAGGTTCAAGTCCCATCACTGGAAAAAAAAAAAAAAAGATTTCTGAGTGATTATTTCAAATTCTCTGAACAACTAAAGAATTTCACATTTTATTTTTTATACTATATTTACTTGCTTTGTAGACATTAAATGCAAGGTTACATTCTATAATCTGGGTGAAATCTCAACCAATCAATTAACGGTCTGAATAAAACTAAATACTGACCTATCCCTGTTAAACAAGAGGATATTATATGTAGTATGTCTTTGATTTCAACTTTATCATCAACTTTTTCCTGGATTTAGCTTGATGAACTTTAGACTTGAACTACATCTGCTGTGGCCTGACTTTCTTACCAGTCCACCCTGTAAGTCTGTCCTTGCCAGATGCCCTAATAACATAGACTATTTCCTTGAAATAAACCATTTCTACTACAGAAACACAATCTTGTCATATTTATTCTGATGAACCTTGTATAATATATTTGTCCACTTTATATTATATCCACACTTACAATGTTTAAGATTTTCAGTTGTTCTATGTCCTTGCCACCAATTCTCATTATCAGTTGATTTCATACCTAGTATCATAATTGTAAAATACATGTAAATGGTATCATCACTATTGTCTTGCATATTGTAAGGATGCAATCAGCTGATATGAAAGGATAAAGTTGCATATAATGGTCTATAAATTTTATAGCAAGGAATAGTTTATGAAGTTTACTTACCATGCTAGAACATTCGGTAATTTAGATCAATGATACCCTAGATCTCATCACCGTATCCCCTTAGAGTACACCAAAGAGTAACTTAAGGTAAGAATCTATTCAATATATTTAATCAATTGAACAACTGTGTTATATAGAACTGCCGAAGACCTGCTCTGGCAGGGGTTGAGGTCCCAAAGAGGGTGTGTGGAGTCTTCTGGGGAAGAGAAGGAGGAGATGGACACAAACTAAGGGGGAATCAGAATGACTGCCAGTGGCCTTTAATTGAAAAGACTATACCTTTTATATTCTATAGCTGCACATAGGATTAAATGGGAGACAAGGGGTATGTGAAGTGGGATGTGGCTTGAGATCAGGGGTTGAGGAATCTAACATTGACCTTGACAATAGGTACCAATCATATGTTAATAAAAGAGCCACAAGTTCCTCTTGCTAGAGATAAGAAGAATGACTGCTTTATCAAACAGGAACTTTCCTCAAGCCCCCAGGGAATGAAGACCCATATCCAAATTCCTGACCTTGGGAAAATTTCTTCTGGAGAACAGACACAATACCATAATTTCTTAGTCTTACTATATGGGCCTGTTCCCCTCACAATGCTCCCAAAAGTGAAGGTCCTGATTTCTTACTTTTTTTCCCTTGTATTGAACCATTCTGATTTCTCTGTATTTATTCACTGAACTCTTGACCTTAACAGCCTCAGGCTCTGGATCTGAATTGTAGGTATTTCATCCTTGGGGTCAGGTGTGTCTGGCAAATCTCTAACTTTTCTGTTCTTGGTGTAATTAAGAGGGCACAATGGGATTCCTGGTTCCACAAAGGTCAGGATATTTTTCCAAATAATTATTTTGCTTAGAGTATCTACCATTGTATACATTTTTATCTTTTACCAAAGCCCACACAAAATTTCCCCAAGTGATAGGCATTTTTAATATTGAGAATCATTAAAAATGAAAGTAGAAAGGTGCTGAAGAAATGTGGTTTGCAATGTTGAAATGCTGGGACTTTGTCAGGCAGCAATGGTTGTCCTGCAGTCCACACCATAGAGTGGTTATTCTTGCTTTGTATATTTATTCATGGGAGATCATAGATTACATGATCTTAAGCAAAGGTGAAATAATAACCACAAGAATTGGAATGCAAATGTTAACCCCTTCTCTCCAAAGCTTGCAGCTTGCCTTCTTAGTAATAAGCTACACTCTGTAGTCACATTTGCAAAGACTCTGACTTCAGTAACATCCACGTCTCAGAACAACCATGTCTGGAAAGACGATTTTTTTTTTTTCATCAAAAAGTAACAGTTGCACAAACCCTTTCCATCTTCAACTATTAAGAGAGGTTTGGAATGCAGGAATGTTTCAGGACAGAAATCAAAATGGTTGAAGACAAGTTTTAGGTACTTTGTGAAAAGTTTAAAGTTGTCACAATTATTTCTCTAGAGGCTGAACAACGGTCAATCCCTCCACTGCACTAAAGTTGTAGGTACTGTGCTCTGGAAGTAATAGACGACAGGAACTGGGTACTTCACCTTCAGTTAATGAGGCTTCAGAGACAGGATAAGACACAATCTCTGCTCATGTTATTGAAAATGAAACTTTCATACTTTGATTCTCTATTATAGACTAAAGTAGTGAACTGGCCAAAATGAGGGCTATTTTATTTGGGTTTAAAATGCCAGTGTCGCCAGGCGGTGATGGAGCAAGCCTTTAATCTCAGCACTTGGAAGGTGGAGCCAGGCTGATCTCTGTGAGTTCGAAGCCAGTCTGGTCTACAGAGCAAGATCCAGGACAGGCACCAAAATTACACAGAGAAACCCTGTCTTGAAAAGCCAAGAAAATTAAATTAAATTAAATTAATTTTTTTAAATAAAAAAATAAAATGCCAATGTCTTAGTCCATGTATTCAGCTGCAACAAAATATCCCACACTGGGTACTTTAGAAAGAACAACATCAAAATCTTTTTTCTACAGATCTGGAAGCCAGAACTTTGAAAAGATCGGCAAAGTGCTTGTAGGTTTGGTTGCCTACTGTAAGTCATTTTCTGATTTCAATATGAACATTGCCTCCTCTGGAAGAGACATTGTATCCCTATGTATCCTTATGTATCCTTATGTATCTTTATGTATCCTTATGTGGCAAGGGCAGAGGAGTTTCAGGGAGAAAAGTCCTACCAGGTTTTTGCTTGTTTGTTTTTTAGTGGCAATGAATTCCACTCACAAACGGAGGAGTATTCAAGGCCCAATCACCTCTCAAGGACCTTTCACGTTGAAATACGACATTGGCCATTAAATTTCAATACCTCATAGAGCAGCTACTTTCAAACTACAGAAGCCCTATTGGCTCATGGTGTGAATAGGAAAGAATATGACTGAGAGATTGCACAGCGTTGCCATCTGACAGTGCTACCTCAACGTAGAGACAGTGTTATCCAGCAGCAGCACATTTGACAGACAAATTTTTCAGTGCGTACACCAACCCAGCAGTTCTGACATTAGTGATCCTTATCAAATCAGTTACTATGTCCTAGAATCTGTGCAAAACTGATTTTGTGCCTGTTATTAAAAAAAAATGTAGGGTTTTTTTTAGTGATTCATCTTAATACAAATATACTCATGTCCAAATCTTTGTGTTTCATGTTTTCATATAAATGAAGATCTCTCTGTCTGTCATCACTGAAACTCTGGGAAGGGAAACTATTTGTAAAGTGCCCTGTGCATTCTATAATGTTCACATTTTAAATTTATGCCTAACTTCCCAAATTTATTTCAACAACCTTTTATTTTATATGTGGTTAGACTTGTGCTTAATTCTGAGAACTGAACAAAACAGTCTCTATTTCTTAAAGACCTTTGAATTCGTGATCAAAAAGAACAAACAGAATTCTGAAATGTTTTTGTGTGATACCTACCTTAAATGTCTTTTTAAACACAAAAAGATACTATGCAGGACTGGATATCAGTGAAGAGCTTTAGCAAGTGTGAGTGGGTGTGGGTGCATCAATAGCATATATAGACAAATAACCATTGAGTTTGGTTGCATTTCTGAAGTGTGCGCTAAGAAGCATAAATCTTTCAATATCCAGCTTAGATGCTTGTTCACTTATGGCTTCTGTACTAAGCTTTCAATATTGTATTTCTTATAATGCAATTGAAATATTTATACAGACTATACACACATTTATCAGTCTCTCTATATGTGTGTATATGTATATATACACCTAGATATTCCATTATGCTAAAGGTTGGCTCTTGACTCCCCGTGCCCCACGATATCAGTGTTTCAGAGGTATCTTTAAGAAGCAGGACCTTATTCTGGTCCTTAGGACTTTGTCAATGTGACTCCAAGATGGACTGTGGGGTCTTGCCTGTTTCTCTTTTAACTACTTGGGTTGTGAGGTGAATCATCTTGCTTTCCCACCATATAGTCCTGCCTCACAAAGGGCCAAAGCAATATAGCCCATTAATCACAAGGTAAAAATGCCAAAACTATGAGCCAAATAAATACATTCTTTACAAACTGATTGTCTTAGGTGTTTGTTGCTATAACAGAAAACTTACCACGTATATTATAATATTCCAATTATAAATTTTATTGTCATATTTCAGAAATTGAGTGTGAGATTGTACAGCTCCAACAGAGTCATGGGACATTCTCAACTGAATAATTCCCCCCACATAATACATTAGAACAAAAAACATCACTTGATACACATGCCAAAAGAGGAGATACCTATGGCTGACTGCCAACCAGGATCCTGTAATCATGAGCCCTTTGTAAAGTCCTTCAGGTCTTAGCTCTGCTTAGTGTTATCTTAGGGAGGCTTCAAAACAGAAAACAATATGCGTTTTCCATTCAGTGATTATTGCTAATTATCTTCACTAAAACTAATGTTTTTATGCGGATTTATGTGTGGTGTGGAGTGAGGGGGACTAGGTGTACTCGTGTGACTATGTCAAAGTTGTTCTGACAAAGTACATACATGAAAAATACTTGAGTTTTTGTGATTGGCTTTTTGCAAATAAAATAACAGAACACACACACACACACACACACACACGGTGAGGGGAGGAGAGAGAGAGAGAGAGAGAGAGAGAGAGAGAGAGAGAGAGAGAGAGAGAGAGAACCAAAATCATTTCCTCTGATTTGATCATTTTACAAGGCAACTTTCAGTACAGATAAATTTATGCCAAGCTAAGCTGCCCATACAAATTCCAATAAAAATTCCCAGAAAAGATGTTGATATAACATAAGAAATTGTCTATGAGACTGTGTAGAAATTAGTAAAATCCATAATATAGCAACCTAGAATTAAGTCTGTAATATATTTCAGTTAAAAGATTAATAAATCATTTTTATGACATCTCTACTAATACAGCAAAAAATTCCCAACCACCTCAGGAAAAGTTAACTATATAATATAATTACAACAAAGACAGTAAAATAATCATCTATCATCAGGTGTTGTGATTAAATAAGTTTTGAAAAATATGCTATTTTTTTGAAAATTTTTGCTAATAAAATATGATAGTCACATATAGATTTAGTTAATGTAATAATATTATATATCTATCTTAGCATTATTTACATAGTGCATGAAAAATTCATGGTAAAATAATTACAAAATATGTTTATAGTATTCAGCTATGTAGGAACAAAACAAGTCATTCTACATATTAGCAGAAAACACCAATCACCTTTGGTTCTTGTAAACATAGTAAATAGTGTGCATCTATGTCTTTTACAGTGAAGACTATAATAATAATATAATCTATATAAAAAATTATGAGATCATGAATTTGGTTTGAAAAAATCTATAGAAACACATACTGAAACTTATTAAATTTCATGTAAGTAGATTGCCAGGACAGTTTCAGAACCACATTGGATGACTGACAGCCCTTATGAGATTCTGGAATGAAGAGGAAGTATTTAAGAAGATTACAGTTAGCCAGACGTGGTGAAAAACATCTATAATCCCAGTCACTGAGGTGAGGGCAGGAAGATCATGACTCTGATGCTGGCCTGGGTTAGTATCCATGACCTCAGATCTCTTAGAAAACATGAACTAGGGTTGTAGCTAGTGAAAAATAGTATGCCCAGTGTGAGCTTGGCCCTGGAATCTGTGTCCATCACCTTCAAAGAACTAGTAAAGAATTATGAGTTAAGGGAAGGCTTGCACACTGCCAGAGTCCTTTAAGATAGCATCAGTGGTCTGAAAAGACTATTTCTTCCCTTATTTGTGATCAGCCTTAGCACATTATCAGAAAATATAATCCTTCTTATTTATCATTCAGCAACTTTACAGTTGTGATTTTGATCACTGTGTTCATCACTACTTAGGGAGAAGTTTCTACTAAAGCAAGAGCAGGGCATCCAGAGGGACCAAGAGCCCGAGTTAAAGCAGGCTTTATGAGTTTATATTAAAAAGCATCCTTGTGCTTTATAAATGTCAGATCAATGGGCTCTCTGACTCATAGTTGTTGTTACAGATGTAGTTAAGTTATCGGTGTCAGTTTTACAATTACATGCATTGCTAATGCTTGTGCTTCCCAGACCCCCTCATGTACACAGTACATCATTAGCTTGTGGTGATGAGGTCCACTCTTAGGAAAGACTTAACAGAGCCCTTTGTACAGAAGTAGGCCTTCAAGTACCACAGAAAGGTTTTAAATGGGGTTTGAAGTTGCCCAATTACAGCCTTTCAAATGAATCAAAGACAAGGTCTTGGTCTTCTTCTGAGGACAGGGTCTGAGGCTCTTTGGTGGAAGAGAAGCAAGAACAAAGAGCCACTGTTCTCGAGATAGATTATTAAATGAAAAACAACACTAGTGCATCATGGGCATTCACATAAACAAGCTGCATCCTCACAGCAGCTCTGGTCTTAGTGTTGTTTCATTTCATTATTTTTATTTTATTTTTTTTAAGTAAATCTGGAAAACACACAAAAGGCTTTCACTTCAAGGCAGTTGAAAGAATGCCCTGTGCCTTTTGGTTGCTTCTGGCCTTTGTTCAGTGAACAATCAAAGAAAGTATTTTTTTTTCTTTTTTAAGGTTTTTTTTTTTTTTTTTTTTTTTTTTTTTTTTTTTTTTTTTTTTTTTTTTGCTCCTGAATGTTAACCTTCCTTTCTCTAAATGAACAACTGAAAATTCAAATCTCAGAAAATATGTCCAAGGATAATCACTTTTGTTTTTGTGAATTTAATTATAGACCACAAGTATCTGTTCCAATTGTTTAAAAATACAGACAAACTTTCCCAGACAAGAAATGGGCAGAATGTTTCCCCAGTCTTCCATGTGGTAACTGCCTCATGAATGAGAGAAAACCTACATAGGGATGTGTGTGTGTGTGTGTGTGTGTGTGTATCTGTGTCTGTGTTTTCATGCCGTGCAACACCTTTGCTAATTCATAAACTCATCCATAGAGCCTCCACACAGCCTTGCTTGTCTCCTCAAGACTTACTTGACTGTTTGACATAATGCTCATTTCGGAGATTCCTGAAAAAGAGGAATAAATATTAAGCCTCACTTCATCCATAGGTATCAGTTATTTTTCTTAAATAATACATCACCTCACTTTGTCCAAGACATCATGTCATCTTTATTGATCTCAGATTTTAACACAAATCATATGACACTCTAATTTCCCTTCCTTTATTTTGTTGTTTGAGGGACTATTATGTTTGATTTTATTTATTTTTGTGGTAAAATTACTCAAGGTATAGTAGCTCATTTTAACTATTTTAAAAGTTTATTTCCAAGGGGTTATATATGCACTCAATGCTGTGTAATCATTACCACCATCCATCTTCAGACACTTTTCATCTTGAAACTCTACAACTATTAAAATTTCTCAATTCCTCTTTACCTTCAGCACGTGGCAATCAAGATTCTCCTTCTAAGCCTAAAATCTTGATGACAATAACTGCCTTGTAAACATAGAACATGATGTTCCTCTTTTGGGTACTAGCTGACTTCACTTAGCAAACTGCTCTTAGGTCCACCCAAGTGATAGCATACCTTAAATGTGCCCTGCCCCCAACCATTTTCTTAAAATTTAACAATGTAAAATTGTATGACTGCTGTGGAAAACAGTACAGAAACATCTTAGAAAATTTAAAAGAAATATTAAAAGTAAAATAAATAATAAAATAATAAAAATTAAAAATAGCATATGAGACAGAAATTTCCCTTTGATGTAGAATTGAAAGAAGTGAATCAGAGGCTTAATAATTGCATAACCACCTCTACTGATCACAATGTATAAACTATAAAACAACTTCAATTTGCATGGACAAACAAATGATTAAGTACAATGTAGATTTTAGAAAACCAATGAGACATATTTATTCCCCTTATTTTGAATGTCCAATCCTTATTATATCCACAGTGAAATCTTGGGCTCCCAAAGTTCAATACAGAAGGTCACCTATTTATTAGGCATTAGAATAAGGACAAGTACCTGATGATAATTTGATATGAATTAAAGATGCCAGTCAGAGCCCAGTTCTTTCATTTACTAAGCTGGAAGCTCTGTTTTAAAATTTCAGATCATAAACAGCCATAACAGTTTGTCAGGATTCCAGCTATGGAACACAAATGAAGTAGAATAGAAAGATTTACATTCACTAAGTATGAAGAGAAAATAATATGGCTTACACACATTTATGCCTAAGTAAAATAAATATAAATGTGATAAGGCTGCATTATTCAGTTTGATGGAGCTTAAATGACAATCTCCTTTCACCTAATAATGAATGAAGTCATTTGAAAGGCTGTTATCCTGTGTTTGTTCTTGAATGACTCCTGTGCTCTACTTATGGAAAGTGGAACATAGTACCCTCAGCATAGAATTTGTATTGCGTATGACATAGGCTGAAATAAACTATTCATTCAATCTGTGTATTTTTACATTATTGTGCTGTTCTGATATTAATTACCTTTAAATGAGAATGAAAATAAATATTTTCTAAGATTATATTAAAAATGAAACAAGCATAGGAGTCAACTCTATGAATAGGACACTAATAGCACAGACACTAAGATCAACAACTAATAAATTCAATCTCATGAAACTGAAAAGCTTCTGTAAGGCAAAGGACACCATAAACAGGAAAAATGACAGCCTACAGAATGGGAAAAGATCTTTACTAACCCCACAACTGACAAAGGACTGATTTCTAAAATATATAAAGAACTCAAGAAACTAGACATCAAAAGCCCAAATAATAAACTTAAAAATGGAGTTCAGACCTAAACAGAGAATCCTCAATAGAAGAATTTCAAATGGCAGAAAAACATTTAATGTTCAACATCCTTAGCCATCAGGGAAATACAAATCAAAATGACTCTGAGATTCCATCTTACACCTGTCAGTATGGCTAAGATCAAAAACGCAAGTGACAACTCATGCTGGAGAGGATGTAGAGCAAGGGAAACATTCCTTCATTGCTGCTGGTAGTGCAAACTTGTGTAGCCACTTTGAAAATCAATATGGTGGTTTCTCAGAAAACTGGGAATTAATCTACCACATGACCCAGCTATACCATTCTTGGGCATATAACCAAAAAATGATCAATCATACCACAAGGATATTTGCTCAACTATGTTTATAGCAGCTTTATTTGTAATAACTAGAACCTGGAAACAACCTAGATGTTCCTTAACTGAGGAATGGGTAAAGAAAATGTGGTATATTTACACAATGGTGCATTATTCAGCTGTTAGAAACAATGACATCAGGACATTTGAAGGCAAATGGATGGAACTAGAAAAGAATCATCCTGAGTGAGGTAACCCAGACTCAGAAAGATAAGCATTGCACATATTCACTCATAGGTAGATATGAGCTGTAAAATAAAGGATAACTATGCTACAATCCACAGACCCTGAGAGACTAGGGAATGAGGAGAGCTCAAGGGGAATGCCCAGATATCCCCTGGGAAGGAGAAATAGAAGAGAATTTGTGGACTAGGGCTGGGTGGTGATGTGAACATGAGCGATCAGATTTGGGGGTGATGGATGGGGAGAGTACTAAAAGAGACTACTGGAAAGTGGGGGGAGCTTTTTTGGGTAAGGTAGAAGCATGGCACAAGGGAATCTTCCAGGAATCTACAAGGATGACCCTAGCTAAAACTCCTAGCAATAGTAAATATGTAGCCTGAACTAGCCATCTCCTGTGACCAGGCAAGACTTCAAGTGGAGGGATTGGGACACCAACCCAGCCACATAACCTTTGTCCTACAGTCTGTCCTGCCTATGGGATGTGCTGGGGTAAGGGTGACTTAGAGACTGAGGAAGTGGCCAACCAATGACTGGTCTAGCCTAAAATGATGCTACCAGAATA
This sequence comes from Peromyscus eremicus, assembly GCF_949786415.1. NCBI lineage: Eukaryota > Metazoa > Chordata > Mammalia > Rodentia > Cricetidae > Peromyscus > Peromyscus eremicus. The sequence continues at coordinate 109,840,171 of NC_081420.1, read as the reverse complement.
AGCCCATCCCTGACAATGCCTAGAGTACCAGGACCCACAGACTGGGTGACCCAAAGACCTAGGATAGAATCAAATGTGACTGGAGGAATAAAATGTCAATGTAATGATGCCTAATGATACTCTGCTATACCCAGAGATTGGTGCCCAGCCCAATTGTCATCAGAGAGGGTTAATTCAGCAACTGATGGAAACAGCTGTAGACCCACAGCAAAACATTAGGCAGAACTCAGGTAATCCTGAAGAAGAGGGAAATAAAGAATTCTAGGATCCGTGTGTGTGGTGTGTGTGTGTGTGTGTGTGTGTGTGTGTGTGTGTCAAGGACACCACAAGAAAATGCCCCAAAATCAACTAGCCTGGGCTTGTAGGGGCTCACAGAGACTGAAATGACAATCATGCATGGGACTGACCTAGGTCCTCTGCATGGATGATCCAATTGTGTAGCTTGGTCTTTTTGTGGGACTCCTAACAGTGGGAGCAAAGGCCTTCTCTGACTCTTTTGCTGGCTTTTGGGACCATATTCCTCAAACTAGTTGCCTTGCCCAGCCTTGATACATAGGGAAGTGTTTAGCCTTACTGCAACATGGTAATGTTTTGTTGATATCCATGGGGGGCTTGCCCTTTCTTGAACAGAAATTGAAGAGTAGTAGATTGTAAGGGGGTATAGGACAAAGTGGGAGATGAGCAGGAGGGACTGGGAAGAGAGGAGGGAGGGGAAAATGTAAAATAAATAAATAAACAAGTAAATAATGAATAAAATATAAATCAATGTTATAGGAATGTTGCAGTAAATACCACATAAAACTTATTAAGTCAGCATTTTAAAAACAACTAGAATTCTACATAGCTATATATGAGCATGTGTGTGTGGTGCAGATGCACACTGAGGCCAGAAGAGGACATCGGAGTTCACACAGCTGGAGTGACAGGCAGACGTGAATTGCCTGACCTGAGTATTAGAAACTAGGCAGACCACGCTCTTTATTCATTTAATTAATTTATTTTTTAAATATTTTATCTATCTATCTATCTATCTATTTATTTATTTATTTTATATCCTGACTGCAGCCTCCTCTCCCTCCTCTCCTCCCATTCTATCCCCCCACCTCTCCTCTCCATTCTCTCATTCCCCCCTCTGCTGGGGATGCTGTGAATATATTGCTCTGATTGACTGATAAATAAAATGCTGATTGACCAGTAGCCAGGAAGGAAGTATAAGATAGGCAGGATAAACAGAGAAGAGAATTCTGGGAAGTGGAAGGCTAAGTCAGGAGATGCTGCCAGCCACCACCATGAGAAACAAGATGTAAGGATACCAGTAAGCCACGAGCCATGTGGCAAGGTATAGATTTATAGAAATGCATTAATTTAAGAACTAGATAGTAAGAAGCCTACCACAGCCATACAGTTTATAAGTAATATAAGTCTCTGTGTGTTTACTTGGGTCTGAGCAGCTACAGGAGCCGCATGGACTGGAGAAAACTCCAGCTACACCCCTCTTCCATTATTATTTTTTTATTGATTATTTGGGTATCTCACATAATGTGCTCCAATAGTGATCACCTCCCAGTCTTCCCATGTGACACCCCTTACCACCCAGTCAAAAAAACAAAAACAAAAACAAAAAACAAAAAACAAAACAAAAAAAAAACACAACAAACTAGTCCATTTTGTGTTGCTTATATATTCACTGGAGCATTATCAAATTACTAGGGGCCAGCTCTCTGTAAGGTAGGATGAGTCTTTCTCTGCCTGCAATCACACCAGAAGCCATCAGCTGATGTTAGCCTTGTAGCTGCCACAGAGGGGCTGTGCCACCTACTGCATCCCTTTGCAGTTTGGGCAGCCAGGGCAAGGCCAGCTCTCCCATGAGGGGCAGAGTCAGCTCTCCAGTGCCTAGGGACATTAACCTGACTTCAGGTGGCAGCCCTGATTGATGGCATCCTTATGGGCTTTAGTGGTAACACAGGGTCACAGACATAAATCTTGGTCCTTGGCCATTTCAGGACCTGTTCATAGCCCTCAGCCACTGTCACACATGTCTCCAATAAGCAAAGCCTGGGGTATCTGGGCAGCATTGCATACTGCATTTGTCCACATGTATTTTGGGTTGCACCACGGACCAAGGTGAGCCTTAAAGGAGGTCCAATCCAGAAAGTGAATCTTTCCTCATCTTGGGCCACTGTTGTTGCTCAGAGGTAGCAGGATCCCGTGGTTGGGCTGAGTCTGTGTCTGCATAAGCTCTGGGTTGTTGTACACCATTGAACTAACCCTATTGGCCAATGACAGCATGTAGACCTCAAACCTCTCTCATTGCCATCATGTCTCTAGTTCCTCCTCTCTCCGTAGTGCATGCATCATTCCTTTTTTCCATCTTTTCTACCTATCACATATATGCTAGTGGTAGTGGTACCCACCTTCCCTGGGCTGTAGCTTCCTCTTTATTTATTTTTTGACAGTTTTATTTTATTTTTAATATTAAGATAATTACATCATTTTCCCCTTCCTTTTCTTCCTTTCAAACACTACCATACACCCTTTCTTGCTGTCTTTAGAATTCATGGCTTATTTTTTTTGTTATGGTTGGTTACATGCACACACACACACACACACACACACACACACACATATATATATATATATATATATATATATATATATATATATATATATAGTCACAAATACAGCCTGCTTAGTCTGTATTATGTGGCATGTATGTATATTTGTCCAGGCTGACCATTTGGTATTGTATAATTAAGTGTATTGCATAGAAATTTGTGTGTTCTTCCCTGAGGAGGACTATTTATCCAATTCCCAGAAATCCTTAGGTGCATGTAGTTCTGTATGTAGGGTTGAGGCTGCTCAAGACCCGATCAACAAGAGGAAAAGCAAGCCTGGTATTGGAAGTCTAGCCAACTATCCAGGGCTAGTGAAGTCATGGATCTTGGAGGAGAACCTACAACTACCACTTTACTAAACCAGCAGAATCCCTAATTACATTCTAAATGTCTGCCTTTATGTCCACGGTATTTACCCTTCATCAAGGAAAATTCTCTACAACCGATGAAGACCACTACAGAAACCCAACCAATCAAAATACAGAGATGTGGAGCCCATTCCCAATGGATATATCTACAACACAGCCCTCACATCTAAGGCTAGATAAACTCCAGAAGTAATGATTCACTTTTCCTAAAATCATTCTTTCAGAGGACTGATAATCAAACCATTGAAGAAAACAAACCCCTGGTGTGAAAATACAAGGCAACTTTTGAAAGATATTTGATAAACACTATATCTGCCTAGACATAGAAGTTTACAATAAACTTTGTACCAGCCTACTGTGTGCATGGTATAGATTCCCTACACTAGTTCATGGACAAAAGGTACACATACAGTGGTTTTCATTGGACCTAATGCTATTCATTGTTTTGTCCTTTGTTATCCTAACTGAGTCCTCACATCTCTGAGGATCTACCAGGCCAGACTTTAGTGGTTTAGATTTTGCAGCTCAGAAAACTCAAGTATTGAAAGACAATGTGATTTGTTCAAGGTTATACAATAGTAAAGTGGCAGAAATGGGTCATGTATTTATCATGGTGTCTTCAAAATCCAGTCCTCTTTCTTTTCATATTAGCAAGTAGCAACCTCTGTTCAAGACATTATAAGCTCATGAGAAAAACCAATGTTTTTTATTGAAAACCCATTTGATCTCTGATGCTGGTCTCCATGGACATTTAGGATGGATTCAACACAATAGAACTGGTCTCATTTCTGTCTTTTTTGCCACTTCCCATCATTCTTTCTCCATGAACAGCTGTTGGTCTTTGCTGTATTGATCAGGAAGCATTGTGATGTCAAGATCTGGGCTACATTTTTTGTTTGTTTCCTTTTTCTCTTAAATTTTATTTTATTTTATTGGGGGTATTGCAAGGGTAGAAGGCTGATACAAAGGGACAGGGGAATAAATGGGATCAAAATGCATGATGTGAAAGTCACAAAAATAAAAAGAAAGTTAAAGATCTTTACCTATCCCAAAAAAACAAACAATAATAAAACACCTATAATAATACAGCTCAGAGCCGGGCAGTGGTGGCCCACGCCTTTAATCCCAGCACTCGGGAGGCAGAGACAGGCGAATCTCTGTGAGTTCGAGGCCAGCCTGGGCTACCAAGTGAGTTCCAGGAGAGGCTCAAAGCTACACAGAGAAACCCTGCCTCGAAAAAAAAAAGAATAATACAGCTCAGAACTAATCACTGTAATTTTAGGTTATGCATACTAGTTATAAGAAGATTTGAAGAAATGAATCAATCACTAAAAGCATGCTAATCATGAATTGTCCTTAAGATTACATGTTTGCATCCATTACTTCTTTTTTTTTTTATTTATTGTACATGTTGACCACAGTTTCCCCTCCATCCTCTCTTATGGCCTCCTCACTACCCTGATCAAGCCTGGGTGAGGTGATCCAGCATAGGGAACAAGAGCACCTCTCTGCTAGGAGCCTTACAAACAGACACTTTTAAACAAATTTTGAATGATTCCTTCTGGACTCCATTCCAAGCACAGGCCTTATGTTCAATGGAGAGCTGGGGCTGACTGCAACAGTAGACTGGGCCTGTAGCAGATTAATAAACATTAACTCTTACTCATTCCTTTACTTACCAGCTTCTGTCCATTTCTAGTGTGTATCTCATGTTTATCTTTGTAGATTCACCACCAAAAATTCACTTCAGGTGATGAGCAGCGTGAATTAATTTTCCTGATGCTATAAACAAACTCCCTGAAGTTGAGTACCTGACATAGTTCTGGAGGTACAAAATGCTGTGGATGATTGATTGATAAATAAAGTGCTGATTGGCCAGTAGCCAGGCAGGAAGTATAGGTGGGACAAGGAGAGTGGAGAATTCTGGGAAGTGGAAGGCTGAGGGAGAGAGATGCTGCCAGCCACCATGATGAGAAGCAGATGTTAAGATACTGGTAAGCTATGAGCCACTTCGCAACTTATAGATTAATAGAAATGGGTTAATTTAAGATGTAAGAACAGTTAGCAAGAAGCCTACCATGTCTGTAAAGTTTATAAGTAATATAAGCGTCCGAGTGATTATTTTATAAGTGGGCTATGGGACTGCAGAGGCTTAGCAGGACCTGGAGAGATATTCTCCAGCTACAACAAAAGCATGAAATCTACACACGCTCAGCTCCAGCGAGGGTCCACTTGGCTCCATCAAGTCTCAATTGGATGACACTTTACCAAGATTGAGAGAGAGAGAGAGAGAGAGAGAGAGAGAGAGAGAGAGAGAGAGAGAGAGAGAGAGAGAGAATGAGCTCTTCCAGGGAGAAAATAATCTAGAAAGCAAGGAGTGGGCAGTATTTGGCAGCCTTGCTCTCTTGGTGCAGCCTACTCCATTGGGAACTAACCTGGTTTCCATGAAAACTACATCAATTCTGTTCAAAGGGGCAGCTTTGCATTCACCATTTAAGGCCCCACTAACTCTCACTATGGCCACATTTTGGGCTAAGATTCTAACACCTGAGGAGCTTATTTATACCATAGCATTTCCCAAGGCGTTCTCCACTGTTTTGTGAGGGTCTCATTACCCTTTCCTTCATACTTTACATAAAAGAAGCCAAAGAGCTTTAAGAAAAGTTTTCTTAATAGAGATAGTGTTTATTCATTTTTCATTATTTCGGAAGAGACCAAAGCCAAGAGTTGAAATAAGAATAGCAATTAATGAGGAGGTTGTTGTATATATTAGGGATCACTATTAGTCAGATATAAAAAAAAGACTTGCTTGTGTCTATTAGATGTACAAAAATATATTTCTCACCCAATAACAGAGAAGAATGATGGCATAAAGATGTCTTAGACACAAGTTTCATCTTTAATGACATATTCTCTCTCTCTTTCTCCCCCTCCTTTTCTCTTCCTCTTTCTCTTCACATACCCACACCCATATATTTAATTTTGTGAAAATCTACCAACTAATATTTTACTATATACTTTTTCAGTACGAAAGTAATAATGTGGACAAGTCAGTTACTACTACTACTACTACTACTACTACTACATCCGTGGAGGATGTCATGCTCCTCACTGTTCTCAACAGACACTCAAAAACATAACTACTATGCAGAAAGTACACTATAGAATCTTATCCCTCTCCCTCTAGAACAAAACCAAACATATATATATATATATATAATATAGCAGAGTTTTTAAGGAGTGATAAGTGAACTGAGTAAAAATGATACATGAAAATTAATTGGTAGATAAAGAAAGAAAGGGCAGGTGGATGAAAAAGTGGAAAGCTGAGGAGATACTATTACTGAAGTTACTTATGGTGGCAACTGTGACCTGATAATGTGTGTCCTGGTAAGTGGTTAGATGCAGTGTATGGGATGTGCTGTTAAAATCATCTAGATAAAAGACTATTGTGTTTGAGTTAAAAGAAGTGTGTGAAAGAATGCATAAGAGAAAACCTTTCTCTCATAAATAGAGAATAAAGTACAAAAATTTAGGAATCAGTTTAATATACATTATTAAAATAAAATATGGTAAGACTAAATATTTTTTATTTCGGAATGCCTACTCTGAATTCTTTATCAAGATGATTAAAATATGGGAAAGGCCAGCTAAATTCTGAGATATGCCTGTGTTTATAATGCAGTTTGGTGCTCCTTAGCTGTGCCAGCCTGAAGGCCAAGCATATAGATCACTCCTCAATCCTTTTTTGAAATTTTTTCTCTTATTTTTGAGATTATAATATAATTACACCATTTTCCCTATACCTTCCATGCCCTCCCATATACCCCTCTTTGTTCTCTTTTGAATTCATCAACTCTTTTTTCACTAATTGTTGTTACAGGTGCATATGCACATGTATAGACAAATAAAGGACCTTTCTATGAGATCTCCAATGAAAGGCATCAACAAGTCTCATGCTCAATAGGAACCTTATGTCTCTTATTACCATTTTAAATATTCATTGTAAAAGCTGGAAAATGAGAAGACAGGGCGGGAGAGAGAGGCTAAATTAGAATTGTCTGTGTTTGGACTTCTATGACAGCATCTCATCAACCAGGTGAGGACACTGATTCCACACAATTCTAGAAATGTAAATCTCAGATGTGGTTGCCAGGAGGTCTCAAAGAAGGCTGCTTTTCCCTCCATAACATTTATAGGGAAGAGAAAGAAAGAAAGTGAGGTTTTTTTCATATCTTTTCTTATAAGGACACGAATCCCGTCATGAGAGTTCAGCTTCATGAGGGCCCTGTCTCCAAATATCATCACACTCGGGATCAAAGTGTCAACATATAAATTTTGAAAAGACATGAGTATCTGTGGCAAACATTTCCCTAAACTGAAAGTCAAATATAAACATGAGTGTCTGCAGAATGTGAGACACAGCTGGCACAGAGGCCAGAGGATGGGAGGAGGGATGCACCGGCAAAACAGTTGAAGTAAACCTGAAATAGTGTGCGATAGGAGTAAGCCAATGGCATAGCCACAATAGAGTGAACTTAAAAACAACAAAATGAACAAGTAAATAATACAGCAAACATATCATGAAAAGGTGACCATACCTAATATAGGACATCAAAGGAGTTAAATTTTATAATAGTTCTTTATGAGATAAAGTTAAGGTTGCAGCATGGTGCACTATTGTGGAAATATCTTTCTGTAGGCTTGCTCTGATTGGTTGATAAATAAAGCCATTTGGCCTATGGCAAGGCAGCTTAGAGGCAGGCAGAAAATCCAAACTGATAGAGAGGGAGGAGAGAGACAGAGCAGAGGAGACACTGTCAGCCGTTGCCATGAGAAGCAAGATGTAAAAGTACTGGTAAGCCACAAGCCACATGGCAAAGTATAGATTTATAGAAATGGGTTAATTTAAGCTATAAGAACTAGATAGCAAGAAGCTTTCCATGGCCATAGTTTAAAAGTAATATTAGCCTGTGTGTGTTTATTTGGGTCTGAGCGACTACATTCACACTGGAATGCCACAAGGGAAAACAACACAAGGGGTTATGTGCCAATTGAACACAGAATAACTTATAAACATTTACACTACAATGTTTTTCAGAAGTGAGAAATTAACCTCAGCATAGTGCCTTAAAATTCAAAACAAAACAAATTTTCAGTTCCGAAGCCTCTTGGATGTTCTTCAATCCAATATCACAAACAGGATATTGCCTTTCTCACAGCTATGGAATTAAAGTGGGTGGGGAGGAGCGGCTGGTAGTAAGCCAGGCAGTGGGGAATTGGAATCCAGAGAGATGGAATATTGAGGTTCAATTCCTGTTTTAATGACCAGGAAGTGTGGGACAGAACACAAGCAGTGAACTCAAATCACAGCAGTCAGAGCAGACCTTCTCTGTACCTACAAAGGGTCTATTTATATAAGTAATTGATACAGCTGTTCAAATAGTAGCCATTACATTGACATTTATGATTATTACTATCAGGACAGTGTTAAAACTTTTAAAAGATTTGTCCTATAATGTTTTAACTGTTTTAAAATAAATCATTCATGACAAATTTAATAATGACCAAGGAAAATGCTGCTGATTTATTACAAAGTTTTCAACATTTTAAATAGAGACTCATACTGTGACAATACATGCATTGTGTATTTAGAAGCTTGAGTAATAATGTGAGGTAAGCTCTTTCTCCTTGACATCGACAAGAATGTGTTAACTTCAAAGTTAAAAAGATATTGCATACTATTTGATCATGAGATATCTTATTTGTTTCCACTCATCCCTAGGAGGCATATTTGAATACATAATTTCCAGGTAACAGATTGGCTGAGTTACACAGTAGCACACAGGTTTACATTTTTGGTGAACTGACCCTTGTGCTTCAAGCATGGTATGTGGAATGCTACCATCTTCTACATGCTATATTTTCCCAGTAGAACATTTTTCCTCTTATTACCCTTACATCTTATTTGTGTATTGGTTATATCTTCTTTGAGAAAATTTTGATTTATGAACACCATATAGCCTTCTCTTTCTGGGGTTCTTAGGTAACCCTTTGCTATTTTAATAATTTCATTTTTAAGTATCCAAGTTAAAAGTAGACTCCTATAATTCTGCTACACTTATCCCAAATATTGCTTTAATCAGTGCTATACATTTGGTGGAGACATGGATAGACAGTAAGCAAGCTTCTCTGATGGCCTGACTCTACGTGGCGACCTGTTTTTTATTGATTATTTATTCAAGCCGGGTGGTGGTGGCCCACACCTGTAATCCCAGCACTCGGGAGGCAGAGGCAGGTGGATCTCTGTGAGTTTAAGGCCAGCCTTGTCTACAGAGGTAATTCAGGACAGGCTCCAAAGCTACAGAGAAACCCTGTCTCGAAAAACCAAAAAAAATTAATAAAATAAAATATTTATTCAAAATATGTATTTGTTTCTACTCCTATATCTTCCATTTGTACTTTACATGGCAATTATTTATTGTTTTATAGTGTTTAGATAATATTAAATGGGAGCACAGAATTAAATGTTTTATGAAAATAAAATACAATGAGTGCAATAAAGAATATTGCAATTATGTTTCCCCTTTAGCTGAGTATAAAACTATCTAAAGATATAGGAAATTTCCACTAGATGATGCATCTATTGTACAAGTGTAAGGTCTTATCCAACTTTGCTAAAACTTATATCAGAAGATAAATCACATGTAATAAAGGCAACTCATTTATAGTCACAAATACCAAGATAATTTATTTAGATTTATGAATGCAAATTAGTATGTTTAACTTAAATATTTTCATTATGTATCGAATAGGTTTTTTTTTTTAACTTATGTGTATGAGTGTTCATTTGCTGGCATGTATGACTGTGTACCACCTTCAGGCCAGAAAAGGGCAACAGAAACCCTGGGACTTGTTACAGATATTTAAGTGAATGCTATGAGGGTGCTGGGATTTGAACTCAGGTCTTCTAGAAGAGCAGCCAGTGCTCTTAACTGCTGAGCCATCTCTCTAATATCTTGAATTCTTATTTTGATCCCTAGCTTGACTACGATTTTAGATTTCTGGACATATCAGTCAGGACTTTTTTTTCTGTCAAGAAACAAACGAAATACTATAGTTAGTATGGTGTAGCAGAAGTCTTCAAAATTCTCTCTCATTTTCTGATGATAAATGCAAGGGTTTTCCACATGCTAGGCAAGCAATCTGCCATTTAAGAACTGGGATTTTGAAGGAAAAGCTGCTTAACAGGAGCAATGACAAGAGGTACAGGCATGGAGCCTTTACCAAATCATAGTAGTATAAGGAGTAAGGGGCAGAATAAGACCATGAGTTCTCTCTTGTTGTCCACTTTGTTTGGGGGACTACCAGCTCCCAAATAATGACATGGAGCCTTCTAATTAATTATGAGTGTTTGACATTAGGTTAGGCTTGTTCCCAACTAGCTCTTAACCAAATTATCCTGTTTCTATTAATCTATGTTTTGCCACGTGGCTCTTTTCCAGTTCTCCATTCTGTACATCCAACCCCCTCTGTGTCTAGCTGGGGAAATCACCTCTCTTCATTCCAGAGTTTTTGTTTCTGCCTAGAAGTCCCACTTATTCTCTCCTGTCTAACTATTGGTCATTCATGTTTTTATTAAAGCAATCAAGTGCCTTAGAAGGTCAAATTAAAACAATGACACATCTTCACACAGTGCGATAAATTATCTGACAACACCCTTTTGTCTGATTTTCCAGCATTATTTGCCTTCAGTTGGTCCAAATTCAGCTGGTATAGAATTAATGCACAGACATCAGTCCTAGTTGCCTCCATAGCAAGGCAGAAAAGGAAAGAAAATGGATGCTTACAATAGAATAACTAACTCATTGAACAAGTAGGAATACTTGTCATACTGCTCAGGCAAGTTTCCAACAATCCTTCAGTTGTTTGTCTTCCCTTTGAGGATGCAATGAAAATGAAAAGAATGATCAGTATGACCATTCTTTTATATGCTAGAGCCAGCATTAAGTGGATCCCTTCTATGATGCAGATTTTTATTACAAGTGTATTTCCTTTCTCATTTTCTAGATGGAAAAAAAAGGTCAATATTAAGGTTGAGCCAGACGGTGGTGGCACAAGCCTTTAATCCCAGCACTCCGGAGGCAGAGGCAGGTGGCTCTCCATGAGTTTGAGGCCAGCCTGGTATACTGGTCTACAGAGTGAGTTCCAGGACAGGATCCAATGCTACACAGAGACACCCTGTCTCCAAAAACAAACAAACAAACAAACAAATTAAGGCTGAGCCACCTTTCTACAATTTTTTCCTGCCTCTCTTGAAATGTTAAGGACTGAGCATGGTAGCCAAGAGTTCTACCATTAAATCATGTTCTTACCCTCTCCTCTTTTGTGGGACTTCAGAACCTGTTGCTAGAGGGATGATTATTGACTGAGTCAGTGACACCCCTGCTTTAAGAAATTGCATTCTTCCTCTTTGTTAGTTTCTGAAAACACTGCCAGAAAGATCTGCTAGATTTTGTTTTGGTGACTCCCAGCCTGCATGGCATTAGAACTGTTACTCAGACAGAAGAAGCAATATTGCCAGGCCCTCTGCTCTGCACCCTTCAGGAGGAAAGTTAACTTAATTAGTTCTCAAGACAACAGTATGTCTTCTGTTGTTCATCACTTCCCTCATTCTTCCTCTACAACACTATGCTAATTTATTTCTCTACACTCAGAAATAGCTGCAAAAGTAATTTATATACTCTTACCACGCAGTGGATTTATAATACTGTCCTAGAAGAAAACAACTCATGTAAAACTCCGAGAATTAAGCATTCCTCTGCTATTTCTTCTTATGTATTTTATCCTCTTTCCTAGGATATCATCTTGTCCCTCTGAATATATATGTTTTCAAGCATTAAAAATTACAAATATGTTTTCACACTTGGATTTTCAGAGAATTCATAAGTTTCAGAAAATATGTTGAGCAAACAGCACAGATTGTGAAATAGGTATTAGTGGTCATAGACTTTTGGACCTGAAAGACTTAGAAATTTCTTGTCCAAATCCAGTCTTTGTAAATGAGTTCTCTGAGCTCCCTAAAGAATTAAATCGTCTGATGATAACACAAAATTTTGTATAGAAAATGCTTTCTTGCTCCACAGGTTACTCTGGCAGGATTTCAAAGTCATCCCTTTCTATTACTGCTCCACTTCAAAATTCACCTTTCATAGCCCTGATAACTGAGGTCCTAGGACAGGCTTCATTTGCAAACATTTTACTTTCCTGTGATGTAGAGATGTAAAGACAGACCATTGCACTCAATGTTATTGTAAATATCTCTAAATCACATTTTGTTTTGAAACTAATGTTTCTCCCTTGTTTTTTTTTGTTGTTGTTGTTGTTTGTTTGTTTTTGGTTTTGGAGACAGGGTTTCTCTGTGTAGCTTTGGTGCCTTTCCTGGAACTCACTCTATAGCCCAGGCTGGCCTCGAACTCTAATTTTATCCTAATTTTTTTTTTTTTTATCTCTACAACAGGGAAGCAGGGCGCTAGTAAAAATGTCCAAATATACAGAAGGAGATGGCAAAAATAAAATATGAAAGAAAAGAAAATGCAATATGAGTGCACATGTACACACAAGCACACACACACACACACACACACACACACACACACACACACACACACAGAGGCACCACTACAAATCTCAGCTTCCTGTTCAGTGCTCAGACCATTTTTCACTATACTGATTTCTTCCTTCAGTGTCTTTCAATAAATCATGTCTTTAAAGGAAATGTCTTAAAGTATGAGATCATTTTATTTATATCATTTTAGAAATTATTCAATGAGAAAAAATGATAGTACAGTTTGTACAATGTACCCTAAACTTTAGTCAGAATAGCCCCCTATGTCATTTAGCAAAATAAAGTGATTCAAAATAGTCATGACTACTTTACAATTCAAAAGATTAGATCAGGGAGTTCTGATTCCCTTTTGTTCCTCCCACATTGTGTTCAGAGCTGTAGAAACATGTGTTTACAAATTGTTCTTTTGTATTTTTTTTTTCTTATCCAAACCCCCTAGATGGGAATTTGAGCAAGTGGAGTCAGAGGAAATCATCTGACTCTGAAGCAGGCAAACATCCTAAGCATAAAGGAAGGTTGTAAGTGGACTTGGGAACCATCAGTGTTGGTCCTGGATCCAGAGAACATGGGTTTGCTCTTAGGGGATGAGGGACTGAGAAATAATTTAGAAACGAGACATTCTTTCTCTGAATCTGTAAAATTACCAAGTTTCTGACCTGTGGCCTAAAGTTCTGCCTCATGTCCTATCTGAAATGTCCATGGTCACCTTAGTTGTAACCGTTCGTTTTTAAAAGAAACATGCATACATTCTCAAGTTTACACGCAATCAGATTTCTGACAAGGATGACAAAAGGCTTTACTTCAAGCCATTAAGAGAACCATTGTTAAAGCATTCTGTACAATAATTTTGAAAAAAATATGAATACCCACATGAAATATTGGGGACATGCACATGTACAAATACATGTATACATAACCAGCATAAAAACCCCTAGCCAGCATGTGCATGGAATATATATTTCATGTAAGCTATAGATATATCATTCATAACGTATTTCTGTTGTAGTTTTAAACAACTTATAGTATTAATATATGTAATTGTCACAGAAACTTTAAAAAAGGTGTTTGTTAGCATTTGAGAGATGAAGAAATAGAAGAACCTACAGCTGTGTTGTTGAAAAGTAATACAATTAGAAGTGATATTTTGGGAACTTGGTTCCAGATTTTAAACTCTTTTTTTTTCCAATTTGCTTATGTATTTATTTATTTGTTTGTTACATGCAGGTATGTATATGTGTGAAGGTAAATTCATAACATGGTACGCATTTGGAGGGACGAGGAAAACTCGAAGGTGTCTGTCCTCTCCTTCTACCGTGAGTCCCACACTGAACTCAAGCCAATAGGCTTGTCAGCCATTGCTTTTACCCACTGAGCCATCTCAACTTCCGGCTCTTACATTATTGGTCAGTCTATGAATTGTCTTCTTTGTAGGATGATCCGATGTTTATAATGTACTTTTGAGAAGGTACCTTGGGCCAAGTTCTATTTTTGAAACTGGAATAACAGCAATAGAAAAATCTAAAAACCTCCTAATGCTTAATTCCATCCAATTACACAGAAAGGAAAAAAAAAATGACCTGAAACAACAAATGGCTTCAGGACAAATACCAGAAAAAGCTACTGGAACAATAATAGAGAAAAATAATAATATGAAGGACTTTGGTGAGGTGGTGTATAAGTTGAAATTTAAATGATGGGTTGGTACCAAGTTAGTATATCCAGACACTAGCCTGAAGGCATGGACAAGCTTTGCCTATTTCAGGAACAAAGGGAAAGTTTGTGTTTTTTGGAAAGCCTGAGGGAAGAAAAGCAGGGATTAGCGTGGAGAAAGTGTTTAGAGAATAACTTATGCATGATCTGCTGGGTGATATAACAGAGTTAATTCACATTCTCCATGGCTATATAGGGATACCACTTGTGACTCATACTGGTACTCAAGTTTTTTGTCTGAATGTTCACTTTTGATCTTTTCAGTGATGAAGCCTTACTTTCATAATTTTGAAATATATATTTATACAGTTATTGATTTTTGGCTGGCTAGCATGTTGTCTAAATGAAAATTTTTAGATGTACTAGCTATGTGGGATCGTACTCTTCCCATCTCCTCAGTAATGATCAAACCAACTTCTAAATGCCAAACCAAGACATAGACTCTGAAGTCCTTGTTCACAACTTTAGATTATTAAGTAAAATGCAAACAGCATCTGTACTGCAAATTCTCATTGGTCTTAATAATAAAAACCCAGAGTCAGATATCGGGGTAAATGCTGAAAGATCAGAGAAGTAAAGGAACAGCCAAAGTCACTTCCTACCAGGACTCCTCAGACCAAAAAGGGGCCAAGCTCCTATCTCTGCTCACCTTATATTCTTTTCTCCACATAACTATATCACTTCCTGTCTTTCTGTACAGACCTCCAGACCTCTATGGTTAACTAATAGCTAGCTCTACCCTCTGATCTTCAGGCACACTTTATTTGATAGAGCACAAACAAAATATCAAAAGTATCAACTATAGAAAAAAATCTTATTTAAAAAAATAAGAATTGCCTATTCTTTTGCCTTTTCTTGGAACTCTTGGGACTCCCTTTGTCCTGTTGGGTTGTTTTGTCCAGCTTTGTTGGGAGGTCTTTTGCCCTATCTTATTATTTTT
The DNA here is from genome assembly GCF_949786415.1 of Peromyscus eremicus. Classification (NCBI taxonomy): domain Eukaryota; kingdom Metazoa; phylum Chordata; class Mammalia; order Rodentia; family Cricetidae; genus Peromyscus; species Peromyscus eremicus. Next base: position 109,824,910 of record NC_081420.1, on the reverse strand, counting down.
TCTTTTGTCATGTTTGGTTGTTGCCTCATGGAGACCTGATCTTTTCTGAAGAGATATAGAGGGGGAGTAGATCCAGGGGAGAAAGGAACTGAGAGGTGGGGAACTGGGAGGAGTGGAGAGAGGGGAATCTGTGGTTGGCACATATTGTATGAAAGCAGAATCTGTTTTCAAAAAAAAAAATGATATCCCAAATATTTAAGAGAATTAAATACTCAGAGTATCTTTTAAAATTAAAGACAAATGAAGTTTTTCAAATAGGGACGGAGAAAGGGTAAGAACTAAGTAATACTTGTCAATAATGAACGTATTTTAGAAATTAAATTTTTTGGATAGTCACATATTAAAGATGTATATCAACAGAGTACCTCCTATTTCTACATTAACCCACAAGAATTTCCCAAAATCTCAGTCTGAACTATCTAAATATCTTATATCTTCCTCAGCTTCTGATACACACTATTTTACGCACATGTTGACTGTTTTAAATTCTACATATAAGAGAAATACAAAACTTTTGTCTTCCTTTGCCTGGCTTATTTTATTTCATATGCTTCAGTTTAATTCTTAATAATACACGTTATAGTTGGTGATTAAGTATAGGAAACCATGGCTTTTGTGTCAATGACTGGAAATCTAGGCTCAAATAATAAAATACCCATAATGAAATCTTTTCAGTTATATTAGTCAGCATTTCCCAGAGGAACAGAGACAGGAAGATTATCAAGAGGGCTAGTAACTAAGTGATCCCTAGACAGACATCTATACCTTGTTGTAATAGATCTGTTTTGGACCTTTATAAGTATTTCTGACAAGAATAGTAGACATGACTACCCAAACCCTCAATACTTCATACGCACTTACTCTTCTAATAAAGTTTCTTTGGAAAACCTTTCTAGAAGAACTCTCAAAAAGCCCACACTTCATTTGGATTGGATAATTTTTTTGTTGATTGGGACTTTAGTACTGATGTCATAAAGCCTATTTGAATATTTCATGATGGATTAACACTTGTTTTTTCCATTGATAAAGTCATCATCATCATTTTATAGATGCAAAAGCTTAGTTTTAGGCAGGCTAAAAGTTCATTCTCTCGTATTTTTTTCACTGAATATTTCCTTCATGTCAAGAAATTGTCCTTGTTTTCTTTAGGTGGTTTTGTTTGGAATGAGTATGAAAAAATGAGAGTTGGATTTTTTTTTAATACAGTTCCAAAACATCACTCCATGACTAGATGTTAAAACAAGCAGTTGGTAATAAGAAGTCATATTTGCTAGCTTCTCTTTGGAATGCAAGAGGGTCATTCAAAAGAACTGTTTGAATTTTCTGAAAATTCACCTTCAAAGTGTGACTGCAAATCCTCATTCAAAGTCTTCCATTTGAATAGGTAGCTGAGACGTGAGGAAAATAAACAGATGATAAGAGAACTTGGTCTGTAGGAGTGGACCCCATTTCTCCAGGTCTTAGACCTAGAAAAATAGCAGCCATTGACGTGGAGAATCCACTGAGCATTTTCAAGATAGAATGTGTTTGTGGTCTTTGACACAAACCCAGCTGTGGTATGGAATCTACTGTGTAGATCCTGACACCTTCTGGGAGACTACCTAGAAATGCATTTCTACTTATTCTGCTATGAAGTAAGACAGTGAATATAAATAATTCTTAGTCATGTGCTGTGGAATGTCATTCTGTATGATGTGAATATATGTTGCTCTGATTGGTTGATAAATAAAATGCTGTTTGGCCAGTAGCCAGGCAGAAAGTATAGGTGGGGTAAGCAGATGAGGAGAATTCTGGGAAGAGGAAGAACAGAGTGAGGAGTTGCCAGCCAGACACAGAGGAAGCAAGATGACAAGGTAGAACTGAGAAAAGTTACCAAGTCATGTGGCTAAACATAGATAAGAATTATAGGTTAATTTAAGTGTAAGAGCTAGTCAGTAATAGGCCTGAGCTAAAGGCCAAGCAGTTATAATTAATATTAAGCCTCTGTGTGATTATTTTATAAAAGGCTGCGGGACTGTGGGTAAGAGATTTGTCCCAACCATGGCCCAGGCAGGGACACAGGAAAACTTTTGACTACAGAGGTGTATTCTGTATTCTTGGCCAACTAGGACCATCACCACCAGATAATTAACAAATAAATACATTGGTCTTTGAAATTATTTTATGATTCATAGTAGGAGTGAAATAGAAGGTCATCTGTCATTTCCCTGACCCAACTTGTTTCATATGAGAAGAAAGTCCTTGTAGAAGCTTCCTGGTTGAGCACTGCCTTAACCCAAACTTATACTGAGACAATACTCCACAGTTTTGTATGACAGTGCTTGATTCTGTATTTCAAGTAGAACTTGATGATAGAATTCTTTAAAAACTGTTTAACCTATTATATTCTTATCTATTACTATATTATGACTATTGTATACTACTACTATTTGAGTAAATATATTCCAACCCTTACACAATGAAAACCTGCATCTCTAGAGCTCACTGGGTGATGGCCATGTATGTTTCCAGTTGAGAACTAGTGGCATAATGCTGGGTTTCTCTGTCTCAACATTACTGATACCTGGGCCAAGAGCTACTTTGTCATAAAGGCTGCTCTGCACATGTATAGGTGTCTGATAGCATCTACAAATTTATAAAATACCATACATACTTGCCACCCTTATGGTATCAACCCATGCTTTCATTAGAGATTGCTATATCTTCCTTGGGGGTAAAATTTGCCCTAATTCAGAACTAAAGTGAATAAGAAATAAGAGACACATAGTTTGTTGTGTGTTAAATGCTCTCCTCCATGGGGTTCAGCTCCTCTTCATTAAGTTATTTTATTCTAAACAATTCAGGTCTTATTGTGTTCATCTGTAGTTGGAAATATGGTTCAGAAGCATGTAAAGCATTTAATATGTTATAGTATAAAATGTCATTTGTTATTTTGTTTCATATTTGTAGTCATTAAGTAACTGTTCCACTGATATTTTGAGTCCTGAATGATATTTGAAAATGTCCCTGTATTTTCATTTTATTTAAAAAAAAGTCTAAGCAAAATAAAATTTAACTTTAACTATAGTCTTTACTTTAAAGATATATATGTATGTGTGTATTTAATATATATTAACATTAATAATTTATAATTAATAATACTAAATATACATACATAGGTATGTATTTAATCTAGAAACATTAAACATGAACAGATGAGCTGAAATTCTACGATGTTTAGTACAATGCTATTATCACTGGACACATTTCCCAGCCAGCTTCATTCTTCAGATCCAGGAATGGCTTTCTAGTGTTTTACACTTTGCTAAAATATAAGTCACAGTAGCACACTATGAAAGTCCTAACAAGGCAAACTAGGACCATTTCTGTCCTCTGCTAAGAAAGCTGTTGTAAGTAATATTAATTGGAAACCTCATTTTGTTACCTGATTTATTCAAGAAACATCAAGTAAAACAAATAAATGTAGATGGGTAAGGTATCTAAAATTCAATTTAATTAGCTTATGCTAGAGACTATGCATATTATATGAAGCCAGACATGCCAATTAAGGGGGATTTTTTTCTATTCTAGGTTTCAGAAAGTGAGAGTATATATAATTGCAAAAAAAAATGTACAGTCGCTATATGATTTTTGCTCTGAAGTTCAACGAAGATATCCCTCCTAGTCATGATATATTGGGAATAACATATAATAATTTTGCTGTAGATCATGTCCATTCAATATATTTTTAATATTTTTCAATTTAACATTTCTTGAATGCCATCAATATTACATTAAAAACCACATATTCAGTGATGGTGCTTTGTGACTGGGGACTAAAGATTCTATTCTCATGATAGAAGAAATAGAGAAGATGAATATCAATCAAATAATTACACATAAAATTTATAATTAAAATATAATTCTTTTAAAATAACAGCTTAAGAAAGATAGAATTAACATGGAAAAAATTACACACTCTTAAAGTTTATATAGCAACAGATTTTTACTGAGCTTATACACACACACACACACACACACACACACACACACACACACACAAACACAAACACACAGCATCTGATCTTAGAATTATTTCATATATCCATTAATATAAATAAAAATGACACATTAACAGTCATTACTCATTTTCCTTAGCCCTTGCCTCTGGGCAAACCTAATTTTCTTTCTGACTCATTAATTTTTTCTTGGCATTTCTGATGAATCAATTTATACAATATATAGATATTTTAAAATCTGGCTTCTGTCATTTAACATCTTCCAGGATGATCCAAAATGTGTCACATATCAGTGACCATTGATTTTTATGGAAAAGTAATATTTTAATTTATGGGTTGAGTATATTTTGTTGACCAAATTACCAATGGCTGATACTGAGCTTTATTTTACTTTTTGCTATTATAAATGATGCTGCTGTAAACATTCACTGGTAATGTTTAGGTAGATGAGGATGTATGTATTAAATTGATTATACAATTTCTCCACAGCAGTGTATGAAGCTTCTGTCACTCCATAAGCCCAGGGTATCTAGTTATCTCTTTATGTATCTTGGTGTCTCAATGTAACTTGAGCTCATTTTCATAATGATTAATAAACCAGTATCCATTCATGTAAATATTGTCTAATTAGATATCTTCTTTGAAGCAAATTCCATTGAAATCATTTGTCTATTTGTCTCATTGAGTTGTTTACCTTTTTATTATTGAACTGTAGGTGTTAATGTTAAATATTGTGGTCAAATTTCCTCCTCAGAGATATGATTTGATGACATTTCTCTCCATCTTTTTGGTTATTCCTTTACTTTCTTGAGGCTGGTAAATCATAAGATTTGTACTACAGGAAGAAATCCAAAATATCTATGATTTTTGTTGTTGTCATGTGAACTTTAATGTCACATGTTTTCTGGCCTAATTAAAAGTTACATCTCTAAACTTTTCCCCAACTGCTGCATTGCTAGCAGGATATGTGTTTTGGTAACTCTACTCAGTCATTTAAAAACATTTTTATATTTACCTTAGTTCTATTTTTACTCATTAACATTTAGTAGAGTATTTAATTTCAGAATTTCTGCAGACTTTCCTAATTTTGTTCTTATCTTGTTAAAACTCAGGGTTTTTTTTTTTGTTTGTTTGTTTGTTTTTGTTTGTTTTTTGAGACAGGGTTTCTCTACATAGCTTTGTGCATTTCCTGGATCTTGCTCTGTAGACCAGGTTGGCCTCAAACTCACAAAGATCCACCTGCCTCTGCCTCCCGAGTACTGGGATTAAAGGTGTGAACCACCACCGCCAGGCTTGTTAACTCAGTTTTTAATAAAATATTCAAAATTTATTTTATGACCTTATCTAATACTCTTTGTGCATTTACAACTCCTGCATTCCCTGTCACTGAGTGCTATGATCTGTGGATGTTTCTTAGGATTTACTGGTTTTTAGTGTTTTTCTTATCTATAACACTTGTACTGACATTTTCCTATTTGTACAGCTTCTTCAAAGAGGGCTGTTCAAATCTATTCTAAATTGTCTATTTTTTACTTAAAAACCTATCAGATTGTTTTATTTACTCAACACTCATGTCCCATGTGTATACATTTAGAATCAAAATGATGACATTATAGACTGACTCCTTCAAAAATGAAGATCCCTTCTATAACTTCATTGATAAAGTTTTTCTCCTTTTATTTCTTAATTCTTCCTGTAGCCAAACCTTGGTCTTTATAGACATGAGACCAGAGCCCAATCATTTAGCTGTACTTTCAAATCCATCCCCTTCTCTCTGATTATTCTTTATAAGTTATATCAATTTCTATGTGTGAATTTAAAGTATGTCTCTTACAAAAAGCATTTGTAAGTGGCATATTTGTAAGGAGATAATTTTTTAATCTGTTATGATATTTTCTGCATTAGGATTATGTTTCCATTAATATTTAGTATGACAGTTTATTGCATAGATTTATGCCTGCCAGTTTACTTTTTTATATACCATATATATTATGATTCTAGTTCTCCACTGTAGCCTTAATTTATGTTATATGTGCCATAGTATATCTTAATTTAATTTCTCAGAATTTAATTTGCAAATTATGTATACATTATTATCTCTGAGGCCATTTCAAAATTTATTGTTGTATTTATTACTTTCATTTCTAAACAACCTTTTCTTACATATTATCTTCAAGTTTACCTCTTCTTTTTCACATTGCTTCAGATTTGTTGCTGAGCCAGTGAAGTTTTCAAAATTTCAAATCTAGAATCTCCATCTTGTTTTTATTTCTGATTTGTCTCGTTATTCATACTCTGTATGATGTAACACTGTTCCCAGGCTTTGCATTAATTTTCAGAGGTAATTTTCTTTATTATTTGAAAAGTCATACATCCCTTTTCTCTTTAATTCATTTTTTCTCTATATTTTTTCCTCTATATTTTCTCCATCTTTAAACTTATGTTTATATTTGATGTAAAATCTCTCTCTAGGAAATATAATTTGAGTTTATACAAAAGGTTTTCCTAAACTAAGACCCTAATTTTATAATTCACTGGATTTTTTTTTTATTTTTGTATATATGTTGAACACTACTTTAAAGCAACAGAGAGTACCTTGCTCCAGTAGCTGGTCCCTCATACAGGCAGCATTGTACGTAAAGCACTGGAGGTAGGGTTAAGTGGACTCAAAGCGTTTAAAAACTTACATTAAATTGAGAGGGAAATGCAGTGAGGGCATAAGACAGGAATTGGAGGTTAGGGAATAGGAGATGAATTTGACCAAATAAATTATATGCCTGTGTTAACAGTCTCAAATGATTTATAGATTAAAATAATGATGATTTTGTAAAGAAAAACAAAAATTAAAGTTCCCTACCTACTTTCTGAGGTTTGATACAGTTGCTATCACTGATATGCATATGTGAGATAAGAATGGGGAAGTAGGGGAATATGGAGGGCAGGTGGCCAACATTCATTCTTGGTTCTTGGAAACAAGTCTGATTTATTTCTTTAAGAGTTAATGATCTAGGAGTGGATGGGTGAGAAATAATTGGTTCTGTTCATTCTTTCATATTATATTGTCATGTTTCAGACACACCACCATGTAATTTCTGACACAACAACTTCTCCTAGATAGCATGTAGGTCCTGTGGTAGGAGAAATACACAGAACAGTTCTGTCTCAAGGAGGACTTGAGGTTAACACAGGTGTGAGAAAAACAGTGTAATTGATGCATGAAAAGTGGGAGTGATTGGTGCATACAGATCTATAAAGGAATAAGTGACTGAGTTTCCTGTGGAAGATGATGAATTTTGAGTAGTAAAAATGGCAGCTTAGGCTGTTGGCTTGATAGACCTCATGTGGATATATTTGTTTGTCAAGCAGGATGCTACAGTAAATTGAAGCAATGACTTGTTGTACAGATAGATTTTTGAACTTCAGTTTTATTGAAGAAACTTTAGGATATTATTAATACAACATTTTCACATAAACTTGAAAATATGGCAGCTTTTTTTGACCTTCTGTAGGTTTTCACTATCTACAGATGGTATGAAAGAAATGAGGCAGAGTGACAAGGCAGCTGAGAATATTCTGGCTAAGCAAGAAAGGAAGAGGCAGGAGGAAATGGAACTCACATGTTCAGATTATAGGAGTGCTGCTGAGATGATATGATAAAGACATTTAAAGGACTAAGTGGGAGTTATTGGCCTTTAAATCACCACTTTCCATATACATATATTTGGTAATTATAGAGGCAGAAGTGACTACTGAAACATAAAAGTGTTGAGAATTGTGTATGACATTAGAAAAATCACTTCATTCATAATTGGTTTATTTTTATTGATGGGATTATTTCTATTGAGAGAATTCTCAATTAAGTGATTAAGTGATTAATGGGCTTATTTGGACACACACACACACACACACACACACACACACACACACATGAATAGCCCCATAATAACTGCATTTCAGATTCAAAGGAGTGCATGTATGCTTGTGTGTGTGTGTGTGTGTGTGTGTGTGTGTGTGTGTGTGTGTATGTGTGTGTATGTGTGTGTATTTGGGGTAAACTCAAGAGACTCAAGAGATTATTTCCTTTCTTACATATATTCTTCCCACTCCTTGCCTAGTAAGAATTGAAATTTATTGTTTCATAAAATTACATAAATAATTACAAAAGATTATAAGATCTTGAAAGATTTTACATGGGTCTCAAATCAGCCTGAGAACACAAAGTAAAAAGATACTTGCACAAGGGTCCTACAGATAAAATGAAAATGAAGGGTTGCCATTTCATAAAACATAAATGATGTAGAAAAAGAAGACTGATAGATGAACTTTCACACTGTATTAGGATATCTTGAAGACCAATGAACCTGGAAATTCATTGCTATGAAAATGATTCTTTTAATGTGAAAATGATTGTAGGCCACAATCTAATCTATTATTCTAGCCTGTGAAGTCTCAGTAAACACTTCATTCTGAAAGTAAAAATAGTCCCCTAAGATAATTTTCATTTCAATTATTTTATTTTATATGCATGGGAGTTCTGCTTGTATCACTTGCTTGCTTAATACTGGGGGAGGCCAGTAGGCTGTTTCTGATACTCTAGACTGCGCTTAGAGATGAGCTGCCCTAGGGGTGCTAAGATTTGATCCAAGATCTTGAAGAACAACCACAAGTTTTAACTGCTGAGCCATCTCTCTTGTCCCACATTATTAATATTACATGAAAGATAATCACAAGAGAAAGAAGAAAAATAAAACATAAACAAAAGTAAACGTTTAAACTTCTTATTTGCCATGCAGTGGTGGAGCATGCATCTAAATCCTGCACTGGGGAGGCAGAGGCTGGCAGATCTCTGCATTCATGGCCAACCTGGTCTACAGAGTGAGTTCTAGAACAGAGAAACCCTGTCTTGAGAAACAAAACCAAAGCAAAACAAAACAAAACAACAACAACAAAAAACACAACAAAAACAACAACAAAAAAAAAAACAAAAGAAAAAGAAAAGAAAATTAAATTTCAAATTCTTCTTTATGGGAAAATAAAAGCAGATCAAAAACCAAAACCAAAATCATAAATTTGGAAATAAAGATAGATTGGGACATGATGAGGGGATTGACAGGGATAGGAGAGATAAGAAAGGTCAGGAGGCAATAATTAGAATACACTGTATACACATATGAACTTGTTAGAAAGCAAGTTTATTTATTTTTAAGTAACAGAACTAAGTTTTTCATTTCATTTTAGTAATGCCAGCATTCACAAGGAGCCTTGAAATTTCCCTCTCTACTCTAATAGTAAAGGAAATATTGTGAAAAAATGGTGAAAAGCAAACGCAAGGGGAAGTGAGTAAGGACATGGAGGAGAGAGACAGGATGTCAGAGTGAGGAAAGAAGGGCCTATGAGTTCTGTGGAATCTGGAGATCTCACGCAAGTGTGAATGAACTAAAGAACCTCGGGTTCCTGCTGCTGCTCACGCATCTCCAGCATCGGTTCTTCCAAGAATCATTAGCACTCTAGTAACATTAAAGTTTAAGTGATTCAATTGAAATATTTGACCTTTATTTCCTTATTTATAATTGCTATACTTTTGACTCCAACTTGAATTTTGAATCTCATGACAAGGGGGTTTGCATTCAGAGAGATTATAAAGAAAAGAAAGCACAACTAATAGGAGATAAAATAAGATTAACATTATTGATCTTGTGGGTCTTCAAAATATTGCCTTTCCTTTTTAGCTCCTTTGTGAAGCTTCAAGTAAGTTTGTGATGAACATTATTACTTTTTTTTAATATAGTGATCTCTCCCCCTCAATTGTCTGGATGATACCTGTTGTAGACAATGCTGGTAATACTGATGATTAAATGAGTAAACAAATGGATAGATGGACAGTTCTAGAAGGAAACTTGTATTGACTAGAGTTTATGATTGCCATTTTGCTCACTTATCATCTTCAAAAAAGTGTTTTTACCACACTTTAAATTTTTTAATTAGCAGAGCTGATCAAAGTTCAGAGAATAAGAAACGCTGGTGTATTCATCCCTAAATGAGATACTGATAGCACAATTTCTCCCTTGAATGCTCAGGAACTACGGAGGAAAAGGGAGTAAAAAGATTGCAGGAGGAGAAAGTAGCAGAAGCTTGCTATGAAATAGTGTTTTCTGGATAGTACAGAACCGAGACACTTGTGGATGCATGGTTCCTAGACTCTGCACAAAATCAAGGTGGCTTGAATCCCACCCCTGTCTGAGAAGCAGGTGGCAATTGTGGACTGCTGGGAAAGACAAAGTAAATTTTCTTGAATGACGTGTTCCATGTTCCTGTGGCTGGCCTTACACCCAGGTGCACACGGACAGCAGTAACTGGACTCTGGTTTATAAAAATGCACGTGTGGAGTTCAGAGAGAAAAGCAGTGCCAGACTATGAGAGCAGGTGGAGGGGAGAGCATAACGGGGAATTTTGATCAAAACACATTTTATGTAGGTATGAATTCTCAAAGAATAAAATTTAAAACTAAATAAAAAGTTCTCAATTAAAAATTAATTTGAACATTTTTTTAAAAAAAAAAAAACTTAATTTGATGGCTGGAGAGATGGATCAGAGGTTTAGAACACACTTATTGCTTTGCCAGAAGATCTGAGTTCAATTCTTGGTGCCGAAGTAACAGTTCACTTGTGTGTGTGTGTGTGTGTGTGTGTGTGTGTGTGTGTGTGTGTGTGTGTGTGTTGGGGAGGCAGTGTTTGCATATGGCATAGCATACATGTGGATATCAAAATACATTTTTGGGGGAGTGGGCACTCTCTTTCTGCTGTGGGTTTCTGGAATTAACCTCAGGTCCTCACGGCTGTGTCACGAGCTCATTTCCCTGCTGAACCCTTTACCTGACCCATGGAGCTTGACTTTTGAACTGCCCTCTGACCTCTTCTTGCCCTTTCATCTTTAAGAAGTGGATAGCCCCACTGTTCCTTTATTGGCAGAGCTTCAGCAAGGCAGGGCTTTTCTAATGAGTTCAGAATAGTTTTCCTCAGAATGGGCCTCTGCTTTCTAATTGGGTCATATATCTAATAGAAGTGGTATCAGATAAGGCCTAAGTGAATCTTCTCACAAATCACCCCTCATTGATTCATGAGAAGAACATGGATTTGAAATTTGCTAAGAGAAGGATTGGAAGTAGAGGAGGGAATCCACACATATACATTTTCAAGACCCCACCTGGAAGGGAGTCTAAATTAGGCTCCCTTCAGACGACATTAGGATTCTTTAAGACTCTGAGTGTGTGGGGAATATTAAGATGGAGCTCTAATCTTAAAGCCAATTTAGGGAACATTAGCCTGCTTCCCTTGAGCCCATGTCTCCAAATGTGAAGCAAAGACTTTTCTGCTAATGAAGGTAAAAGCTTCAAGCAGAGGTCATTTCAAAACTGTAGGAGGACAGAGGGTTCTTATTCTGTCTCTACCAAGGAAATTTTGCTTGTTCTGCTGTTCCCAGGTCTGCTTGACAGCCATCTGCATGAGACCCTAAAGAACCCGCAGTTAGAATTACAGGAGGGAATGGAAATCTCATTACAGAATGCTTCTGTGGTTCCTCAGGATTTGGGAAATAACAAGGTAGTTTCTATTTTTCACAGTGCTGATGTTCTCTTAACTGAGTCTATAGAGAAGAGAAAGACAGTTTTACACAAAATTGTGGAGTTCAAGAGTTTGGCTTTCTCTTTATGGTCTGAGATAATGGACACATATTTGTAATTAATTGGATGAAGGTGGAAGAATATGGCTTAATACTGTCTAAAGTATGTTTTTACTGGATTCAAAAATGGTAATAATAACTCTTACCTTGAATATCACAATGGCTGCCATGAAGACATGAAAACTGGATAATTTAATAAGTAAAGGTCATATACTCATATCCATACAGATACAAATACAGATATCCCCTTCTGTCTTTTTGCACCACGAATAGAAATAACTTACAAACCTTTGGGGAAAGAAAAGGCACTTATGTGATGTGCCTGCGTGTTTCTTAGATAGTGTGTAGAACAAAGAGAAGGGGAAGTCAGACAGACAAAAAGAAGAGAGTGATATGACAGGAGGGATAGGTGATGTTAAAGCAGTAAGGCTGTCTGAAGGGCATTTTACAATCCTAAATTACTGATAATTCCTATTACACATTAATTTTCCTTTAACCAGCCTTGGACACCTACAAGAATCTCATTCTCTTGTAAGCTGCATTTCAAGGAGACGCTTGTAAGCTAATGTTGCCCTGTTATGGATAATACACGTGCCAGGAGGGAATTCATGTTTTTTTTTTTTTAACTGTGGTTGGTCTATCATTCAAAATCACAATTCCTCTCTCATTTTATGGGCCAGGATTTATAGTTCTCACAGCTACTTCCTCAGCTCTTGGCCTCAGGTGCATCACTAGTCCGTATTCACTTGTGGATATCAAAGAAACTAGCTCCCAGCCATAATTTTATTTTGTCTATATTTAAGAGAAAATATATTTTCCAGTTCTTAATTCATATATCCTGTCTCTTATATACCACTACAGTTTATAGACTATTTACAATATCCCAGTCAGCATGCTGAAAATCTAAAAAGTTGTCTTTTACATTAGTACAGCTCAGGGAAGCAGCTCTCTTGAACTTTAACTCACTAGGAAAGAGGAAACCAAGGGTGAGGAATGCAAATAACATTAGTCTTGTTAGATGCTGGACTCTAATTCTGGTTGGCCAACCCATCCACTTCATACCAACTTGCCTACTCCTACAGTAAAGTTTGGGTTTGAGTTCCAATCTTTAACATATTACCCTATAGATTTCATGTTCCTAATTTTCATAATTCATGGTTTGTGGAAATTGGAATGTCATAATTTCCTAAAAGAATCACCAAACTAAATTTTTGCATAATTTATTTCTGGATATACATGAGAATAAATTTTCACATAATTTATTTTTGGCTCTACATGAGTAATTAGGACTAAAAATTTTCCTTGCAGCAGAAAACTCATATAACTACCCATTAATTCTCATAATAATTAATATAACACTGCAGAGCTACTATTAATGGATGTAATTTTATACTATGGATAACTGTAAACTCTATCATTACATTAATCAAATATGAAACATTCCTGAAGCAACTGGGAACTGTGTAGTCACTGCACCATCAGGGTATGATATTTTGTCCACTGTTGCAGATGCATGTTACATATTTTTAATACATTTGATACCCAGCTTCATACAACATACAGTTGAGTTTTATTTTAAAAAAGTTTATCATCATTGAAGCTGGACATAGAAATATGTCAGGTAGCAATTTATCCTAAAATGATAACGGCAAAAGTAAAAGGAGGTTCGTAATGGACAATTCTAGATCAATTGCCTAAGGGTAGGCTGCCGATACTTCCTTCCTTAGATAGGCTGATAAAAGGACTGTAGAAACAACTCTGTTAGAAAAATTATCACTTGATGACCACATCCTTTGCTCTACAAAAGCTTCTCAGTTTCAAGAGGTCCCATTGATTGTTTCTCTCAGTGTCTGTGCTACTGGTGTTCTATTTAGAAAGTGGTCTCCTATGCCAATGCGTTCAAGACTACTTCCTACTTTCTCTTCTAGCAGGTTCAGAGTAGCTGGATTTATGTTGAGGTCCTTTATCCACTTGGACTTAAGTTTTGTGCACGGTGATAGATATGGATCTATTTGCAGCCTTCTACATGTTGATATCCAGTTATGCCAGCACCATTTGTTGAAGATGCTTTCTTTTTTCCATTGTGCACTTTTGGCTTCTTTGTCAAAAAATTATATGTTCATAGGTGTGCAGATTAATGTCAGGGTCTTCAATTCGATTCCATTGGTCCACATGTCAATTTTTATGCCAGTACCAAGCTGTTTTTATTACTGTAACTCTATAGTAGAGCTTGAAGTCAGGGATCGTGATGCCTCCAGAGGTTGTGTTATTGTACAGGATTCTTTTGGCTATCCTGGGTCTTTTGTTTTTCCATATGAAGCTGAGTATTATTCTTTCCAGGTCTGTGAAGAATTGTGTTGGTATTTTGATGGGGATTGCATTGAATCTGTAGATTGCTTTTGGTAAGATTGCCATTTTTACTATGTTAGTCCTGCCTATCCATGAGCATAGGAGATCTTTCCATTTTCTGACATCCTCTTCAATTTCTTTTTTCAAGGACTTAAAGTTATTGTCATATAGGTCCTTCACTTGCTTGGCTAGTGTTACCCCAAGGTATTTTACGTCATTTGTGGCTATAGTGAAGGGTGATGTGTCTCTGATTTCCTTCTCAGCTTCTTTGTCCATTGTATATAGGAGGGCTACTGATTTTTTTGAGTTGATCTTGTATCCTGCTATGTTGCTGAAGGTGTTTATAAGTTGTATCAATTCCTTGGTGGAATCTTTGGGGTCACTCAAGTATACTATCATGTCATCTGCAAATAGGGAAAGCTTGACTTCTTCCTTTCCAATATGTATCCCCTTAATCTCCTTATGTTGTCTTATTGCTCTGGCTAGAACTTCAAGTACTATATTGAATAAGTATGGGGAGAGTGGACAGCCTTGCCTCGTTCCTGATTTTAGTGGAATTGCTTTGAGTTTCTCTCCATTAAATTTGATGTTGGCTGTTGGCTTGCTGTAAATTGCCTTTATTAGGTTTCAGTATGTTCCCTGTATTCCTGATCGCTCCAAGACCTTTATCATGAAGGGGTATTGGATTTTGTCAAATGCCTTTTCTGCATCTAGTGAGATGATCATGTGGTTTTTTTCTTTGAGTTTGTTTATATGGTGTTTTACATTGACGGACTTTCATATGTTGAACCACCCTTGCATCGCTAGAATAAAGCCTACTTGATCATGAAAAAATCATCCTGAATGAGGTAACCCAGACTCAGAAAGACAAACATGGTATGTACTCACTCATAGGAAGATACTAGATGTGGAACAAGGATGACTGGACTGCTACTCACATCACCAGGGAGGCTACCTGGAAAACAGGACTTCAAGAAAGACATTGGGATCGCCCAATGACAGAGAAATGAAATGAGATCTACATGAACAGCCTGGACATGAGTGGGGGTAGTGAAGGGCGAGGGTCGAGGGAAAGAGAGCTTGGGGGAACGGGAGATCCCAGCTGGATCAACAACAGAGAAGGAGAACAAGGAATAGGAGACCATGGTTAATGAAGACCACATGAGAATAGGAAGAAGCAAAGTGCTAGAGAGGCACATAGAAATCCACAAAGATACCCCCACAACAGACTGCTGGCAATGGTCGAGATACAGCCCGAACTGACCTACTCTGGTGATGGGATGGCCAAACACCCTAATTGTCTAGCTAGAAACCCCATCCAACTACTGAGGGATCTGGATGCAGAGATCCATGGCTAGGCCCCGGGTGGATCTCTGGGAGTCCAATTGGCGAGAATGAGGAGGGTTTGTATGAGCGAGAATTGGTGAGACCAAAATTGGATAAACACAGGGACAAATAGCCAAATGAATGAAAACACATGAACTATGAACCAATGGCTGATGGGTCACCAACTGTATCAGGCCCTCTGAATGGGTGAGACAGTTGATTGGCTTGATCTGTTTGGGAGGTATCCAGGCAGTGGGACTGGGTCCTGTGCTCATTGCATGAGTTGGCTGTTTGAAACCTGGGACCTATGCAGGGTTGCTTGGCTCGGCCTGGGAGGAGGGGACTGGACCTGCCTGGACTGAGTCTACCAGGTTGATCTCAGTCCTCGGGGGAGGCATTGCCCTGGAGGAGGTGGGAATGGGGGCTGGGCTGGGGGAAAGGTGAGGGGGCAGGAGGGGGGAGAACAAGGGAATCCATGGCTGATATGTAGAACTGAATTGTATTGCAAAATAAAAATAAAAAAAATTTAAAAAAAAAAGAAAAGTTATCACTGTGAAAGCATAATGACCTGAGTTTTGATCTCCAGCACCCATGTAAAAAGTGCCATCTAACTATATATCTGTCATCCTTACACTGGGGACATAGAAATGGGAGGCAAGCCAGATCTGTCAGTGATCACCTCCTTCAGATCACTGCACACAAGCAATTCTTCAGAGATGGCCTCCATGACTACATTACCTGATTTGTCTTCCTGGTTTCTGTCACAATTTTTCTTTTTTTTTCTTTCTTTCTTTTTTTTTTCTGTGTTGTGCTGTCTTTTTTGTCTGTGCATCTTCCAACTGCACCTGAGTGAAAGAACCAAGACGAGGGCTGGAGTGTGATGCTAACTAGAGTATCTAGCCTTCAACACAGTGGATAGGGTATGCGAAGATTTTTTTAACAAGTATTCTTATTTCAAATTTTAGTAAAGCAGGCAAATGGTCTAATTGTTATTTCTTTTTATTGCAAATGAAATAAAGACACCATGCCAACCATTTATCAATGTCTTTATACTTTCTCTAGGCTGCATCCTCTCTCCATGCCTCCCACTTCACCAGATTGATCCGACTGTTCATTGTCACTGCTTTCCCAGGCACCGAGGTCTCGTCCCTTACTGATTGGGTTTACCACTAGACACGATTCAACATCTCTAACAATTACACAAACAAACATAAAAAGTGTTCTAACTTTTGCTTTGACCCTATAAACACTCACAATTAGTTCTAGTAAGGAATTTATTTACCTCTGATAACTTCCATCTCCCTTTCTTGTGGTCCCACTCTATCACTAAACTGGTTTTGCTCATTGTACTCAGTTCAATCCAGTCTACACTCCTCTATTGTCACCCACAGAAGATAAATTCAGTAGGTATTTTACATATATGTGTGTGTGTGTATTAATCCCATTATACATTCATGTGATATATATATATCCCATTAAAAGTCTCTGTTCATTTTACCAAGTAGACTACCTTGTCAACTTTCCTACTACTGAGCTTCCCCCTAGGCTTCTATATTCAATCTCTTTCTGCTTTCCTCCATTTTCTTTGATTTGCACACTTTATCAGCACAGTAGCTGGATATATTTTATCCTCTTACTCACTATGTCCTTCCACTTATTGAGTACCATGAATAAACTACCGATACATGGAATATTACTTCCAGGATAAAGCTTTCTTGTTTTTGTGTCTGTAGACTTGTTTTTTTTTTTTTTTTGTTCATCCCTTCAATAGCAACACTGAAAGTAACCAGAGGTGACTTCCCAGTTAATCAGTAATTAAAGTTAATGTTAATCTCATTGATCTAATGTGTCTGATCCACTACCTATCTCTCCACTTTATTTTATATTAAATTGTCCTTTTCTCACTCTAAGCTATCCTCAGCCCTCTTCCATTTGGCCTTCAAATTACTTGAGCTATTTTCCTTTTTGATTTATACTACCCCATGATATGGCTTTGCATCTTGTTTCTGTACTGACCTGCCTTTTTCCTGTACTTTAAATGTTAGTTTAAATAGAATTTTTGTACCTCAGAATTTCCTAGTTACCTTAATGAAGTAAGCCTCCCTTATTATCCCCTCTTAAAAATCTTCAAAATGTTTCTTCTTAGCACTTCAGGACTCTCATCTTGTTATATTGTCTGCATATGATTTCAGAATAATTCTTCCTGCAGGTGATGGTTTGAAAAAGACCCCCCCTATGTGTGTGAACTAATATGGTGCAGCTCCAGGATCTGACACAGGAGATCAGTAGTAAGGTTAGGTCTCAGCCTTCACTTGGATCCTCCTTGGCTGAGGACCTTGGGAAAACACAATTCATGTTGGCTTCCATTCTGACACCCACAAGACACATCCACAATAAGCAGTATGAGGTGATCTTTTGCAGGTTTATTTAGACTATTGTTGGCATCCACAACTCTGTTAAATCCGTGAAGGCAAAGGGTATGCCATTTTCATTTCCACTGTACACCCAGAACTCAATATAATCTCTAGCAGATGGGAGGACCAAATACACATTGACAGAGTAAATATATACCAGGTGTATGTTGAAAGACTGAGATTTTTCTTTTTTGGACTTTTGTGGTAGGCAGGTATATAAAGGTTTTTAGCACCAGGTGGCAAGGAAGAAAACAATTTTCCATGCCTCTCTGCTGAAATTTCCTCCCATGAATGAGAAGTTAATAGTCTGTTATCTCCTAGTATCATTGACTGAGGCACACGCCTCTTTCTTCTTTCCAGGTGTGTTGAGAAAAGCCCATTTCTTCCCAATAGTTAAATAGAAGCAGAGATTCACAGATAAGCATGAGGTCACAGTCAGTTATGACCCATGTTGTAAATGTAAGAGACATTGAATCATTACCAAACGATTGTAGGTTGAATTTTAGAGTTATAAAGAAGACTTCCTCTAAATATCTGTTCAGGATAAAAGGTAAGCTGAATACCATTAGAAATTGTTTTTCCATATAAAGAAATCTTGTGTGTATAATAAAAGCCAAACTAAAAAATGCTATAATTTCCCAACTTGTTCACAGATAATGGATTAAAGCCTGGCTTTCCTGAATGTGTGCAAAAAGCAATTAAGAAATCTATGAATCCCAGAGGATATTTCAATACTGTTTAGAAATGAAATTTATAAATCAATGACATGATGAAGATCATCTTGTCATCTTACAAAAACAATACTGAATAAGAATACTGGCTTTTGGGAGCCTGTTCCTCATACTAAGTTGCCTTGCCCATCCTTAATACAAGAAGAGGTGCTTAGTCTCGTACTACAACTTGAAATTATCATGCTTGGTCCACATTCATAGGAAGCCTGCTATTTTTTGAATAGAAATGGAGGAGGACTAGAAGGGAGTTGCAGAGGGGAAAAAGGAGGGGGACTGGGAGGACAGAAAGGAAGGGTAACCGCGGACAGGGTGAAAAGTAAATTAATTAATTAATTAATTAATTAATAAAGGAATATGTACCACATATTTTTCACTTCTTCTAGCAATTTTAATTGACTACAATTCACCCATAGGCTATAGTTTTGAACTTTCCAATTAGGCAAGAACATGAGTTTTACATAATTATTTCATGTTTTTAGTATTGTTTTCTCAAACTACGTAGTTATTTTAATTGTCTGTATTTGTTGGCATCCATTAAAACATATGGGAATACTACCCCATAGTTCCTAACCTAGACACAGTGCATCAGTTTGCTGTAATTCCTTTGGTACTGAATAGTTCTTTTTAAGTAGTAATGCAGTGGTAGTTTGAATGTGATTGGACCCCATTAGCTCATAGGGAGTAGCATTATTAGAAAATGTGGCTTTGTTGGCATAGGTATGTCCTTGTTGAAGGAAGGGTGTCACTGTGGAGGCAGACTTTGAAGTTTCATATATGCTCAAGTCATGCCTAGTGCTATGTAAGAACTCTCAGATCCTCTAGCACTATGTCTGCCTGCATGCTGCCCTGCTTCCCACCATGATGATAATGGACTAAATATCTGAACTGTAAGCAGCCATCCCAATTAAATGATTTTCTTTATAAGAGTTGCCATGGTTGTGGTGTCTCATCATGGCAGTAGAAACTCTAATCCATATGCTGTCCCTGGATGGTTAAAGGGAGTGCATAAAATCCCCTTTCTTTACCATACCCAAGCATTTTGTACTAAAAACAAGTCTTTAGCTTTCTTTCCAGTATCCAGCAACTGTTTATGCTCATTGTCTAGTCAGGACTAAGAAAATGTGAGCTTTTTTCTCTGGTGTTACATTTGGTATACCTAAACTTATACATACCCTTGAAGTTACGTGCTCCTTCAACTATCCTGTGTTACCTGCTCCTTCAGCTATCCTATTTTCCTTATTTGAGGTATCATGTCTTTCTTCTCAGTATTTCATTGTCATATATCCCTGTATCTTCCTTTAACTCAGTTAAACAATTTAGAAAGCCAGTCATCAAAAACTGAAGCTTAAACATGTCAGTTACACAGACACTAAATGTTTAGAATCCAAAGAGTGTATGTATTTCTATATCCATGGAGTTATAGTGGAAGAAATCAATAATTTCCTTTGAAAGTCTGGAATGTCCAATCTTGAAATGGAAAAACAAATCAAATGGGAATCTACTATCAAAGTATAATGTCAGAGAACATTGAACTATGAATAAATCCACCAGACAACAAGCTGGGCCATGAAGCACATACTCAGAAAAAGTGGATATGGAAGAGATTCCAAATACATTGAGAATGGAAAAAGTTATCAGTAAGTACTCACAAAGTGATCTCAGTCACTTTGTAAACATTTATGGTAACAAGGAAGAAGGCAGTTTTAACCCACAATCTGGATCTTGCAACTTTGTATAGTTTGTGGTATTTTCCCTTTAATTTTTATTACAGGAATTTACAAGGTTTGATTTTTGTGCTGGATGAGGAATTAACTCAGTTATCTATGTATTTCTGTCTAAAATAATATAATTAAATTGAGTCACAAAATAGTCTCAAAGATTTCGTCATCACTGTCCCACAAATATATTTATTTGGTTGTAATTTGTAAGTGAGAAACTGCATGTCATCCTCCCACACTGTCAGCATAGGCAAGAGGAGGGCAATCCCTTTAGAGTGTGATGAACAAAACTATCATCAAAATGGAAGGCTGGCACAATTGTGCTCAGCCTGTATCAAGGACAGCAGATTTCCAAGTACAACTGTAGAAACAGTGTTACCCTTAGCATGGGAGTTATTGACTGCAAAAGGCTAGCATTCCATTCTTCCAAAACAAGCATTAAGAGAATGTCCTGTGGAGTAGATAATACAAGGGAATGAAATGCAAATTGCAGCCAAACACACACATACATAAAAAATGATAAAATTGACAATGACTGCCTGAAGGTTCCCAGTTCAGCATAATACTGTCAAGAACAATCTACAAAATGTTTGCATTCTTATGCATGCTCTGATGTGCTGGATAGAGTGTTACATTACAAAAAGTCAGTTCTTTTTATGGGGAAATAATTATTGTTGCATTCCCTTTACCCAATCTGAAAATTATCTACCTTTGTGTGTGTGTGTCATAGTCCTTTGATAACATTTAAAAATCCAGATTTTTTGAACTGCTTCAAATCTTCTCTACCAACATATAACCCTTTTATGGCTAGTCCTTTATTTATAAACAAGGCAGTCTGTGTTGTGTGTCAGTTTTAATAGAACTGTTGCATAACTCCCAGTGCTTAATATATGTGGTTTCTATGTACACACAACATGGTTTTGTCATCTGACACCTCTCCATATTCATCAATGCCTTATGATAGTGTCTGGCTTATTATCAACATGGCTTGTACATCTCTCTCCAATTATTATTGCGTAAGTCAAATTTGTGACTTATTTCACAGTTACTCCTACTTATCAGAAATATAAACAAAGTAGAATGTAAGCCGAATTGCTAAATGGTCTTGTTAATAAAAAACTCAGAGCTAGATATTGGGGTTAAAACCAAGAGATAAGAGGAATAGGACAAGCCATAGCCAACCAACCTCACCTTAATAGCCCTCGGCCTCCAAAGAGACCTACTTTCTGTATACTCATGCCTATATGCCTTACTATTCTACATTTCACTTCCTCTCTCTGCCCAGCTACATCACTTCCTGTCTGTCTGTACAGACCTCAGACCTCTATGGTTAGTGCTGGGATTAAAGGCATGTGTCACAGTGCCTGGCTCTGTTCCCCAGTGTGGCCTTGAACTCACAGAGATCCAGGTGGATCTCTGCCTCCTAAATGATAGGATAAAAGGCGTATGCTACCATTACCTGACTTCTATGTTTAACACAGTGGCTGGCCTTTTCCTCTGATTCTCAGATAAGCTTTATTAGGGTGCACAATATTTGGGGGGACACAATATATCACTATAGTAGATATTAAAGTTAAATAAATGTATGTCAATATCCTCCTATGACCCTCTGTATGAAGAGGAAAGTAAATTTGTTTTATCGTGTTCATCCATTTCTTAAAAAAAAAAAAAAAAAAAAAGTCAATCTTCTGACCTAACAGTTATTGGCACTTAAATTTTGTTACACAAAATACTTCCACCTAAAAAGTTGAAACTGGTTATTTGGTGAAAACTATAAGGAATCCATAGTATTTGTATTACAATATGATTTTTTTTTCTTTTTGGTTTTTTGAGACAGGGTTTCTCTGTGTAGCTTTGCTCCTTTTCCTGGAACTCACTTGGTAGCCCAGGCTGGCCTCGAACTCACAGAGATCTGCCGGGCTCTGCCTCCCGAGTGCTAGGATTAAAGGGGTGTGCCACCAATGCCCCGCTTTTTTTTTTTTTTTAAGAATTTTTGGTATTTCGATGTGGATTGCTACTTCTAAGTGAGCCTGGGACAGTGTGCATTTTGAGAAATATGTATTGGAAACCCAAAACCTTTGACTTAGCGTACTTATCTAAATCTTAAAGGGTTCTATTCTTCTGCTCAGCACAACTACATAGTCGAGTGGGGCCTTTCAACATAGTCCAGGTTCTTTAGATTAATTAATTATGATAGTGTCCCACTGTCCCACAAATATATTTATTTGGTTGTAAGTGAGAAACCTGCTGACTGTATGTCATCCTCCCACACTGTCAGCATAGGCAAGAGGAGGGCAATCACTTTAGAGTGTGATTAATAAAACTATCATCAAAATGGAAGGCTGGCACAATTGTGCTCAGCCTGTAATAAAGACAGGAGATTTCCAAGCACAATTGTAGAAACTGTTACCCTTAGCATGGGAGTGATTGACTGCTAAAGGCTAGCATTCCATCCTTCCAACACAAACATTAAGGGAATGTCCCATGGAGTAGATAATACAAACCATAAACTACACACATTTATTCTATGATTCTTCTCCAATAAACTTATGTCCAAGGAATGTGGTATTCAATTTTTGTCATGTGTTCATTTATGAACTTCAAAGAAAATAATTAACTGATATACTATTGTTAGGAAGCAAAAATAAGTATTCTTAGTTATGGATCCCCTAAGAAAGAGATGTTTGCTTATATTTTCATTATTGTATCTAATTGCTTAATTATTTAGTAATAATTTAATTTGTTAAAGAAATGACATAATTAAAATATATTGGTATAACACTATAACACTATATGTAGTATAAAATGTCTTATCATTTATATTATGATTTTATTAAAATTTCAATGTTAATAATTATAATTCCTATTTTAAAATTTTTTCACTTAGGATATTTCAAAATGGATGAATGTCTGTTTCAAAGCATTGTTAAATTATTGCTATGTAATATTAAATTTACATAATTAATAACTATTCCTTCTATAAGAACACAGTGAGTATTTTCAATATGTCTCATAAAAAGTCAAGCATAGTAAATAACAAAGATTATTTTCTCTCATTACCCCATAGAATCATTGCTATGTGATAAGAGAAACAATGAAGAACCATTCATTATCTTCACCAACAGTTGATTGCACTCACAGTTTTACACCTGTCTTATGGACTCAAAATAAATGCTAAACCTTTCGCATTTGCACAGTGTAACTCAAATTGAGTTGATTTTAACTCATGTACTGACATTGGCTTCACAACCTGCAACAATAATTCTGTAGATCTTTTATTGCTTCATTTGTGTTGCTTGTTGGGCATTGCAGTTTGCTTCTCTGTTGCTATAATAAATACCATGAACAAGAGAAACTTGGAGAGGAATGAATTTATTTCATTATGCACTTCCAGGTCATGATCAATCACTAATGGGACAGGATCCAGGGAGGAACAGTAATCATTGCCTTGCTGACATTCTCATTACCAGCAACTTTTTTGTGTTGTTGTTTTTGTACAGCTCAAGTCTACCTACATAGGGATGTTACCACCTACTGTAGGATGGTTATTTCTTCATCAAATAGCCATCAATAAATGTCCCAAATACGTACAAACAAGTCAATCTGATGGATACAGATGTTCAGTTGAGGATTCTTCTCAAATGTGTCAAACTGAACACAAAGATTAGCTGTCACATCTTGTAGAATATTATTTTAAGGTGTGTTTCTTTTGTTTATGTTGCATCTATTTAACTCTGTGAAGCTGTGTTACTGTGCCTGTCTAAAACACCTGATGCTCTAAAAAAAGAACTGAATGGCCAATAGCGAGGCAGCAGAAATGATAGGCAGAGTTGGTAGGCGGAGAGAATATATAGTAGGAGAAATTTATAAGTAAGAATACACCTCTTTTTGTGATTTATTTGGGAGCTGAGTGGTGGGCCCCCAAAGGAGCAAAAACAAACAACCACACCCAGTATTTTCTGTATGTCTACAAAGCTTCATGTTTTTCCTGCCCAATAGTAGTAGTTAGGAATTCAACTACTATTTTGAACATTTCTTGTCTTACCATCCTAAGGGAATGTACTCTACAATTCTCTATTATTTTATTTGCTACAGGAGTTGAGTATATAACTATTTTTAAGATAATTAGCAAAAATTAAGCCATATATTTGAAAGAGAGTAAAGACTGCTAAATGGAAGTGTTTGGAGAATGGAGAAGGAAGGGAACATAATTATACTATGACCTCAATATATATATATATATATATATATATATATATATATATATATATATATATATATATATAATTTTAAAAGTAAATGAATTAAATTTCCTAGACTTCTTGTATAATTTTCTAAGGGTTTTTTTAAAAAAAAATGTTTAGGGTCATAAGCTCTATCAGACATTCAAAAAATATATCTAGGAATGTGTTAACAAGATTTTTTTTGTTTCTGCTAATTAAATATTATGCAAATTATATTACTAGAATGAACTGTATTATAGCAGGCATATAGCCAAACCTGGTAGAGTAGGCAAACTTGGTAGAATAGTTAAGAGGATTAAAAGTTAAAGGATTCCCTGGACTACAGAATGAGTTAGGGACTAGTAAGGAAGTTATTGAGACCATGTATGAAAATTAAAACGAAAAGAGCTGGGGGTACAGCTCAGTGTTGAAGCACTGGCATAATAGGATTGAGGCCCTGGACTTAATCATCACAGCAATCAGTGAATCAATCAACTAATAATGCTATCTATTATATAAATGGTTGCACTCACAGAATGGGTTGCTTACACTGAAATGAAGTTACAATAATTTAGGTGCATTTTCTTAAAATAGTGTTTTATATAAGAATTTCTCATTTTTTTCTGTGCAAGACTTTCTATCCAGATTGCCACTGATGCAGTGTATATACGCATGAGTGTGTATACATAGATACATATATGTGTATAAAATGAACAGCTTATTCAACCTGTTTACTCTGTGTAATTAATGTTACTTTTATGTATGTTTTCAGATTTGAAAATTTGATATTAGAAAACAAAAATCTCTCCTTTTTTAATTTTGTTCATCAAGTGAATACACCATGACTACCAATTTAATATCTGACTCCCACTCTTGTAAATTTATTAGCACTGTAGTAGTCAAAGCCATCATTGTTTTTTGGGGTAGAACAATCCTATTTGAGTGTGCTACTATCATTCCGGTGTCTTACAATCTTATTTTTATACAGGAAGCTCAGTGATATTTTTAAAACTACAAGCCAAGGCTGGGTCTATAGTTTGGTGTCAGAGTGCATGTGTTACTGCCATGATGCTCTGGGTTTAATTCCTGGTCCTATCAAAAAGCCCTACAAATCTTAGGGTCAGGACATGTCACTGCCCTTTAAATCTTTCCCATAAAGTGAACCAAAGTAGCTCATCCTGGTGAGCAATGACATCTCTGCTCAGCTCTTCACATCTTGTGACTCTTTCTCCTCATCCGTGATAATGTATTTACCTCATCTTCATTTACTACATATGTCATTGGTTTCATATGGGACAGCAATTATACCATCACTATCTCCTGATTTCTAGGCTTTGCTTTTACAAAATATGGCAACTCAAAAATTTCCCAGAGAAATCTACTTCAAATATTCAGATTCTTACATATTCTTCTTATGTGTTCCTATTTTTCTTATTTTATGTATTTTCCTTCTTCCATGCCACCAGGTTTTCAAGAATATACTTATTTTATTATAATCATCTAGAACATTGGAATATCATTGTAGCATATTCTGTTCTCTAAGTAAGGACCTAGAAATTTTGTCACATGGAGATTTTGCATGTCGAAAAGTCCATTGAGAAAAGCTGCTGACTCAGCATTAATTTTCAGGTCCCCTGAACCTGGCCCTCTTCGATGATATGCAATATTTTTGTCTAAGACTCATTTCAGCACAGCCTCGGGCAATACATAGTGCCTGAATTGGCAGGCTGTGCTAATCTTTGTCTTTGTTTTTGTAACACTCCTAGCCTTTCCAACAGTAAAGACAAGTCTAATATTTCATCATGTATTGGCTTCTATACTAATTTATCCAATATATGTCATTTCTTTGAGTAGCAAAAGAAATACGTTAAGCATATATGATTTTCCTGTCACAGACACTGTTTCCAGAACAGGTTTTGTAGAAAAGACATCTTTTGTTAGGAAGAAATTTTAAAAGTTTATTTGAACAATCATTATTGATAGTACTAACAATGAACTTAGATCATCTAGCTACATATCTGACAATCAAACTTGACAAACAACTCATAGCTCTCAAACTTTAGATGTCAAATTACAGAATATCTTTTTTTTTAAAAGTATCAGAGAGACTCACATTCAAGGGAAAGCGTGTAATGGAAACAGAGAGTTGTCCCAGTCAATGATTCATAATTGCTGAGTTCAACCTTAGACAGTAATTGTTAAAATATTGCTCATATGCATGTAGCCCTGGAGATCTTTGAATAAACAGAGGTTTGAAAGAACTAACAAGTGCCTTTAGCAACTTCTCTTTTCCTTTTGAAGTTCTGGCCTCTTGGTTCACTGAAGTCACTGTTGTCCATAGTCCTTTTCTTCAGGCAACATTCTCTGGTATTCCTCTTAGCAAGCCTCTTCTATCATCTGTGAATAACAATAGAGAAATCCATTATCTATTTGTATAGCCAAGTGGAGGTTATACCTGTATTCAAGGTGTGAGTCAGCTTGTGTCAGGTCACTCAGGTTGAAAGGAGAGTCTCACAGGCACTCATGCCACCAGGAAGTACCCTTCTCTCGAGCTGCCATCATTAAAAGAAGAGCATCCAAGCTAAGCACTCTCAATGTCACAATCCAAGAAATGACCCAAAAGACTAGAGTTCAGCTTCTGTCTCCTGTACTTATCTGTAAATTAGTGTTGGCAAACCCCTTAATAAATTCCTAAAAATGTCTTTTTTTTTTTTATGTTGCTCACCGCACATGGTATAATTTAGCCACCCTCAGGGTATTCTCTGTACATTTGGATTCTTCTTTGAGCTTTCAAATGTATCATTGATACTTATATGTGCTTTTTATAATTTATCCTCTGAGGTTACAGAAAATATATGACTTCTTTCTACTCATTGCTGAAATTTCATCTTTGAAAGCAAAGCTCTCATGAAGTCTTCTTGCTTTGAATTTTGTGTTTCTTCCTTGAATAGAGCAATAGGTAACTTACTTTTGTTTCTTACCATTTGAAGGCTCTTAAAACACTTAGAGCAAGGACTATTTAAGGGAAGTTAGCAACTCTGTTGTGAGAGCCTTGTGCCAGCCCAGATTTAAATGCTGTTTAACCACAGACAAAGAATGTCCCAGTGATTAGTTTAGGTGTGCTCTATTAGCATCAATTTATACATGGGGAAGGATGTTCAAAGATACCATCACATTTAACTTTTCTGTAATTCCTATGTAGCCTAATTCCAGATCTGATACATGTTCAGTAAATGTAGTAGACAAATTTCTTGTAGAAGCAGTAGGATTTTTAATTGCACGCGTTCAATATTTTTGGAAGTCATCCAAAATAATAGTACTGGGATACTGTAAATGTTAAGGATATACTCTGATCAATAATTGTGTGTCAACTATACAGAAAATGCTCAAAATAAATATCTCCTTTAATAATGGACAATGGAAACATCATAATTATCATAAACAAGAACAGAAATGATAGTAAACAGTTTATTCACTTTTTGGCCATCTGAGCAACAATGCAAAGGACTTTGTTTAGCAAAGAAAACTGTGTTGGAATCAAAGAAACGGAAACATAGAGAAAATTATTTCCTACAAAATATATTCTACAATTATTATCTTCACAAAAATACAATGATACAAAAGCATCCAAATCCATCTTCTCAGTGAGATGCATTTAATCCTAATCCCAGGCTTTATGAGTTATTATTATGTTCATAAACAAAATTCAAAATTCACATTTAAAACCTTTTACCCCAAGACAGATTTCTTTCAACTTCAAGGTTAGAGTCAGAAAAACAAAGAACCATCATTTCAAGTTTTTTTTTTTGTAGTCTGTGAGACTGTGAAATGGAAACATACTATTATTGAAATGAGAACACATTAATTAGTTTAAATTCTCCAAAGTAATTTATCTCAAGTGTGTGTGTGTGTGTGTGTGTGTGTGTGTATGTGTGTGTGTGTGTGTATGTGTGTGTGTATGTGTGTGTGTGTGTGTGTATGTGTGTGTGTGTGTGTGTGTGTATGTGTGTATGTGTATTTGTGTACATGCATATCTATGGGTATAGATATATCTATGTGGACATTCATACGAATGTGTGCGCATTCTTTTTTGTGTTGATGTTCATGTTTAAATTGTGCATTCATGCAGCTTTTATAGTGATGCCCACTGTTACCTTATCTCTTTGACTGACAGTGATGGGATTTCAGGCACGCTCAACCTTTCCAACAGTGCCAGTGATGGGATTTTTTGAAATCTTATTACTGGTTGCAGTGCCTTGATCTCAGATGGAACTTTCAATCAAAAAGGCAATCAGAAGGTTATACATTCGTGAGGTTCCCTGCAAAGCCAACGACCGCATAATACAACATGTTGCAAAGGACTACTTGCCTCCAGTCCTTATGTGGCTATAAAAAGTAATTGGCTACTTAGCTCTCAGCACCCGTTTTCCTTCTCTAAAATACAGATAGCCCAGCTCTCTGTGGAGTCTCAGTGTGGAGTCGGCTGCTCCTAGGAGATTTCTAAGTCTCATGCAGAGACTTGTCTTACTTTAAGCATATGATTAAGCAAACTCTCAAAAGACACATTTGTCTCTTTCCTTGGATTCTTGCTTCACTGGGGATACTGATGAATCCAAGTTTCCTTTCATGTTATATACACACATACACTTATCCCCCCCTTTTTTTTTGGGCACAAAACATTTTTACTGTAAAGTTTGTATCATGGACAGCACAATTTGGTGTGGGAAAGGTAACACATGAATATATTTATAGAATACTTCAGCTGTATTATCATAAACCATTTTAAATTGTATATTGACTGCACTCATAGTGAGAATTTTATAAGGAATGCTTTGTTAATATTTGGTAATATGTTTGTGTAGAGATGAAAAAAAATGTTTGATCAAATCACATGGAAACTAGAGGCAAGGTTTGATTCCATGTGGTCTCCAGTCATGCGAGGATACCTCAGTTCCTCAGAGGAGATCCTTGCAGTGAAGTAAGCAAAAGGGAGACTAGCTCCTTTTCACATATTATTTGGCACAGAATTCTTGGGCAGTGATTAAAAGGGACTGGTGCTTGGGACACACAAATACTACAAGACACAATAGAATGAGTGTCAAATGAAGCACTATTATAGTTGATAAATAACCATACGTGTGTGGAGATTCATTTGATGTGTCAGTATTGTTTACACAAAAGAATTTCATTAATATAAAATGATAATAAAGTTAAAATGCATTGCTTGAAAAGTTGAGGAAGGAATCCTTAAATTTTAATAAAACACTTTGGATCTCTGTTTCCCTGTTTTGAATGTGGAAATTCTAGTAAGTTTGTTGCTAAAGTAAATGTTACAGCTTACTTGTATGTGTGTGGGTTTTGGGGTATAATTTAAATTCAGAGTACTCTAAAAGCATATTTCACATACCAAAACCATATTATCCACACATAACCATACACAGCACCACTTTATCCAGATTATCAAAACTTTATATTGGCTTCAATAAACAAAATGCTTAGATGGTAGTGGAAAGAAGTGTTATATGGAGTTCATGTTTCCATGATGTCTTCCTGGGCAAAGTAAAATTTAAAGGAAGATTGGAAAAATTGTTTCAGCCTACATTGTCTCCTATCATATGAATATTTCTACTGATCAACAATGCTGAGAATGGTGATTTTTATATTCCTATAAAAGAATACTGTGATATGTCAGTTAAATATGTCTCTGTACAGCAGTTTCCTACAAAATAAAGAGAGATGAGTGAAGTGAAAGGGGAAAATAAAAAGTAATTCCACTTTAGTTCATAATATGAAAGAGAGTTAGGATTTGGGATTTTAATGTTACTATAACTGGTATCAATGTATTTTATGACTCTTGCTAATCTGCTATATAGAAAAGTCACTGTAGATTCTGACTTCATGAAAAGTGTTCAGTAGCCACTCAGATAAGTATAAAAAGATTATGTTCAGGCAATAGGGAACAAGAAGGAGGTGGTAAGCTACTGGATACTAATTAAATTTTAATTGAATAGTCACTTTGTTTCTGTCATGATGGAGACAGCTTCCAGAAACTGTCCCCCATCTCCAAGCCAAACCCATGCCTTCCTTAAGTAGCCCAAGCTAGGGACTGAGGTAGCAGGTGACAATAGTCTACCTATCTTGCTATATTGGATCCTCTAAGGATCTAGAAAAGAATGGTTTTCATATCTGCAATGTAGTCTAGGTTCTTTCTCCAAATCCTGTTCTCTAATCCCTTCATTTCTTCATGTGTTGGACTGTAATCTCCAAAGTGTAGGCTTTTCCTGTGCACAATTGCCTTCTTGTTCTTTTATCCTTTCCTGCTAACTCCACCCCACCTTCTACCTCCAGGGGTCCCAAAGACATACTAGACTGCCTTTTAGTTATGGCATTTATTTTTATGTCTCTGATATTTTCTTGCTATGGGATCAATAGCAATCCATTCCTCTTCTCTGGTTCTCTATTATAATAAAGATTCTTAAAACTAAAAGTGCCCCACAGTATGGTTTGATTGCACAGTTTGGAATTTCAGTTAAAGTCAATTGTTCTGCCAAGAAATCTTCATGTAGCTGGACAAAATGATGACAACAAAGGTATTTATAAAAATATATTTCACAAAGTAGGAAACAATACAGGAGTTTCTCTGAATACAACACATGGAGTAAATAAACAATATTGCATTAAAGCAAAGTAGAAAAGTAAAATGATCTGCATGTAATACTTGAGGTTTATCATACATTTTCTACTTCTACATGGCAGGTTTGCATTACAAATTAAATATGCTCACATCTCTTAGTGTTGCTCTGTTTTTGTAATCTAACACGTTCTGCGCATCACCATGACCAGGGACAGAAGTGTAAAAAACATAAGCAGTAAAATTATGTACAAATCAGTTCCTGCTTTAAATTAGTTGGGGGAGGACAACTTGAAGCATTTTTATTGGGTGGGGCATTATGTAAATATCTAAAAGTCTAGAGTTTAAATATTCACAGGAATCAATATACTTTCAGATGTTTGTGCTTGTAGTAAAAACACCAAATACTAGGATTATGAAGAAAATAGAAAACAGTCCAAAAGTTTCTCTGGGAAATGCTGTTCCTGTCATTACCAGTCACAAAACACTTTCTACTCTAAAGAGACTATTACCTCTCCCCTTGATAATATTGCCTGCCATACTTAGCTCATCAAAATGTACATGTATTAAACATTCATTGTATAGATATTAATATAAAACAATCTAAAGGATTATTAATGGATATAATTTAATTTTCCCCCAATATAATCCCTTAATCTATAGATTACCAACCTTAATAAATAAAAGCATTATTGGACATCAATAAAATATTTATTTTGAGGATTAAACAAATAAATTCACACGCTAACAATAAAATCATCTGTCTCTGATGTGGTCCACTCTGGAATACAGTTTATCTCTGTGTCCTTGTGGAAGAAGATGAAGTGGAGGGAACCAGGAATCCTGCTTCTAGACACAGCCTGTTTGAATGGCATTTCTCTCCTCCCACCTTTGAGTTGGCATTCCCCACCCTGGAATGGATTACGAACATGTGAATATTTTAAGGCTCGACACAATATTTAAAGATGCTATTCAGTCTCTGGTGAGTGGGGCCAACATTTATGTACAACGTGTGGTCACCGTACCATATAATCTAGGAGGCCTCCCCAATCTCCATAAAGTCATAACGTACAGCAGACCAAAGTATTGCTTTATCATTTGTGACGGGATCCTTATTGGTGAAGGGGAAAAAACCATTTGCACTCATAAAAATCCTTGCAGAAGACACATATCAGCAGCAGAATCCTTGCAGGTCCATTTTTTTCTAATAAAGCACCTTTTAATTTTTTTTCCTCTTAAACAATTCTCTAATGATTAGCTAGGATCCCAATCTCTGACTGAGGCAGTCAGGTAAATATCAAATATCCAAAGACTTCTAGACACTCCACATACTTAATTCACACTCCACAAGATTTATAACCTCCTAACATATACTTTTTATTTTTATTATTTTTTTTGGTTCAACATTAAAATGTGGTTGAGTTTATAGATGATTGGTGCTAAACTTGCCTCTAAAACAAATAGCCACATTTGTTGTATCTAAGGGGAGTGACCCTAGAATATTACAGAATGCTCAGTTCCATAGATTGTTTATATAATCCACTGTCAAGTTTCTTTGTCACTTTCACCAACAGAGTAGAGTTCGCCCAGTCTCTTAAAGCGGGGACCCCAGTCACTGAGGTAGTCAAAATTCTGGTCTGAGTCTGATGTGGTGGACTCCAAGGAGCTGAGGGAGCCAGCCACAGACCCTCGGCCTTCATAGCCATAAATCTGAATGGAGTCATATGGTGGGGCCGTGGGGTCATTATCTGCCTCATGCAGCCTTACATTTATAAATTCATCGACATCAACACCATTTGGAACTGGAGCAAGCCCTTGCCTTGGCATAAACTGCAAATCTGGTTTAATATCCTTACGGGGTAAAAATCCATTAATTCCATCTGGGTTTTGCAAAGTTGCAATGTCAAAAGCCTCTGTGTCCTCCTCCCCGCCTCCTTCATCATCGTAGCGAATGATGTTTTCCCGAACATCTTCATCATCTTTGATAATTAATGGCTCATTTTTATGCCGCCTTAGGGTAACGAACAGAACCACAATGACTGTAAGAAAAACAGCAAATCATAATCAGTCAACAAGCATATCCTGCCACAATCAGAGCAGAATAGATGATAGGGGAGAGGAGCATTTTAAAAAAGTACATATTTACTTCTTTTCAACCCTGCACCTTGAGTCCAGTGCTTTAGTGTTCAGTTGTGCTGATATCAAGACTGTCAAAATCTTTAAAATAAAATTAGACTAAACTCTCCTCTGAATGATAAACACTAAACTTTTGTACATATTACTTCAAATCACTTTTGTTTAATAAACATTTAGTTGTGGTATAAAATGCATATAATCTGGAATCAGCTCTTAATGTGAGCCTTACAAAATAGAAAATAGCATCCACAGCATGATTAACACATTAAGTATATTGTGTGAACTATTCAATATCCTTGATTTCTGTCTATGTTTCTTAGATGTAGTATGTATGGTATTTGAAAAATTCTTTTTAAGATGGTGCTGATGCTGGTAGCAGTGATGAAACCCAAGGCATTCTACATCCTTTTAAGCACTCAATCACTGAACTATGGCCACAGCATATAGTGATATTTTATTTGTACTGAAATGTGATTTGTATGTTAATAAAGTTGCCCAGGGGTCAGAGCTATTAGCAAGCCATAGCAAAAGCTGGGCGGTGGTGGTGCATGTCTTTAATCCCAGCACTTGGTAGACAGAGCTAGATAGATCTCTGTGTGTTCAAGGATACATCCAGCATTGGAGACACACGTCTTTAATCTCAATACCAACCATAAAAAGACCTAGAGGTCTGTACAGACAGGCAGTGACGAGGCGGTCATGTGGTTGGGTTTACAACCAATGAGAAGACAAAACAGAAAGTCTTTATAAAGACAGACACACAGGAAGTAGTTCTCTTTTGGAGAGGTAGGACCACCGTGATAGTAAAGTGTAAGGTTTTTAGCTCTTAGTTATTGCTCTGACCTCTTGGCTTTTATCTCTGTATTGGCTCTGTTTCTTATTTAATAAGACGGTTGGTTACTTCTACATTTGGCGCCCAACATGTTGGTCTGTATGTCAAATGTATTGCTCTGATTGGTCAATAAATAAAACACTGATTGGCCCATAGCCAGGCAAAAAGTATAGGCGGGACTAACAGTGAGGAGAATTGAGAGAACAGGAAGGCAGAGGGAGACACTGCCAGCCGCCGCCATGACAAGCAGCATGTGAAGATGCCGGTAAGCCATGAGCCATGTGGCAAGGTATAGATTAATAAAAATGGATTAATTTAAGATATAAAAACAGTTAGCAAAAAGCCTGCCACGGCCATACAATTTGTAAGCAATATAAGTCTCTGTGTTTACTTGGTTGGGTCTGAGCGGCTAGGGGACTGGCGGGTGATAGAGATTTTTCCTGAATGTGGGCTAGGCAGAAAAACTCTAGCTACAACAGCATATATTATAATAATTAAGTTATTCTCCAATTAAATGATAGATTACTTTCACACAATATAAATTGTTACACAGATAATGTTATATTCAAGGGCAGTTGGCAATCCTCTATCTAGAAAGATTGTCCCAATTTAGGGTAAGAGAAAGTACTATTACTGAAGTAGTTACCAGGTAAATGAATCATGAACTGACACAATCCTTAAGATAATTATTTTTCAAGATAAAAATAAGTCATAATTACTCCTTTTGATATTTTCTTAGAAAGAAAACTCCAAATTATAGGCTTTTGGGCCACAGAGTCTTAATATGTAGCCAAGGATGGCCTGGAACCCCAGGATCTCCTCTTTCTCCCAAGTGCTGGATTACAGGGATGATTTTACCATATTCAGGCTTATTCGTATTTTTATAATAAGAATTTTTAATGGAAAGGTAATAGAACTTTTCTCTCAATTTGCATTCATTGTTGTAATTTTACCTTATACCAACAAAATTATCTATAAAATGAAATATTGTTTTAAAGAGCACATATTTTTATCTGCTTACTTATTTTCTTTGTATCTCACTGAACTCTGAGATTTGATGATGCAATTATCCAATCCTTGAGTCATTTATATTCAGTGGAATGTGGATACGGAACTACTTCTTATACTAAACTCATTTACAACCTGCGATTTGTGTAACTGGTGTTGGGATGAGTGTACAGAGACCCATTCCCAACTCCATTGCCATACTGGTGATGAGTTTCAAATAACCATGAAAAAACCTGTCAAATGATACAAAGTTTTCACTCCCCTTTCTCACTTTATCTTTTCATAGTAACTTCTGACTTTGAGAGCTCTTCTTCCCCTAAAGAATGCTGACTACTTTTCAGCTTAGAGGTTGATATCTTTGTTTATAGTCAGACTATGAAGGCTGATACCCACCTAGCAGCAAAATGATGCATGCTAATATGGCAATTAAGGCGCCCATACTAAGTCCAATGGGAAGGACATAAGCTTCAACATTGCATGACTGGACCACACCATCATTGCTACAGCCACAGACCCGGATAGTCAAGGTGCTGGTGCTGCTCAGAGGTGGGTTCCCACTGTCACTGATCACTATAGGTAATAGGTAGAGTTCTTGCTTCTGGCGGTTGAATCCATTATGCTTTGCCAAAATGCTCAGGGAGTTATCTAGAAAAAAGTAAAAATGACAATTACTTGCATCATTTCAAAACATATGCCCAAATAGAACTGGTTTTTCTAGGCCACAGGTCCTGTGAATCTTAAGCTACTTTCAGCTACAAAGGCTAATTACAGCTTCTAATCTTACCTTATCTCTTCCAATTTTATCAACTGACATGAACCAAAATATCTACAGCAAAATGTAGTGTATGAATGTATGAATGAAGCCATTGAGGAAATATAAGAGTTTACGTTTCCGTGTAAATGCAAAATAGACTATATAAAAACAATCTTCAAGGAGTTTTTCAGAAGGTATGTGTTATACCATCTCCCATAGATATGTATGTATGTTTATAATATAATCATAGAAGTGAGTTAGATAGAATGTTACCATATTGAAAAGGTCTACTTGAGAAGTTCTGTACTTAAAGACAGACTGGATGGAAATATGGACATGCAAAGCTAAGTTTACTGACTACCATGCTACCTAAACAGCAGTCAGGATGCCCTGAAGCACTTATATTGAGATAATAAAATCCAAAATTCTGTCGATTGGAGGAGATAGACCATAAACATTAAATTTCTATAGGGTCCTTTATGTATAGTTGTTATATAGGCAAGTAAATGGGATGTAAAAGCATGAATTCCATTTTGCATTAGTTATGCAAGAATTAGCATTGGCTTTGTGAAGCTATAATTGTGAGCATTTAAGTAATATGTAACACTGTGATTTCAGTTTGAAGTAAAATAAGTCATGACAAGTGACTAGTCGCATACTGACCCTATAGTCATTATGATTTCACCCTAGAAATGAACACTTTAGTCGTTCATCATCCTCAGGAGAATGATAGTCACATTATGTATATTTTAATCTGTCTTTTTAATCAATAAAAGCCACATCAATATTCAAAATGGGAACCGTGATTGTCTCACAATATTATTTTGGTCAAAAAATATTTAGTTAGTGTACTGATATTATTTGGGCAAAATTACTATTTCAATCGGGAAATTTTCCAATGTTGACAGACTCACGGACATCAGAATGCTGGGTTAGTTCATTATTGTCACTAAACAATATCATCTATGATTCCAAAGCTGTCCAATTTATGGTCATCAGTGTCCTACTGATTTCTAAAACAGTCAAATAAATGGACAACTTCTCCATTCAAATGACTTTATTATGTTGAACCTCACCATATAATAACCTCTATTAGAATTTTGTAGAAAAATGGAAATCATTCTCCAAAATAGATGCATAATTATATGTAATTTTATTTTATTTAAGATATAAACAGGCCTATAATGCTTTACTAGTAAGTAGTCAAACAGAAAAGGCACTCTGAGTTAATAATTTTTTTTCTAAATTTCTTTTGGTTGTGCCTCATTATATAGCAATTTGCACAGCAAAAAAGTTTTTCTAATAGATTTAAGCAGCAATATACCAAATGATCCAGTAATCTTTTTTCCATGACCTAGAAGGAAATACCAGTCAGCTAAAAGCAGGGCACCATTATCTCAACACAGATGAAGAATCCATGATTGTTTTGTATTTTCAGAAAGTGCATGACAAGTCTGGGTACCATTAATTAGCACAGGGAATATTTGTTGGATGGCTTCACGTCCTGTAGTTCAGAACATAAGATATGAATTGTTTTTCATCATACAAAATTAATAAAATTATAATGAGGCTTTTTCCCTTGGTGATCGTCTTTTTGTGGCTGACATTATTTACATGAGAAAGCATTGCTACATATTATTTCCTTAAAGTAGTCTACAGTGATAATTGAAATTGCACAGGAATGCTACTTGTTGCAGACCAAAAGCATGGCTTGTTGCTCTGTAAAGCATTGGAGAATCTAATATTCACTCTTGCTCGCATTTCTGTACTAATCCTAGAATCTGCATTTGTGTTGTCCTTTCTACATGAATGAAATTATTGTATAATGGAAGTACATGAGTCATTCTCCTGGGGTCGTACCCACCAGACAACATCAAATCATTCTATTTTTTTAAAATTATTTTTGTTTTCATGCATTACTGATTTACTTAAAAGGTTAATAAAATGTTTATTTTTAGTTAACTAAATCATCACTGTGGAACATATTTAAACTATAAAAGAACAATTTCATGCACTTAGAGCTAATTGTACCTGTATATGCAGAGTAAATATTTAAAAGTACACATATCAAAATATTCTTCTAGATTTTTTTCTTATAAACTAATATTGAGTTTTTATTTCATAAAATTTTAACTTTAATCTTATCATTCTCCTTTATGGTTGTTGTTTTAAACACATGTGCACTTTTAATTAATTAAGGTTGCTTTAGGTAGTGTTCCCCTTCTGGTTTATAATGTCATATGGAATTTACTTTTTCCCACACAGAAATTGATTTCCTTGAGATTAATTATAGTGTAAGTTCTTCTCCGCCCATTGATACTGAATAGTCTCTCACAAATCAAGTACACTGGGTTCACAACACTTCAAGGATACCTATTTTATTTCAACCTTCTTAGCTTTTTCCAACTTGTTTTGCTGACATCCTTTCTAACCATGAAAGTATCATACTCAGCCTTGAGGTGTCTCAGAACTTTCTCTTCTACCATGTGCTTCTGTCTGAAACAGTGCTATTATTGTCTATTTGCTGTTCTCTGACAAATATAGATGCAGATTGCCAGTCTCCTTGAGAATTCTTTTAATAACTTTGGTAAAAATGTATGAAAACTGAAATATATGTTATATAATATAAAAGAATTTGGAGAGCCTTGTTAATTTTAAGGCTATTAGTCTTTATCAAATCATGATTATTACATTATTATATAATTTCTTATTATATTATCTGTGAATAAACTGTATTAAATTTAAGTAACATCCTATCTTTTGTTTATTTTATTGTTGCTACTATATATGTTATTGCTGTAGTAAATGTTTATAAATTTAGTTATATTGTAAAATCATAATATCAATAAACTGTTGTTATATAAATAAAATGTAACTATTTTTTCAATTGCTTTTATTTTCAGCAATCTTAAATACTTTCCTTTTAGTTCTAAAAACACAACTTTTGTCAGATAATTTGATGCAATATGGAAGCAGAAGGAGCTCCAGGTAATACTCATGAAAATTATAAAGGGATATGACATTGGAAGTCTTACAAGATGGTTCAGAAGAAAAGGAGTGAATACAGAAATGCATATTCAAAAATAAATAAAGAAATAAACACATTATAGTCAAAACACTGGAAAATCTGAAAATCTTGAATCAATGAAAATCTCACATCATATGAAAAGAAACTGTTGGACAATTAACAGCAGAATTTTCTTACAAATAAAGAATTGTTAGACCTGTCAACCAGTAATTACATCCAGTAATCCAGTAAAGCTATCTCCAAATTCTGGTACGTGTGTGTGTGTGCGTGTGTGTGTGTGTGTGTGTGTGTGTGTGTGTGTGTGAGAGAGAGAGAGAGAGAGAGAGAGAGAGAGAGAGAGAGAGAGAGAGAGAGAGACTGACAGACATAGACAGAGAGAGATTGAGTTATTATCACATATCAAAATAACTGAATTTGTTACCAGTATTTACTAAAGGAAGTGTTCTACATACTAAAAGCAAAAATTGCAAATGCATGTTAAAAATAAAGAATATCAGTGAAGATTATCATGTAATTTTAAAAGACAGTATAAGTACATAATTTATGCTTTTATATCTTAACTGTTTTGAAAGTAATTATACCAAACAATATACATTTAAGGTGTTGTTGAATATATCACACACAAAATGCAAAAAATATAGCTGAATACTCCAATATCTCACTTTCAATGATATAAAAAACTTGAGTGATGATAAAATGTCAAACCTTTCACACCAGAAGCCCACAGAGCATTCCACTTAACAACTGAAGAATAAATATTTTACTCAAGTGCACTGGAAACATTCAGCATTACAAACTATATAAGACACAAAGTGAATGTGAAATGTAGAAATGATACAGCAAAGTTCTGCAACCACTCCAAAATATGGTCTCACTATATGAAATTAGCAATTATTGAAAGAAAGCATTTAAGGTTTGAAAAGTTAAATACTTGGAAGTCAAATAGTACAGAGCTCAATATCCAGTTGGTCAAGGAAAAAGTACTAGAGATTTAGAAAATATTATGATACATCAATATAAGTATGTATTTATGTATGTTTATATGTACATACGTACGTATGTATGTATGTATGCATAGGTAAATATTCAACAAAGAAAAATGCATAGGCTGCTACTGAAACACATGTGTAAGTTACATTCAAACTCTATTTGACTATATTAAGAAATCATAAAAAATTCAAAGTAACTTATTTTTTCATATTAAGATGTCAAGAAAAGATGAAAAAAAGTAATCTTAGCATAGTATTTATTGGAAGATATGTTTTCTGTTGTTAAGTTATGCATTTATTTGCATGTATTTATTTTTCTTTCTCTTTAGTTTCTCTTATATTGTGTTTCTTTTTTTTAATAATAGAGAAAAGTGATGACAAAGGAACACCCATTCGCTTTAAAGTTGGCTTTAATTTTGTTATGCAATTACTAGAAATCCTTATATTTCTTGCATTTTAATATTGTATTATCCTGTGGTTTCTTCATCTTAGACTGCTCTGCTACTTGGATTTCTGTTGCCACTTACTGAATTTTTGGCATTTATCTAGTCATTTTGAACAGGATAAGTGTTAGATTATGTCCTGGCCCTGACTTATTAGAGGAATCAAGGATGTGTTATAAACTAGAAAACACACAAGACAAAAGACACAATGACTGAAATTCATGTGTATGTACCAGATGATCTCTTTCTTTTCCTTACATTTCCTGAAATTAAATATAGGACAATAACATTACTCAAAAAATAGAGATATTTTGGCACTATCTGTTTAGAATATGGCATTTTCTGTGTGAAGCTAATATTTAACTGGATACATAAATATGTTAGATAGTGAAGGTGAGCTGCACACTCTTTGGCTTCCTGATGCTCTCAGTTAGTGATGTATTCAATATTTACATTACATGTTGTTTCCTTCAATGAGAGATTATCAGTTGTCTTATCCTTTGCAGTGTTTATTTGTGAACATGATGCCACAAGAAGAAATTTTTTAAAATCTTGCTTCTATTTATATCATTTCTATTTAGAATTGATTAATAAAGGAAATAGTCTAATAGAGAGTAAACACAGATGAATACCATCAAACACGCTTCAAATAACATTAATACTAAAATGGTATAAACATTGAGTTACTCTTACCTTAGCCAAGAAAGATGGGTGTATATTATAAATAAATAATAAGGACAAAATAAATAATAGCTATTTTCGCATACACAGACTTTCTGTGTTTTGGACAGCACATTCCAGTCTTTTTATAAATATTCTTTCAAATTCTGGCAATAAACCAAGAAAATTTTAATTTCAGTATTCATGATTTTCTTGTCCATAATTTCTCACGACATCAGTCCTATAATTTATCCCATTTTATTTGCAATCACTTTGGCTTCAACAAATATAACATCCAATTCTTTAAAACTGTGAATCTATTTTTAAATAGTAAAGAAATAAAACATCTTGTAGGAATGTCCGTCAGTCTATCCATCAGAGAATCTCTGTTACTTAATGAAAATAAAATCAGTAAGCATATGATTTTTGGAATACTATATTTATAAAATTGATGTTATTGTCTCCCCAAAATACATACAGGTATATTTATAGATATGGCTATAAATATATTAATATAGGAATATCAAACTGTACCCACATGCTCATTTTTCTATATTCATGTCTAAATCTACAGCCATAAATTTATAGACAGTATATACCTCTCTTGTTATATTTGTGACACTCTCTTGATACAGCTATAGACATAGGTCAAGAGATGAGCCTTTATAATTCTGCTTCTATAATGGGTTAGAGATTTGTTTTCTCGGACATTGCCTGCATGGCCAAGACTTTGCCCAGTCTCCATCTTTTTGTGCCATGCGTGATCGTCTTTTTGTTCTCTACTCTCCAGCTATTCTTCCATGCTTTGACCCGTCTTTCTTCCTTTATCAAAACTTTCATGTTATTATTTTGACAGACAATTTCTTTACCTCTATTTCTCCATAGTTTAAACTGAATAATTTGTGGGGTTTTTGTTTATACTTAAATGTTATTTCTTTTTGAATAATTTTTTTCCAAATATCTCTAGAAAACTTAGTGGCTGGCTCTCCAAAAAATAATTTGTGTTTTCATCAGAATGTTATTATAAAAAATGATATAGTAATGGAGATTTGATAGACACTGGAGATATGAAAATAGATGAAACTTCCAAGCAACAAATAACCAATTTAAATGCATAATGAGTCTTCAGCAAATATTTGTTAGGTAAAAAAAATGACTAAGTAATCATAAGTTATATTCTCATTCATTTCTCTTCATATAGCTTGATAAAAAGGAAGTTATATGTGGCTAAAATAAATCAAAGACATAGTTCAATTTCAAACTACTAGAAGGCATATATAGCCTATGGTTGTATATGAAAATTTAAAAGACTGACAGTTTATAAATTTTTCTCTGGGAATGCTTCATATCATAGGAAGTGAGCAAAAAAAAAACTGAGAAAGCATGTATGCAAGTAGGAAAGCTCAGAGAAGATACAGCCTAAGTACTGGGAAAACCATCATGTAAAACAAGTGTTCCAGAGAATTCCCCTTATTTATAAAAGTGGACAACTTTGTCCTGTATTCCATGTTTTCCCATAATTGTTAATAGTATTTCATCACTAAAAATTGGAAATCAAAAGAATATTTTTCACAGAAGTTAATATCTTCTTTTTTTTTTTTTTTTAAATAGGAATAGCTGCATTTGTTGCGAAGTTGCTGGATTTGTGCCTCTCAGGTTCCTTCATTGAAACTAACACAGTGTTGCTATCTGTGGAGATGGCCAGACTAATGAAGCCGTAATATTTGATGGCATGATCATTTAGAATTAGTGATCTGGAAAGTAGAGGTGCCGAAGAATTGGCATTCTCCATTCCCTGCTTTCCATGCTCACACACAACAACTACATAGGAGCATCGATGTGGTAGTCCCTATTTGTCAAGAGAAGAGGCCTCAGGATGAAACCTTCCTCACTAGAATCTCTAATTTGGGCTTGTTGTTTTTAAGAAATACATTTCTGTTGTCAAAACCATCAAGCTGCAGTGTGTTTATCCAATTTCAAGGTCAGGTTAATACCTTGTCGTAATCACACATATATTCCATGCTTAAACAACAACAACAACAAAAAATATGAAATCTGATTTAAAGAGATAAACAATGCATATCTGAGTAATTTTTCAATTTTTCCTGTTTTTCTACATGATTATATACATAATTTTGTATAATTTATATCTCAATTTTCACGAATTTCCTCCCTGTCCTTCCCTTCATCTCTTTCTTCCTTCCTCCTTCCCTTCTTCCTTTTTTCATCCCTTCCTTTTTTTTCTTTCCTTAATTTCTTCCAGTTGGCCCTTTGTATTTTTAGTGAAAGTGTTCATTATAATTTCTGCCAATATTTTGTACACAATCTATGATTTTAGATAACACAGCAGCAGATCCTAGTTTTCACATGGCTTCAGTGAAGTTCATTTGTGGTGGTCCTAATGCTAAACTATGCCTTTGGTTTGGGACCCATTCATTTAAAACCATGGAGTTAATCCTTCTTTCTTTGTCTTTTATATGCAAGTAAGACAAAAAAAAAAAAAAAAAAAAAAAAAAAAAAAAAAAAAAAAAAAAAAAAAAAAAAAAGGGAGCCAGAATTAAAGAAGGCTTTTGCCAGGCAGCTATTTATTACAAAGTAAATAGCTGGCGAGATAATCTGTAGTTATTGTGCCTTTTTGAGATATTTGACTTGCAAATTTAATTCAAATTTTCTTGGTCAAGTCAAGAGGAATGAAAACAGTCATAAGGTCAACACAAATGAAAATTGGCATGGTGTTTAGGAAGTATGGACAAGAGTTTTAATTAAGCTCTTATCATTGTGCTATAACTGTAGTTTATTTATAAACACTGGGCAAAGCCAGAGAAACTGCTAAATCTGTGCATGCTCAGCACAGTGAAAGTATGCACACACAGTGTCTAATACTTAAGGTTATGAAGCAAATGGAACATCTATACTTCACCCACATTTTCAGACTCCAAACAGAGTCCATGGGGGAATAGTCTCACAGTAATGAGTTTATAAAATTAAATTTTTGTGAAGCCAGTTTTCTTTTGCATTATTATAGCTTTTTGCAAAGTTCATTAAATATATATGTGCATATCATCTTCCCCAAATAGTTGTGTATTCTGAGATATGTAATTAGACTGTTGTCTTACTTTTTGCTGTTTTTCCTTATTATTTTTTTCCATTTAGATTGTCCATCCTGCCACCTAGAGTCTATCACCTCAATGGTTATATGTTGAATCATTACCAAATATTATCATCTTTAATAATAAAAGACACCCAGTCATAAAACATTGATCTGTCTGGCTTTCAAAAGAGAACATCATCTGGGATCTTTTTGCAATCTCCTAGATTAACACCAAGTGGAATGTTTAGTCAACAGTCTACAATTACACATGGAATGAATTAGCACTTTTTTAACATAGGAAAACACACTTAGAGCTTTTTCTGCATCACAGTTCCTCCAGCACCAGGGCTCTATAAATATCTAGCTAGTTGTCGTTTGGGAATGGAAATGTACAGATAGTAAGCCACAGAAACATAAGCAGGTTTTAAGGATTTCTTTCTAAAGAAACTAGATTC
This sequence comes from Peromyscus eremicus, assembly GCF_949786415.1. Lineage (NCBI taxonomy): Eukaryota > Metazoa > Chordata > Mammalia > Rodentia > Cricetidae > Peromyscus > Peromyscus eremicus. The sequence continues at coordinate 109,780,447 of NC_081420.1, read as the reverse complement.
CTCATTTCTAAAGCATTAATATAAAGTGTTTCACATCAAATGAAGATGGTATTTAGTGGGATAATGCCCAGAAAAGATTGTGCTTGCTTGTTATCTTTATTTTCCTGGTTTCAGTATTCTTCATGTGCTCACTGTGGTGAGTGGTAGAACATTAATTTAATGCTATTATTGCTGATTCAACATACAATCATGCCAAAACCTAATCCACAGAACCTAGGAATGTGATCTTACATGGAAAAGAGTCTTTGTCGGTAATTGACTTAAAATTGTGAAATATGGAGTTTGCATAGGATTACTCAGTGGGACTTAAATCCTTTAATACTTGTCTGTGCAAGACTGAGGAAGAATGAAATTTGACACAGGGGAAAAGAAGGAACAATAAAGCAACAGAGTGCCTGAGGCAGAGGTGGTATGATTTGGCTATAAGCCAAGTGGTGCCTGCAGCAACAGAAGATGGGAGAGACAAGGAAGGATTCTGTCCTTGCTTCTAAAAGGAGCATGCATTTTCACATGTCTCCCAGAGCTCCAAAAGCAAAACAAAACTACAACAACAACAACAATAAAAAACAAAAAAAAAAGACAAAACAAAAACAAAAAACAAAACAAAATGAAAAACCACTCTGTTCTTTTATCCATCAAGTTTAAGGTCATTCTATAAAATGAATACAATTGGCTGTCTTCTATATCTGTGTATAATTTACTGTGGCAGGATAGGAATCGATATGGGACTCTCATTGTACATATGAGGAGGATTTTAAAAGATAAAGTGACTTGTTCAAGGATTCTCATCTGAAAACTGGGAAGTATAATCAAGTTCAATGTATTTTCTGCAATGTTTCTTTGTCTCCTTTTAACAAAACTTGTCTAAAAATGTGGCGAAGAGAGTTCTGAAAATGTTTTATTAAGAAAGCAAGGACAAGAATAAATGAGAAAGAGCAAGAGAGAAGCTTTTCTATCTCTGGCTGCTATCCTCATAAACGAGGGGAAGAAAGAAGTGGCCAAGGTCTTTGGTGGATTAAAGTATATGATTTTTTAAACAATTACTAAGATATCCAGGGCTGGAGAGATAACTCATTTCATAAAGTACATGATATTGAAGTATGAGATCTGAGACCGGATCCTCAGCACAAAGGTGCTGTAGGACTGCAAGAGCCTGTTACTAGTCATTGGGCAGAAGAGACAAGAAGTTCCGGGGTTTTCTGGCCAGATAGTTTTGTCAAATCAGTGAGCTCCAAGTCTAGTGAAAGACCTTGTCTCAAAATTAAGATGGATGGTTCCTATGGTTTGGTTCCACAAGTAAGGGAATTTGTTGCCAAGCTTGATGACTTGAGCATAATCTCTGGAACCTACATAGAGGAAGGAGAGAACCAACTTTAGAAAGGTCTCCTTAGACCTCCTTATGCTTTGTTGTTCACATGAATGTTCATGCGCAGATAGGTGTACACACACACACACACACACACACACACACACACACACTCACACACACACAGAGATAGACAGACAGAGACAGATAGACAGGCAGACAAATAGAGAGATACAGAGAGAGACAGAGACAGAGACACACACAAATAAAACAAGCAATTGAGGAAGATATTTGACATCAGTCCCTGACCTCTACTGGTACATGTACAAACAGGTTCTAGTACATATGTGCACAAACATATAAGTATGCAAGATAAATATAAGTAAACAACAAGAAAAAAGCTATCCAACATTGAATGTTATACCCTTGAGAAGACATCACACAGCTTATCATTGTCACATAGGAAAATAAAATAGCATATTATAAAATAACGTTAGCCATAACTACATTATGAACCAGAGAGCCTTTGGGATTCCACAGAAGAATACAGGTATCACAAAATCCAGTGTCCATGAACATTCAGTGACTCTGCTCTGGTGCTGTGGATTGTATTGGCTTTTCCTCCTGGACTTAATTAGCAGGCTCTTTCTTACACAAATGCTCCATGTACCTTTTACAGATCCCTTAATGCTCAGAAGAAAGGTAGATTTATCCCACTTCAGGCTCTGAGGAGTCAAGTATGAAGACCAATAAATATTACCTTCATATTCTAAAAGGGACATAGGCATAACTGACCCACCAAAGTGAAAACTACTTCAAGAATCACTTTCCATTTTGCTTGAGTGAGAATTTTAAAGCTTTTGTACATATTAGCAGATCTGGAAAGAGTATTTTAACTATTTGGATTTATAAAGAAGTATAAAGATTGCACTTTAGGATACATACTTCTTAGAGAAATTGGAAATGAACAATAGCCAGGTCTTTACTGAACTCTCCTGAAGGATTCAGAAAATAACATATTAAATGCCAATGTATTGGAAAACTATCATCAGCCAATTGCTTTTTTTGCTTTATGTGTTGACTGAGCACATGAAGATAGTAAGAAACTAGAAATCATAGATGAATTTGTTTTGCAGTGAAGTTGATTTATGATCATCCGTAGAGATGATAAAAAAATACAAAGGACTACAGTGAGATTTGGTTTAAAATAGATATTTAAGTGAAGGACACATTGTGCCAAAATATTGAAAGTTTAATCGTTGGGAGTGAGTATAGAATGTGAGAGAAAAGAGAAGCACCTGAGCTGAATTGCTACCCAATTAACTTGCTTTGATTTGAAAGATATCAACTATCCATGAGATCATCACTTTTTTGGGGCCTATCATCTGTTCTCCCACAAAGCATGTAGAATTGTTCCTTTGCACATATGAACGTGTCATAAATGCTTTACCAGTCAATCACCACAAATGGTGTTAATCTATTTTTCCTAGCCAAATTCCATATTAATTTCTTTCAAGTACACATTGATACATTCAATTAATTTTGTTTTCAGTAATTCAGCACCAAGTGCCTACCAGAGCTCCCTAACAAAGGAAAGCCTCTGCCAGTATCCTACCCAACAAAATGTAATGCAATAGAATAGACTTTGTCTGTTGACCAACTGTGAGATCCTTTGAGGAGATCATTATCTTTATTACTTGTACAAGACAGACTATATGTGTTCTTTTAAATAGTCTCTATAGATTTTATTTCATCTTTATTAAATAAACAAGTGGATGACAGGGAAGTTAAGATATGATTATCAGTCTTGAATGCTTCTGTCTCAGAAAACAAGCAAAAGGCTGTAATTAGACAAAATATCATGTATTTGGTTTTCTACTCTGTACTTGTCATTCATGTCCTTCCATCTGGCTCCAGTGGCCATGACCCACTATTCCACTCTGAGTTTGCTTTAAATTTCAATCCTTAGCTCAAATTGAGACTGGAAAGTATTTGAAAAGAGTTCCCTGTGCTTGGCTTAGAACAAAAGACTGGTTTGTCAAAATGGTAAAACATGGAGACGCTTTTCACCTCTCGTCCCATAAATTCCCATGTTTATGCTCCTTCATCTTTTTCTAATCTCTTTGGAGAGTTTTAGAACCTTCATTGCAATCTAACTCAAGTGCCAGATTATCTTTTCTGAATTCCAAATGTATGCTTCTTTTACTTATATGTTGAAATTGTCCATCAGAAAATATTCAATATCATACATTTAACTTTTAAATATTGAAGCTAATAACATCAGTCTCTATAATTCTCAGTCAACAAAGATCACTTTAGTGCAATCTTAGTGACTGTTCTTGCATATGTCTCCAATTGGAGCCAGCAACATCAAAACTTCAATATAAGGAAACTCTACCATCCTGCAGTAACCAGGTGAAAATGAAAACTCCTTTAGAAATTAGTCAATAGAAGAAATAACTCAAGGATTTTGAAGTATATAATTCAGAAGTATATCATACGCGATGTTATGTGCATGAAAAGAATATAAAATGGTGAGGATTAACTTATCCAATAAATACACAAGTTACATTGGTTAATAAAAGTGATTCAGTATGTAATGGGGCCAGATAATAAACAATGCCTAGAAACATCTAAACCACATCTAATTTCACATACATGCAATACAATAAAGGCAGCACTCATCACTGTCTTGCATGGTGCATTGTAGTAATTTTTAAAGAAGCACATACAAACATTAAAGCATCGTAGTGTATCTATTTATAAGTTTATTTTAAAATACTAGTAATTTAGACTCTGAACTATCTGGTCCGTGTTGGCATTTCAAATCCCAAGCTTATCTAATTTTCATTTGTGCATGTATAGATATTCACACAATAAAATTAAAAGAAAATATTCATTCACTACATTCATTCACTTTGTATATAAATAGCAGAGAATGTAAAAAAATGTGCATTCTCATGTTTTATCGTAAAACAGCTGAATAAGAGTTTCTAAGGGTAGAGCCTGGATTTCTGCATTTGAAATAACTTCTTTTTGTTGGTATAAAAATCTAGGAAGCTTGGGAGTCATTTCTCCCCTTAGGTGTTAGCAGTAGTTAATGGCTTTGCCCAAGCTGTCAGAGGCGTCACTGGGAAAGCTATTATGCTCTGGGTTGTGTAATCCAGTAGGGGTAGCAGCTGATAGCAGTTTTCCTGCATAATTCCTTCTTTCCTGGTTTAGTGGTAAAAGAGCTGCTAGAAAAGGAGGGAAATGATGCAAGAAACTATGGCATCCTACAGGGAGCTGAAGTCCAGTGTTTGTCCTTGAATCATTTTAAAATTTAATATGTTCTATTAAAACAGGTTGGCTAAACATATATCTCCGGGCAGAAGTCTTAATATACAGTGAAGGCGAGAGGATGGAAGGCTGCTATGTAGATAAAATTATCATTCAAGCAGTGGTTACATTATCATTCCTCCCAGACTGCTGAGAATGGCACGTAGTTTTGTATCTTAAGATTGAAACTTTCTAGTGTTGAAAATAGTGCTGTTTTGATCATTCAAAAATGACTTTACATTAAAGGTCAAAATGATTTGCTTTTCCTTATATTCACCCACATATTAACAGGTTAAAATACAGATGGAGAGAGCAGAAAGGAAATGATTGGAGAAAGAAAAGACACCTGTGTAGGTCACCCTTATGATTGAGGGAGAAATCACATCAGACTCATTCAAACGCTTTTTTTATTGAAAATGTAATCTGATAAAATACCCTATTGTTGTATACTATAGAGAAATCTGAATACATTTGAAGTCATGCATGATTTCATTTTAATACTTTTTTTTTAATAAAAGATTTTTTGCATGAGTCTTTTAAAATATTCTCTGATGATATTTGATTTCCCAGGCTCCTAGTTGGCAAGGAACCTGTGCTACTTCCTAGCATTGAGCAGTTCTATAAAGGTCCCGAAAACCAAATTCTTCACAGTATTTCATTATAGAAGACACATTTAATAAACCAAGGAAAGTTTAGGGAATATGCTCATATTTCAGAAGTCTAATTCCTAAACACTCATGTGAGGTTTCATCAGCTTTGGATTTGTATTTTGGAAGTTTTCTACATGCAATATTGTTCTATTATCCAGATGTAGAAGGATTCAGGATTTTTTTTTTAATCCCAGTTTCATAACAAGCCACAATGAATTTTAAAAGGATTCATGAAAAAACAACACTTACTTCTAGTAAATATATAAATTAATGCAGCCACTATGGAAGTCAGTATGATGCTTCCACACTAACACACCAACGTGAAAATATGCCAAGAAAACCAAGTGACCAGTATGACAATGTCTAATGGTCTAACAAAGGTGTGATGAAATATCCCCAACAACAGACATGAAAAGCATAAAATAACAGTTAAAATAAAAACATAATTAAGGGTTCGAAAGTAATCATTCACCAATGCTCAGTTAAAGAAAGTTAATTTTCTTGAAAGAAAATTCTACAGATAAACTAAAATCCACACACAAAAGGTAAAATTTCTGGCATAGTGTGTAAGTATCTAAAACAAATATCTCATAATTTATGAAATGCCGTCCTGTAAGTGTAGAATATTTACATAAAAAGGACTCTCTTTGGTGGTTTGAAAGAGAATTCCCCCCATAGGCTCCTATATTATAATGCTTTGTCAATAGAGAATGCCACTTTTTTGAGAGAAATTCAGAGGTGTGGCCTGGTTGGATTAGGTTGTCCTTATTGGAGGAAGTGTGTCACTAGGGGTGGGCTTTGAGGTTTCAAAAGCCTAAGCTAATCCAAGTGTCTCTCTTCCTGTTGCTTTCATATTGAGACATAGAACTCTCAAGTGCTTCTCCAGCACCATCTCTACCTGTATGCTGACATGCTCCTACCATGATGAAAATGAACTGAACCCCTGAAATTGTAAGCAAGCCTCAGTTACATGCTTTCTTTTATAAGAGTTGTTGTGGTCATGGTGTCTCTTCACAGCAGCAGAACACTGAATAAGGCACTGTCCTAGCTTTGTATTGTGTAGGAACAGAATGTAATATCTATCTATCTATCTATCTATCTATCTATCTATCTATCTATCTATCTACCTATCTATCCATCCATCTATCTATCTAACTATTTATCTATTGATAACTATGAAGACAATAATATGTTAATTTGAAGTTTTTATATTATATATGAAGTTGTATAGTCTATACTGACAGAATATAAATATTAGACAAATGACAATAGTTTTAATGAGATAGCTATGGTTAGTAATTTAGCAGAAAGCATTAAATAGAACACCAAATAATTATAAAAAAGAAATTTGACAGAGAAAGAAATAAAACAATTATGAACCAATAAAAATAAACTACTAAATAGAACACTTAAAGCATGGGATTATAAATTTTATTTCAAATAAAAGTAAACTAAATATGGGGAGACACATCAAACACTAAAGGTCTTTTGAAATGCCCTATGGAAAGCTAGTATTGTAAATGCTTCCTAGATATATACATATATGAAAGGCTTTTAAATGGGGTCACCATATAATAGCAGAAACAATGCCCCAACTAGACATCTTTCCCTCCCAAGTAAAATCTCCAGTTTCATGAATGTGCTACATCAGATGAGACTTTGGCCAATAGAGTCCAATAAAGCCATCCAAACCTCACGTGGCATTGCCAAGGATTTTACTCTTCATAACCTGATGGTAAGATTCTGTTGTTGGAGACAAGACTTACTTTTGTTCTCAAACATGGAGAAATAGAGCTTGTGACCAACTAGAATGTTTACTTCCATAGACCGACATGTGTGATTCTGGAAAATGTTTTACATGCTATCAGAGAAAAAGAGTAATCGTCTGTTTCATCCAGCTATAAACCCTGTGTCCTCCCTCCAAGACATACTGGTGCCGTCATGGAGCAAATGGGAGTAATGAGCCACATTTTTACTACTACTACTACTATTACTACTACTACTATTAGTACTACTACTACTATTGTGTTGAAGACTCACTCATGAGTTGGAACCTCATGCTACTAAAAGTGGTGAAGTACCTAAGACTAGGTAGGTCATGAAAGTTTTCTACTATTATACTGCTAAAGGAAAATAGCAATAAAATGACTCCTAATGACATATTTCTATACCTATAGATCAGAGCTGCACTTAGGTATCATCAGAGAAGCTTCTTATTACATTATATGTCAATTAAAAAAGATATTCACAACTGGACAATGTGTAGAGAATGAGACTTTGGATCACTCTTTCCTAAATGGTATATTATCATCAAATTCATTCTCTCAAGGTTCAGGAATCTATTCAGAAAAGGATGGTGGAAGACTGTAAGAACCAGAGGTGTTGGACTAGTTCAAGGAAAAAGCATCTTCTGGACACACAGGAACTCCCAGAGACTGCCAGTATGTACAAGATCTACACATGCTCAAACTGAAAAATCCCAGTACTGAGAAGGGAAAGTAGACTAAAGTCCCATCCCTAATCAAAAATATATTTGCAATTGATATCTTCTGGGAAAGGTATCAACCACATATGAAGACAGGCCCAATGCCCAGGAGTCAACATAAAACAGACTCCATGATTTTTTTGAGTGTGTGCATATGTGTACCTTATGTTTTGTTTTGTTTTGTTTGGCTATTTTCATCTCTGATTTTTTTTAACTTTTACTTTGTTTATTTTGGTTTATATTTATATTATTTTTTTAATTTTTGGAGCTCTTTTTCTTTCTTTTTTTTTTCTTAGAGAAAGGGAGATAACATTAAGTTGGGTGAATAGGGATGGGAAGGATCTTGTAAGAGTTGGGAGTTGGGGTAGGAGAAAGAATACAATGAAAGTGGATCATATAAAAAAACTTTAAAATAACTTTTGAATTGAAAAAATACATTAAATCTTCAAATGAAAATGTATACAAAGAAAACCACTAAAAGTACAGGCTATACAATAGAGGAACAAATTTACTTGCCATACAACTGATTGGGATTAATATATATTTGGAACATATGAAGCATGAAATAAACCAAATACCAAATCCCACATGATCTAATCAACTAATGGGCACATTAAATGCAAAGATAATTTGTAACTAACATGGCTGCTTACAAGGACCTAAACAACGAAGATGCCAATGGACATGCTGACAAAGAAGAGCAATATCTCAATGATCTCAACCCTGGAAGAGAATACAGAGAATCAAGGAAAGCTGAGATCAGGAGAAATACTTTTCCTCAGGGAAGAACCCACTAATTGCTTATCCAATACCAAATGGTCAGTTCTGAAATAATACATCAAGGTAACTTTATATAGTTGAGTAGGTTTTATTTATATATTTTTGGAAAAAAGAACATGTATATCAACAGTTAAAGAAAAACAGAAAATAAATTCGAGAGAGAGCAGGTTGGGGGCTCATAGGAGGGGGCAAGGGAAGAAAGGAAAATAAGATGTCACGTAATTATAGTTTGTTAAAAAAGAAGTACAAATAGTCAATCTACATATGAAAAATGTTTGCCATCTCTAGGTGCCTGAGAAATGTAAATAAAACTACCTTTGGATTTCACCTCATCTCAGTTACAGCTATCATTGACATGAGACTGTGAAGACTGAGGGCAAAAAGGAATGATTCTGCATGGTGGGTGAGATGGGTGAGGATGGAAATGAGTCTGAATACTGTGGAAATCTTTATGGAACATTCTTTAAAAACTCAAAAAAAATCATATAATTTAGCTTTTCTGCTTTTAGGAATATAACCAGAGGTATCTAAGTAAGCATGCTACACCATAACAATATCTACATACCCATAAATATCATGGCATTTTTACGGTCACTAAGTCATGGAATCAATCTCAACATTGACAGAAGAATGGGCAGATAACATGAAAGGTATATGTACATAATAAGATCTTATTTTGCCATGATGACAAACAACATTATATGGTTTGCAGGAAAAAAAAAATGAAACTGTAGATCACCATGTTATGTGAAATAAGCCACACTCTAAAAGAAAATATGTTATTTCTTTTATATGTGAAACTTAAATTGAATCTATACACCCATAATCTTGTATAAGTTTGCATATGTACAGATATATGATGTGAAAGTATAAGGATTATTTGTTAAATAAGGTTTAGAGGAGAGAGCAGAGGATATGGGGTAAATATGGTAAAGATACATAACATACTAGAATGAAAGTTTTCTTTTTTTGAATCACATTGCTATGTAGGAAGTATATATGCTAATGAAAAGATATGTCATTTTAATTTTTCAATCATAAAGTTATAGACACAGAGAAAATTTCATGTAAAATTATCCTCAAACTTGTAACTGAAAAATACATCAAGAAAATACTAGTCAAACATTCTAAGGTGGTTGTATTAATATCAAACAAGATGGATTTTGGAACTATGAATATTACCGATAATAAAGAAGATGGTTCCATAACAATGAAAAGGTCAATTGAGTAAGAATACAAAATAAAATTATATTAACAATTCCCAGGGGTATTTCTGCCAGTGATACAACTTGATTTTTCTTTAAGTAGCTAGATAAATGGAAGGAAGAAACAGATTAGACTATCATGTCAATAGAATTCTGTATAAATCAACAACACTAATTTGTGTTAAAATTTAGGAAACTATAAATAGATTTTTTTCCACTATGGTGAACTTCAGCTATGAAAGCATGTTTTGGTTCCTATCATACTTGTTGAAAGACTGGCTGTCTTTTAGAAAAAAAACCAGCATCAATCAAGGTGATTGTCTCTCTCTTTATTTCTGCACTCTGCTTCAGACCCTACTCAGAGTAATTAGGCACTAATAAAAGTTACAAATCAGACAAGATGATCTACAGTGCCTTACTCCATGATAGGATGATACTGAACATCAAAGTTGCTTATAGAAGTGTGCAAAGTTAGCACCTCCTCATGGAATGTCTCACAGTCTGCTGCCATGTGTACTCAGAGGATCTTAAAAAGAAATGGATGAGGGCTAATCATGAGAAGATGTAACATTTTATGCTTTTCATAAGATACTGAGAGCATGAGTTCACTCCTTTAACAAACTTAGAAATATACAGTTAAAATGCATGTTTATTTTAGTTTAATCACATGACAATATTCATCAATTTAGGGACAGAGATGTGATTCAGCTACTAAGTGCTTGTTATCAAACATGATAACCTGAGGTTGATCCCCAAAATGCACATGATGGAAATAGAGAACTGACTGCCAACTACCAGAATTTATTCTCTGGCCTCCCCAAGCACTGCAATGCACACACAAACACACACACACACACACACACACACACACACACACACACGCACACGCACACGCACACGCACACGCACACGCACATGCACTAAAAGAACAAATGTAAAAAGAATAGCAAAATGTCACTTTAAATATCTCCCAATTCATATAAATGAAAGCTTCTACATTTTCAAAGTTTTTCTCAGAAGGATACATAGTTGTCTTCTCTTTGAACTCCACTGATTCTTGTTTCAGAAACTTCCTTCTGCACCTGAGTCTGATCTCCTCATGATCTGAGATGAAGAGCCTACCATAATCCTGCACTGCTGACAGATATAATATGTCATTGGCCCCTGTGAGAAACTACTGCTTCTTTCCTTATTGGGACTTTTCATTTATTTTTCAAAGTCTTTCCCACTGGCAATCTCAAACTTTAATTCATCTGATGTAAAGGGTGATTTCCTATAAGAATTCTTAAACTTAACATTGAATCATATAATGCACTGGTATTTCTGCCATATTAGGATTGGTATTGGCTGCCACTCTATTTTCACTGAATTTCTATTATTCTCATGAGCATAGCCACTCATAATTTCTTCCCTGGCTTTTTAGTAAGGGCAGCAATATCTCCTTTTGTCTAACACTATGCATTCTTTAGATCGGCAGTACTAGTTTTAAATTTAGGAGAATAATCATTGATAATTTTGAGTATTTCCATATTTTGGTTACTTTTCTCACAGCTTTGAACATGTGTCTGAGAGGAGCAGCTTGAGAAAAGATCTTATCTGGGCTCCAGGTTTAAGAGAGTGTATGTCCCATATTGTGTGGTGGGCATGGCAACAGGTGCATCAAGCGACTGTTCAATTGTTTCTGCAGTCAATGAACAGAGAGAGGTGAATGCTGGAGCACACCTGGCTTTGTCATTGCGTTTGAGACCTACTCTGCATTAGGGATTTCATGCATGGTACTGTAAGGCCAGACAAAAGCCCATGACTTGGGAGATCCTAAGCTCTAGGAAGAATGTACTTCTGTTTTCCTAAACAGCCATGCTCTCAAAATTGTCTTCTATTTATGTATGTTTTTACTGATAGATTTGTGTTGCTGGCAACTTGATTCAGAAGTGCTTCTCTTTATAGTGGTTAGTTTTTAATGCAAGACTCATAAGTAGTCAAAGTGATGAGGATAAATAATTGTAAATGCTCAGTTATGGATGAATCATTTGTATCAACCTTGTCTCATCCAACGTAGTCGCATCACCGAGGAAGAAGGACTTAGAAAACACAAGAGTCAACAGATGGAGAGGAAAACTGAAATGCTGACTTCTGGTGTGACATGGGTGTCCCATATATTGGCTCACAGCAAGTATGGTAACATTATAGGCAAAAAAGCAAAAAACTCAGTCTAGACAAAATTTCAGCATAGACTGAGGAGGGGGCCTTTGAAACCCCACATATGGGTAGGCAGGGATTGGTAACTGCTTGCTGCCAAGGGAGGGAGAGCCGCTCTCCTTTGAGCCTCTGGCTGCCGGTGGGTTGCCTATGCCCCAATATCTGACCCTATATCCATGCACCTATGGGCAACACTAATTAGACTCAGGGGGCTATTAATAACACAACAAAACAACTACAAAAACCAAACCAAACCAAACAAACAAAAAATGGGAACATGACTTTAGTAGAGAGCTGGAGTGTAAGAGCAATCAGGAGTTGGATGGAGGTAATGGTGGATGGATATAATCAAAATACTTAGTTTCATAATCAAAATGTATAGTTTCATATAACAAAATAATATTTAAAAGTCCTCATGACATCTCTTGAGAAAGAATCCCTTCAAGCTCCAGGAAATTCTATACTTAAAATTGAAAAAAAAAAAAAAAAAGAATACGTTCACAGAAGTCAGTAAGTAGATCTTGCTGTTTAGCTTGCCTTCTACCAGAGGAAAGAGCTTTTCAATCTTCCTTCTTTGTCAAAAAGTGAAAGTAGCCAATCTTCAGGGAGGAGCGACAGCATTTGACTCTTAAAATAAGTGTTTAGATAGATAACAATTTCTGGGAGTGTTTAATAGCTCATTAACTTTTATTGGTCAGATGCCATGAGAGTTCATTTTATTAGGATAACATTGTTTTATTTTTAGTTCAAACAGAAAAATATTTTAAAATACAAAAAATAAACATAATTTGGAAAGACAGTCAAGATGGGCTATGTGGGGTTTTCCTGATACATAATCTGTATTCTAATTTTAAGCTTCTATTTATAAAAAAATCAATATCCATAGTAGTGTGGATTCAGAAGTTATTCCTTTGTTCTTTGCTACTATGTGTTACAGTTAAATATGATTCTGATTTTAAAGCTATGATAATTTTCCTTTGAGTTTCTGCAATTATATCTTCCTCTCGTTTTGTTTTCACATGTTGATTTGGATTTTTTTAATGAAAGCCACACTTAGACCCAAATGATCCTCATTTTCCTTGGGGTCTCCTCTCCTCTGCTTGGCTTCTCAACATCAGCAAAAAGCCAGTTTGGAAACTGAGAAGAGAAGAAAAAAAAACACACGAGGAAGACCCAACTCTAGTCCATGTTGAATGCATCTGAAGCAGAGGAATGTGTCACTGATCAGGAAGCAGAGGACTGTGTATTGGTGAGAAAGAACACCTTTAGTGACCCTGAGAGGGGGACGCTTAAGATGGAGATTTTAAGATTAAAGAGAAACAAAGAAAATCTCTCTCTCTCTCTCTCTCTCTCTCTCTCTCTCTCTCTCTCTCTCTCTCTCTCTCTCTTTCTCGCGCGCGCGCGCGCGCGCGTGTGTGTGTGTGTGTGTGTGTGTGTGTGTGTGTGTGTGTGTGTTTTCCTGTGCAAGTACAAACTAGGAATGACTCTGAATAGTTTCTGAGCTCAGTCTAGATAGGGTGCATTCAGAATGCTACAACTGTGGACATTGGAACTTTTGGAAGATTGATTATTGGGGTTCTTTTTACATAAAATGAGAATAATTACATCACTGATCCTACAGGAGGATGGTGAGGATGGCATGCTACTAAATCAAAACACAACTTGCTTTCTCCACTCATAATGGAACTGCCCTAACTAATTACCACAGTGTTCATTGATATTAGAAGGAAACAAAGATAGCTTGAATGCTTAGACAATAATTCAAGTAATGAACATCACCATTTCGGGGATGTTTCCCATCACATTCAGGGGCTGTGTTACTCTATTTTCAGGATAGCAAAGACTTGATGTTTTGTTCTGATTATTCACTTTTTATATTTCTTGGCTTGCTAGTCTGTATACAACATTGTTCCTGGTATTGATCACCTCAGCCATTCATTTGATTTTGCCTGTGCAAACAGGCCCAAAGGGAAATTGCAAATTATCCCTTCATTCCAAAGTTCTTATTTGAAAAGCAGCAGTTGGTTAGTATTGTATTCAAGTGTTACTTTTTAAGTGGTCCTCCTCTGGTTCTTTGAATTCTGGTACACATCTTTAATATGCTCAGATCACTCTCTATACCCGCTGTGTAACCTTCAACTTACATACCTCAGGTCTGCTACTGTCTTCTACAGGCTTTTAAGCTCTCTGCAGAAAGATCCAATCATTAACAGTATTAAAGATGTTGCAGCAAGATTGATATCTGTGCTGGAAATGCTACTTGGGTAGAGAAAAGGGAGAGATTTTTAATTGGAAGCCTTGTGCCTGGAGACCACACAGGGCTTGGGTTTATGCCTACTTTGTATTATTACACTGCATGTATTTTAGGTTAAGTTACATTAGTAATTAGAGACTCACATCTGCCTGTTACACATGCCCTTTTGAGATATAAATTCTGCAACTATGCATAACCCAAAAGGTTGTTGACAGTATGGAAGAATTTTATTTTTCTTTTTGTTTTGTTTTTTGAGACAGGATTTCTCCTTGTGAAAGTCCTGGCTATTCTTGAACTAGCTCTGCAGACCAGGCTAGCCTCAAATTCACAGAGCTCCTCATACCTCTGTCTTCCCACTGCTGGGCTTAAAAATATGAAATCACTACCACCCACCTTGGAATAAAATTTTCTTAACAATACCCTGGCTTTTTAAATTAGGGTAGTAACTATGGTGGGTTTTATGAAAGTTCCTATATACTAACTCTAACTTCCTTCCTACCATAGTTCTATATGCAAATTATGTCACTTCCTATACCTCAGGACTGAAAATTTGATTTTATACTGAAATCAAGTTTCTTTACTATTTCATTCTTTTAGTGTCTACCTATTCATTTGTGTATTTTTCTTTAGTAGTATTTATTTGGGGCTGGTACATATGCCAAGGAACTAGTGCAGAGGTTGGAGGACAACTTATAAGATTTGTGTTTTTTTTCTGCCATGTTGTTTCCAGAGATCAAACCAAAATCATCAGACTTGGCCTCAAGCACCTTTAACCTTCCATATCTCCAGCACAAAAACCAAGTTTCTTTTTTTATTATTATATTCATTTATTTTACATGTATCTGTGTGTTTGTGTGTTTTTCTGTGTTCATTAATGCATCTAAGCATCCACAATGGAGAACATGAGAATGTCAGAGGACAACTTTTGAAGAACTAGTTCTATGTCTCAGGACTGAACTCTGCTTGGCAAACTCATCATCAAATGCACTTACCAGCTGAGCCCAGAAACCTATTTTCTTATATTTTTTTATTATTTAAGTTTTTATATTTTTATGGATTTCATACATGTATCTACATCATTTCCATCTCCCCACTCCAATCTCTCCCATCTACCCTCTGACTCTCAACCAAATTAACGATCTCTTTCTTCATATTAATATATGCAAATTACCAAGTCCATTTAGCATCGCTTTCATGTATATGTGCTTAGGGCTGACCAAATTTCTTAAAGGCTGTGAAGAATCAAATAAACTATTGAATGGTATTCCTAGATTACAATGGGTTAATTTTAGTCTTACTTATCTTTACTTTTCCTTTAATTATATAAAAAAGAAGCAATAAAATTATAAAATTTGAGCATGGTGCTGACAAGATGGCAAAGAGTAAAGGTGCTTGCCAGCAAGCTTAACCTTCCGAGTTCAAATCCCAATACCTACATGGAAGAAGGAGAGAAACGACTCTTCCAAGATGTCCTCTCCTTTTCACATGCATGCTCTAGTTGGAAGTGTTTCATCCTTATACGTGAATCAAATTATCATGATGTTTAGAGAGTTAATGTGGGTCAAATCCTATTGAATATATACTGCACATGCATAGTTTTATGTAACAGTCTCCAGTGCACTGTAATAATCATGTATCCATATTGACTTCACAGATTGGGACTAAAAGGTCCAGAGACTCTTCATCACTTTGTAATGCATTTCTTTTCTTTAGTGGCAGCACTTAGAATCTGGGATTCTTGATGCTACAGTCTAGTCTAAAGAATGTAAAAAAAAAAATATGAAGGTTATGATGATTGTCATTGAGTTGCTGTTGATTTAATGCCCTCCAAAAATGCATCATACCTGTAATTCCGATAGTCCTCATACAGACCATCATGTTAGCGGTATCCTGCTATCATACTCTAAGAAGCATTCATTAACACAATGTTTTTGACTGTTCATTCTGGAATCAGACTAATTAGGTTTGAACCTGGCTCACCAAATATCAACTACATGAACAAGTCACTTAACCTCTATTTGTATTACATTATCCTCTTCAAACTAGAGAAAATACCAATCCAGGCCTGAGTGAATTGTAATGATTTTTATCAAATGTGTGAATCTATAATTAAGTAACTGAATTTAGTCATTTCAAAGCTTCATCTCATTTCAATAGTATTATTATATTATTATGTTAATTTTAACTAATATTAATATATTAAAAACTATATTAATTTGTAACATGCACTGTTTCTTTTCATTTCAACATTTTAGTGATGAGGAAAATAATCAGAAATGAGGATCCTTAGAGTGAAAACACTAAAATTAGTAATTCATAAACTAGGGTGGAATTCTTATACCCAAGACTCTCCATAGTTTGTGTTCTACCCACTGAAATTTCTTTCTTAAAGCAATTCCAAGAGCAGAATGCAGTAGTAGAGAGAAAAGCAAGGGGTGCACACATCCATTTATTTTGCTATGCCATATGCAAATGTCATCTCTGTTGTACCAATTTCTCTGCTGGGGCACTTATACTATATTTTGAAAATGAAGTGTGATACAAGCCCAGGATGTAACCACATGGATTTTAGAAATTCTAGCAGAAGGCCAGATCATTACTAATATATGAAGACTTGAGGAATCATGATCCCTATAGTTCCTTAATTCCTGCATGGTTCAGACTTGACCATGGAACAATTGGCTTTCAAAGACTTCAAGAAAGGAGGGTTCTGCTTCCCCAATGAATGAGACTTTTTTTTATATATACTGAGGACATGGAAGAAGGGAACCACACTCAGTGCTTGTGAAAAAGAGGAAAAACCTCATGCTGCTCTCTCAGGCCTGAGGGTAGCTATTTATATTCCCATGTTTTGGGTTTCTACAGAGATACCTCTCTGACATGATGAAAGGAATGTGTACATTGAACAACATGGATTCCCTATCACTTTTTCCCTACTGAGGAGGAATTTCTTTTGAAAAAACACAAATTGACTTGCAAAAAAAGTGCAATATATTTTTGTCTCATTGTGTTTAGAGAGTAGGCCTTGCTCAACATTTGTACCATTAATTATTGTCATTATCAAAGAGAAGATTTTAAAATGGTAGAGATTTTGGAATGGGGACCGGACTGCAGAGAGTTGTCTCATAATTGTGCTTAAATGTCTGCAATATGTGAAAGCCTGAAGGACTGACTCCAAAAGGTGGGAAACATAATGGCAAGCAGGAATGGATCTCTACACAGACACCTACACTTCTAGATTGTTACGCGGTGTAGAGGCATTACCCTTTATTTCCTTTAAAGAACTGAGAAGCACTATCCTTCCTGTGACACAATACATCATTCTTTCACGATGCACTAAGAATTTTAGAAGCCATATGAATGGAGTTTAAATGGTGGCTCTTGTAAAATAAAGAGCTCCTTTATAATATTGTCATTAGATAAAAAAGTATGTGTAGTGGGTAGCCATTCCAGGGTTGGAACTTCCAGATCAAAGCTGGAATGGCTACCCACTACAAGTATGTTAATAAGATATATACAGGACTTGTATGGGGAACACTAATTAATATTAGCCAAATTTCCTTCCAACTTCTTTACCTACTTCTACTTTAGACTATGTATCCCACCCTTGCTACTTGCTCTTGACCATTAGCTGGTAATTGCCTAATCACATTTGCTGAGCTCGACACAGTAACGACTCCCATGGGTCTTCACAGAGAAAGAAGAGATGCAAAGAAGTGACATAAATGCTAGCAAGCCAATGTTGGAATGGCGACCTTAAATCCCAGCACTTGGGAGGCAGAGGAGGAAGATGTGGGTGAGTTTGAAGCAACTCTGATATACAAAGTGAGTTCTTACTAGCTATGATTACATAGTGTGGCCTTATCTGAATAAAGTATGTTATTTTTTTTAAAGGTTTATAAGCTAAGAAGCAAAGTCTATTATAATTGGAGAATCTTTTCCTCAATGATGACAAGAATAAGATATTTGGTGTGACAAATATTTATTGAATCTTCTTGACACATTTTAGTAAAGATGATATTATGAAAATGGTTTACTACTATGGATATTTACAGCTAAGGACTGAGATTTGAGAGCCGAACAAACTCATCCGAGGTTTCTCCTAACAAGGTTACATCTGAATTCAATACTAACCACAAACTAGAAGTTACTACATTTGACTGTCTCCTTTGTAATGTCATGGTCATTACTCAGTTTCCCTAAGAATATCTGTTTATACATTAAACAATTCCACGATACCTAGTGAATGTAATTCAAAGGCATAGGAACAAGAGCAGTTACTATACATGTGCTGAAGAGTCAGCCCTTGGGGATTTGAACTGACATTATGGCAATGTGATATCCTTGATTTAAATATGATCAAATTCCTAGCTCAAGAATGTCTTTGAGGCAGCATTCTAACACTTGGGTGCATGGCCAAAAAGAGGTATACATAAAATAATGCCTCTCTCATCTTGAATGTTGGATGTTTGTATTGAATTGTTACAATTTTTTGTTGCTACTCTTTCTTAAATCCTGGAATAACTTGGCAACTTGTCATCAGTAATAAACTCTCTCATTAAATGACTTTTCTTGCACAGAGACCATCCCAAAGTCATTTGTTCTATCGATATAAACTCTTTTTTTTCACATGAGAAAAATGAGGTTTGAAAGAATGCCACTTTTATTAGTGTTATAAATAGGGAAGATTTTTCAGAATTTGATCAGTATTTGTAGGAAAAGGAACTGTAAAATATTTATGCTCTTCAATAAACATACGTGCATTTAGAGCTTCTATTGATTAATCATTTTAGCTGAATCTCTCAGGCCTCCTGGTTTTTTCACTTAGTTTTTTTCTTCCCCTACCCTTGGGCCAAGTAACATGTTCATTAATAGGATTAGGAGTCAACTCTGAGATTAATGTTCAATCTAAGAAACTTCTGAGTTAAGGTCAACATGTATTTATAGCTAGTAATTGGAGAATCTGGCATTCAAAATAGGAATAGTTTATTCAATGTTGGTGTGGTTCATCTTTCTATGCTTATTATGTTGCAGGAGTCATTTTAAAGCCTCCTTCTTTTTATATTTTGAAATCTCAGTTGTGCATTTACTCAAAACCTCCCCAGTTCTCTCTCTTCTGACACATTTTTAGATAGTCATCCCTACTTGCCTCTCATTTTACAATCTTGTAGTAATAGGAGTGCTTTTGCACCTGGCTGATAAAGGCATTCCCTATCTTCTATTGAATCAGGACTATTTCCTTTTGTCTGGGTAGCTCAAACACTTCCATTGTGCACACTCTTCCTTGCAGATGCTTTCTTTGATTTCCTTCAGAGTCGGGTCCCCGAGCTCTTCATATGTGTTATACTCACAAACTGCTATTGCTTTGCACATTGCCTCAGTGGATCCTTTTCTACTTCTGAATTCCTAATAAGGCAGATTCTCAAGCTCATGTCAGGAAGACCTGAGCCATTGCTCAACTGAGACATACCATATTACCAATTGCTATTGATGTCACTGACATGAATTTTGAGTATATATCTTTATAATTTTCTTTCCTTCCTCAGTTCTGTTCCCCTGGATTCGATAGGACATCATGACTTTATCTCAAAATTTCTATAAAACTTAACTTAGGAATCACCTCTTAGAAATTCTAACTGGACAGGCTACCCCTGCTAGAAGAGGGGTAGCCTGCATATCTTCAATGCTTTCTTGCCCCCCACCCCCAGATCCAGTCCCTCAGCCCCTTTCCTAGCTCTGCAACAGAACACCAGCTTCAGATTCCCTTTCCCTCTGCCCACATTTCCCATGGATCCCATGGACCATCCTCTCCTGAACTCCCTCACACAACTCTTAACTGCATGCCAGCAACTACAACATAAGGACACATGCTTAGTGTCCCTGTGAACACACCACTCCACCGGGCTAGTAAAACAGGCAGCATACAGCCATCCCACCCATAGAAGATCAAGAATAGAAACTAATGGAAAAACCATTCACTCAAAAAAAAAAAAAACCTATAAATCAGCACCTAGACCTATAATCACCCAAAACCCAGATGTCATGATGCCAGCCAACATAAGAGCACAATCAATAAGATCCAGGGAATTAGGTCTCCTCTAGAGCCTAGCTATCCTACCACAGCAGGTCCTGAATATTCCAACAGTGCTGAAGCACAAGAAAAAGACCTTAAAACCAACTATACAATGATGATAGATGTCCATAAAGAGGAAATGAATAAATTCCTAAAAAAAAATCAGGAAAGTACCAACAAAAAATTGGAGGAAAATTAATAAATCCCTTTAAGAAAGAGAGTAAAAATGAAGAAATAGTTGAAGGAAATGAATGAAACTTTTCAAGACCTAAAATTTAAAATAGAAGCAATAGAGTAAACATAGACTGAGGGATTTATGGAAATGAAAAATTTAGGAATTTGAACAGAAACTCCAGAGGAAAACTTCAACAACCGAATACCAGAAATAGAAGAGAGAATTTCAGTAATTGAAGACACAATAGAAGAAATGAATACATCAGTCAAAGAAATGTTTAATTTGAAAAATTCCTGACACAAAATGTACAGGAAAACTGGGGCACCACAAAAAGGCCAAGTGTAAAAATGACAGAAATAATGAAAAGAAGAGAATTCAAGCTCAAAAACTGGAAAATACATTCAAGAATTTATTGAAGAAAATTTTCTTATCCTAAAGAAGAAGATGCCCATAAAGGTACAAGCCACACACAGAAAACAACTGAATTGGTCCAGAAAAGAAAGACCCCTTAGCACATAATAATCAGAACACGAGACACATGGAACAAAAAGAATATGAAAAGATGCAAGGGAAAAAGACCAAGTGACATATAAAGGCAGAAATATTATGATGACATCAATTAAAAATGGAGACTCTAAAAGCCAGAAGGGCCTGGACAGATGTGCTCAAGCCTCTAAGACACCTGAGATGAAACCTTGACTACTATAACTAGCAAAACTTTCAATCTTCATAGATGGGGAACATAACATAGTCCATAATAAAGTCAAATTTGAACAATAACTATCTACAAATCCAGCCATATATTCAGAAGGTGCTAGGAGGGAAGCTCCAAACAAAGGAGGTTAACTATATACATAAAAACACAGGAAATAAATAATCTCATACCAACAAAACAAAAAAAAATGAAGCAGATCACTACCACTACCACCAACAACAAATAAAAGGAATCAATAATCATTGGTCATCTCAATATCAGTGATCTCAATTTCACAGAATAATAGAATGGATGGGAAAATAGGATCAATCAAATAACCACACCTCAATATCAAGGTTATCTTAAGGTAAAAGGTTGGAAAAATATTCCAAGAAAATGAACCTAAGAAACAAACTGCTATAGACATTTTTAATATCTGAAAAAAATTCAAGACAAAACCCATCAAAAGAGATAGAGAATGACACTACATATGCATTAAAGTAAAATTTATATCACATATTGAACCTCATACACTGATAGTGGGAGACTTCACTACCTCACTCTCAGCAACTTACAGGTCATCCAGACAAAAAACTAAACAGAGAAATACTGGAGCTAAAAGGACATTATGAACAAAATGAATATCCACAGAACATTTAACCCAAACAAAAAAGACTATACCTTCTTCTCTGCCCCTCATGGAACTTCCAACAAAATTGGCCACATACTCAGTCACAAAGCAAGTCTCAACAGATACAAGAAAATTGAAATAACTCCCTGCATGAATTAAAGCTATCAACAACATCAGAAAGCTAACAAATTCATCAAAACTAGTCAACTCTCTACTGTTTGAAAAATCAGTCGAGATAGAAATTATAAAAGACATTATAGACTTTCTAGAATCCAAAAGAAATGAATACACAGCATACCCAAACTCAAGGGACACAATGAAAGTTGTGTTCAGAGGAAAATTCATTGCACTAAAGCAAGATAAAGAAATTGAAAACATCTTATATTAGCAACTTAATAGGGTATCTGAAAGCTCTAGAACAAAAAGAAGTAAGCAAGAAAAGAGAATTAAACAGTGGTTCTTGAGGAAAGTGGATCATGACACTAATCTGCGTTTCCTCATTCAGCAGAATATCTTTCTGATGACCCACAGAAAAGGTATGAAATCACATTGTGTTAATTGCTCATGGATGAATAAAACTAACAGGAATTTATAAAAGATAGCATTTGTAATGTATGATTATAATACTCTAAACAATACATAGCACTAAAGAAAGGATGGTTTATATACACTTACTCCTTCAATCAGGTGTTTTGAGGCAATTTGATCAATGTTTTGATTACTGTAGTAGATATCAAAGGTACATTGCTATCTACTTGAAAATTATTAATAAATTGTTAGTGATAATATAAGGAATATCTTAAATATAAAGGTATAACCCCAAGTTTTGGTGACCACACAATTATTGCCAAAATTATGATATGTTTGATAGTACAAGGCTCATGGTAAACATCTATAATGTTAGAAGAATTAGCATACATATGAACCGACCAAGTCAATGTTTGAGTGGGAGTCATTCTGCTGTCATTCAATGTTCTAACATAAATATGATGACTACTTCATAGGCCCATGAGCATCCTTTCTCTGGAGACTCATCTCTAAATGTTTGTACTTCTTATAGGCTGACAGTTGCCTGCTTCTCATCAACACTTCCTACGACTATGCGTAATAGACACGGTTTGATTGATTCATTACTGAAGACTTCTCTATATTAAAAAAAAAACATACTATCTTATTTGCCTTCTACATTTATCTCTTCATAAATAAGTACAGAAGTAGAATTATATATTTACTCAAGTCTGCTGGAACTTTCCAACACCACAACACACATAAAACACACAGACATGTGTGTGTGTGTGTGTGTGTGTGTGTGTGTGTGTGTGTGTGTGCACATATTAGGCTATATCTAGATATTACCAGTTAAGAACTTTTCCTTTTTTAATTGATGCATAAATTATCCCCTGCCTGATATTTTTCCCACTGTTAATGTTTAGTCTACCCTCTTTGAATAGAATAGTGGACCTTTATTATTTTGCAGTAGTTTTTCTTTTCTGTCTTCCTCTGGAGAAAATTGTTGTTCAATAATGAATAGTTTTCTTATGTACTTTCTGCAACAAAAATGCTCATAATAGATCTCTCCACAACTCTGCTTCAGAACAATGGACCACTACCTTGAGTATGTAATTAGGCGTGAATCTTGCTTTCGCCTAGGAAGCAGTAAAGAATGGATGGGTTTCCTTTTCCCTATATTGGCAGTCTTATATAATCTTGTGAACATACATATACTACCTTTCCAGAGGATCAGATGTGTGTATATATGAAAATGCTCCCTTCTGATCCAAATAATACTAAACAAGCCATAATATACAGCAGGAGGCCTGTCTACACTTTTAGGTCTAGCAGAATCTAACCACATAAGAAGGGGCACCAAAGTAACTGATTTTCTACCAGAGTTGCGTGGTAAGCCCCTACTGCTAAAGATTGTACAGAGTTTGGATACAGGACACCAAGAAATCAGTCTTACCTTGAGTTGAAAGCTCCCTCTCGGTTATAACATTCAGTCTTACCTTGAATTGAAAGCTCCCTCTCGGTTATAACATTCAGGAGGCACCATACAGGCTGCTCCGAGAGAAAGTTCATAGTCTTCCCAAGCTGTAGACACAGCATGGTACAATAACATTCTGCCAGGGGGCAAGATATGGCCAGTTGTACACTGACTCTCTGGGATGGAGAGGGATAACCTGAAATATTTCTGATTGGATTTAAGACCTGCTCCACAGAAAGAAATATGTACCTAGCATCATATAACTGGTCAAAATCCCACAGATGAGAGGCCACAGGCTGTGGGGGATGTGTAAGATGAGTAAGATCTCCTACTGTTTTTTTTTTTCTAAATAGACATATAGCTTAAATGCTTTTGAAATTTTAATAAGCACACCAATAGACTAGTACTGCTCTCACTTGGGCAGAGAAATATCTTTGCACTAGAAAGAAGTTAATAGAAAAAGTCACAATTGGTCAGTGTATTGCAAATCAATAATTGTTGAGTGCTCATCCCTAAACAGAGCATTTGTATTACTCCCTTCAAACCAAAGAGAATGTTGAAAGAGAGGGCAGAAAGAATGTTAGAAACAAAAGATAGGAAGAGTTCTATGAAACCCTACCTTCTGGGTACTGCATGGACTTTGCAATCATGAACACACAGCAACTGTGAATATCATGTACAAGGCATGCATAGGGATGGAGCCCTTCAACATTTAAGCATGGATGTGGCTGGAGCAGGTTGGTGATGATCATGACACCCCGGCCATATTTGAAGATCTAGTGTCAATGAATGGTTTTCAAAGGATGACATATCATTTATTTCAACTGTGTAGTTACCGGTAAACTGTCCACACTTCAGTAAATAATCTTCTACAAGTAGCCCTAAACTCAGTGGGGTTTGGAAGAATCTTCCAAACTGAAAATGGTGTACTTGGAAAGAAGAAGACCAGTAGGAGTGAGCAAGGGTAAATGAGGTAATGGGGAGGGAATATAATCACAACCCATTATTGACATGTATGCAGGGAATCATCAAAAATGATGTTAAACTTTAAAAATGAATTAATGAAATTAGAAATATAAAATTAAACATAAAAAAATCACAAAATTATCCTCATGAGCAAATAAATAACCTTGCTTTTGGCTACTTATTTTTTGAGTAGTTTGATATATATTTAATCTTAGGATAGTTTGCTTTACAGAATAACCTTCTAATGAAGACATAATTATTTTAAAACAGGACACATCGTTAGAAACCTAAGAGGTAAAATATCTTTTTTTTAAGACTGATGGAGAAGATGCTGAAGAGGAAATTAGGGGACTTGAAGCAACTGCTGGAAGAGCAGCCCTTCTTAGTAAAACATATGAAGGTGATGAAACTATACAAACTCTACAGCAAACAGGGAAGATGTAAGCCAATTTACAGAACAGCAAAACCATAATAAGAAACATATTTGGTAACAGGAACAATTTCCTCAGGGTTCTCTTCTCTTATTTTGGAGTTTTGTTAGTTCATGTTGAGTGTAAAAAGTAATTGGTTTCTTTATGACATTTGTATATACGCATATAAGGGATGTGGATCATATTCATTCCATCTGTTGTCTTTTCTTATCTACCTACCAGAGAAAATGACTTTTTACAAAATAATTATTACGGTGAATGTGATCAAAGCATTTTATATACCTCTATGAAACCTATTATATACACAATGGGACCCATTCTTTTGTATAAGAAAAATGCACTTATAAATATGTCAGGAATTTGCAGACCTTGGCAGGGTATTTTGTAGACAAAATGCTAAAAGTGTTAATTAGCTTATTTAAAAGAGAGACAGGCTGAAACACAATGATAAAAAAGAATTATTCATTTTAGAAGCCTAAATTAATGAAATTTGGTACTTATGGCTTCCTGGTTAGAAAACTCAATGCTACTCACTGGTCCTGTCTTTCAGTGCAGGAAATGATTCTCACGGGATAAGCTGTCTAGGAGAGAAATCAGCAGACATATGGACAAAGTTTAATGTGTCACCTGCTTGTATAGGTACAGTTGTGTCAGTTTACATACTGCTCATTAGGTGCTGTATCAGTGGAGGCAGAAAAAAATGGATATAATAGTGAGAATGGACCTCACAATGCCTTTTCTGAATCCATAGAAGAAAATGAGTCCACTCATAGTATAGAATAAGATAAAATTTAAAAGTCTGGAAACATTTGCTAAGACATCTGAAACACTTTCAGATTATACTTCTAGATATTCCTGACAATCTGATGCCATTTAAGAATATTAAACACTTTGATGATATTGTTATTCTATTGTTATTAAATGAGTTATGTGTAAAAATAACACTTGCTGAGGACAGTGGGTATTGTGAAGTGCTAGAGTAGTCTTAAAGGAAAGATAAAGATCAATGAAGTATGAAGTATGTGAATAAAATGAAGGCCCATAAGTTTTACAAATATATATAAATATTCTGAATTCTAAGCAAATAGTAGCAGCAGATGCATGCTATAGAAAGAGCACATTCTATTTTGCAGGCTTCTCACATGCATTATCATTAACTGTAACAATTAAAGAACTGAGCAGCGAATAAATGCTAGCTATGATTACACATCAAACTCCATGGCAACAGCTTCCTCTTACTATCACACTTAATTCTTAAGCCATCTCCACAAATTCAAAAATAAGGCAGCAAACCCCAAAGTCATTAAAAAATTAATTCAGTGGCTTGCTATTCTTGTCTGATGATCTAAAACTTAAGTATTTATTCTTGTTTATCTATTTGTTTGTTTATTTACTTATTTATCTATTTTACCAGTGCCATTTGACTCTGGCAGAGAAAAGTGTCTGATATTCATCATTTCTTGGCAGGGACAACATAGATATTGACTATGGGTTAGTCTACATTGTTCAGAGTGTCTTTCTGAAAGCACAATGAGAGTGTAGAGAAGTGGGTTTACTCAACATATTGTGTTCCAATGTGAACCAAACTGAATATAGAGCCTCTTTTACTTGCATGGATTACAGTTGTAAGTAAGTTTATAGTAAGACAGAGCCCTATGCTTTGTTTCCAGATTATTATAAGTGGGCATTTTGTGGGTGATGAGAGCTGGTTATACTGTGGATCCTAGGTGATGGGACGTCCACAAGGTCTGTGGTCATTTTTCTAACCAATGTTTCATTCACAGAAGCACCATATGTGTGTAATATAAAAAGACATATAAATCTTTGTCTGACAAAAAGATGACAGAAGGGTAAAGTAACCAAACTGTATTATCTGCAGACATAGTAATGTCCTGATGAAACCTGTTTCCTGGCACAAGTAATAAATGATAATTTTTAAAGAATATCTGGTTGATAAAAATACGGAATGAGCCGGGCGGTGGTGGTGCACACCTTTAATCCCGGTACTCAGGAGGCAGAGGCAGGCGGATCTCTGTAAGTTGGAGGCCAGCATGGGCTACAGTGTGAGTTCCAGGACAGGCTCAAAAGCTACCTTTCAAGACAGAGAAACCCTGTCTCGAAAAACCAATATATATATATATATATACATATATATATATATATATATATATATATATATATATATATATATATATAATGCATTCATTCTGGACAAATTCCTATCATATAGATGGGACTCCTGGGAGATGAGAGAAAAACAAAACAAAACAAAATCAGATATGATGTACAAAATGATTCTGTAACTGTCCCTTTAGACCAAAAAGTTATCTGCATTTTTAGATCACAGAGTGCAATGTCCTGTTTTAAGGACTTGATAAATAGAAAACATTCATTCATTTGGGCAGCCTTCAGATAAGGTCGACTATATTCAGGGTAATTGATAATGACCTCTAAGATTAAAGGATCAGTGCAGCCTAGTATACTTCCTCCAACTGTGAAATCATAATACATTATCAATGTATCCTGGATTATAAAGGCACCTCCAGCAGCAATTCATTGCAATAGACAAGACAATAAATAATATATAAATAATCATTTCTTAGTAATATTCAGAAAATAAATGCAGTCTAAAATAATATTGTTGTAGTCAAAGGAAAAAAAATAAAATTTGAGTAAAGACTAATGTAGCTTTCAAAGTATTCTTAAACTGATTTATTATCTCTGAGATGCATAGGCACTGAAGTATTTGTGGATGTTACAAAATGACCTGCTTTTCATGAACATCAGACTTTTGATCTATCTGCAGAAAAAAAATGGATTGATAGCTGCTATCAAATTTGATAGCAGATTCTGGATATAAAAAAAAAGTTTTCATGCTGTAAAATTTTAGCTGTCTGTCACTTACATTATATTATGTCACATCTCACTGTGACATATCGCCATGTAATGCAATGTAGATCACATACTAGACAATGGCAATTCATAACTTCCTGAAGAGGAGAGTTTTTTTCTTACCAAAGGGCTTCCCAGGGAAAGTGAAGGAATCCCTTCACTGAGGTCAACCACAGCATTGACACCACTGGCCTACCCATGCTGCCTACCTGACTCTGTATTTACTGAATCAGACTTCCATTTAAAATCAACCTTCCTCTGCTTTTTCTGACTGTGATGGAGCTATCAATCAAGGCACTCCAGCGGACAGAGAGGACTTAGAAGCAAAGGGCTTCTGTTAGCTAAATGATGAGTGTGAATTAAAGGCAGGTTCACTTTAGCAAAACTACAGACTTATGGACTAAAAAGATTGACAATGAGATGATGTACCTCTGAAACTAAGACAAAGGCACTTCATAAGTTTTCAGGGGAATTACAGTGTGATTTTTTTAGTATCTTGTTTTCCACAGGCAGGTTACATACAGAGAACAGCTATCATAATGGAATAGCAGATCTGAGAGCATTTTACCACTGTAAATACAGAGAACTGCTCAGTCAGATCAATTGTCCATAATCTAGGCCAAACATAACCACAGTTTGAAGAACTGACACAGAATATATGATAGACAAGTCCTCTCATTCCATAAGTCGAGCCATGAGATCTATGCAGGCCTTCTCATCTGAAAGTTAGCATTTGTGTTCTCTAGTGAAGTAAGCATATGACAGAAGTAGTGGGTTAAGAAAGACCACATCATGAAACATCCTTCTAGCACATGGCAGTGATCATTAGACAAGCCATTTAAACCTTGCATATTTTTGGTTCTTAAGCCCATTTTTATTTACGGTGTAGATAATTTAAATGGGAATTCTACCACTTGCAATTCATTTAGTTTAGTAAATTCATTGGTCTCTCTAGGTCCTTTGAGGAAAACGCTTTAGAATGAAGCTGCATTAAATGCTTTCACTTACTCTTCTTCAGTCAGAATGACCATTTATTGAGGTCATTGAAAATCGTTTGTTTTGATTTTTATCACGCTGTAAACATTTCTGTCATTTCTCATTATCAATCTGTGGCCTCTGATTATATATATATATGTGTGTGTGTGTGTGTGTATGTGTGTGTATGTGTGTGTGTGTGTGTGTGCATGTATACATGTATATATATGAATATATGACTATGAAGCCCAAAAAGACAAGAATTATAAGGGATTATGTGTAATACTAGGCTTACATTCATGAGATTCATGGGCTTCCTACTTTCTACAACTTTTGTCTGAATCATAGTTTTTCCTTTTATGCCGTGGCTACTGTATTCCATGTATATTGACAGACACAGGCTCATAGTATCGTGATTTTTTTTTACTTCCATAATCTTAACACAAATGGACCAAGTGGTGAGGCTATCAGGGATTCTGAAGTTTATCAGGAAATAATAACCTCTCCCAGTTTATCATTATAACTGTATTTTGGGAGTAGAAATCTGAGTTACACTTAATAGAATTTACAACATTCCTAACATGGGACTCCGCTTATAACCTCAGCATCTCTGTGGAAGCAATCACAACCCAACATAACCGTAACAAACCAGCTTAGCTCCCTAGTGTCCTGTAGAAAGACAATTAGAGGTGGCATTATTTAAGGCTTGACTCTTTGTATTGCCTGGTTTTATGTCAATTTGACTCAAAGTAGAGAAAGTTGAAAGAAAAGAAACTCAATTGAGAAAATGTCTCCATAAGATAGGATATAGGCAAACCTGTAGGTCATTTTCTTAATTAGTGATTGATGGGGGAGGGCCTGGTTGATTGTGTGTGGTGCCATCCCTGAGTTGGTGGTCTATAAGAAACCAGAAGGGCAAGTCATGAGGAGGAAGCCGGTAAACAGTACCCCTCTGTGGTCTCTGCAGAAGCTGCTTCCTTCAGGCTCCTACCTGGTTTGAGTCTCTGACTTGTCTTCCCACAATGAACTGTGACTTGGAACACATAAGCCAAATAATCCTTCTTTCCCAGAATGATTTTTGTCACAGTGTTTCCTCACAGTAATAGAAAAATCTAACTAAGACAGTAGTTCCTAAGTAGTTTATATGCTTTGTTCTTGGAAATTCTGATGCCATATTATCCCTTTAAATAAAACCTACTTATTCCTTGAAATCACAGTATATAGAGATAAATAGGGAAGACTTCCAAGTAGAGATTCCTGAGCTATTGTGATTTTGTTCAAACATATTACTAGCATAAGCCACTAACGGTTTTCCCTGAGACAAGGTCTCACCAACTTGCAATTAGGTTCCATGTGGATTATTGTTAAGCAAGTTCTAAGATTATTATCAGTGTATATTTATTGTACAAATGAAGTATTTCACTGTGAAACTTATGTGTATGGATGTGTGTGTCATGTAATTTGCCTGCGTTTACATTCCTATTGTTTGCTCTTTTGGCCTCTCCCTTTAGTCTACTTCTTCCCAGATAGTTAGTTCTACCTCTAGTTTCATTTCACATACACACACACATATACACACACACACACATACACACACACACACACACACACACACATATATATATATATACATACACATACATATATATATGTGTGTGTGTATATTCATGTATAAGTATGCATATAAAACTAGATGATTGAAACACAAACATATGTCATTTTCAAGGAAAATGTTTGAGACAAGAAATCAGATATTAAGTGAAGTAAACCAGACACTTTAAGAACACTTCTACCCTCTATAAACAGCAATGTTCTCTTGAGAATCAAAGGCCCCAATAAATGAGGTTCCCAGAAGCTAAAACTCCAAGTTATGTTCTAAAAACTATGACTCAATAAATACTTCAATGATCCATTTCAACGAGAACCTTGCATAACTAAGATTTGAATTTTATGATCTCTGATTTCAATTAATATTGGAAATCATACAGTTAGGTTTGGGCCTGGAGCTTAAAGAGAGAGAGTTTGCCTTGTATGCATGATCTTTGTTCAAACCACAGTAATGACATCAAAGAGTATTTTATGGAAATAAACAAGTAATTCCTTGCTAATCATACATCAGTTATTTTCAAAGATATTCTATAAAGGAACTAAGCAATTGATTAATATAATAAAATCAAAGATTCCCTTTGAAAATGTCTTTCTTTTAACTTACAATGTGTCTACACTTTATGTCACTCAGAGTGTTGATCTCGATTACATCATCTCCACCAGTAATTTTATTATGATTAAGTTCTTGTAATTTTCTTTCAGTTCTGTTTATATATAAGTATACAGTTCTTGGTTTTATTCATTGAAATATTGAAAATTCTAGTTTTTCTTTTATTTCCTCTTGTTTTAACATCCCTGTGTTATATTTTGTCTACTTGACACAAACCTAGAAATATATGGAAAGGAGGAATCTAAATTGATAGTTGGGTCCATAAAATTGCCTTCTAGGCAAGTTTGTGCTGACATTTTTTCTTGATTTGTGATTTATATGGAAGATCCTAGCCTATTGACTGTGATGGCACCCCTGTAAGGGTTTAACCTGGGTATACAAGAAGGCAGGCTGACTAGCCAGGGAAAACAAGCAAGTTCTGGATGATGTGGACACAGACACGAAGCTAAGTGTAAAGTTTGGTAATTATGAACATGATACCCTATAGGTATCAAGGTAAAGAGAACATGTGTATGACTCAGGACTTTTACATTTAGGTGTCCCTCACTTTAAATCATTAAGACTTCAGGCTGCTATTTCTAAACAGTATAGGAATACTGTTGATATGGAATTATAGTGCTACAGGAAGTCTTATCATCTATATACATTATCTATCTATCTATCTATCTATCTATCTATCTATCATCTATTTAACACCTACCTATATATCTATTTAGAGATGTCAGAGAACAACTCGTGAAAATCAGTTTTTCCTTATACTATATCAGACTAGGAGATCAAATTCAAGCACTCTGAGACATAGACACTGTTTTACCCATTTAACAAAATAGTAAGGCATTCTAAATACTTTTTCCTTCTTTTTAATGGATATTAGATGTTTAAGATCTCTAAAATTAAAAAAAAATCCTCATTAGTATATTATACTAATATATATGAATATAATACATGCAATAGGCAATTTCCTTTTGTCTTTTTTTTAATTTCCAGTTTCATACAAACTGATATTGGGACATCTTTTCCCAGTGTTTAGCTGAAGATATATAATTCATTATTTGAAAAATAAAAGCACATTTTGTGAAAAAGAGAAAGTAAAATACAAGTAATTTTCTTTTCTTTCTTTCTTTCTTTCTTTCTTTCTTTCTTTCTTTCTTTCTTTCTTTCTTTCTTTCTGTTTTTGTTTTTCAAAACAGGATTTCTCCGTGTAGTTTTGATGCCTGTCCTGGATCTCACTCTGTAGACTAGGCTGGCCTCAAGCTCACAGAGATCTGCCTGCCTCTGCTCCCCTAGTTTTGGGAATAAAGGTGTGCACCACAACTGCCCGGCCATGAGCAATTTTCTTAAGCAACCATTCCAGGAATAAATCATCAGGTGGTTTTTAAAGAGAGTTAGTGACCGGTAAGACTGAAATCAGTATCTGACCTGGTTTACTCCTCTGTAGTGCACAAAGAAAATGACACATGGCAGGTCATATAAAGTAATAGAAGAAAATATCCACATATTTTAATCATTGTATCACTTGAACATAAAACACTAGTGAAAATGTACGTGCTTATCTTAAAATCATTAAAGAACTGTCAAATTCCAAAATCATGAGAATTCCAAATTCCAAAAATTCATGATCTTGATTCATAATTTTTATAATCATGCCTTGTATTTTCCAAACAACTATATTTATGCCATATGATGTTATTTATATTACATCTTAAACCAATTTTTTGAAAATGTACCATCATTTTAGACATTTGCTAATGTTAATACTCAGGACAACTTTTTCCTCATTTCCTCTCTTTACCTAATTACATCACCTACATATAATTATCTATACCTATATTTTGTTTTGTTGCCTTGAGAAATATAATTAAGAACAATTATCTTTTCACCATTATGAAATTTTCCATGGGAAAATTTAACCATAAACATTTATAAAAAATATAATTTCATGCTGACTTAAATGTTTCAGAACATATCCAAAATTATGTTTTGTCATCTATCATCTATCTGTCTGTTTGTCTGTCTGTCAATGTATGTATTCTGTCTATGTGTATGTGAATTTATACATGTGTTAGTGGGTGAATGTATACAATTGTATTTATGTGGAAGACTGAAGTTAGTATCTTGCATCTTCTCAATCATTTTCCATGTCACTTTTTGAGACAGGGTCTTTCACTAAACCCAAAGCTCATCAGTTCTAAGACACTGGCTTGCCAATGAGCTCCAGAAGTGATCCCTGTTTTTAGCTGCCTCATGTCCTAGTCAATTGTGTGTAATGGATGAGCACCACCCTGCCAGACTTTTTATATGAGTGTTGTATTTAAAATTAGGCCCTCATTCATGGGCAGAAAGCACTGTGGCTACTGATGCATCTCCCCAGCTGCCATTTTTAAGTTTTTTTTTTTTTTAAAGATACACTGGCATAATTTTTCATGTGTATTACTGATGTTTATCTGCTTTTCTGTATTAGACTGTGTACACATATAAGCAGATCTTCAGTGTGAATCACTTGATATCCTACAATAAACATCAAAATTAGATATAAACCCATAAGAATAGCAGAAACATTACTTTTCTTTCTGCAACCAGAAAAGTCTAGTGGTCATGTAGTTTATTGCTAAACTGGAATATTTCCTGACACTTTCAATTTTTTTTTAATTTTAATTTTTATTTTGCAATACAATTCAGTTCTACATATCAGCCACGGATTCCCTTGTTTTCCCCCCTCTGGTCCCCCTCACCTTCCCTCCAGCCCACCCCCTATTCCCACCTCCTCCAGGGCAAAGCCTCCCCCACGGACTGAGATCAACCTGGTAGACTCAGTCCAGGTCTGTACAGTCCCCTCCTCCCAGGCCTAGCCAAGCGACCCTGCATAGGCCCCAGATTTCAAACAGCCAACTCATGCAATGAGCACAGGAACCGGTCCCACTGCATGGATGCCTCCTAAACAGATCAAGCCAATCAACTGTCTCACCTATTCAGAGGGCCTGATCCAGTTGGTGACCCCTCAGCCATTGGTTCATAGTTCATGTGTTTCCATTCGTTTGGCTATTTGTCCCTGTGCTTTATCCAACCTTGGTCTCAACAATTCTCCCTCATATAAACCCTCCTCATTCTTGCTAATTGGACTCCCGGAGCTCCACCTGGGGCCTAGCCATGGATCTCTGCATCCAGATCCCTCAGTAGTTGGATGGGGTTTCTAGCATGACAATTAGGATGTTTGGCCATCCCATCATCAGAGTAGGTCAGTTCGGGCTGTATCTCGACCATTGCCAGCAGTCTGTTGTGGGGGTATCTTTGTGGATTTCTGTGGGCCTCTGTAGCACTTTGCTTCTTCCTATTCTCATGTGGTCTTCATTTACCATGGTCTCCTATTCCTTGTCTCCTTCTCTCTTGTTGATCCAGCTGGGATCTCCCGCTCCCCCAAGCTCTCTTTCCCTCAAACCTCGCCCTTCAGAGAATTCTCAACAGAGGAAACTCAAATGGCTGAAAGACATTTAAGGAATTGCTCAACATCCCTAATCATCAGGGAAATGTAAATCAAAACAACTCTGAGATACCACCATATGCCTGTCAGAATGGCTAAGATCAAAAACACTGAAGACACCTTATGCTGGAGAGGATGTGGAGCTAGGGGAACTCTCCTCCACTGCTGGTGGGAATGCAAGCTTGTACAACCACTTTGGAAATCAATATGGCGCTTTCTTAGAAAATTGGGAATCCATATCCCCCAAGACCCAGCTATACCACTCTTGGGCATATACCCAAGGAATGCTCAACCACACCACAAGAGCACTTGTTCAGCTATGTTTATATCAGCATTGTTTGTAATAGCCAGAACATGGAAACAACCTAGATGCCCTTCAGCTGAAGAATGGATAAACAAAATGTGGTACATATACACAATGGAATACTACTCAGCAGAGAAAAATAATGACATCATGAGGTTTGCAGGCAAATGGATGGATCTAGAAAAAAATCATCCTGAGTGAGGTAACCCAGACTCAGAAAGACAAACATGGTATGTACTCACTCATAGGAGGATACTAGATGTGGAACAAGGATGACTGGACTGCTACTCACATCACCAGGGAGGCTACCTGGAAAACAGGACCCCAAGAAAGACACGGGCATCGCCCAATGACAGAGAAATGGAAGAGATCTACATGAACAGCCTGGACATTTTCAATTTTAAAACAATGTTGGCCTATTCTTTTACCCTTTATGTGAATCACCAGTATATCAAAACTTCCCATACTAAATGTGTAAGGTATAGAGAAATCTTACTTTTTCAGGACTCTTCTCTTCTTAAACATCTTTGTGACAAATAAAAATTGAATCAAATAATCAAATACCTCAAGAGACTTCTTTCATTTCCTTGACTTTCTCTGTAGAAGATATGAAAAATTGCTAAAATCTGAAATATTGGAAACACCTCCCATTTGCTTTATGAATTTTCCCAGTGTATGAGAACAATTTAATCCCCTGCTATGTCAAGAATTCTGCCACAATGTAGTAGAAAGGGACACTTTAAAGTTATAGAACAGTAATATTTTAACAATAGTATCTAGTATCTTAATACATAGAGATGTTATCCTGCAATTTCTAGAGTAAATATCACTTCCATATATTTGCATGATTTCTTTTGAAAGTTGAGAAAGAAAACAAAGTATATTGGTTGCTACATAAATTGCAGGTTTTTCCCTTGGCTTTTTTCTCCATTATTGCATTTGTTCATCATAGCAATTCCTTTTTAATAGTATGTTCTATTATAGAATGTTAAACCGGGTTATCCAATCATCCTTTAGCTAGTGATCCCATTTGTAATCTTCCTTCTGGTTGTACAGTTTTCTGCATCCAGTGTATTAGAATTGTTGAGCCTTAGTAGTCTAGCAGTATCAGTTTCATTGATGATTTGTAGAAGGTGAAGTCCCAGGTTGAGGGGGAAGTAAATGATAAAGTGACCTTCACAAAACTAGTATAGACTAACCAAATAAAATAAAAGAATTTGTAGAAAGATGGTTGTACTCAGTCTACTATGTAAAGATTAATTTTGTTTCCCAAATCACTAAGAGAAGCAGAGACACTATATGTACCCAACTTCATGCCCAGAAATCAATCTAATGCCTTCTTTATAAATTAGATGGCCTCTGTAAATATTATATACTGAGAATTAGCTAACACTTTCCTTGATTAACATGACAGCCATGCATAGAAGTAGGTAGAGGCATGAATTATGTGTAATGAAACTGGATCACAACTATTACATTTTCATAAACAAAATAGAATTGACATTCACAGAAAACACATTGTATGGTCACTGAAATCACCATACGCACAGGTCACTATGTGTTTGTAAAGGACTCACCAATCTATCTTGACCTTGCAGCTATACATGCACAGTACTAGTGTGCTTCAACATCCCTCATCCAGACTTTCTCATGACAAACGCATCAATAAAAAATTCAGTGAAGAATCAGCTGTCTGTGATTATAGATTGATATCATCACTCTGACTAGCCAATTCTTCTTTAAGATGGAAATGATAGAATCAATGAAAACTAATTCTTTTTTATGTAGGAGTAGGTTCACAAATTGGATAAGGTCTAAGGGAACTTTATGACAGCATAGAAGTTAGAATGTGGATCATTCCACCCTAAATCAGAGTACTCTGCAGAACAGCCTATGAATTTCTACACTATATGACATATACTCCTGCTAAATTATGGCATCCTCTTGGAGAATTCAATTGGTATTCAAAAAGTGAATCCCGAGGAGAACAAAATACACTATATAGGAGGA
The DNA here is from genome assembly GCF_949786415.1 of Peromyscus eremicus. Lineage (NCBI taxonomy): Eukaryota > Metazoa > Chordata > Mammalia > Rodentia > Cricetidae > Peromyscus > Peromyscus eremicus. The sequence goes on along the minus strand of NC_081420.1, from coordinate 109,743,419 downwards.
AAAGTCAATATCTATTTTATTCACTACTTTATTCCCAACTCACAGAGCAGTCTCTGACATGTGTGAGCCACAAAATAAATGGATATCAAATAAATGAATGAGCGAATAAAGATATGATATATTATTGATAACCTTAGAGTATGTGAAGGAGACATTTCTGAATTCACACATGCCTTAGCAGGAACCATGAGGCACTACAAAGGAAAGCAAAGAGAGCACACTTCACCAAACCTGACAACAATAAAGACGAGGAGCAGGATCCTTGAGCTATTATCAATGACTAGAAGTTAGCTGGATAGAGAAGGCAATGAGTGCAAGGCTTACATTCCACAAAGAGTGAAGGGGAAGGAATTTGATGTCTAACTAGTGTGGCATTTTAATCTAAAGAATGAACCAAGAATTTACGGGCAGAATGGTGGAAGTAGAATTGACAGCACACTTTAACGACCTGTTGTTTCATTTTTAATGGACCCTAACCTTGTAATTATCATTCAGTACCAGCCCAGTTCACTATTCATATGTTATTCCAGTTTTTAAAATGGTGTCATTCCACTCCACTCTCAAATATACCGTTTTCCAAGAACTCTATGTATTTTCTAATGGTCTGGAAAAATTCCAAAACTTTGTTGCTTTTTATTTTATTTTATTTTATTTTTGTTTTACCATAATAAGGGATGTATTCAATGAACCACCTAGGTTATACAAATATCCCTCTTTCCATTTTCTCATTTACCTCTGCTTTACTCATGATAAAAGCTCACTGACATGTTTGAGTGCTGGCTCACTATATGAGGACCAATAAGACGTAGTATTAGTTAACTCTCAAACACCTATTTCTGGTTTATTTGTAATGTTTTTATTTTTACCATTGAGTGGATATAGCAGATTGAGGATGCACAATAAGAACTGCATAAGAAAGAGAAGAGAGAAGTTAGCTAGCATTTATTTCCAACGTCCCACATTACTCACAATAACATTTTTGTTTTCACTCACTTAATGTTTTAGTATTAAGAACAGCCTAAGAGTAAATATTATTTGCACCTGAGAGTTATCATAAAAATACAGTTCCTTTTTTGTACAAGTTCTGATAGATGATAAACAGAAGACTAAAGTTCCAAATGTGCATACTGCTTATTATGAAACCTGGAATTTCTTTTTTCCTGGGTTCTCTTTAATCCTTTATTATAATTCACTCCAGTCAACTTTTGCAGTGTTCAGCTATGTACATTCCCTACTCTCATGTTGCCATCAATCAATTTCCATCCCTTCTTCACCACTTCTTATCTACATCCAGCTTCTATCTACTACCATAAGTTGTGGGAACCTCAGGGGTTGGTGTGCATCATTCAGGTCACATGCCCATACGGGATGTCTTGTATGCCTAATGTTTTGTCTACAAACTGTTCAAATTAATTCAAAATGCAAACTTCTGTGCTGAACATAGATGAGATGACTGTCAACTACATTTAGTACTTTTTTTAAGAAAAGGAAAATTTGCATAGATTGACAGTTCATTTTGTTTTGACATTCAATTTTTACTCTAGATTCTGTTTTTCAGAGCAGAGTCATGTTCATTTGATACCCACAGATTCCTAAGATCTATTCCTAAGCTTGGAAATCGATGATAAGCCAGTAAATAGCATTATTCTTCAATGACATCAACAGTAACAGTGTGCAAATAAGCCTGACTAAAAGCAAACAACAACCACAAAACAAACTCTAAGTTGTTCTATACACATCTGCTGGTATTCAGCAAACCCCTATATTTTTCTTTCAAAGCTGTTGAAAATAAAAAATCTCAGAGAACACCATTATCAAAGAGTCTATTCTCTAGTATCTTGAAAATAAAAAAAAAATGTAACTTTAAGGTAAATGTGCTCATATGGTTTAGTATTTTTTTCAAAGCTCTAATTTAAAGGAATGTTCTTGATATAGGAAACTTCATGGAGTTAGGGAGAAACCTGATGCTAGGAAAATTCCCAGAAATCCACAAGGATGACTCCTAGCAGTAGTGGGGAGGGTGCCTGAATTGGCCTTCCCCTGTAATCAGATTAGTGACTACCCTAATTGTCATCATAGAACCTACATCGAGTAAATGATAGAAGTAGATGCAGAGATCCACAGCCAAGCACTGGGATGAGCTCCTGGAGTTCAGTTGAAGTGAGGGAGGAGGGATTATTTGAGCAAGAGGGGTCAAGATCATGATAGGGACACCCACAGAGACAGATGAACCAAGTTTGTGAGAATTTAGAGTCTGGAATGACAGCTGGGGAACCTGCATGAGACCGAACTAGGCCCTCTGAATGTGGGTAGCAGTTGTGTGGTTTGATCTGTGTGTGGGGCCCCTGGCAATGGGACCAAGACTTATCCCAGGTACATGAGTGCATGAACTGACTTTTTGGAGCCCATTCCCTATGGTGGGATACCTTGCTCAGCCTTGATGCAGTTGGAAGGGGTTCTGTCCTGCCTCAACTTGGTATGCTAGACTTCGTTGACTTCCCAAGAGAGGCTGTATCCCCTATGAGGAGTGGATGGGTGGCTAAGGTGGGGGGATGTGAGGGGGAGCAGGAGAAGGGGAAGGAGGGGGAGCTGTAGTTGGTATGTAAAATGAAAAAGAAAATAGAAAAAATTAGCCAGGAAAAAAAAAAGAATGTTCTATAAGGACAGGAAATGATTGCTAGCAAATTGACAGAGGAGCTCTGATAGAAATAACTTTGACAATACATATAAATTCATGCGTTTCTGAATTAAATACCAGTGGTTATCAGTGTCTGAACTAAATTATCTCCCATAACACACATTGAAAACTAGACAGTAAGGGCATTTTTTATATCTGAACAGAGTAATGATTTTAAGATTTTTTCACTATTTGCAAAGGAAATTCTTTGTTTCTGAAGATGTATTTACCCTATGATTTTTTTAAATGGAAACTACAATCTAACATGAGGTTAAGTAAATAAAATCTCCCCATTCTCAGAATTCAATTGTGTAGTCATAAATAATTTAGAATGAAACAGAATAGATATATTTTTAACTCTTAACTTATATTTTGTCTGTAATTAAAATTTATAAAACGTAAATGGATTTTTATCAACAACATGCTGCTGCTAAGCATACCAATAAATAATAAATTATGCATTACTAAAGTAAAAGACTTTTCAATATCATATATATATATATATTAGAGATCCCCTTGATTTCTTGGTGAAAACTGAGTCATGCATTTTATGATTGAAAAGGAAGTCCCATGTTGTTTATGAGCAATGGTTGAAAAATATATGGAAATATCAGCTGTCTTGTTTTGTTTTTTTGGCTGGGGGGGTATGCTATGGGAATGTTTACTATAGAAATTGAGTGCAGTGTTCCCATAGTGGAATAAAGAAAAGACATTCCTTACCATATTCACACAGCCTATATATATATATATATATATATATATATATAGGCTAAAGGATGGTGTTCCTAGTAATAGACACTTGAGGAAAGAAATGTAATTTATAATAGACTTTTCTTAGGTTAAATAATTCTAGAATGATGGAAGAAGTTAAGGAGGCCTTTGCTAGTTTGAAAGAGCATTCATAACTTATCCACTAGCTGTTAGTCAACCAAAAGAGCTAATGTTCAAGTTCAGCCTGGAGGCATTTAACTCACTTCACTACAGAAGAGGAAAATTTCTTCATCCTGAATAGAAGAAAAGATTTCTTGATGGTTCCAGGGGAGGGAAGATGTTCAGTCTGGCTGGCTTGTGATCAGAAAAAAAATCTGCTTTAGGTTTAGGCCACAAATTTTGATTTGGGAAAAATAAGAATTTGAAATTAGCTGACAAAAATCAAAGGTTAAAAAAAACAAAACAACAAACAAACAAACAACAACAAAAAATGTTGACAATCTAGGCAAATGTCTCACATAGAGTTCCCATGACTCAGCATTAGGATAGTAAGAGATTCAAAGCTTTGAAAAGTGAGTAACCACTGTGGAGAGAAATCTGAGCTTCAGTTTAGTGAAACAGCTTAAAATTTTTTTTTTCTACTCACAACTAAATCTCAGAACCTTATCCCTTCTCCTCCTTGTTCTTCTTTTATAAGTCTTTTGTCTTTCTAAAATAAGACCTTGGGGAATGTAAGGAGATTGATTGCAAAGCCTTTCAATGAATATCAGTGTCTTTGTCGATGATGTCACTAAAAACTACTGCTCTGTATATGCAAAGAATGTAAGGAGAAAATGTTTTAAAGAGGCCTAGTTGGAATGATATGCTAGAGAAGTTATAAAGGGTTAAGAAATAATATTCATATAGAAAAAGATCATGTCCTATTTACTTATGAGTGGTTTTCCACATCCTCAGAGATGTCTCAGTCTGAGTTAATATATAACATCATAGCACAGGTCCATGGAAGCTAGGTGCTGTTATCCTGGTATTACAGATGAGAAAACCAATATTCACAGTAACTTATCTATAAAAATAATATTTTTACAGTGAATATTTTGATAGGATTAAATGTATAAAACATATATTCTTGAAGTAGGCCATCAGTTGAATTTGAATTCCTAAGAAAAGACATGAATAATAATTTAATTTGAATAATAAATATTTTATAGATATTGAGCTAATGAAGACATATTTACTAAAAAGCTCTATTCAGCATTCATGCAATTTCCATTATCAAAATTATTTGTTCAGAGTGAGATTCTTATTTATGTTTTTCTTTCTAGCGCTGGTGTTTGGCCCCACTGCCTCATGTATACTACTTTGATGGTTCCTCACTGAGAGTCAATGACAGTCCTTGAGTGGATGTCTTTTAGCAGTATTTAATGGTAACTAAAAGGTTTCCAAGGGGAGGGGAAACAACTTAATTTGAGATTCTGATTCTTTTACTAGATTTTTCTCCAGCCTAACTAAGTACAGACTAATTTTAAGTTCACTGTGTATTTCCTCTAAAGAGCTCTCCTTAAAGAAAAGATCTTCACAGTATTCTCCTTTCACATGTTAAATCAGCTCAATATTTTGATACAAGCCACAAGAGTTCCCATCTCAGCAGCCAGTGATACTGCCATTCCAGTCGAAAATTATTTTACCTACAGTGTTCAGGCTGGAGAAAAGCAGGTTCTGCAGACCTCAGATTTCCTGAAAGCAAGATATTTCGGTATCTGTAAAAGGTCCATTTATCTTCCTTGTCTTCTTGTAGTGAATTGTTGGGTATTTTCCATTTGCACAGTTAGAATTGAAACCAATACTGAAATGCAGTCAGCAAAACTCTTTGTTTATAAATTCACCCAATTATAAAATGAAGAAGCCTATATAACTTTACCATATTGTCTATACCATAAAATTAAAAGATTCAAGGTGCTCTGAGTTTTAGGTGTGCATAATATAAATGGCTCTTCATATTTGACCTTCCATGTTCCCTTCCTCCATATTGAAAATGGCTCTTATTATGGTAGAAATGTTATTACTATATACTTAGAAGGAGAATTATTTGTGAAATCATTCAACTGTGTAGTTTGAAAGAGACAGCTCATTTCTATCTTATTTTGTCTTTGATTATGAGTTAGTGAAGTGAAAATTGCATGAGGACCAATCTATTTAAGAAGAAAGATCACAATAATTTTGAGTTGGAAGGCATGGCTGCAAGTTCCTCAGAAAATGCACAGCTTTTTAACTGTCTCCATGAAGTGGGAGAGTAATTCATCCATCAAGTGTAGATTTGAATGCATTGGACAATGCAAAAATTTTAAAAGGCTTATTCTCATAGTCTTAAATATATAAATCATGATTATCTCATTTGCAAAGCATCAATTCCTAATCATTAAAAGTACAGATTAAGAAGGAAAAATGGATAATAGCTATAAATATATTTAGAGTATTTGATTTTATCCTATGCTTCCAACATTAGATATCACAGTAAATAATAACAAAAATATCACCATCAACGTTAGAGTCTCCCATCATTAACACCGAAAATAATTACAAACTGTGTACCAGCTTCCCTCTTCACCATCTATGTGTCTATCTACTACATATCTATCCATCTATACAAACCTTTTAAAATTGGCAAACACTTTGATTATTTTAATTGGTTTCATATATTATCAAGACATCTTGTTTTCATCCTTTTTCACAGTAAGTATCCATACAGCAAAGCAATAGTAGCCTATGAATCAGTTCATGAATTTACAATCTAAGCAAAGGTAAATTGTGTATAAACTTTACATATCTACTCTAAAGGCATTCAGCATCATGATTTATTCTGTGAGGGGATGTTGAATATTTGGATCCTGATTCCGAAGTCACAGTGAACAAATGCCTTACATTCTACAAGACAGTCCTAGTTTATGATGTTTTCCAGACATAAATATGAACAGCAGCTCTTTCCTCTTTAATAAAAATATTCCCCCTTAGAAAAAACAAACTTTGCAGTCACAATTTGCAAAAACAAATGACTATATGATTTAAAATGAACAATTGTAGTACACGGAATGGCTTTTTTTTATTCTGAGCTGTTTTGTAACACCCAGTCTTCTTTTCAGACCTAGGAGATAGGCCAAAATTTGGGCTTCTATTTTCTAGTTATAAAACAAAACACACAATCCGTGCAACTTTAAATACTCCTCTGAAAGGTTATTGAAATGTGTAACACAGCATTTCTATTGTTTTTTTTTTATTTTTTCCACTAATTCCAAAATTTCAGAGAGAACAGATGAAATCTGTTCACTATTAGATGACATTTTCCCTTCAAAAATATTGTCCTTTTCAATAGAGGCAGAAATTAGACTTTATCTGGAATCCAGTAATTTACCTTCTCATTCATCCAACACTTGTGTACAGTGTCCTCCAGGGCCACTGCTATAAAAAGGCAAGTCTTTAAATTATGGAATGGACAGAAAAAAAATAAATTCTCTGAATATAAAGAATGAGAACATATTCCTTTATGTGGACATTTTAAATGTAGGCTATTTTATACAAAGATAATCTAGACACCAATTAGCTCATGGTCAAAATAAGCAGGGGCCACATTAGTCTAGATTCTCAGATCAGTTTGGTGTTTATGAATGGGCTTATAGCATAGGCATATACACAAGATTTCCATAAAAGATGAATCCTTCATGTCTTCATAAGAGAACAAATATAATATTCTTGGATAAGAGTTTCTGATTGGTATGATTAACATGCAAGTATTGCATCTTTAAGGAGAGAGACCGAAATGTTGACATTTTAATGTTTATGATAGTGGAAGCCGGCTAAGTGAGTAATGTCTGTATATTGACTTTCTTGCTTTCTTTTCTGTGATGCATCTACATTTATCAAAGCATTCCAAAAGAGCTAAGTAGCACTGTGGTGAAAGGCAAGGCCATGATACATTTAAGCCATAAAATGATATTTTATTTCAGAACAGAATTTTCTCAAAATCCATTAGCCTCCTTCACACTGTGATAGCAATATTCCAAACTATTATCATGAAGTAAAGTTTCCTATACTAATTGAATATAAATTCTTTATGGAGCATTTAGAAAGCAAAGAAAGGCCTATAAGTAAACCAGAAATCAGACCTGGAGAATACTAATATTCTAATGAAAGTCTAAGATGAATATTTTAGAGCTCAATTAAAGTTGAAATTCCTTTTCCAAAATATGGCAGCTGAGGAAATATCAATATATACGTTAAATGGACTTTTGAAGACTGAGCTACAACCTTACTTTACAATAAACTATAGTAAAAGGAACACTAGCCATATAAGTGAGACTCTCAACAAATAATTAAATAGATTAAATATTCTCTGTGACTCAGAGACATAGAAATAAAATTAGTGTATTATTTCCCAAATAATACTGATAAGAAATGTCCTTCAAGAAGTTTTTTGCTATTTAAAGATGGTACAGGATTAAAACAAATGCCTCTATTGTATACCCACAATCCATGCAATATTCAAACAGACTTTCCCAAAAGACTTAGTAAACATTCAATTAAAAGTTAACAACTGCCGGGCGGTGGTGGCGCACGCCTTTAATCCTAGCACTCGGGAGGCAGAGCCAGGCGGATCTCTGTGAGTTCGAGGCCAGCCTGGGCTACCAAGTGAGTCCCAGGAAAGGCGCAAAGCTACACAGAGAAACCCTGTCTCAAAAAAAAAAAAAAAAAAAAAAGTTAACAACTACAAACAGCAAACTATTTCATTCTGTGACAGATATCTCAGGATCTCAGTTTTCTTGGAAGCACTGAAGGAGGTAATTGAGGTATTCCCTGGAATACCACTAGTTTTCATCAATGGATTTGTTTTTATTTGTAATTTCAATATTATGAAGAGGAAATTCTATAACTACCTTGCTATGTTGCTGATAAAATGACTTTCAGCTATTCATAACAAAAGTATTTTAATTGTATTTTCCATTTACATTGAGAAACTGCATGCCATTTCCCAGTTTCTACACTATACCATTTCACAAAGCTAACATATTTACCTTCATTTTTCTTGATGGTGAAATTTGGGTTGTTGACCATTTCTGGAAGAAGACTGTACAAGAAATAATGTCCATTTTTGGGATCATCTTTGTCCATGGCACTTACTGTTTGAATGACCTGTAACATAAAATTGTCATCAGCATTTCTGATCACTTCAGAGGGCTCCCATTGCTTGTAATAGGCCAGTGATATCCCTTTTGTGGTCTGGAACTTTGGTCTAAAGACTCATTTTCAGCTTTCTAAATTGTCATGGATGGTTTGTGCCAAGAATGATTTGAGCAGAATCCATCACTTTAAACCTCAGCTGTGAAAAGTTGATGAAAATTAAGAGCATTACCTTAGTTTCCATTTGATGTCTGTGGCTTGAAATAGCAAAGTTAAGTGTATTTGAAAATTCCACTGGGCAATTACAGGTTTCTTTCCAATTTGAGTATTTACGGGCATCTAGAATGAGATTTGGAACTGTTACAGTGATTGGAGTGGGCTTTGGGGAGGATCTTGGAGGGAAGACTTAAACCTTGAATCCTCACAATACTTTTTTACCCATCAAGTTATGTGTGGCTGCCAGAAAGAGTTTCCCTCACACAAAACTCCCTACAAGATTCCTTCTTGAGGAGTTACATGTGTTCTCTTCTAATAATGAATGCTGTTTTTCAAGCCAGTGGATAAAATATGCAAACAATAATTAGGATTTTATTCTGAGATAAATAGATGATAGAGATTAGAAGAGTTGCTACTGTGCAGAGAACTGTTTAGATAGACACAGACTCTTGGAATCCTACACTGAAGGTACTGGGTTCATTTTCAAAAGCCACTCTAACAATGCCACATTGTTTCCAGGATGACAGAGAATTATCTTAATTCTCACTTATGATTCCATGATATTTGTTACTTCAATGTGAAACATTGGACAAGAGCTCACATAGTAAAAAAAATATGGCTTATGTTTCTATTGCTTATAACTATCATATGAGTCCAATCTGACTGAACTGTGGCAGCAAAGGTGGCAGTAACAGGGAGACACTGTGAGAATAATAAAACGTTGTGTATGTGATGATGGTTCTAAGTATATTGTGCGTATTTGAATATGAATGTTCCATTGGACTTTAAAGTCTTCAACAAAGAGAAAAAGGCTCATTCTGTGCATGACATTATCTTGTGATTTATGACTTGTTCAAATGTGAGGACTACAATCTTTGAACTTCAGTACTTTTGAGCCTTTGCACTGTACCATGCGATATATTGGGAAATGCATTAAAGTTAAAAATTAATGTTTACATTATGTTTAAATTTGTTAAGAAATTGATCTAGTTACATTCTATAAGTTATTATAATTGCAGTCAGTTTGAGTCCTCCTATGACATAAAGTAGCTGCAAGTGCAACTTATCCTTAAGCATAGAGGCAGTTACTAGGAGAGAGGTTTCTTGAATTTAACTTTCCGCATTGAAGTCATAGTTTTAGTGTTCCTTCTCTAAGGGAGTAGTTGGAGACACTCTGAAACTTAGTTTCTTTTTATGCTTAAAACAGAGTGGTTTCTCATGGGTAAATTCTGATTATTTTTGTATATTTAAATAATACTGTCATGAAATGTCCAACGAAATGATCATTATTAACGTTTTTATTAAGGGCATTGCTACTGATTAGTGACATGATGCTTTGATTCTTAGAAAACTATTGTACTTTAAAAAGGAAGCTATCGAACCAGATTAGATCTAATCTAATTAAATTAAATCTAATCTAATTAAATCTAACCAGATTTGAGAAGAAAGAATTGTAATTTATTCTGACTAAACAATAGTATATATGCTTTTGTATTTAAAAGCATGGAAAAGCTCTGGAGTCATAGAATCAAAATAATTGAATGAAAGGGCAAGGCAAGAAGATGTCTAATGCACACAACTCCTTAGAGCAGTGTGAATATACAGTTATTTAAGAGACAAGCACAAACTGAACCCTTTACTTAAGAACAACTCTGTGAGAATCTGATGTTAAAAAGTCAAAGGGACGACAGGGGTCTCCTCTGAATCAGTTGTGCCATTCTTTTCCCCGTTTACCCAACTCTCTACACAGACCTTCTGTTACCAGGTTAGACTGTTAGAAAAGTCATTCATTTTGTATATGAGTGCATATGAAGAGTGGGACAGTTTAAGAGAGCATTTCTTATAATTTGGGATCACAAGTAAGTGCATTCTAATGGGATACCTAGATAATGCACTAATATTCATAGTACTTATATATGAAAAGGTTCATATGTACTGATGAAATTACCAACATCAAAGTTATTTGATTAGTGAATCCACCATAATGAAAAAAAAATGCAATCAATCCATACTTTATTTTATCTGTGGTAAAGGGATACAGCTACTTACCATACCACGCCTCAGAACTTTTGTCTGAACATCATATTGGAAATGAAGAATGCTTTCTCCATCATTTATGTTAACTAGGACTCATTAGACATGTAATTTCTGTGTATTACGCCCAAACTCACAAACCAGAAAGTATCAGGGCAGGGCATAACAATATTCAAGTTCCACAACCCATGTGATTCTGTTACAGGTTCAAGTCTGAAAATCGTTTTGAATACATGACAAAAAAATGTGGTGCTCATGGGTTTTAGTCACCAGGGCAGAAAGGGTTTAATGTAAGGGTCAAGCCATGCTAAGTTCATGAGGTGTTGTGAAGAAAGTGATTAAAATGGTGAATAATTGACTTTCCAAATATCCCATAAACTGGTTGCAGTTAACATTTTGGGTTAAACTCTATTTGATGCTTAATTTTATTTTAATACAGATCACGATTTCCTTTGCATTTTATCTAAATGTTGATGCTGGTAGATCATTTGAAGGACGTTGTACCATTAAAATTCATTAAGATATCCATATTAAGAAGGCTGAATTTTTCAATGATGTAATAACATCTGAATACACTTAGTTTAGTCAGTGGACTAAAAGGAAGTGCAGATGTATTCAAGGGAGCGAAGCCCTAGAGAGTCTTGTTACAGAGGCAAGTGCAGAGATGGCAAACAGAAATCTCAGAGTTCCTACTGTGAGGTTCTGTGACCTCTACTGATATTTAAAATAATTAAAAATCTCTTGCATGGACATTTATAAAAATGTCCAGAGAAATTACAGATGGAGAATCTTGACCTAATTTTCAGTTTAGATATCTTCCCTTGTATCTATGAATTTATCTATGCAACTAAGGTACCTAAGGCTTAATAACTTCTCATGAAATTTATTCAGTTGAAATGAAGACTGAAAACAACTTCTGCTCCTCTATTAAAAAAAAAAAAAGAAACTAAAGACTGTTTAGGGTATTATTAAGGAAATGCATTTCAAGGCCATGCCTGAATTCTGAAGTATACAGACATTGTATTTCTTGAAATTCACTGAAGAATCTTTTAAGGAAAGAAACAAAAAAGAAACACTAAATAATATGTATCACAACATAATTTTGATTCTAATAAAATGTTACTTTATCCACGTTTCTAAATCTGTATGTGATACTTTTAATTCTTATTAAATTTTATTTTCTTTAATTTTACATTTTTGAAGATGACATCTGCTAACATGAGTATCATGTGATCAATTAGAACACTACCAAAGAGTTTTTGTAGTTACTACTCATTTATTTGTTCTTAGTCTCCAAACGTGACAATCTATGGGATTCTTCCCTGTATGTGCTATTGTAACATGTCTGGCAAGCAGTAGCAAGCAATTACTTAATAAGTATTAGGTATGTAAATTAATGGATAGATAAATAAATATGTGATGATTGGAACTTTCTTTTCATTCTTGTTAATCCTTATATATCCTAAGAAGTAAATCTTAGGGGCTTACTAGTACATCAAAAACATGACATGTCTCATCCTTAACATGTCTCATTAAATACTGGCTACATTCTTCTCACCAGTATGCAAGGTTCACCCAAGGTTCACTGACTTCAACATTTTTCAGATATGCATTTCAGTAAAGTTCAGCTTACATTTCTAACATGTTGGAGACTGGAAAGTGAACCATGTATTTCATTGCTCATGTCTTTGCTTTTAACACTATTATGGTTCCCTCCTGATTCTGAACAGTAAAAATCACAATCAAATTAATATTTATAGTCATAGCTCTACCTGGAGACAAGTTGAGAAAGTCCTAATGTGTTATAACTTTTGAAATATTCTTCAAGGATTCAGAAATGCAAAAGTATATATATATATATATATATATATACATACATATATATATAAATGTATATATATGTGTGTGTGTGTGTGTATTTGTATTTGTGTACATTCTCTAAGAATGCTGTGTAATGATGACCAGTGAGGCAAATGAAGCACACTATCTCTCAGAAAAAAATCTTGTTACTTTTTAATTTTTCCTACAATGATTTAAATAGAAGGTGATGTAAAGGAAGAGAGATTTTTCTGAAAATATTTTTTCATGAAAATATAGTTAAAATAATTTGATTTACTAAAAAAAATGAAGAGCTACAGATATTAAAGGAAACATACCCAAAGAAATGTACAAAATGACCCAATAATACCAAAACTAGAAAAAGGACCCAGGTGTAATCACAGTTTATGTCTATTTAAAAGTTATTGACAGAATGTGTAGGCTAATTTGTTTAGCCATCCAGTCTTAGTCTGGATTTTCTTTGCTGCCTTATTCACAATGACTTCCTATGTCATTTTCAAAGATGGAAATACCCTTTGCCTCCACCATGCCAGATGTCTCTTCAGAACATACAGCATAAAAGGAGAACTACAGGAAGGACATCAGGAAGGGGACGAGGAATTTCAATGTCTTTTAAATAAATATGAAGGATTTGGGCCCTCATAAATCCACTCTGAAACACCTAACCCTTCATCACATGTTTGACCTCGCCTTAGTCATTTTTATTGACACTGAACTGACATAAAAATATATAGTTGGTGTTTCCTAAGCAGCATGTTTAAATATGTTGGGGGTTTTGCTATCTGTTTTGTTACCTGTGTTCTTTTGCTGACCAAACATGTATCATATATTTTTTATGTCCCCAGAATTAATCAATATTAAAAACAAACCACTCCATCTATTACAGAGCTTTATGAATTTGAAGTAGTTAGCTTTCATTTACATGTAAACTCGAGTTGTGTTCATAGGTTTGACATCACAATCCTTTTTTTTCTGCTCTGTTTCTTTCCCACACTCAACTTATTGGAATATAGTTTACCTGCCAATACTGCGTGTGCTGGCAAACATTAATTCTGAAGCTGAACTGGGTCCTATCATTTATTCTTAAAAGGTAATGACTTACAGGTGGTTGCCTTCAATCATTAATTTTATCTATATCTTTTAATAGAAATGTTAGGTATTTTATAATCAGAAATGAATTACAGGGCCAAAATACCATAGAAAACCCTTCTGGAAATCCATGAGCCTTCATAAATACAAAGAAAATGTAATTAAACAAATTGTTCTTAAATAAATGTTCTAGAACTTTAGTTCTCAATCTTATTTAGTAACACACACAAAAACACACAAATAAAACCACACACACACACACACACACACACACACACAACCCCATCTCACCTCACAGATTATTATGCTACAGCACAAGTTGTCTTCAGAATCCTACTTTTAGAAATACTATCATCTACAACTTCTGGTTAGAAATATGGAAGGTTCTTCTTCTCCTCTACAGGAAGGTGTTGCATCATATCACTTGAAGGCTATAGAACTGTGACCATTAATTTCTCCATCTTTTTAATACCCCTGGCTTTAGTTTGCATCTAATTTATGTCCTTAATACAAAGCCTAATCTTAAATCCTGTTAGTATTTAGAGTCAGTATTAATTTCTTCAAAACCATGCTGCTCCCACATACTTTAGAAAAACACATGAAACAAACATGTGCCTGTGCTCACCTGACTTTCACCTTATCTTAAAGTCTTACTGAGTAATTAATAGGTTTATAAACTATAGAGCAAGAATGCATTTTACATCTCTAAAGACTACTAAATTGTCTCTCACAATCATCAATCTCAGCCCAGCAGGGACCATAATAAAAGGGCTAGGATTGTAACAAAAAAAAGAGGTTCTTCCAGATGCTGTACAAGGGTTCAGAACAAGATTTAGACACTATGTGTTCCTATATGTAGACCCAGGGAATTTGAAAAAATTCAGATAAACTGACAAATCAATCCTAATCCAAAAATGCATACAAATAATAATAAAAGAGTGTCTGTATGGTTATATTTTATTTGTACTAAAATGTTATTTGTATGTTAATAAATAAAGTTGCCCGGGGTCAGAGCTATTAGCAAGCCATAGGAAAGCAGGGCAGTGGTGGCCTACGCTTATAATCCCAGCACTTGGTAGGCAGAGCTAGGTAAGTCTCTGTGTGTTCAGGGGTACAGCCATTATTGGATACACAAGCCTTTAATCTCAATAACAATCATGGAAAACCTGGAGGTCTATACAGACAGGCTGTGACAAGGTGGTCATGTGGTTGGGTTTACAACCAATGAGAAGGCAGAACAGAAATTCTATATAAGGACTTTAACACAAAAAGTAGCTCTGGTTCAGAGAGGTAGGACCACCACAGGAGGAAGGGTAAGGTTTTAGCTCTTAGCTCTGACCTCTTGCCTTTCTTCTTTGCATTGGTTCTGTGTTTCTTATTTAAAAAGACGGTTGGGCCGGGCGGTGGTGGCCCACGCCTTTAATCCCAGCACTTGGGAGGCAGAACCAGGCGGATCTCTGTGAGTTTGAGGCCAGCCTGGTCTCCAAAGCGAGTTCCAGGAAAGGTGCAAAGCTACACAGAGAAACCCTGTCTCAAAAAAAAAAAAAAAAAAAAAAGTTAAAAAGACGGTTGGTTACATCTACATGTCTGTGTCCTTCCTTCCCCATAGAAAAATATGACGCATATAAATGATCAGAGGAATCATGAATCATTCAAACAATGAACAGTGTCTTGTCCTCTGTGGTAATAACTTATTTAGGGTATGTTTGTACTGTACTTCTGCAAGCCACCTCAAAGTAAGTAATAATAACAAGAAAAAACATAACAGATATGATTTTAATAATACATATTTTGTTTTTTAGGCTTTGACACTTTTTAAATACACACAGATGATTGTGTATCCCTTTATCTAAAATGCTGTAGAATTTTAAATTTAAGGTATTTTTAAAAAATGTGGAATTTATACATAATTATAATAAGACATCTAAAGGATGGGACTCTGGTTTATTAATGAAATTCATTTCTGTTTCATGCATACCTATACATGCCATTTGAAGATAATTTGATATAATTTTAATTTGTCTCTTTTCTAACATACTTTCCTTTGCATGTAGTTTTGGGGACTAAACCCAGGGGCGTCTACATGCCAAGCACATACTCTTCCGTAGGCTCTATTTTTGACTGTTTTTTCACTGTTACCTTTCCTCTAAGGTCAGTTGTAAAAATTTCTATACAAGGAGCACAAAAATACTTCAATTTTGGAAAAGTTTATAACTTTGATTTTTAATTTGGAGATGTTCTACCCCTATTATTATTTAATTACAAAAACGAGTTGAACTTTATATATGTGTTTATGAACCTGAGAGGTAAAGGCAGGAAAACCAGTAGTGCAAGACTACCTATGGCTACATAATGATTTCTAGGCTGACATAGGCTACGTGAAGCTCTGCTCAAAGCTAAAAACCATATGTCTATATGTTTATGGATATATTAATACCTACCTGCCTAGTGTTCCCTAAGATATGAGACTTTAAATTAACTCCCATTCCTTAACTCTGCGTCACAATATGGGTGTATCTTAAATATGACTGACATTTGTATTGCTCTTGCATCATATTTTTCAACTGTATGTTATCATATGTCCTTTAAATCTTCTCAAAATTGTGCTCTGCAAGCCATATTCCTATTAATAACTCATTTAACAAGGTTTTGCTACACACAGTTTCTCCATATACAGTTTTATGGATCCTATTAACCATCTTTATTCTACCCAAAGTCAAGTGAAAAATAGTAATTCATATATTCTGTTGAGATCATCAATTTCCTCTAGTTTAAATCAGCCCTGCCTCCTACTTGTGTATGCAGATAGATCAGGAAAGAGGACTTCTGATGGAAATGTTGAAATTAAATCCCCATAACAAATGCTTCACGGATGGTACAAAACACCTTCGTTTTATTTTGTTGCTTTATATTTCTTAGAAAAGTCTCAGAAACTGAAAAACAAATGAACAAAGTTACAGATTCATTCTTTCCTGTGTTTGTTAAAGGATAATTATCTTTACTTTTCTTATGAGGCATTCTTCCTTTTTATCCAAGGTTTCATGGAGTGCTTTTGAGTAAAGTATGGTATTTTTCTCAGGAGTTGATATATGTTTTCCAGTTTGATTGTGTTTCTCATTTTTATTCAGAATCTTATTGTTCTCATGGCTAGGGCTTTAATAGTTATTTTACATACTCACAACATTTTAAAATTCTTCTTCTTTGGAAAGTACAACGAGACTCTAGAAATTGCAAAGGCTTTGGCACCTTCAGGAACTGAGTTTGAAACACTTCTGTAGCATCATGAAACCTTTACTTAGTGTGTGGTGGCATATGCCTTCAATCCCAACACAGGCAGGTGGAATTCTGGGAGTTCCAGGCCATCCTGGTCTCCAGTATGCTATTCCAGTTCAGTCAGGTAGGCCTTATGAGACTGTCTCAAACAAAAAGAAAGAAGACAAAACACTGCAATCTTCTTCAGCCTTGGCTTCCGTAGTTTTGTAGTGGTTGCAAATGTCAAATTCCTCAACCAATAATTTCTATGATATGTTAAATGATCCTATGTCTCATTTCCCACCTACAGGATAAAGCTTCAATTGCTTCTGTCTCCATTGTCAACACCTGATGCAGAAGCACCATGTTGTAAGCGTGGTCAGCAGTTACAGCCTCCTACAGGCTCTTCCCTTTTAAAGATGTGTTTGCACTCACAAGTATTGGTGCAAATTCTACTCAGACATGAAACTCTAGAAAATATTGTCACCCACAGACGTCCTCAGTTTTCAAGCAGAGATCTTGCTGTGGATTCTGCACTGTCTTAAGTTTATGGTTATAAGCCCCCCCCGCCCCACTCCCTTCATGCCTTGTCTTTTCTCATTTTCTAGTTTCACTTTAAATTACAAATATAAAAAATAAAACAAATGCAGTTATCTGACAATACTTTAGATTCTTGCAATATTGTTGCTTTCCTCTGTTACCTGCTTTAATTTTTGTTTCCTTCTAACTGAAAAGTTTTGAATAATATGATTTCACCCACTTTATTGTGTTTACAATGTGTTCCTCATTAGCCTTCATGAGAAAGCTTCTACCCTTTCAAACTGTTTTCCCAACTGATGTTACAATGCTGGTACACCACAGATGCATAATTAATATTGTTCAATACAAAAATGAACAAATTTTCATTCAAAGAGGTTAGCATGTACACTGTCTGTCTGGGAGTAAAGCAAATCTCTCTATAATAATATCTGAGAAATTACCTTTTGAAGTATGTCTTACTGCTGAATCAAATCAACTTAAAACATAATTCTAAGATATTGTTATTATCCTTTATATAGGAACTATGCTACATATCATCCAGAAGTGTGGGTAATTATGTTTTGGTGAGCTGTGATAATTCTTTAATAAATGCTAACTGGCTAAAATGTTCCCAGAGATAGATGAAAATTTTAAGCTTATGTCTTTTTGTTTTGTTTTGTTTTGTTGTTTTATAAACCATACCTAATGGCTTGGTTCTAAAAGGTAGGTCTCTGTTAGTATAGATGTTGGTGGAACTCAAATTATAATCCATTACATTCATTTATACAGACAAGATAATCTATTTCATGAAGGAATAAAAAGTTTAAACAACCTGTTATCTAAGTATTTCAAATACTAAACAGAGCACTTAGACTCATACCAAAAATGAATAATTGTGGAGTCCCGGGGCTGAGGAGCTATTGGGAGTAAGCTGCTATTAATCTATATATAGTAAGCAAGATATTAGTATTTGAAATAAAATTATAGGAAAGTCCAGACCAGGAAATAAGATACAGAACAGTGTTCTGGAGACTCTGGCCAAGTGTGACTGCTGGTCTAAGTTGCTTTCCCATGTTTGGTTCTGAATGTAGAATTGTCACACACACCTAAAGAAAACGCTAGTCTCTGCACATTTGTTACCTGTTCCCCAACCCGCCCAGTTGAATCCCCAGTCTCTTCAGATAGACTCTGGCTGACTCTTTGCCAAAAGTTTTCTGTCCCTGTGGAACTTATCTTAGGATCTGAGGACTTTTCTTGATGCGTTGTTATCTCTTTAGGTCCATTTAGCTTCTTTCTCTTGCTGGGTGTTTGAAAGAATTTCTTGAAAATCTGTAAATTCTAAATTAAATGCACATGTAGCAGAAAGAAAATTCTACGATGATAAAAGTCTGATGCTTAGATACTGTATGACACTGAATTTCTCATGCTTAGCAAAGTCCTGCGATATAATTGATGCTTACTGAATACTTTCTAACAATAAACACCCTCTCAATGAGAAGTAGGAACTATCAGACATATTGTTTTAAATGCAATTCACATTCCCAGTTTTATCCAGGCTTACGTGAAGAGATCTTTTCTATGCATCCATTTAACTGACAATCAATCATTTGGTAGATGACCAAAATCAGATTAGGACTCAAATTCTGCAGATATATACCACTTGATATCATGTGGTATGAGATAACTTACCTATGTATTTTAGATATGGTGTTTAAAGAGAATACATAGTGATCCAAAATATTGCATTTGCATTTAGCTATTTAGCAGGACCATTAAAAAGTATTTTAAAACAAAAGGATTTGGGTTGATTTTCTGTGACAGACAATGACTCCTGCCTCTCTATGACAGTTGCTGCTCTCTCGAGGGAATCAGTTTTATGAAATCTACCTTCTGTTTCATATTTTTAAGAAGGTCATAGAAACAGGTGTGATTCTTCCAAAGCATAGTTATACCTCTTTTAATAAGATGCCTTATGAAGTGGAGCTGATTGTTCAGGCACAGTAAAGGGTCCTCTCACTTTGCTTTTTTTTTTTTTTTTTTTAAAGATTCTGGTTGTGTGTATAGAAATCAAATACTGTTGAAACGAATATGCTGCAGTAGATTCTGTGTCTCTATTTACACTAGATTCCATTTTTGTGAGGTACTTTAAATTGTTTTGCATATGCCCTTCCAGTCCAGACCATTTATACTGGATATCTTCAAGACGTTTCCCTGGAGTATTATTAAATTACTCCAGGTGCAAAGGTTCTGAGGAAGCTGTTTCTCTATGTATTTATCCTGAAATGTGTACATTCCAGGTACATGAGTCATTGGAATATGACCTGTACCTTTCTGTGATTATTTTCTAACAGACATTTATTACTGATATTATTTGATAACTATCAACATAGTGAATGATACTTCTCTTTTTAACTATCAATGTAGTGAGTGATATTTCTTTTTAAAGTATTTACTTTTCATGATATTATGATCACTGAGGATGAACTTTGTAATTCCAAAGTGAGTTAGCCATTTGTGTGATATTATGAGAGATGACTAAACACAAATTCTAGCTGGATATGAGTGTATGTGCTTATAACCCCAACATTGGGGTGACTGAGACAGAATGGTTTAAGAGTATGAGAACAGTATCAGTGACATTCTGAGTACAAAGCTATCCTGTGCTATGTATTGAGGCATCATTTAAAAAAAATAAGGAAGGAAAAGAAAAAGAAATACATGTATTTCAAACTTTTTAAGTGCACACTGTATACTTTAGTAACAAGTAAAAAAAATTGGGGAAGTGTAGGAATAAGATAAAATGTAGGAATTAGATATTTAATCATCAACAGATAGAAATGATATAAAGAGCCCTACATGAATTCTGGCTCACACAAAGTTTTCAGAGAGTACAAGGGAGTTGTGTGAACAGTAGTAGATGCCTCACCCAGTCATATCTATGATCCAAACCAATGTAAAACAATGGTTGATCTCTTCGTGGAAGTAAAACTCCAGTAAGCAAGCTGAGAGCACATTCATTAGGGGACACAGTGTGGTGACACATACACAGTAAACACATTCATTCACAGAATAAACCATTCATGGTGATTTGCAAAACTCATAAAGCAAAGAATCAACTTTTTTATTTTGATGTTGCATTGAAGAGGTGAGGAAACATTCCATTGCTTTTTATTCTGGTTTTTTTTTTTTTTTTGAAGATAAGAACTGCAGAAAAAAATCATTAAATCCTTATAAACAGTCAAATTCCACAGGGTCAAACTCCAGATTCCTAGCGATCCAAGCAGCATTCCTGTCGATATCACTATTGAGGCCAATGTGTGAAGTGTCAATTCAATTGACTCTGAACTTGTGTGATGAGTTCTGCATGAGCAATGAACTTCTACTTAAATTCTAGTGCATTTTACAGATTCTGTATGACGTATAAATGCCTAGCTTATATCTGTGGTGGCTGTGTTATCCTATCAATTTTCTGGTCCATGTAACAACCATATCCTTGAACTTGACCTGCCACATTTTGATCAATCTTTGTCTATTAATTCAGGCTAAATAATATCATTGATATTTGCTCAT
This sequence comes from Peromyscus eremicus, assembly GCF_949786415.1. Classification (NCBI taxonomy): domain Eukaryota; kingdom Metazoa; phylum Chordata; class Mammalia; order Rodentia; family Cricetidae; genus Peromyscus; species Peromyscus eremicus. The sequence goes on along the minus strand of NC_081420.1, from coordinate 109,722,343 downwards.
GCAGGCATTTGCACACATGTACACACACACACACACACACACACACACACACACAGAGTGATTTATTCTGCTAATAAGTATCATAAGTGGAAGATGCTTGAAAAGTATGATTCATACTTGACAATTCTGTGTCATGAAATTAAGAAATAAGGCAAATTTTGGACTCTGAAAATAAAAACTGTTAAGGCTGAATGTTTTGATAAAAAACACAGTGCCTAGTTACTTAAAGATGATGCGTTTTATTATGAGAACTTCAGCTTTGCTGTGTGTGAAGTGTGTGTTTCATTTTGTTTGTTTGTTTTCTTTGGTTTTGCTTTGCTTTTTGGTAGACTGAGGGTGAGTGGGAACTTCAGCACTTAGATAAGCAAGAATAGTCTAGAAGGATTTGCCCACTGTTTTATGGGTAGGTTACCCTTCATCCCTTTATAATATCAAATAAGAGAATAGAGCTAGAGTGCTACCTACAGTCCTATTCTTTTCTTTAGGATAAAAAAAATATGACTCTTGTCAGGTAAGCTTCTTGGCAAATAGTAAGTTTAATTCCTAACACCCACATGAGGCACGAGAATAGTTGGATTAACAACTCCAGTGTCATGCTGTCAGCTGCTGTTTATTTAAATTAAAATGTCACCATCCAGAAATAAATTAGGAAGTTGAAAAATGATAAATTTCTTAAACATACAGTACTTCATCACCTGGTTAAAATAAATCTATTACATTTGTGGCTTAGTAATACTTTACATAGGCTAGTTCCATTTTGACATTCAGAGTATAGTGATTTCTGTAGATTTTGTTCTTTAATTATACCCTCTCCCCACCCTCCTTCCCTCCCTCCCTCCCTCCCTTCTTCCCTCCCTCCCTCTCTCCCTCTCTCCCTCTCTTCTTTCCTCCCTCCCTCATTCCCTCTTTTCTTTCCTGCTTTTCTGCCTTTTCATCTTTTGTATCTTTCTGTTTATGTTACCTCACACTTTTATTTGCTGCCCTTCATCTTTCTGTCTTCATTATCTCTCTCTGTCTATGCAAAATGCGTCCCATCATTAAAACTATATATGCCTTATGAGCATTTCTAAAAATTGATATCTATCTTATGTTTACCTAAAATTACACATATGTGTACAGATTTAAAAATCATTACCTAAAGTTTCCTATAAATTACTGGTTTTCTGGGGTTAACATTTAAGAGTTATTCTTTTAAATATAAAACAAAAATGCATGCCTCTCATGAGCTATTTACTAGATTCTTGTCATTTGAAGACTGATTCAAGCTCTTGCACAGTAAGATAATCCCCAGACATGACCCATATCTGATGAATTTTAAGACAATGATTTGGCTTTGGGTTCATAGAAGAGCAGATCATTCCACTTTTATGAGCCAATTTGGTCATAAGTAGGAAGAGAATTAATATCTGAGAAAGACAAATATCCCCTTCTGTTCCCATTTGGATGAGTTTCATGCCTGTGACTTTGTAGATCAAATCAATGCAAATGCACTTGATGATGCAGGTTAATTAAATACGAGACAGTTGTATACAAACATATTCAGCATTAACAACATGGAGATATTTACTTGGCCGGGTTTTCCATTTTCACATAAAAATGCCTCATATTCGGCTGCGAATTCAGGGGCGTTGTCATTGACATCCAGCACTTTAATAGCAACGGGCACTCGGGATATCTGGCTGTGGTTTCCTATGGGAAGGAAAAAACAGCATCAGCATTCAGGGTGTTTCCTTTGAACTTGTAACTCAACTTCCCTCTCTCTATCTATTTCCACCTCCCTTCACTATGATGTTTTCCATGTAATGATTATAAAGTCTGACCTAAAAGTGTTGAGGAAGAACAGCAAGTGCTTCACTACTTTAAAAATAAAAAAAGAGGCCACGAATTAATATTCTAAACACCATTTTCTAGAGCTTACCCCACAAAGGACCATATGTAAAAAAGCTAAGAGAGATTGTGTTTATGAAGTTTATTGATAAAAGTCATTATGTAAAGGAAAATCAATGTATCCAACAAAGATTTATCTGTTCACTGAGGGGAGAAAAGTGCCCATTCTGAGCTCTTACTCATTTTCTAAGCATGCATCTATTAAGATTAAGCCTAAGAAGCCAGTAAAAGTGCAGAATTAAATCACATGTTGAAAAGTTCTCAACAGTCATGAAAAAGATAAAATTTGAGATAAAAATCATATATTTTGTAAACTTTGTGTTTCATTAAAAATCAATCTTAGCATATTTTTGGATAAGACTGGGTTATTATAGTAGTGATATTTTCAGAAATACTTTCATATAAATAAGATTATAGTATTCTAATGTTTCTTGGTCAATTCCTATAGTAGAGAATCTAATAATAACCAATAGTCCTTAGGCTTCTAAACTAAATATAAAGTAAGTATATGTATATATGTATGTGAACAAACACACACACACACACAAAAAAAAAATCTAGTTGCTTCTTAATTGTATTACTGGGTTAGGTAATGACTTCTTGTGTGAGTAATAAATGCATGCAATTTGACTCTGACTGTACCATGTTATAATCTTTGATCTGTTGTAAATTATACAGAATGTAATGGAGAGAGCCAATTATTTATTTGTGTCACTGTGACACTGAATATTTATAAGCAAACAATGAGAAAAGCATGTTTGGTTTTCAATATAAACAAATAGGCTTACATTTAATATCAAACTTCTCTTTTTGACAATTGATTAACAAAAGTCTCTAAAACCTTCAAATATTCATTATTATTGATTAACAAAAGTCTCTAAAACCTTCAAATATTCATTATTATTTTTATTTATAAAAGTGACTTCCAAAGCACACACAAAATAATTAGAACCATGCTACAAATTTTCTATTGCTTCCTAGCTAACCCTTAAAATTTGGATTCAACTAATTATGGAAGCATTACCTAACATTCAAAATTAATTTGATGATGGGTATCTGACATTGACCCCATGGAATTACTCTCATGAAAGTAATGAGATGCAACTTCCTGCAAATCAAGAAAATGACATCAAATACCTTCTAAGTTTTACCCTTTTCACTTTGCCATTTATTATCTAATGAATTAATCCCTTCTCCTCCTATAGAGGAAGCTTGTGGCTCTCTAGTTTTAATGAAATGCAAATTCTAAAAACAGTATTAACACATGTCTCTAAGACAAGAAACTGACATTTCAAATTTTGTCTAGTCAACAAAACTCTGCAAAGGTTACACTTGAAATTCAAAATGATTGTGTTCTTAAAGGCTTACATCGCTTTTCACCCTGACCATGAGTTGGTGCAATGTAAAAAGAATGGTGTTTGCAGCAAACAAAGCTTCAAGCTCTAACTTTGCCTCCTTCGCAGATGTTTTGAGTCATTTTTTTCTCCCAGGGAAATTGAAACTCTAGAGTTTAACATTTTATTGATGAAATTATTGTAAATTTTATAGTGGAAAAAATAAAGGTTATCTCATAAGTACCTGCCATGTTTTTAGGTACATTCTAGCCTGTGCATTTTGTAATTTTCAGAACTATCATTACTGTATATATTTGATTGTTTAGAGAAAATATTTTACACAGTCATAATATTAAAACTTATTCAGTTTTGGTCTTTCAACATGAACCAATTTTATTTCAAACTTTGGGGGCCATATATTATTTTTAGGGACCTAAACACTACCAAGTCCTCAAATGTTTACACACTTGTTTTATTTATCTTGAGTTTGAGCAATGTTTGGAGAATCCAGATATCACACTAAATCTTTCTAATGAATTCCATAACCACTTATAGCTAGAGTTTTCGTGCCTGGCCCACAGTCAGGACAAATCTCTGTTACCCGCCAGTTCCACAGCTGCTCAGACCCAAACAAGTAAACACAGAGACTTATATTGCTTACAAACTGTATGGCCATGCCAGGCTTCTTGCTAACTGTTCTTATAGCTTAAATTAATCCATTTCTATAAATCTATACCTTGCCATGTAGCTCATGGCTTACCAGCATCGTCACATGCTGCTTGTCATAGCTGGGAGTGTCTCCCTCTGCCTTCCTGTTCTCTCAATTCTCCTCTCTGTTAGTCCCGCCTATACTTCCTGTCTGGATACTGGCCAATCAGTGTTTTATTTATTGACCAATCAGCAACACATTTGACATACAGGCCATCCCACAGCAACCACTAATATTTTCAAAATTGCACTTGTAATCTCCAACCCTCCCTGAGTAGTTGTGCAGATTAACCTCACTATTTTTTTTAATTTCGTGTATTTTAACAGCAAATTACTGTTAGTTGTTCATTTATTTTTATAAGACTAAATCATTTTATTTCCTAACACAATTCTTTTGGATATAAATAATCACGGGGAATATCTATTTAATATTTTTGTATTCAATCTAATGATAGCATTGCTAAGTGATCTTCAAAGAGTAAAAAAATTGCTTGTATCAAACAGTCATTAGCAAATCTGTCACTGTAGAGCATAGAAAGTACTGGAAAAATCTACTCTTTAAACAGTGTCAAGATCATTTGCAGTGAGCAGCATGGTAAGACATTGAGCTAGGCTCATTGACAATGTTTGATAAGTCAAAATCTATCACTATGGTAGTTGGTAGTTGCTGTTTGCCCTTTGATTTTGCATGCACACATTTTATATGCAAATACATATATAGAGACTTCTTAGTACTTAAAAATGATAATGTAATGCATGGTCTACATTTTCAATCTCTCTCTCCTCTCTCTCTCTCTCTCTCTCTCTCTCTCTCTCTCTCTCTCTCTCTCTCTCTCTCTGTGTGTGTGTGTGTGTGTGTGTGTGTGTGTGTGTGTGTGTGTATGATAGGAATAAAGATCTTGCACAACTGGGCTAGGAGCTCTACTACTAAGCTACATCAGGATTTTTCTCTTTATTTAGTATTTTTCCTTAAAAAATAAAGGAAAAGATAAACTGTTTCTACTTCATTAAAAAGTGACATTAATGCAGTAGACACAGATGGTAGCCTCAACTATCTTGTAGAAAACAATAGCATTTCAGTGTAACTAAATACAGTTTCAACTACTGATGCCATCATCCTTTTTTCTTTAATGAATCATTTTTCCTTCTAAGAATAAGTTCAAGCCACCCCTCTTCTAAAGAGATAGAGGTGTTATTCCATTGAAGCAATGCCAATGGCTTGAAGCAAGGAGACATTCTTTCGTATGGCAGGGATATGGAGCTTAAGGTAAGGATCTGATTTTTGTGATGAATTTGCTGTTGTCTTTTTGTTTCCTTATTTACTACATACTCTCGTTAAGATAATTTTGCCGAGTCCATACAGTCTGAATAGCTTTTGACCCATGCCTGCACCTGTATTTTAATAAAACTATCCTCTTTCTCTTATGTTATAATTTCTCTCTAAGCCCATAGGAAACGTTACCTTCTGTAGAAAATGTTGTGAAGTCTACGGTAACCATTATTGTCACCATATCATCTTGTGTCTTCCTATTGAACTCACAAGATGTGATAAACTATGTCAACTCCTCAACTTCTCTAATAGTACTGGAGTATGAACACTTATGATTAGATTTAAGGCATAGAAAAGTAATTTAGAATGATCTCATCCTATATTCTAAAGTCATAACAACTGGAAAGAACTTTATTCCTGATGTAATAGTGGCAGGATCTTAGGCTGGGGCCTAACCTTTTCTTTTAAGTCGCCATTTGATCCAATAATTTTTCTCTTCCTGAAAGCTAGAATATTTGGAATGACTTAGAGTGATATTAATAAATATACTCCATTTCTATCATAGAAAGCAGTGAATTGAAATTAATTTAATTGTATGTACTTTGAATTCATTCTTCAAAATTTGAAACATTATTCCTTTAAGACATTTAAAAAATACTGTAGTCCTTTTATGATAATTTTGTTAATATATTTGAATATTCATTTATTTATTCTTCATTGCTCTGTTTATTTCTTCGATATAGTGTATTTCCACATACTGAGGCAAGTCACTGACAATCAACAGGTTCAAAGTATGATGGTTTATTTACAATTTTTTAAGTCCTACAAAGTATTTACTTAGGGATGAACCTTTTAATTTTTTTAAATAATCATCTACTATTAGTCTTGTTTTTAAAAATGTAGGTTTTCTTTCATGTTTAGAGTATGAAGAATATGAAAAAAAGCCCAGAGTTTATTCTGTTATGCCCGGATTTATAGTAGGACCTAAGAATAGGTAAGCTGATGACAAATGAGGAAGTTTTATATATAATCTATTATATATGGAATGTTTTCTATATTATAATTTATTATTTAAAAATAATTATAAAACAGCCTCAAATCTAAAAAAATAAATAAAATCAACAACCAAGTTATGATTAATATCCCTCAAATATTACCTTTATACCTTCTAGATGATTACACATGATTTAAATTACAACTGAGGATTTTCAGCACAAATTTCACACTTAAGTACTAAAGACTCACTTTTATCTAAATTAATGAATTGATAAGATCTCAAATTTTAAAGATATTATAGAGTAATAAAATTAATTAGATATGCTTCTGAGGAAATTATTCATGTCCTTTGTGACTGGCCCCCAAAATGTTTGCCTTTCATCTAATACATAAACATTAAATATAAAGATATTATAATTAGAAACTTGATTAACATTCATTAAAGATTCATTTTCTAAACACAAGAGATGGGACAAAAAGGTCTGGAAGGGAAAGACCATCTCCAGTGGCCATGAAAATCAGACTACTTTTAAAAGATGAAGTGTAGATGCAAAGGCTGAAATAATACCTTTTCTAAACAATTTCTGCAGGTCTATCATTTAACTCCTCAAGACTTTCTGTCTTCTCTCTGTCACATAACCTCATAAATTGACCATCAATTTCATGTTTTTATAATCAAAGGTAATGTAATCTTGCCAAGTGCTTAATTCACGTTACTGGAAATCTGTTTCTAACAGTCAATGAGCTGCTGTGTTTGCAGGCATTGACTGAAATAAACATCCTCGCTTTTTTATACTATGAGAAGAAAGGAGTGATTTGACAAATTAGCTATACTAGTGGGGTCTAATAAAGAGTTCTCGATCCTTCTAGAAGGAGAGGGGTGGTCAGCATGAACACTAAATTATAGTCAAAGAGGAAATGCAAAGTAAGTATTTATAATTGAACACAGGATAAGAGCAGTGATGAGAATTCACAAAAGAAGACGTGAACAGAATATGTGATACAATAGGAAACAACTTAGGAAGTTTAAAATAAAACTTTGAAAATGGCAAGATCTTGGAACATGATTTCAGAGCTAGGTTTAAACTCTTAAATGACTACAGGTAAGACGTTTAGAAATATCTTTGCCCACAGGTGGTATAATCATTTTTTAATAACTAAAGATTGCTTAACCACCCACTGTTATTGCTCAGTTCAAAAACATAGTTAGAATGCAGTTAACTAATGGGCACTCTCAAATAGACATGTTAATGGAAATATTTTAACAGACATTTCTCAATAGCTTACAGCTATGCATGTTTCCTGTGTAAGACAGCTGGGTTGACACAAGGTTCAAACAGAGCCCCTGGTTCTACCAAATACCTATTGAGACATTCTATCCTCTAGTCCACCTAAAGAAATCTGGTGGTCACCAGAATTCTAGAAAAATTTTATTGTGGTATTGTAAGAGAATACAAATAGGAATCATTCCATTTTATCCATGAAATATAAAACATACCAACATAGTACTTTCAAATTAAATTTGACTTTATTCAAATGGGCTTTGGCATCTAAGGATCAAAACCTTTGGACATAGCTTTTCTATTAACCAAGGAGTTCCCTCAGATGAAGAGGAAACATTATTTTTTGTTCCTTATTCAGTAAGCTGAAGACTTTAATATATTTGAAAATTCCTTAAACTCCGAAGAAAATGTCTTAAACGGCAGTATCAGGTGAGTCATCACTCACTTTTCTCTGATTTTCCTGATTGAAAAAAGCTGTGAATTCAGCCTACACTCTTTTTATGTACCAAATAGGAGGAAAGAGTTGGGTCTCTTGTTACATATGTCATTCTTGAGCCTGTAAATAGCAGAACCAAGTATCAGGTCAACTGAACTGATTTCTATGCATCTACAATGAGTCATTTGAGATGGGGTCTCTCCCTCAACCTACAATTTGATCCTTGTTCTGGTCTAGGCTGAAAGAGAACAAGCCCCAAAGGTTTCCCTGTCCCTGCCTTGGTCAGAGCTAATGTCACAGGCTTGTAGAGGTACGAAGAGAATGTCTGCTTTCACGTGAGTTAAAATATATACTTCAACCCCTAAGATTGTTCCTCAAATGCTCTTAACAACTGAGTCATCTTTGCATATCCAATTTCATATTAATTCAAAGTAAATCTATAAAAACTACCTTTTACATTTAAGAGCCATGGATGAGAGTTGATACAGGAAAAATTGGTACTCATGATCATGAAATGATGCTGTTCATTTATTTTTGCCCTGTGTATTTCTACAATATCTATTTTTAATTCTTAAAATATGTTTACAAATTTGTTTTCATTATTGTATATTCTGTGACTAAAATGTCTTTTGGGGTAGGAATGTGTGTATTTACACATTTGGTTTTTCTTTTTCTTTATATGGCTTGATTAGTTTGTCTCTCAATTTTGTTGCTGAATTTGTTATTCAAATTATGGAGTCCTTTCTACATCTCTAAATTTATGCTCGTATTTAACTTACACACCTCTCATCTCTCTGTAGTACAAAAGGCAAGGAAAAATAATGTAATGGGTTTGTTATAATCTCTGTTCATTTCATATCTTCTCAAGCTTCTGTGTAAACATCTCTAAATCTACTTTGTGAACTAAATTTTCATTAATTTTTTATTCACAAATTTTCATATTTTCTTTATGATTGTTGAAAACAATTAATTGAAAATACAATGCAATTCTATTTACATTTCTTAGACATTAGAATGATAATGGAGTCAAGAGTTTCAGAAGATGCATGGACAGTTTTCTAATATTTGATTTAAATGCTTATTTAGTCCCAGATTTCAAAAAGGATGATTCCAAAGCATACAAACACTTACAAATGCACTCACATTATTAGGGAAAATATGAATACTAGAAATGACACAGTAAGCATTGAGTGATATGTCATCTCTTTGATTTTTATAGAATTTATTTGAATACAGATGATTTTAAGAGAAAGAAAGGCAGAGGATAGCAAAATGAAAGCCAGGTTCAGAGAGGACATAGATTATTTTTAAAGCCAGCTGTAAATGTGATTTCAGACAAATGTAAGGATTGTAGTTACTTTTAGGACTTACATGAAATATTATAACCTATCAAATTCTAAGCATCCAGTGTGCCCATGAAAGTTTTGTGTAGACTGCATCAGTTGGCCCAAACTGACTCAAGTCAGGAACCAGTAAATCGGAAGTATGTATCCAGAAGAGCAAGACAAACAGGATATTTAAGTTGTTTTCATAAACATTTTCTCTATACTTTTGCACTAAATCTACGTGCACATTTTAAAATATTTTGATAGTCAGTCTTCATTTTCAACTGAATTGAATTAGGAAACTACTAGACTATTAATGAGACACACCTCTGACTATGTCAATTATCAGAGACGTTTCACTGAGGAAAGTAAACTCACCCTGAATGTGGGATGCACAATTTTGTGTGCTGAGATTCCAGACTGAATAATAGGAGCAAAAGAAGAAAGCCAGCTCAACACAAAAATGCCCTTTTCTTTGCCTCCTTATCTACTCAGGTGTGAGCAAGCAGCCCCAGGCTCCTGCCTTATGCCATGCCAGCCACTGACTACAATCTGGGAACTAAAATAACATTTTTCCTCCATTAACTTGCTTCATGTCCAGTATTAGGACACAGAAAGGGAAATGTCACATAATTTCAACAAATCACTTGCTTAAAAGTGATCAAAATTGTAATTGTACAGCTTAGAACCTATAGACCAAATTCAAGAGGACTGGCATAATGTTTTTGAATTTTCAAAAATCATATTTATTCTTTATAAAAATAAACAACCAACATTTTATTAAATATATACTATATTGAGATTAATTTTCTTATGTATTCACTTTTGTGTAACTATTAAGTTTTAGATTATCTTAGTTTTATGTAAGTAGGTTTTCTTTAATGCTTCAGACCTTGCATTAGATTTTGTTACTACATAACTTAAGGAGTTTTTGTTTTATTTATTTATTTTTTTGTTTTTTTTTGTTTTTTTGTTTTTTCGAGACAGGGTTTCTCTGTGTAGCTTTGCGCCTTTCCTGGAACTCACTTGGTAGACCAGGCTGGCCTTGAACTCACAGAGATCCACCTGGCTCTGCCTCCCGAGTGCTGGGATTAAAGGCGTGCGCCACCACCGCACGGCTTGTTTTATTTTTATTATGCCATTACAAGCAGTAGCTTTATTTTCTGAGTTCTAGCAAGTAAAAATGTGTTATAATAACTAACAATCAAGCAAACTTCACTTACTATTTTAATAGAAGTGACTTTTTCTTAAACACTCAATCATGTTATGCATGGGTAGTAACAATATTCCCCTCCTCCAAGTTTACAGGTGTTTGCTTTGTTCTTTGTGTATTTTACAGCCCTGGACAAATCCTCCTGTATAATTAAATTAGATTTGCAATAGTAGCAAACCTCATCTTACCATGAAACCAGAAATATTTCAATATTTCACTATTATGGATGTGAAATATTGATAGCTTGATACTTGCTACATATGTTTTATAGGATGAGTTTCTCTTCCCTTGGTTGAGTGGCTCTTATTTTGAGCAACGTATTAATATGCAACTTTTTGTATATCTATTGAAATTTATTATATATTATTTTCTCTGTTTTCTGAATTTTAATTTGCACTATTATGTTTTTAAATGTCATGATTTGTAGCCTTATTCTATGAGTAAAATATTACTTTGAGATATTAGTGATTGTGATTTTTCTAGTGCTACAATTCTGTATATTAAGCAAAGATTGCTAATTTTATCTCCTGCCACTATTTGTATACAGTTTTAGGGAAAAGATTAGATTGACATTACCAATAGGATGGAAATGTTCCTTCTTTTCATTTTCAGATTTTATGTCAGTATATTTAAGCACTGGGGTGTATGTGTTAAGTGTTTGGAATATACTGTATTCAATTGATAAAAATACATCATATATATATATATATATATATATATATATATGCTTTAAATTTTCTCATTCATGGTAAATTTTAAAGGCTAAGCTTGTTTTAAACTAGGTCTATATCACAAGTGTTTGGAAAGTTATTGACATCCATGAAGCTAATGGAATAATTCTAAGCAAAAGCTAGATCATGGGTGTTTGAGTGGTATAGTTGCAGACCAATTACACAAACACCAATGATATGCTATTTAATGTATGATAGTAATAACATATACCACTTAAAATTCCCTCAAAGTCTATATCTACTTTATTCACAAAAGTTAACCAATAGCCATTGGCTCTTTTTAAATTTCAATATTATGCATTTGTTCCTCATCACATTGTTTTCTATTACATTTATTTTCACTTTCCAGTGATTTTTTTAATCTGTTTTCTCTCAGCCTCTGTGAAATAGAGGCTTAGATAATTGATTTCCACAATTTATTCTTCTATGATACAGACACATAAAGTTCCTACCCCATCAGGTGATGCGTTAACTACACCCTACATGGTTTGTCAAGTCAACATTTTGGTATTGTTTGATTTTAAACAACTTAATTTTCTTTGGTGTTTTATTCTATTTTCTAAAGGATAGTCAAAAGTTTATGGTTTAATGTCTGATACTGAAGAATAACATTTTGCAATTTAATTTATCTATGCTAAGAAGATGTCTCTGCATGTGTCTATGCCAAGAAAACGTCTCAGAAGTGCATGGGCCACTTCAGAAGGATTTTGGGTGATGTTTCAAATTAAGAATAGTCTTTTCCATAATTTTAGTTTCATATTTTACAACTTAACTAAATAAGTATATTAATTATGATATTTTAATGTTCTCTACCTCTGGTATGTTTATCTACATCTGTCGGAAGACGTGTAACTCCAATAATCTAGAATTTGATATTTCTTACTGTTCACTGTGGTTCTATCAATTCTTAACTCTGTGCTTGGCAAATCCATTGTTAGGTGAGTACAATGTCAATAGCTTTGTTCTGCCTCAGTGACCGCAGTCATTTCTCCTCATGAAACTTTTCCTTGACTTTCAGTAATATTTCTTTTTCCCCAGTTGACAGCTGCACTGCTTTCTTGGTTTGAATTGTATAAGTTTCGTATTCCTTTTAATGCTTACTATACTTATATTTAAAATCCATTTATGAATAGAAGTGAGACTTGTATATCAGCTGCTTTATAAAATCTGGTCTGACAATTTGTCTACTAATTGAAGTGTGCAGCCTATAGAACAATGACAGCTTACATGGCTTCAGTATGGGTGTTACAATTTCATACTGTTTTCTGAGACATTGCCCTTCAGTTTTCCCATAATACCCCTGCTGACTTGCAGCTCTTTCCTCCCCATTGGCACATTCCTTCCTGGAAGGAGGAGGGAGCCCAGTAAGACCAGGGAAGTGATTTAAACTTACAAGGCCTTGTGATTTCTAAAAGTTACAGAATCGAACTCTTCCCCAACATTGCATAAGTGACACTTGGTAAAGAGTTTCTCTCAGTCCAACTGCTCCCTGCCGATTACTCAGGAAGCTCCAGGGATGTGGCTTCCAGGTGTCATCACTCAACCTGGGATGGGATTTTCAGTGATGGAGTTGCCTTTAAGACATCCATGTTGCTGTGACTATACCCTGGTCCATCTTCTTGCAAGTAACCTCAGTAAACACAACTTTCAGTAAGCTAGATTTAAGTCATACCATTTGTGTGTGTGTGTGTGTGTGTGTGTGTGTGTGTGTGTGTGTGTGTGTGTGTGTGTTTGCTTGTCTGTTTTGTTTTGTTTGTGGTCAATCTGAGATGCCTGTGCAGGATGAACAAAATTCTGTGCATTTCTTTCCACGAAAAGCCATAAAACATCTCCTATTTTATTTCTGAACAATTAATGTTTGTTATGTCATTTATCCCACTATCCTTTTTTAAGAAATATGTTAATATTAGTCTAGTGAAAATACTAAACATAATATACACAGATGGATAAATAGAGAATAGCAGACAGCGGATAGACAAATATACAGACAGACAGACAGATCTCTTACACAGTACATGTTATATGTACTTCAAATATTTATGTGCAGTGTAAGAATGTTGGTAACCCATTAATTGTTAGTGACAATTTGTTACACCCTTTTTTTCTGTGTCATTGTTATTATATATGTTAATTTTACTTTTAATTTACATCTAATGCATGACATTCTTAAGGGAATAAATAGTGCTAAATTTAGGACTCATTTCAATGTTTTTTCCTTTCTCTGTGTCTTTATTCCTTATCACTAGCTGCTTGCAAATATTGCCTTTGTCTTCTTACTTTATACTTGATCACAGTCAGAGAGTTTGTGGGACATAAGCCAGCATCATGGTCATAAGGAAAATACACAATCTATCTGCTTCATCTTAGAGCTTAATAAGCTCATAATTTTTCTAAGAAAATGAAATTGTAAATCGTGCTGTCCTTGTGGAGCAACTGGCAAAAGACTGTTATAAAATAACTCTACTGCTCTGTGAATTTAAGGAACATTGTGAGAAGTACAGAGTCCAGAGGTCATCATTAAGACTATGTTATATTTAGTTAATGCTCTAAAAGGCCAGATCTATCTCTTGAGACTACACTTCCTCGTTCCCTGCTTGGACTACAATGAATTCTGTATTCTTGTGCCAGTGAATAAGATATATGTAGCATATTGGCTTAAATAAACACACATAATTCAAGATAAATGATTAGAGGAGCTGGACAACATAACTGTAATGCAAGCTACTACCTTAGTGACATGTGCATAACAATAAAGTGGATACTGTTGATTTATTACCAGATGGTAATATCAAATGGATTGAATATATGTGGATGTAAACACAGATATACATGCAGATATATTTGTACATCAGTCTTTCCTCCAAGCCATCTGTTTATGTATATTAAAAAGAAGCCAAACTAGAATATTATATATCTTTGTCATGCAATTTAAAATGACATATTGAGTAAAATGTGCAAAGCTATAACTAATGGGTAGTACTTTTTAATATACTTGCAGAGTCAATAAAAAAGCCTACAGATGATACTATTTTGTTTCAAATGTTTGTCATACTTCTATAATATTTTAGTTGTACTTAAAATGTAGATGCTAGCTGCACATACCTCACCTAGTTTATTGGAGAAGAGTTATTAAATTAACTTGGACCAGCATGCCTATCCTGCCAGTTTGTAATTCAGATAACAGAGAAGCTGAGAAGCACAAACCACATCCAGTTTGTATCACACAATATGAGGATGACAAGTACATTTGGTCATCAGAGTCTTCAGTATTGTTTACAAAATAATGCCCAATCATAGCAATCCTCCCAAACTGCCAAAGCTTTATTATCTTTCTGAATTTACAGAGGATGTAGAATGTTTATACATGACCCACTAAATGCCTTAATTTGTAAAAGAAGAAAAATGTTTTTTCTTAATATAGTAGCGTAAAAATTAAAAACGAGAAGTAAAAATATGTAAGAAATGTGCCCTGCCAGCAATAACAAGCTGTTGTTGGCTTCTGCAATTTTACTGTTGTGAATCATCATTCATGATGTCTCCTTTTTGACATAGGTTGGCATAATTTGAGCAAACTTTTGAACAAAGTTATTTGAGTAATTCACAATCTAATATATCCACGTAGGTTGGCTTGTTACTTTTATTGTGACCATCAGTTTTATGTAGAACTTTCTCCATGAGGTCAACAGAGCCAACCAATGTAGAGTGAATCATTTTGACTGAGTATCTCTATGTCACTGGGCTATAGCAGAACCATACTGCAGGCCTCAGCTCTTTTTTTTTCCCCTCTTTCTGTAAGTCTTCCTCTGAAAAAACTGATGGTATAATCCTACTTGCCAATGGAAGCCTTTCAAAGTTAGTAATAAATGCACAGCACATCAGAAAGTTATCTATGTCACCATTTTATACTTGATATTGTAGATTATTCATTCATTGGCGCCATATTCACCCATTATGTTTTCCCTTCCATAGGAGTTCTACGGCAAAACTAAAATGATAATTCTCTCACAGAAATGATTCTACTTGAAAGATATGTTTTCTAAACTCTGTTCATTTAATAAATATTTACTTCATATCTACCAGTAACACAAATTCTTGTAGAGATGAGAGATAACGCATAGAACTAAAAACAGCAAAGAGGACTTTGAAGTATAGATTAAAGTTATAAACAGAGGAATGTCTTCCAAAAGTCCAACTAGCACGTAGATATGGATACCAACTAATGTCCTGAGTAACCAAGCAACTTCCAGAATCTTAAATGTTAGAAGTTGTCTTCTGTTTCTTGTTTTATTTTGTGCTAAACTCTGAAGTTTCTTCTTTATTGACCCACCTTCCTCTGAGATCTTTAAAAATTGCTGTCAAATTCTACAAGTATATATTTCTCTTTAGCCATTATGCCAAGAAATTTAAAACATGCCATATTAACAATTTTGCAAACATATTTAGTATTTTACTGAGCAAAGAAGGAAAGTATAAAACTTGAAGGACATTTTGGATCACTTCAAGGACGCATTTTTCTAGTACAGCTTCTCAGGAGAAAAAACAGTCACCATCCATAGTAGTAGGTTTCTGGTACCTGACACTTTGTCCTAAACAAGTAAAACAACCTGAGAGAGCAAAGGACATGTGGTAATAAGGTAGGCTTAAATATTTGTTCTAATCTTTCAATAAAAGCAAGTATTGCTTTTTTAATATGACAGTTTTAACTACCAAATTTGAACTGGAAAGTCATATCTAAGGATTAACTAGTAAAACAAGATCAGTGGTTTTCCATCACAATTATTTGCTGTATTACAATTCCTTGTCATGTAGTCACAGTGATACACCATTTCCCCTATAAGTAGGTTGGCCATTGATTACTATATGCCCTTACCAACTTATTATATAACTCTGATTGGTAGAGATGTGGCCCCACAATTCACTACCCAAAACAAAGCCCTCACACTACATGTAGCCAGTGAGTTCTTTGCATGGTTTCTCATCCCTGATATTCATATTAACCTCTAATTAACTGCCTGAGTGCAACTCAGAATTGTAAAATTTCAAATATTGCCTATGAAGGCACTTTTTTTCAGAAATATATGAGAATAGCTTTAATTTCTTTCACGTAAACCTTCATTATAATTTCTTCTCAGGAAATTGTTGGAATTTGTTCAACACTAAAAGAATTAATTGCCTAATATGTTAAGGCAATTAAACAAATCATTTCATCATCTGAATGTCAATGAGTATAGTTTTAGAGTAATAGAAAAGGCTCACCAAGGAATTAATGCAAGAAGAAGCTAATAATGATGGATGTGCTGCTTGTGGTTACTATATACGTATACATACGTGTGTGTGTGTGTGTGTGTGCGCGCGCGCGCGCGCGCGCGCGCGTGTGTCTGTGTGTCTGTCTGACTAAACTATAGATAATGAAACAAACATAAAGAGGAATTATATTACTTTCCTAGAGTCAGACAATTAATAAACATCCATGAAATACCGGGATCCGATTTCAAATGTGCCCATCTCCTGATTACATTCAAAGCTCTTGCAGTTGTATATTTCTCTAAACTTAATCTGATATGGACACAATAAAAGTTAAATTGTAAAATCATACTGTATCAGAAGGAATTTTCTTCTAGAAGTGTCTACAAGGAAAATACCATAATTTGTTACAAATATTTTCTGTTGTGTCTATTAAACACAAAAGAGGAGAGATACTTTAAACTAAGTAAAAGAAACATTAGACTCTTCAAAACCATTACCTTAAAGGAAACAATGCCAAATCTACCTGTAAGTGATAAAACAGAAGACATCACATATTTATGTCATAGTGTATGGAGAAACAAAGCTGATATTGACCTGGAAGTTTCACCTCTGGCTCACTTTCAGAGTGCTGCATGGTGATACAAATGCTACTGCGAGAGGAACTAATCATTAATTGTCTATGTCTTTGAACCTTGCAAATGATAATAACCACCTGAATGGAAAGTATTGCTCACATGTGCAACAGTGGCAATGCTATAGAAGTAACCAACACTATTTGGTTGGATTTACAACGTGTTCAACAAGATAAAACCCATGCCTTGCAGTTAACAAGGTCAAGAACCTGTGCTTACACTGGTCTTAGTTCCTAAGGGAGAAGCTGTTATTAACACTCTGCTGACAGGACACAGGATTAAACTAACTTCTACCAGCTTATAATTACACCCATTGGTCAGTACATCTTTCAAGCCATATCATAGAAGCTTCTTTTTTGCTGAAGGTGGTATTAAGGCAGTACACAAAACTGTTTAGGATGCAGAACATCAGTGACTACAGAGTGCTCAGCCCTAAATGCAGCATCTACATCACGTGTCCATTCCCAAGGCTCGGAGATAATTGCATAAGAGGGCAAAGAAGACTGTAGGAGCGAGAGGCAGTGAAGGAGAACAAGGAAACAGGATTCTAAAGAAAATTTGATCATTCATTAATAAATTTCTAGTATTTTATAATATAAAACTGCAGATTTCATGTTGGAAATAAAGGGGATACTGAAACAGTATGGTATGTAGTCTATGCTCTCAATAGCATTAGTCTGGAAAGGGAATGGAAGACAGTTCTAATCGCGAGTTGTTTCAAACTGGGCCCTTTCAATTCTCTGTAGCTTCTGTGACATATTTTATTTCCAGAAGGAGTTGTAACTTCATCTGGACCTTGAAGGAAAAGCAATATTTTGGAACGCTAATACATGACAACTACCGTTAAGAAATGGAAATAACAAAAAAAAAAAAAAAAAAAAAAAAAACACAGAAAAGCAAGCATGACGTGTAAATGTGAAGAGGCAAGGTCCTCCATACCATGCCTGAGAATCCTGAGTGAGGCGTCAGGAATCAAACAGAACAGATACAACCTCATCGTAGTTGGTAAAGAATTCATAGCCTTTTATTTCAGAATGATTTCCTTAAGTTTAAAATCAAATGGATACATGATATTTTGATGGATGTTAGGTAGTATAATAAATAATTCCACATTTAAACTATTTATTCATAAACACACTTTTTGAGGATTTGCTCATATACAGAACTTTTCATAGAATTAAAAGTGATAACTAAGACAGCACCAGTACAGATTTTATGAGATAAATATAGCTTGACTCTTTAAATTATATAAGTACAGACTACATGATGCATTTTATAATTCAGATCCCGTTAGTGGAGACAGAAGTGTGGATATGTACTGTAGGGAATGAATAAAATGCTAAGTGAATATGTGTTGTTGACATGGGCAAAAGCATGTCAAGGACCAATGCCTCAGCCCCATGGGGATGGCAAAGCTTCCTCTGGTCCCTGTGTGAATGTTGACAGTGTGTGCCGAAAGTATCTATTGCAGCATTTTCACCCTGGATGTTTATGTCCTGAAGATTCTTCCCCTATAGAGACTCTGGTACTGAGGTTAGCTAAGCCAGCCTTTTTGTTCAGCTGTATATAATTATTCTGCCTCATTGTTTACCTTTATGTAATAACCCACCCCTTTGTTCAGCTGCATGAAATAACATCACTTCTCTGTTCAACTGCATATAATATACACTCTGTGTTTCCAGGGTGCTACAGCTTCTCTCTTAGATAGCCCTGTCCTCCTGATCCCAGAAGCATCTCTGTCTCCATCTTCGTCTATCTGTCCCTGCCCCCCCAGTGTGTGTGTGTGTGTGTGTGTGTGTGTGTGTGTGTGTGTGTGTGTGAGAGAGAGAGAGAGAGAGAGAGAGAGAGAGAGAGAGAGAGATTTCCTCATTCCCTCACTTCCCAGTTACAGCAATCCCTGGAGCCCTGTAAGGACACAGCACCATACAGTGACATAAATGCAGTTTGTAAGGAACTTGGCAGAGTGGAGGCTATGAACTGCAGTAATAATGAATAATGATGATGACACAATAGTGGGAGCTTTTTATTTCCTCCTCTACCAGGTGTCACAGTGCTATCATTCTGCACTACCTCTCATTTTACACTTAGTTAATGAAAATGAAATTAGTGTAATGTAAGTGTATTCAAGAAGACACTGAATGAGCTTCTTACACTAAATATGGGTGAGATATTCAACTTTTCTGGACCTTGGTCTAAGGATTTAAATTGTACTATCTCTATCATACATGGTTCTAGAAAAAGTCTTTAAGTTTTCATAAAAAAACATCTAGCTATCATAAAGTCTGGACCTATGCTTTGCTCATAAATATTGGTTGATAAATGCATATGAAATTGGTAAGTTAATGAAAATGTAATCAATTCATCAGTGGACATACGGATGAATAGAAGAATGGTCAGCTTATTCAATGAGTCGCATGGAGAATACTACTTGCAGCAGTTTATGTACTTTATGGAAAATTTTCTAATTAAAAAACTTAGGTCATAATGATAATATGTGGCAAATAAAACCACTATCACTAGAAGGAAAGTTTGTGACAGCTAGGATAGCTAGTCAAGATAAATTCAGGCTTGTAGAATAGAAAATATTGATCAAATTGCCAATTGTTTATTTGTCAGTGGGTGAGCAGTAATTGTAAGATGTTCATAGTTTCATTAAAAGATAAAATTTGCATATAAATACTTGAAAGACAATGAAATGAACTGTGTGATTTCATCAACACATACATAGCCATGGGCATATTGCATGTGCTGATGAGTTCATACCTTTAAACATTACTGCATAAATACCAATCTATAGCTTTATATGTATGTACACATGTGGATATATGGCCATGGTGGTAACATAATTCTATACCTCTTTCAGTTAAATATTTCAAATCATCAGGAATAATGTAGAAAATTTAAAATTTTTATTTTAGTTAAAAGATAAATGCATATAAATTATACTAGCAACACACATTGTGATATCACTTAGGAATATGCTTATATTTTTTCTTAGATGGTAAGAGAAATTTTCAATTTAGGATACATGCTAAATTGTTAAAATTTTGGAAAAACCATTGTAAAGAAACACATTTATTGGTTGCTGATAACAGTTATTTCCAAGTTTTAAGTTTATAAAAGGGTTTTTTCTCTTTTTTTTTTTTTTTTTTTTTTTTGGTTTTTTGAGACAGGGTTTCTCTGTGTAGCTTTGTGCCTCTCCTGGAACTCACTTGGTAGCCCAGGCTGGCCTCGAACTCACAGAGATCCTCCTGGCTCTGCCTCCCGAGTGCTGGGATTAAAGGCGTGCGCCACCACCGCCCGGCTTGTTTTTTTCTCTTATTATTTATATAATGTCTGTATTATCCATGTATCATATTTTTGTCATGAACAGTGATAGACTTTTGGTGTTAATGAATAGAAATCATATCAACATTTTATTCTCAGTCTCACAAATACTGACATTTATTAATTTGTAGCCCCTAACATTTGAGATGTAAGCAATATTTAGTGATGTCTTTTCTGCCACATTTGCTTTCAGGACTTTCACAAAATCTGGAGAATTTTTCTATTGCCAAATGTTTCAGGTAAATTTGAATTTGTGCATTATCATCTCCTTTTGCAACTTCACTTTCAAAACCCTTGAAAATACTTTTAAGGAATTCCTCAGAGAAAAATATAATACAGAAAACCACTAGAAAAGTAAAAGAAATCCCAAAGTACTCTGGGGGGTATTTTCCATTTAGATTTTAGAAGCTTACACACACGAGAGAGAGAGAGAGAGAGAGAGAGAGAGAGAGAGAGAGAGAGAGAGAGAGAGAGAGAGAGAAAAGCAGAGAGACAGAGACAGAGAGATAGACAGAGATACAGAGACAGAGACACACATACAGACAGAGGCACAGAGAGAGAGGGGGTAAATATATACATTCTGATAATGATTATCCAATGAGTCAACACACACAAACACATGTCTTTATATTCTGATACATTATTATATAATGCAGCAACATACATACATGCAAACACAGATACGCACACTACTGTGTGCACTCTGACATGATTATCCAATGTCACTTACTGAGATTTATCTTCACTTCTGCCTCTGTGAACATAGACTCCCCTCTTCAAGCAACAATTCTTTTTTGGTGGCATATTTAATATAATGTGCTGGGGCACCCGTTGTGTGAGAAATACACTGTCTGTGTTTCTATTTCCACACATTCTGATCTCTCAACCAAAAGCATTCCAACACTAATCCATATTGAGATCAAATTAGGTGTTTGTAAAAAGCATACTTTATTAAATTTCATTGAATAAAAATGTTTTGTTTTTGTCAATGTGATTCTTCATGTCTGAGGATGTTGATGAACTGAGATCCAACCTCCTGTCTACACTTAATTCACATTATTCTGCCTGATTTCTAATAAGTGATTCTACAGATGCCTGAAGTTTACTGTTAGACTAAGCTTATAGATCCCCAGCGTTCTTGATTAAATAGTCATCCTTGTCAATATTCATCTTTTTATTCTATTTGCAGTAACTATTGTATTGATCATCACAGACTCCTTTGAACTAAGAGTGACAAATATTATTAACATTCTTAACTTACCAAACAAAGATAAAAGAAACTGAATGAATTTGAGAAACATCCAGCTCACTGGCTGCTTAAACTGCAACACTAGTCCTTCTTTGAACTTCCTATTTGTGATCATAAAGGCCTAGAACGTCAAAATGGGCCTTTTTAGCGACAGATAAGGCACACAAATGTTCTTGACCTTGTCCAACGCCACACAAAGGAACACAGGCAACTAAGGAATGCTGAGAGCAGAAGAAATAGTGTTCAGAGAAGAGCACACTGGTTATCTTGTATCTAATGCTCACCCCTGAAAACATACATTTTAGGAACATCATATAATGTGTGTGTATATATACATATATATATACATATATATGTGTGTGTGTATGTATATATATGTGTGTCTGTGTGTGTATTTATATATATATATATATATACTGTGTATGTATGGATATATATGTAACAGCAATTAATAAGAAAACAGGCAATACATTTAAAAAAGAGCAAGAAGGAGTATATGGGTTGGCTTTGAGGGAGGAAGTGGAACTGGGAATGTGATATAATTATACTGTATCTCAAAAATAAGAGAAAAAAATCAATCCATAAAACATTTTAGCTATTATTTTTGTTTAAAAATATTTTGAGAATGTAAACTACATCTTGTAATAGAGTGCTTTCATGTTTTTCAAATCAATATGACAGTTTTACAATTTGGCTTCCAAGTTATTTGACGTGTCCACAAATATTCATGTGGCTGTCAGTATGTATGATAAAAATGACATTGTGCCATCTCTTAGTAGGCAGTCTTGAGAAGCCCATCATTTCTCATTCTGGTTCCATTGAAATGGATCTTTTAGAACCTGGACAGGAACAACAGGTGACGTTTGTTGAGGGTTTTGTTTGGACTTCATCATCCCAAACCATCTCCTGGAGAGATACTTTAAAGCACCAGTTTGCAAACTCTATGAGTGGAACATCTTAGAAATGCTAGTCAATGATTTTCCGACAATCGAGCTGATGTCATGTACTTCAAAGACAAGCTGATTCTGATAAGTCCTGCCCATGTTTCAGAATTTTAAGTTCAACAGTGTTGCTGTTTTATCTCATAAAGTTCCAGGGAATTGTTTGTTGTGCAACAGTGCATAACCAAAACAGCTTTTAATGACTGGATGTAATTGCTACTGCTGTAATGACAAGTTAAAACATGTGGCATTAGCTGAGGGACCATGTGGCAGATAGGAGATGGATGCATTGAGAAGCTAGTGAAAATCAAAAAAAGAAAACAAAACTCTGAGAGAATATTTGTGAAGGACAAATGTATGGTGAGGAAGCTATTGGTGGTGTCTTGTTATGATGTTATTTAAAGTAGAGTATATTCTTGAAAATATGAAGACAAGAGCCTTCTATGTGTAGTTGCTGAAATTTACATAATGCTACCTGTTGATAAAGTCTGGAAAGAAGGAGAAATACTTAATGAATTTGATGATTTCATTAAAGTGTTTCTAGGCAGAGGCTGAATATTAAAAGTGCCATATGGCTTCTTCTTGTTGCCCAAATAAAATGTGAATGAACAGAAATGAGTTAAAGAGAGAACCTGCCAATGAACCTGGACCAGCTGAATTGAAAGGTCACACGCACGCGCACACACACACACACACACACACACACACACACACACACACATATTCAGAAAAGAAAATTTTTTCATAGTATGAGTTTTAGCTTTTAGATGGAATATAGACTAGGAAAATTGTCCTCTGATGTGAAGATGTCAGAAAGAATTGAAGTTCTTCATGTGTTCTATGACAAAAGCTCTCAGAACCTTATAGGAAGTGAGTGTCTCTCACTGACTCCCTGCTATCTTTTGAGCTCTGATCATGAGTGTTTCATACTAAGAAGGCTTGTCCTTGAGATCTGTGAATGTGACTTTTTTTTAATTAACTGAATTATAAATGGATGTATGAGATTGTTAGAGAGTCTTTAAAGGAAACACAGTGCCACTGATTAAAAAAGAAACTGCAATGGGAAAACATTAGGCTCTCACTTATAAACCCAAAATGTGTTGAGAAGACATCTCCCCACTGCAAAGGGAATTTATAAATGGATAATAGCAATGATCAAGAAAGTAAAACCAATATTATTGAAGATTCAGCTAGGAGTTTGGGAGAGTAAATAAGCTGGAACATGTTAATCAAGGAAGGTAAGACATGCAGTAATTCAAATTCCAGAATTGTCCTTTACCACTGACTAGTATATGACTTCCTGATACTTCCATATTGAAAGATGGTGTCTCTACAATTATCCCTATCCAATGCCACCCCTGGACTCTGAACATCTGATATGCTTAAATGTCTACTTAGAAGCCGAGCTGTGGTGGCACATGCCTTTAATCCCAGCACTTGGGAGACAAAGCCAGGCAGATCTCTGTGAGTTCGAGGCCAGCCTGGTCTACACAGCCAGATCCAGGATAGGCACCAAAACTACACGGAGAAACCCTGTCTTGAAAAAAAAAAATGTCTATTTAGTTCAAAGATCTTCAGTTGAGAAGAGCCATGCTCCAGGTATTTGCCTCCTCCAACACCTCTAATAACAGGTATTTATTTGATTTGTATGAGGAAACCCTAGACATCAATCTTGCCATTGATGCTACAGTGGAGTTAAACTATCAGGATGTTCTTAGCAGGAATACATATAACTGTAGCCACAGATGGGTTTGATTTATCTGAAAATGTGGCATAAAATTCTTTAAGACTGATTCTATTGACTTGCTTCCCTGGAACGTGGTGTCTAGTCCTGCTTTTGCAATTAAAGTTGGCAGAAAGCACATGGTGTCAGCTGACTAGCCACAAGAAATGACAGGTTTTGTCTTTATCACTTACATAACAGTTTTACTTTTGGAAATCAGACAGCATGGATCACAGAGATCATGACACATTTTAGAAGACTCTTTTCGAGATGAATAAATACAAGCCTCAGTCTGTCTTATTTGAATGAGTCCCAGGAATCACCCACCCCTTTTATCACATTCTGTTAGTGGACACCGAGTGACTAAGAAATACGATGACCTTGCTGATAGGCTTAGCTTATAGAGTTTAAACAAATAAATTGATTCCAGTTGTTTTAAACCTGTTGTTTTGTCTGGGGTTCATTTTTTTATTCAGTATCAGATATTTGTAAAATAATTTTGATACCATAACTTATGAAAGTGAAGCTTCTAAGTATTTAAGTAGTATGTCTAATTAGATTTATTAGGCAGTATTGACCACTTGCCTTATTAGTAATGGGTAGTGTAAACATAGTTTCGTGCATGAGGAAGAATAAAAAATTGCTAGTGAGCCACCTAAAATTTTAACGTTAAGTAAATAAAAATAATTTGAAATGTGTATTTATAGTAATTTTAATGTGAAAAACAATTAACATTATTCTATTCATATGACTGGTCTTTGAAAAGGAGAAAATACACAAAAATGAATTTTTTTATTGTCATTTGTGTTTTAAAGAAAAAAAAGGTAATTTTAAATTATATAAATTTTAAAAAGCTGTCATTAAAGTATGTGACAAAAAATCAGACACCTGTCCATGATATTCATTTTCACATGATGTTTCTTAAAGCACACATCAGATACACATGATGTGTATGTAAGTTTGTAATTTCTACTTAAATCAATTCTTTTAAGAGAAAGATAACTACCTTTCTGTTTTAACTCAGATCATCTTTGATCAGAAAAAAAAATGAATACAGTAGAAAAAAAATTGGCATGATCAATGTTCCTAATACTAATACTTCATAAATATTTTATAATCACTTCTTCCCCCAAAGTTGACACAGATTCCATTCTTACAGGATGGATAATTAACCCTTTGATTCGGAATCAAGTTAAGATTTAAGAGATACATACAAAATTTACTACTAACACTTACTCTTTTTAATGTCTTTCATATTAAGACCTAATTTCCATACATATACTTTAAAATTTGGACGTTGGAAAGAATGATTCACTCATATGATAACCTTATCTATGAATATTCTCTGAAACTAGAGGATTTACTTATTTTGGTCAACATTTGAACAAATATTAGGATCATAGAGTGAGCTTATAAAAACATAAATATATTATCTCTTATTTTAATACATATGAATTCACTGCTATAATCCAGGAAATAGCAAGCCTTAATTTTTCACATGAAAGCTACATTCTTCCACTGTGTAATATTCTCAAAATGATAACATTGTAAAGATTGGGAAGAGATTAATGGTTCTAAGTATTATGAAAAAATGTGACTTGGGAAGAAGGCAGTTTGTGGGGTCCCTGGTGATGGCACTGTGTTTTAGTCATTGTGAATTGTGCACGGATTTATACATATGATAAAACTGAGTAGAGATAAGCATAAACATGAACACACATACCATACGAAATGAAAAGGGAATAACTGTATGAGCCCAGTTTCATGAATCATATGAATACCCTGACTGTAACATATTATAAAATTCAAGGTATTAACACTGGAATAATCTACCTGAAAAGCTCAGAGAAATTTGTATTATTTCTTCCAATTACAAACAAATACACAATTATCTACAAGAGAACATCTCATTCAAACATATCCTGATTATCTTATTTCTTTCAATATTTGAAAAAAGTATTTCCAAAATTCTGTCTAGAAGTTTCAGATGAAGGAAGGCTAGGTTCAAGTCAGTGTTTGCAGTAAATGGTTCAGCTGCAGGAAGAGCAACTCTGAAAAGCATCTTTAATATGTCAATTCTCAGTCTCCAATGCAGATGCCATGATGCAATGCATGCAGAAACTCAGAGAGAGGAGCCAAGTAATCTGTATTTTACAAATCTCACCAGGTAACTAAAACACCTGCTAAGGAATACACATCTCAAAGGGTTTTTTGTTTGTTTGTTTGTTTTGTTTTGTTTTTGATAACTATTAAATGTGTGCATACCAACAAATATGTTTTAAATATGAATAGAGCTTTGCTTCTATAGTTAATCGGCTGATTGGCAACACTAGCATCACTACAAGCTGATTAGATATGGAGAATCTGCACCCCAAACTTAGGGAATAAAAATGTGTGTTTTAACAAGATCCCCAGATAATTCTTGGGTACATTCAGCTTGAGAAACAGTGACTTCAGATATTTTCCTATCACATACGCTACGCATCCCATTGTGATGCAGCTGTGCTTCTGGTGAGAATGAGGTCATTTGGGTCCATACTTCATATAGGAGCAGTGGTATTAAGTGAGGTGTATTATTACACATTTCATAAGTGACATAGTTCCAGTGTGAGCTTGAACAGAGTATAAAAACACAAAATTTCCATTTCCTGGATCCCTTCAGTGTCTATGGTCATAAGCACTGCAAAACTGCCCATTCTTTCTTCATCTGTTGGGCCAACTCCTATGGGTTACCTCTGATTTCCAACCGTTTCCAGCAGGAAATGCCATGAACTGGAGACACACTTGCCAGGGTCAGAGCAAGATAACATTACTCACTCAGACAGCACTAACGGCATTTCTGTCCAAGCAATAACCTCAAAGCAGGAGCGTCACATCTACCACCTCAGGGTTTTCTGGCTTTAGAATGGCAGAGTATTTGCATGTTCTCCTCTGCAAGACACCCCATCGATCTTTCCATGTGAATCACAAAACACAGACTCCAAGTCTACAGAGTACACATTAGCTGTAAGACTATACTGTGGGGACCTAAAGTTCAAGAGGAAATCTCTTGTTGTCTCTGGCTTGATTTTATGCATATTTCCTCCCACATTTCCATTCTGTGCAAGTGTGCAGACAGAAGTAATTGCTGTGAAAATGCACAACTGACAGCATGAAAAAAATTTTACCATTTTAGGTTCAGGATTTAACTTAAGGAAAATAGAAAAAAAATCACAAGGAATAGATGGTCTATAGGTTCCTTGGGAAAAGATGTGTTTTTATAAACTGTTTTATGAAATGATTAAAAAGGTATGGCTTCAAACTGCTTCAAAGATGTTAAGAAATGCAACTGCATTTTGTCAGTTTCACAGTTCTTCATGTGTGAAACAGTAAATGAATCAAGGTATATTCTTTAACCATAAAATACATGACAAACACAGATTCTATTGTATATGTTGATGATATCAATGTGGCAGGTGTGAAGATCGGTGCTCAAACATGGACTTTCCTCTTGGAGTCACAGTAAACTCCTATGATAGTGACTTTTTTAATATACTTTTCCCAGAGAATGGAACTGAAGCTCAGGAGTATCAAATGAACTTCCCATAGCCACACAGCCAGCAGGTGGCCTAGACAAAACACCAACAAAGAGCTCTGTGTCTCTGACTCCATTCCTTAGTGAAATAAGGGAAGAGAATTTAAAACGAGGTGAAAGGTAGCCAGAGGGTCTCTCCAAGAAATTAATACATTTTAGTATGAAACCAAAGACTGCTTCTCATCACACCTTTTTTTCCCCCTCTTTTTCCAGCAGATGACTTTCAAATGTGCACAGTTCATCTTTGGGGGGAAAAAAAGTTAATTACAACCACCTTTTTGAACGGCTAACCATTCAGACTATGTGATGAAGAGCTTAAGCAGTGGTCATGTCTACAGGTGTGTCAGAATAATGTTTCACCTTTTACTTAGTTTCAGTGCTACTGTGTTCCTCAACATCTTTCCCCACTACTCTGTTGTACTGTATAATTAAAGAGAAGTGTAGAGAATATAGACACATGTAGGGTGCATCTAAAGGCAAGAAGCATGATACAGCCAAAGAAATCAGTCATCAGTACTCCAACATTTATATTAATGTGCACAAACAATGTCCTACTTCTGGAGATATAAATATAGCATTTATCTATTGATGTATGGTTATTAAAAAACATTCCATCCCAATAAAAATTTCAATCATAATGACCAAAAGATGTTGAGGATTAGTGTTCTAATATTTCAAAAGCAATACTCTAATCTCAGACATGGAAAGGCTTGACCAAACGTCTTATTACTTTCTTAGGGAAATGATTTCCTTTATCTTTTTATCTTATTTTCCTACACTTGAAAAATGGGTCTAATAATATCTGCCCTTTATGTACCTGAGAGAGATGCTTCGAGAATTAATGAAATATTTGTAAAGAGTAATAAATTGGATAAGTTAAGATACCATCTCCATTAATCTATTGAATTTTTCAAGTAAAATTTCCTGCAGAACCTTTCTAACCTTTGTGAATTAAACAGGCATGAGAATACACTAGTAATGCATGTTAGAAGATTCTCTGTAACTTCAATTGAATACTCAAATCAAATGTCTAACTGTAAAATAGATTTTAGGAATTACCTGTTTGGGAAAAAAGAATGAACATGAACAAGACTGAAAACTGAATCACAGCATTCACGTAGTACAAATTGACAGTTCAGCTTGCCACCTTATTGATGGCAGAGGTTTGTTTCTCCTGAAATTCATCAGAGTTCACAGAAATACGCATCCAGCCTTTCCCACATCTGTTGTTTTACTGTCTATGGTTAATGCCAGTTAGTTTAATTTCCCATTTTTACTTTCAGATGTTTTGTCGTTACATAATTATAGATGTACAAATGTGCCTAATAATGTTCTCAGATTGCTGCAAGAGATCTAAAATTCTTAAACTTTAAACACAACAAGTGAAGTAACTTAATTATTTTAAAATATGCAATAGCATCTGAAGTTTGCACCAAATTTAAACCACTATGACGAAATTTAAACCTGTATTAATTTTCAAAAATAAGTTTTGTTTCTTTATATAAACCCAATGCATATATGCATAGAATAGAAATTAATGAAAAAGGAGGCTTAGTATTTGAAGGAGAGTGAGAAGAGGCATATATGAAGGTTTGGAGGGAGGAAAGCAAAAAGAAATGCTATGATTAAATTACTATCTCAAATGTCTTTTAAAAGAATTTTTAAAAAGCAGAAAAATCCTAGGATGATTTTACAGAGGAAGGGAAATACTTTCCCTAGACTGTAGCTAGAGTGTTCCTGCCTGGCCCACAGTCAGGACAAATCTCTCTCACCTGCCAGCCCCACAGCCGTTCAGACCCGACCAAGTAAACACAGAGACTTATATTGGTTACAAACTTTATGGCCGTGGCAGGCTTCTTGATAACTGTTCTTACAGCTTAAATTAATCCATTTCCATAAATCTATACCTTGCCACGTGGCTCGTGGCTTACCGGCATCTTCACATGCTGTTTGTCATCATGGAGGCTGGCAGTGTCTCTCTCACTCAGCCTTCCACTTCCCAGCTTTATTCTCCTCCTTGTCCTGCCTATACTTCCTGCCTGGCCACTGGCCAATCAGTGATTTATTTATTGACCAATTAGAAACACACTTGACATACAGACCATCCCACAGCACTAGACAGAAAAGATTCTGACTAAAATTAGAGCATAATGTAAGCTTCATGTCAGATATCCGTGTGATGTTTAGAAACAGAGTTTATTGGTTATAGAAAGACAATCTAGGAGAGCATTTAAATGTCACCAAGTTTCATCTTTAACCTTGAAGAAATTAGATGGATATTTGCATATATTTCAATTTTTAGAAAGGATCTTAAAACATTTTACCTATTTGAAGGTCTCTTATCTCAAAACTGAATGTAAGAAAATTGTACAAAAAAGCTAGTAGGCACTTGTACAAGTTAACTGTGGCATTCAGAGGAGGTCTGAGTTAAAATGACCCAAATATCTTTTAATAGAGAGGTACAACCTTTGTAACACCAGAGCACACTCCTCTCTAAGGCTCCACTGTTGTACTGTGGGAAAATCTGCAGCTGGAGGAGGAAAGGGTGGACACTGCACAGTGGCATCCTGCATCTAAGGACTATAGAAACACACATGCTGTAAATTCTACCTCTGCTTGTTATAGTCCAAACGTGTTTACAAAATGATTTCTGTATGCATGAATATGTATGGCTCTAGCCATCCTATTTCCAGCTGAGATAATCATTTTTCAGACTTGACAGTGATCTGCAGTATGAACAACAGTTGACACTATGGTTATCATCATCACAATTTGTGCCACTGGGATAGATCTGCAATATATCTATCCTTAGTTAATGTATGTCTCACAAGAAAATCGAAGTTCTAAGGATCCTGAGCATTCCAGAATGGCTTTGGAGATGAACAAACTTGAAGAGATAACTTGAACTCCCCTGACCTTTGGCTTCATTGCATGAAATACCGATACTAACACCAGAGTGGGCCATTTCATTGACTTGTTTTGTAACTTCCCCATTATAGAGAGTAAATAGACAGTTTACAATCTGTAGACTATTGCAATGTGAGCAAATTTATCCTTATCTGCAAAAGACCTCACTACTGTGTCTTAATTTTTTGAAATGATATTCATCTTGGTAAGTTCACTGGGATTGTGGGGTTTATCCTCAGTATAGTAGGAGCAAACACTTTATTTTCACATTCTTCAAACAATTGTAGCTTCAACACTGATATGTGCTAGTCACACACTCAGAAGTTAACAACTTAGCAATACAGCTAATGTGCCAGTATGGTATAAAACATAAAATAGCTGCCAATAAGATTTGTCCTATGTCATACTGGTAAAGCAGCAAGATGTTCTTGTATCAAAGCCGGTTTCTGTCAAGAATTAGATATGCAATCTTAGAGAGAAAAGAAAAGAATACTTTTCTAATTTTTTTTTTATTTATTTATTTTTTTTTTGGTTTTTCGAGACAGGGTTTCTCTGTGTAGCTTTGCGCCTCTCCTGGGACTCAC
The DNA here is from genome assembly GCF_949786415.1 of Peromyscus eremicus. Classification (NCBI taxonomy): domain Eukaryota; kingdom Metazoa; phylum Chordata; class Mammalia; order Rodentia; family Cricetidae; genus Peromyscus; species Peromyscus eremicus. The sequence goes on along the minus strand of NC_081420.1, from coordinate 109,690,976 downwards.
TTGGTAGCCCAGGCTGGCCTCGAACTCACAGAGATCCGCCTGGCTCTGCCTCCCGAGTGCTGGGATTAAAGGCGTGCGCCACCACCGCCCGGCTCTTTTCTAATTTTTATCATTTATATAGTATTGATAATTTGTCCATGGCACTGGCAGTTTGCCAAAGTACATGGCTACTCCCTAAACTGCTTTATGTCAAGCATGAAAAAAGTATGCTCAAGAAATGACTGAACGGTAAGCATCATTACCGCTGTTGTTATTGCTTCATACTTTTCACAGCTGGTTTTAATAAAATAATCACTCAAAAGTGGATTAAACATGAAATACAAGACATATAGGCTAAGTGTGCAATTTTAGGTATATAATGGCCTTATTCAAAGATCATCTACCTAGTTCAGAACCAGCTGTGTGCTGGAAAAGTATTCAAGGGGTTGTCCTTAAAAAGCATCTTCCTCTCTGGAAGAATGTTTCTGAGTCTCTTTCACTTCTATAGGATCCACATACTTAGCTCTCCATGCATTTCTGAAAGAGTACTAACATACAATACAAGTGGTCAGACTTGAAGTTATATTCACACAACAGCAAAAACAGAATCTGTGGGTTATATTGATATATTTGTGGTTATATACACAAACATATATATGCAATGATGATAATGGAAGAGGCTATCAATTTGAGAGTGTGAGAGGGATCATGGAAAGGATTGGAAGGAGGGAAATTTGGAGGCACTGGATTGAGGAAAGGGGCAGAAAAGTGATATAATGATGTAATTTTTTAAAATTAAAATATATTTAAAGGGGATTTACCAACAGTAGTCATGTCTAGATCTGGGCTGGGAGCAAGTTTGGCTCCTGTGAAGGCAACATTTTTTATAATATCTCAGAAAGGTCAATTAAAATGTCAATACTTTTTTCAGTTGCCTCACATTCACTGTGAGATTAATGGCAAGAATTTATTGAGAATGTACTATGTATTTGTTTTAAGTACTCTCTATGGCTGACAAAATATCTGACAGAAACAACTTAAAGGGAGTGGACTCCTTTTGCCTCATTTTCACAGTGTTCAGTCTGTGTCACTGGACTTGAGCAGAACATAGTGACAGCAGGACCCTGTGGAGGAACAAGCTATTCACCTTAAGGGGGACATGCAGCAGTGAGAAGGGAGGAAGTCTGGAACCCTACATCATGTGCAAAGACATGTCCCCATCTGATGGTTCCTACCTCCTAGAGTTTCCAGAACTGCCCAAAAAGGTTCCACAATTGGAAAACCAGCATTTAATACCTAATCCCATAGAGGACACTTCGTATTCAAACCATGGCCATACTCTGTACCAAAAACCCTACTTAGGACACATGTTTTTCTATCAATATGAGCCCCGTACTTTACAGGTGATACTTTTAAAAACAATCAAGTGGAAATACATTCTGTAACAATATTACAGATTAATTACCTCAAGCTAATTCAGTAAATAAATGCCTTCCCAAGGCAGCAGTTCTAAAATCTTTGGTCTTGAGGCCCTTTTACCCATATAAAATAATTGAACAATGCTAAAATCATCTATCCATTAGTGCTGTTCTTACTGCTTTATACATCTTAATTTTCATCATATTAGTAATTAGAATTACTTTGTTTCAAAGATAACAAAAATATAGAAGCATATATACTATTTGTCACTTATCAATTGCACCAAGCTGTTGCACGGATAGGGGAAAATCTCTTGTCAATTGTGAGAGCAGAAGGGTGCAAAGGACAAATAATGTCTTCATATTATTATAGCAACATTTTTACCTGAGGTTCTCTGAACATTTCCTAGACTCTCAGGCCCCCTAGTTTCCTTTACTTCACTGCGGAAGGCAATAAAAGACTCTAATGTTTCAAATCTTTTCCCATAAATTTTAATTACTTCATTATTTTATATGAATGACCTCTATTAGACTCATGATAAATCTGGAAATATTATAGTATATAATATTTCCTTCCAATAATGAACAGAGACTAAAATCGAACAAATATTTTGCCCAACACAAAATGTCAGACTTTATAGCATATTCCTAATCTTCAAACATATCACTCCTAAGACTGTGCTCTGTGTTATCATGCAAGGCTACAGCCACAGATGTGCCATCAAATAGCCACAAAGAAATCCTAGTAACTCTCAATCCAACGAGATAATGAAGAAAACCTCGAGGTAGAATTATAATAGACTCAAGAATGTATCCTACCTTTTCAATGTGATTTATAACCCTTTTGACCTTTTAAATCTGAGTGTACCTACTGCAGATGACATGATTATAGGATATTCACCTTTAAAATGTCCCCAAAGTTTTCATAACAGAGTGATAGAAAGCTAAGTCATTAGGCAAAACTACACTGAACTGAAAATAGGGAATTTTGTTTTCTCTTACATGTCTTATGATCTTCTTTACAAGTAATCCACAAACATTATGATTCCCTTATTTTCTCCACATACATAGAATATGAAACATAAGTCCTTAAAGTAGGAAAGTGACTGAAAAAAAGAAGTGGTTATATTCAGTACTTTCAGCACTTCAAAATATTATTTATTTTCTATCCTTTATACTCCCATCTAGATGTTATACATTAACACACACACACACACACACACACACACACACACACACACACACACCACATATATAACACATATATAAATAAATAAAAATATATACTAAATAAAACCAGAAAGTCTTTGTGGAAATAACTGTGCATGCATTTAAACTTGCCATATACACAGCTAAAGAAATCAGATCAAGCCGGGCAGCAGTGGTACATGCCTTTAATCCCAGCACTCAGGAGGCAGAACCAGGTGGATTTCTGTGAGTTGGAGGCCAGTCTGGTCTACAGAGCGAGATCTAGGACAAAAACTACACAGAGAAGCCCTGTTACAAAAAAAAAAAAAAAGAAAAAGAAAAAAGAAAAAGAAATCAGATCTAGATGAACTTGTTCCCCATTTTCATCACAATCTTAGGGGAAACTTCTGGATGTCCTTCCACTGTCCAGTGGTCTATGACCACCTTGTTTACTATCTATCATGCTGTAACTCCCACCTTGACTATAAAGAGCCCTGGAGAATACACTTTGTAGGTGGAATTCATCACCCCCGTACTTAGGCTATGTGCATGTTTCATGTCTCCTGTCGGACTACATTACTCTAGTCCAAAGTTGCTTCTTTCACTACAGAAGCTCCACGGAAACAAGCACTAGGCTTTCAACAACCTTTGTCCCTGGTTGGATTCACTGATATTTTAAGCACACATTCTATATTTATTTGGTACACTTAGACATGGCCTATCTGATCTTTAAGCTCTTTATAGTAGATGGCATTGCAAACAAAAGCACTCATTCAAAGGACAAAGTTCACAAGAAGATAATGAAATCAGCGCTTCTTATTATCTCTAAGGTCTGATATTCATAAGCTAGGGGTCATTGATAGAATATGGAACTGCTTTTTAAGATCCATGTCTAACCATTCACTTCTAGTGGACACCTACATATTTTCAAGTCTATTTTAGGTATCAGTTACCCTGTGAAGTTACCCCCACATGATTTTCTGTCTTAGAGGCTTTTTGTCTTTTTTAAAAATAAACAAATGTGTGTTTTTGTGGTATTCAGCGGAGTTCAACTTTGTATCTTTGTAACTGCTGCATAATTATATTGGAATGTGAAAAATAGTTCAGCAGGAAATCAAGTGCTGGCTCAGTGTGGGTATTTTTATAGCCTAAAATATTGAAATACAAACTGGCAAAGAGAGTTAGATGTGGTGATATTGTGTTCCCTAAAATATTGTGCATCCTAATAAACTTATCTGGGGTCAGAGGCAGAACAGCCACTAGATAGACATAGAGGCCAGAAAATGGTGGCACACACGCCTTTAATCCTAGCATTCCAAAGGCAGATCTGCCTGGATCTCTGTGAGTTCAAAGCCACATTGGAAACAGCCAGGCATGGTGACACACACCTTTAATCCCAGGAAATGATGGCAGGAAGCAGAAAGTTATATAAGGTGTGAGGACTAGGAACTAGAGCCTGGTTAAGCTTTCAGGCTTTCGAGAAGCAGTTCAGCTGAGATCCATTTGGATGCGGACACAGAAGCTTCCAGTTTGATGAAACAGGATCAGCTGAGGAATTGGCGAGGTGAGGTTAGCTGTGGCTGGTTCTATTTCTCTGATCTTTCAGAATTCACCCCAATATCTGGCTCTCAGGTTTGTTTTTTATTAATAAGACCTTTTAAGATTCATGCTACAGTTAGATACTGTGTCTAAGACACAATCTAATGACAAATAATATTTAAACACTATCAATAAAAGAATTTTTTAAACATATTTTCTTTACAATGCATTAGTTGTTTATTTGTTTGCTAAACAAAGCAGTTAAATAAAGTCAAGTAAGAAACGCTTTTTAAAAAGCATTAACTGTACCTTGAACATGGTATATGGAATTCACCTGAAAAGCACACTCACACAGGATTTATCATTTCATTATTTAAAAATAGCTTATATGTTATGTGCCATGAATATGCTGCGCATATATATTATGTTATAATCATGCACAATATAACATAATATAGGTTTCCTACATCTACCAAGTGAATTTTAGCCTTCTATTAAATATCACAATTTTATTTTCACTGATTAATCAGGCAAGTTAAGGAAATTAAGTATACAGCAAAGAAATTGCTAGTTCAGGCTCACTTGGAATTCATATTTATTTGATGGTAGTGTCCAAGGTTTTCTCTTCCACATTTTTCATCCAGTTTCCTTCTACATCTACCCCTTCTAGCCCATTATCATTCATTCACAGTTAAATTATAATAGCTAGAATATGGTACCAACTGCAGCGTCATTCTTGCTTATCTTTGTGGGTATCAAAAACACTTAGACATCAATATTAGCACTCAATTCAGAGTTAAATTGTTTTAGAATTATGGAAGCAAAGTTTCTAAAAGTGAAAATTTCTATGGAGGAGATTTCACAGATGTAAATATTAAATTTCTCGTGCTCATCTGGATCACCTCCACCCTATCCAAACCTATTCAATTTCTTCCGTGGGAAGAAAACTTATCAGTACCCGCACTGTGTTCCATAACCTCTCATGAATAATTTCTTGCAAAAGATGTAAATCCTAAAATTTGGAAATAATGGGAGAACTTTTCATGATCAAAATTAATAATCTCACCTGGATTTGCTCATGAAGATTTTGAGAAATAAGAAGCATACGAGCAGATGGAAACATGTTTTATAGAGTCCTACTCTGAATTTTATCTGTGTGAACTAGACATGCTTTATTAATCTTCATGAGCAGATATATAATACAATTCAGAAATTGGGATTGAGAGTAAGGCAGACTTGTGATCAAATCCACCCCCCTCAATCAATCTGGTAATCTTGCACTTTTTGCTTTATGGGGAGAAAAATGGATGGTGGTGCCTCACAGCTGTGAGAGACTTAATCACGTTAGCAAGCATAGTTAAGATCAGAACACTGTGCAGCGTGGAGCTGGCATGACAGTCTCACTTCTCTGTGTCCTAGTCAATAGGACTTACAGTCTCCAGAAATATCTGCTTCTCTCCAATCATTACTTTAAAACTGAAGCAGATTTCTGTATTTTCAAATTTCACTTCTAATTCAGGTTTACTTTCATTTTGAGTTAAGATTACTAGAACAGATGCATCCTCCTGACAGTGAGACCTGCAGTATTAATCCAAAAAGGAGGCATATTTGAAATAAGATTTCTTTTCTTTTTTATTCCAGCAGTCTGTTTTAACCAGCCTTGCTAAATGATTCCAAATGTTGGCTCATAGACATAGTGTCCCATCTCTTTTCTCTATGTTCTTATCTATCTATGACCTATCCTGCTCCAGGATGTATGACCAGATCCTGAGCCCTATTTTCTTTGTGATAGTGCATTTGGTGCCTCACAATAAAAAGTGGCCAGAATTTCCTAACGGAATTATTTTTCAGCTGTATCTCCACCCTCCTGATGGCTTCACCTCCAGGAGATACTCTGGGGCTTAGTCCTGTCTAACTTGAACAAACTGTCAAGGCACATAGACTACTGTCTTGAGAGGAAACCTATTTGCTTCTCCAGGTGTTTGTATACTTATGAAGAGTTAGAGAAATTTTATACTTGTTCAAGAAGAAGAACTGCTGTATTTGGGCAAGGCAAACTGAATTTTGGCTGTTTGGATTTGGAAGGGGTTTCACACCTTGAGGTATGCATCATCAATCCTCAATGTTTACCAAAATTTTGACACACATTCTTTTCCAAAATTGCTGCCGCTCAAAGATGTTAATTTCTCTTTTCTTAGCTGATGTGTGTTGCTGAGTACACATAACCGGTAGTCATTAGCTGAGTAAGTGTGGCACTCCTTGTGACTAGCAGAATAGTCTTTGAACTTGGGTTATATTTGAGGGTAGTCTTTGTCCTACAGAGATTCTAGGGTCCTAAATATATTCCATATAAACGTGGCTACAGATCGACTGGCAAGTACCACCCCAAGATGTCATACATTAAGTGTCTAGAATCTTTCTAAGTGGCCACTTGACTCGGTGCAAAAATGCAAGCAGCTGGGGACATTCAGAGGGAAGCGAGGGTCTATATTTAGCCTCAGTCCCAGAGCTTTGGATTAGGGATTCCTGTAAACAGAAAAACATGCTGCACTTTCATTCTTTTGGCTTTGCTGTTCTGTAACCTGCTGCCACTTGCTCAATACAGATCAGATTGAATGATAAACAGACTTGTTGTGTAATGAATTATGGGATGGCATTGTTCCAGGCTTGCCGCAAGGCTCTTGAAGGGAAGAAATAAAGTTTACTAGATCAGAAGGCCTGGTTCTTTGGGGAAGGAGGCAGGAGACTCAGGGCTCCTCTCCTTTAGCACCTTTGTTGCTGCCTCTGACACCCAAGATTGGTTGATATTCCCTGAGAAGCCATTGTTTGTACAGTCAATGCTCCACAATTTTCACAGAGGGAGTATACCCTCACTCTTGCCCTTCATATTGTGCAGCTGAATTTTTCTCCGTTCCTGGGTTCAGTCACTTAGGGAAAAAATGACTTAAAATTGTAGATAGCAATAATACAGGTGTGCTTTTCTGCCTGAAATTTACAACTCTTTTCTACCAATCAATTAATAATGTCTGTCCAGAGTCAGACACCATAAGGGTACTCCTTAATAGTACTAATTTCTTATTTCCTTTATTCACTCTTTTGTCTAGTTAATATTTTTCAAGAATGTTGTTGGGTATCTAGATAAAACACTGATTTAAAAAACATAGCAATAATATAATGCTGCATGAGTGTAGGGCATGTAACTATTTTTTGTCTTAAAGATACACTTTAAAAACCTCAAGGTTATAAGAGTACATGCTTAGACATGACTAGCCATTTTGATGAGAGGGACACTAATAGTGCACAGGAAACATAGCAACTTGGTCTAGCTGACAAGATTCTATAAGGAGCACACATATTGAAGCTAAGTCACTTTCCAAAAATGCAAATGCAGATAAATGAAGATGAATGACTACATATCGGCTAAGTAGACTTAGAAGTCTGTTCTCCTAACCTCTGAAAGTCTCCTTTGATGACTGTATTTGTAACTATACTTTCTCTCCTGGTCCATAGGACTTCTCCATCTTTATAGGAAAACCATTACCTGAGTTAAATGGATCCATTATTGCCCTATGTTTGTAATCTATTGAGATACATAAGGTCATTCCCACATCCTAGGGACAGCTGGCTGCCATGGGTGGCCCACATTCACTTGAAAATCTGAGACATACTTTCTGCTTAGCTACTTTCTATGCTTTTTGGGGGGTAAAAGAAATTGGATACCAATAGTGGAGTGGTTTCCAAAGAGATCAGAAGGAAAGAAGCTTCTTTTCTAGCTTCTGGCTACTGGGTTGCTATAAAAATATATTGCCACACCAAAGAGCACATGTTTCAAATCTGCAATACAGTTCTCAATACACTTGCCATTCTGGAATAAACAATGAGCAAGACAGAGAGTGAATAAACAGAGATGAAGGGGATGTGTAAATAAACTGTTGGAATGGTTACAGGTGATAAGGTAATCAAAGAGAAATTCCCAGGTCACTATTCAAAGAATTGAAATGAGCACCATGAGAGGTGGTAGGAGAATCAACAAGACTGAAATAAAACTGGTATGGGCTGTGCACAATGTTGCATTCACCCTGATCCTGCATCAGCCTTCCTTTGTCTTAGAATGGCATTGACTCCAAGTCTTCCCCTTGGAGAACTATTTTGGATGCTACTTCCATTCCCAAGAACAAATAATATTCTTTTTATGTTCCCTATTTTAATTTTTCATTTCCTTTCTGTCTTAGCCACTTCTACTGTAAAGAGAAACCACAACCAAGCCAACTCTTTTAAAAGAAAGAATTGAATTGGGGGCTAGCTTACAGTTTCAGAGAGGTAGTTCATTAGTCCCACGATGGGAACATGATGGCACAGGCAGGTATGGTGCTGGAGAAGTAGCTGAGAGCTAAATCCTGATCCTCAAGCAGAAGGCAGAGACAGACACTGGGCTTGGTGTAGGCTTTTCAAACCTCAAAACCCACCTCCAGTGACCCACTCCACCTTCAACAGGGGCACATTTCCTAATCCTTCCCTACAATACACAAACCGAGAAACAAGCATTCAAGTATATGAGGCAATTGGGACAATTTTATTCAAAACTTTTATTCTGTCCTCCTTTGATGAGAACATTGATCTCTATCTTATAATATCCAAATGCCTATCTGTGTTTCTAGATGTCGAAAGGCACTTGGCATGCAACTATGTTCTAAAATGATCATATTTGGCATAGACGTACAATTGCAGTTGGGCCTCTTAGGCAGCAATAGCTCTTTTACCCAGCCTTCATTTGAATATCACTGTCCATTTTAGCTCTTATTGCCTCTACCTTTCTGTGAAGGGGGTACAGATGGATGTGGACTCTCTTTTTCTACACTAAACACGAAAATGAAACTGATCCTAGCGAAGTGCTAGTCCTGACTCTGATAGTTAAATATACACACTGAAGCACGGTGAGCTCTTTCTTGCTGTTAAATCTGGTCTTCAATTTGATCAGTCTGTCTTAGCATGTAAGTATATAAGTATGTGCCTGCTTCACTTTGGGAGCCATGTCTTAATAAGTAGCAAATCTACTTTGTCTGAACCTAAGGTATGAGGGAGGTGGTAAAGAAATATACCACACAAAAGAATCTGCATCTATCAGTAACAAGCAAGGCTTTGATCAATTACCAAGTTTTTGCTATTGTTTTCTTTTTCTTTTGTTGTGAGGAAGGGAAAGAAATGGAGAATAGATAACATAAAGTAAACAAATAATCTTAAGTTCAGGAATTAATAAAACCCTAAGAACAGGATATGTTATAAAAATATGAGGAACTTATCACTTTCCAAAGTGTATAGATCTATTCTTCACTAAGAGGCATAGTGCTATCACTTAAAATTCAATTCTGACTACACCCAAGATTGAAAGAGTAATTACTATTTACATTTCCCAGATGAGAAAATTGAGAGTAAAAGTGAAGAAACATTGTGCCTAAAGTTAGAGGCCAAGTGTTAGCCAAGGCTTTAAATCTACTCAACTCTAGAACCCCAGATTCTTCTACATGAGCAGTCAAAAAAAAAAAAAAAAAACAATACATACTATTTAGCAACTTAGGTTGGACAAAGCAATTATTCTAGCAACTGGGCCTTAAGCCAAGAAGAAGCATTCCTTAAATGCTATAAAACTAGTGTTTTCCCTTGGAGATTTAGCCATCATTAGTGAAAAGCTTCATTTGCAATATTGTGTGCAGTTTACTGTAGTGGGCCTGAGTAATGCATTATCGCTAACTCAAAGAGATTAATTTAATGGGCAATTATATGCTTCTGGCTTTGAATACTTTCAGGTAACCAGCAGTAGTATGAATGCTTTCTGTAAATGACAATTGCGAGCTCCCATGTACACAGTTCTAGAGTTTTGTCACTTACGATCCCATACCATCAAGTTCTGTGCAGAGGACAGTCTTTAAAATTGGAGTTCAGTGTCTCTGGAAGGTTCCTGCAAGGCTATTCTAAGCAGTTCAGTTTCTTCAAAGGCCTCAAATGTCCCATATCTCTTAAAGCTGCACCAAAACTCAACATTCTTCATATCCAAGTCCTGGTTCAACTCTCAGCCAAGTACGTAGTAAAACCCCACACAAATGGACAAAGAAAAATCATAAAACTAATGAATATGAAACACCTGCCTTACTCTGCCCCCTTCTTCATTGCTTATAAATTCAAATGACCACCTGACTTCAGAGGTTAGGTGAAAAATGGGTGCAGGAATCTCTCCTCTTGAGAACTGATTTAGTAAAGGTAGATTTGGGAGGGATGAAAGACTATCTTTTGTTTATTTGCTGTTTTTAACAATTACTTGTTTTTATTTTATGCATATGGATTTTTTTAATAAATTCCGAACTTTATTGTCAGGGACCAAACATGGACCATGGAAAAGTACTAGCTAGGCCAGAGAACAAGCCCCTGCCCTAAACCAGATGCCCCCAAAGATAAAGAACAGGTCAGGTAGTTCAGGTAGCATCGCAACAGAACAACGGGCCCTGACCAGTGACCTTATCACCTAGCACAACATCCTGCAACCTCACGACTTGCACATCTACCTTCACCTGCACGTACGGCACGTCGTGCACCCCTCCCTCCTTCCTGCCCCCTCCCCCTCCCATGCTATATAAGCCTTGCTGAGGAGAATAAAATTTGCAGCTTGATCAGAACACTGTCTTGCTGTCTTCCTTTCATGTCTCCCCCGTCCCTTTCATTCTCTCCCGCAGGTGGGTCGCCCTCATTGACACCCCACTGGCCGGGGCAATTTATTGAAATATTGATGTGCTTAAAATAAATATTATATATTTTTCTTTTAACTTACCACTTCTGCTCTTTTATTATTAATATTTAATTATTTGGGGGGGACATTGTTTCAGTGTGTAGATTTGGCTATCCTGGAACTCGCTCCATAGACTCTGTGGCCTTGAATTCACAAAGATCTGCCTGTCTCTGCCTCTGCTTCCCAAGTGCTAGGAGGCAGTGTGCCACCACAATCTGGTAATTTTATTTTATTTAACTTTGTTTTTGAATTTGAAAATAAGTTCTTCTCTTGTAGTGTGCACCATGTGGTTTCCTGCTTCTGGGGAGATCAGGGATTGGATTTCCTGGAATGAGAATTCTAGATAGCTTTGAGTAGCTACATGGCAGATGGACCAATACCCAGTCCTTTGCAAGGGAAGCAAGTGCTCTTAACTGTGAGCTACCACTCCAGTTCGCTATTCATTTGTTATAAACAATTATCTAAGTTGATAAGATTGATGATATTCACTGCAAACCAAAGTCCCCTAAAACTATACTATATTGTGTTCTCTAATCTCTTCTCCAATCTCTAATTTGGAGCTAAAATTCTAGTTTGAAAAGTCTCAAACCTCTGCCTTTTTTGTTGTTTCATTTTGTCTTTTCATAAATTCTAGAGCAGAATAGCCTGCTCTGACAATATGCATTTGTTCTTTCTTGCAAAGCATTAATTGCTGGGCAAGTCAGGCCCTTTTATATGAAAACACTTGCACTTTTGGAAGAAGAGGCTGTCTATGATGTGTATTATTATTTTGAAATACAGGTATAATTGCATACATTAAATGCCTTCAAGTGTCCCTTCCTTTTTTCTTTCTGAGAAAAAGTTTTGAAGAAAGTTGAGTATGCCCAGAGGCATTCCTGTCTGCTGTCTTCATGGTGCCAAGCTAGACAATCCCAGAAGAAGTTCTGCCAGCCAGCCATTTTAACCATTTGAATATGTGAATATTGATCCTGACTTCAGCATGTTCTAAACATGTCTACTGTCTTTTCCTTCTTGAATTGACCATAACTGAGTATGCTCAGGGATATGTTTTCCTGTAATATGCTTAATTATGTAAATATATGTTATATATATGAATATATATATATGTGTGTGTGTGTGTATACTATATAATATAAAATGGTGTGTATACCAACTATCCTCATGCTTTCATTTCTCTAGAGACAACCTAATCCCTTAGCTCACTTCAGGAAACAGGTATTAGTGACAAGAATTCAAACTGAGCAGTATATGAGGAAAAAAAAAAGGTCCAACTGAAGATTTTGCAGTTTCTTTTATACCCCAACCTTTAGTGTGTGCAAAACACTGAACAAATCACTTAAGCCAGGTTAGAGTGACACTGTCTGGGATATCTCTATAGTAGTACCTATTTTGAAAGATTGATTTAAGGATTAAATGCTTTGTAAGACTTATATAATTCCATCTCATTATTAAATTGTTCAATGTATTTTTAACTCCAATGGATACTTATTGTCCTGATAAACAACAGCCAGGTGGTATAGTTTCTGGAGCTGGGCTGATTGCTAGCAGAGATCTAGCACTTCTGCCTAATCTGTTGCTAACACATGGACATCTAACTGCAGGTCCATGAGTCTCATGAGATACACCAATTGATCAGGATGGCAGGCTCAATCTATAATCACGATGATACTTTGGTAGTGCACACAGAGAGCCATCCGGCCTCATTGAAGTTAATCTGACACAAGGGGATAAAGGATGACATCTCCATTCACAAAAGAGGTAACAGATGGACTTCCCTAAAATCCACTTCTTAGCTTAATTTCATTTGTTTAAATCTTTTTGTCTGATGAGATGGCATCCAGACAGGAATTTTAAATTGTTCTCCTGGAAATGAATATTTCTCTATCATTATTAGAACCTTCTTCTATGTTGTTCTATTACCCTGGATGGCTTTCTTATTTATGCTAATACATACAAACATAATAAATACAATAAACATCTTTTTAAATATTTTTCTTATTTTTCTGTTCTATAGCTTTCAAGATAAATATTGGATTAGGCACTTCATAATCAAACTGAGTGAAAACAACTCTCTAAAATATTTTCACAGTTATTCCACTTCTTTTAAGTTCTGATGATCCTATTATCTCTACTTTACATCATTATTTTAAAAATGGATATCTTAATTGTACATTTAAAGTTTTGAGATTTATGCCTAACCCATCATTTCAGAAAAAAATTAAAAATATATACTCATTTTTGTTGGTATTAACAGCATGAATGCAAAAAAAATCAGACTGACAATAGATTTATAGTTTAGCATTTAACAATTTTACCTAAATTACTTTTCTTGGCTAAAATGAGCCAATTAAAGTTATTGAGGTTTAAATAAATGGTCAGGGGACATGAGTGAACGAGTAAACTGCTTGCTATATAATGGAGGAGACCTAACTTCAGCACCAGGAGACAGAGCAGAAGGGTCTTGGAAGCTCACTGGTATTTGCCAGCCAGTCTAGTCAAGGTGGATATGCCCACACTTATTACCTCGCAGAGAGACAGAGAGAGAGAGAGAGAGAGACAGAGACAGAGACAGAGACAGAGACAGAGAGAGACAGACAGACAGAGACAGAGACAGAGACAGAGACTCATATTTCAACATTTGTCAGAGACAAATCTGAGTGCTTACAAAAACTCTTATTTTCTTAATATTCTTTTAAAGTTTAATTTTTCTATATTTGTAATAATAATCATTATAAACATAACTAGATATTTCACTATTACAGGAAGGGCTATTTTTCATCTTTATTATGAAATAATTTTTACTATTATCTTAAATTCATTAAGAGAAGGTCTCTGTTGGCATGTTTTTGTACCCACTATCATGGAACAGATTGAGTTTCAGCCATTCATGGTTTCCCTTACCTCTGTACCTCTCTCTATGGATATCTCAGCCCACCACAATGTTCTCTTTCACAGAGAGGTACTTCCAAGGCCAAAGGAAGAAAACACTAAGGAAAGCAGGGCTTTGGGCTATTTTACTCCCTGCGGTATCCACACTGAAAATATGGGTGTTAGGAATGAAAGATGCAATGATTATTGAAGTAAAAAGTCGAAGTACATATTCCCTTACAGGGCTTTGGTACTCTTGTCTTCCTAGAGTTAATAGCTCCTTGCCCCAGAACATCTGCTTTCTTTTGTCTTTCTCATTTTGAGATTTCTTGAAAATGAATCTTTTGTTTCTAGATTGCCCTGAAATGTTTCTTAAACACCTGTTTGGTGAATTCATTTACTTTTGTTCCTTAGAACGGAATACATGATTGCTTATAATTGGGACAACCTTGATGAATATTAAAGCAGAGGCATCATTCTCATTAAAAATGGAGCAGAGGTTAAGGTTAACTTGAGTAGAATGTATTCTATTCATGAAAAAATATTTTTAAAAGTAACTACTGCTTATATCCTTTATAAAAGAATTTTTTCTTTCAAGCTTTACATGGCATTAAGCTAATGCAACAAGATATACTTTTTCTTCTCTATTAAAGGCTGAGGTGATAATGGCGCTTCAGCACTATAAATTTTAAGCATTTCATGTCTGTACACTTCTGAATGGGCTTAAGACTTCTAATAAACCCAGATGAGCAAAAAGATGTGCTTTGTTTTATTGTTCCCTTAATGTTACAGGAAAGAAGCTACAGCCACACTAAGGCCTAAGGGGAGAAAATAATATCTAAAACCATAGAAGGAAGTTTCCAAGGCCTGTGTCCTCCCAGACCCAGACATTCCTTCAACTTAAATGTGCTTTCAACAGACACAGATGCTGTTCTTCTGTATTTAGATTCTCTTGTGTGTGTTTCCTATTTGGACAGGGTCTCAATAGGTAGCCCCTGTTTAAATAGAAGCCTGATCTCACTCCGCTCATCTCTTCCATGCTAGGATAACAAGTATGCCCCACCACATCCAAATACAATTATTTTTCTCAAGGCTCCAATCAGTACATCCTCTTCATAGCTCACAAATGCATCCTTCTTTATACCTGGGTATCTGTATCTGTCCATCCCTATGTCTCAGAGATACTTCCCTTGTTTTCACATTTGACACCAGAGAACAAAGAGTGGCTTTTAGAGTATATAGCTCTAATTTTCCTCTGCACTCTCTCTGTGGTATACAGAAGAGCCCATGATGCTTTATTAATGCTCCTCTTTTAACACTTTTTTTTTTTTGCTATGGATTAAAACCAAAGGTATTAGTATTATCTTCATTTTCACATTCCCTTTACCACTGTCTTTCTAGAATTCAGTATCATCTCATTTGAATTTGTGCAGTTTTGAAGGCTTTATCGTGTCTTTATTGAAACATTTTAATTCTATGCAAAACGAAAAGAATGTTCTCTTTCATATTGTGCGCGTGTGTGTGTGTGTGTGTGTGTGTGTGTGTGTGTGTGTGTGTGTGTGTGTGTTTACTCATCAACTCACTTGTGCACTTGCCAACAGAGACACCTGTGAAGGGCAGCGAGTGCCTTTGGGATGTCCTCCTCAGTCACTTCCCTTTCTTAGTTTGGAGGCGAGATTGCTCACTGAGCTTGATCTAGCTGTTTCAGCTAGACTGGTTAGTTGGTCCACGAACTCTCATGATCTGTCTGTCTTTACTCACAACTCCAAAGTTACTGGCATACACTGCAGTTCCTGGCTTTCTATGTGGTTGGTGGGGAATTGAATCCTCCTTTTCACATTTTTTTAAGAAAAAAAAATTAGTGAAGTGCAAGATTGCAAAGAATTGTGTCATATTAGTTTTCACTATGTAGCTGTTGTACTAGCTTCATTAAGCATAAAAAAATCCACATTATCAAAGACAGACAGAAGTATTATTTTAGTAACACCACAAACTGATTTACTATAAAACAGCAGATTTTACAAAAAAAAATCATATTGAATTTTTATTAAAGATTTTTAATAGTTCTATAACAAGAAAATTTATAAAAATACTCAGATATGAAAAAGTTTCCTTTTTACATGTATTATTTACATTTGTTAATTTATTAGGGTGTAAATTATTTTATGTTGGGATGATACAATGAAATAAATCCCAAAACAGAATATCTAGACAGGACAGACCATTTATCATGTAATCAACCAGTACCAAATGAATACATTCACAGAAGGAAGAAACAAACTCAGACACTTACTGATCTCAGTAGCAATGATGGTGATGTTGTGCCAGACACTTAATTCTCTGTCAAGTGGAGTTGCCAGTGTTATCTTCCCATCATCTGCATTGATGTTGAACTGTCTTTCCAAGTCAGTGTGACGGTCGATGGAGAACCTGCAGAACAGAGAGACCTATAATCTCCTTGTAGATTTCTTTGATGCATACCTTCTACAGCAGACCTTTAGTAATCCTGGGAGATTCATCGTTGTAAAGCCAAATGAATTGGGAAACTCTGTGGCATCATAATTTGTAAAACAAAATGACTGAATGAGACACAGGAAACTTAATAATTATTGTCCAAGGAGCAATTAGACACATATGCAACATGGAGGTCATAAACCACCACCGGTTTCAACAGGCAACGTCTTCAAAAACTGATGCTGATGAAGAGTTAATTGGACAATCCATCACATTTATTAGACAACTTATGATAATTAGCCATTGCCACATGATACAGTATAAAACAACAAACTCAGGCCAATGCAAAGTGTGCTGGCAACATTTTATTCATTACTGTTCAAGGAAATACTGGGTTTTGATAAAATTGTATGTCACACAATTTTCTGTTAAGTGGAGTTGCCAGCATTATTTTCTCACTATATGCACGAACTATACCATGAATTCAATAGGTAGGCAGATAAGTGTCATTGGGTAAATTGTGATTCTTCCATCTTTTCAGCTTTTTATTCATTAAAAATTGTACATGCAATTTTTAGATTAGATTCAAAGACCAGCAAAAAGCTGGATATTATTATTAAAGCCCCTGCCAATTAACAATCACCATTAAAGAGTTTGGAATAGTACTACAAGCTACTTAATGTTATTGACATTTATTTGTTGATGAAATTCTCAATAAAAGGAAACAATTAAAGCTATAACTTCTGATTTAGTAATGGCTCAGCTACAAATAAAACTTAGACAGTGACTACTAACCATAAAATATAGGAAAGAGTCCACCTTAACTCTACAAAATAATTGAAGAATTCACAAAGGATTCAAGAACTCTGCAGCAGGGGTATTGATAGTTTCAACAAAATGTTGATCATGGGGAGTTATTTATTATAAAATGATTGAATCCACAGTAACTAAAGATAAGACCAATGTCCTTTTCCTGTGAAATAATGGCTTAGTGAACCACAGAGGTTCCAAAGTTAGCTGTAAATTATCTCTGTAAAATTTTGACCCACATGCTGTATATGCTCTGATTCTTTTTTTTTATTTTTCATTTTACATACCAATCACAGATCCCCCCCCTTCCCTCCTCCCAGCCCTTCAAGAAGGTAAGACCTCCCACAGGGAGTCAGTAGAGCCTGGTACATTCAGTAGAGGCAAATCAAGCCCCTCACCCTGCCTCAAGGCTGTGCGAGTTGTCCCACCATAGGTAATGGGCACCAAAAAGCCCACTCTTGCACCAGGAATGTATCTTGATCCTACTGCCAGGGCGGCCCTTAAGCAGATCAAGCTACACAACTGTCTTGTTTATGCAAAAGGCCTATTCCAGTGTCATGGAAGCTCCACAGGTGTTGGTCCAAATTTCATGAGTTCCCACTAGTTTGGTTTGGTTGTCTTTGTAGATTACCTGCTGGATTAATTATCATTTCCTGCACTATAATTTTCTTAAATACAATTTCAGGCATCTCTGGGTTCTAGTAGTTTTATTTTTGTGATTCTGTTATTGGAAACATTGATGCAACAAGTTTCTCAGAGGCCATAGTAAATGAGAACTAGTCAAATCACTGATGCCACCTGTCCAATGAACATTCCATGGTTATCTGGTGGATATGCTGTGAGTGACTGGAAACTCTAGCTTAAACTAGTTGGAACAGTGTAATGTATTTTAAACAAAGTTCCTTTCTTATTCGCTTCTTCCAATTTGAGGGATAAAGACAAGAAACTTGTTCATAATATATCTGCATTGTGTTTTGCTTTGTGTGTATATGTGTGGTTTGCATGTATGCAAGTGTATGAGTATGGGCATATGTGGATACATTTACATGTATGTATAAGCAGATCTGGAAGTTCAAGACTGATTTCAGGATCTTCATTAACACTCCCTCCACTTTATTCTTTGTGATAGAATCTCTCAATCTTACACATAGTTTACTAAATCAGGTAGTCTCCCTAGCCAACTTGCTCTGGGGATCCCCTGTTTTCATCTTCAGAAATTACAGGTGGGGATTTAAGCTCTGATCCTCATGGTGGCACAGCAAGGTCTGTAACCACTGAGCCTTCTCCACAGACCATTATACTTGTGGTTTAGTGTGGATTATTGTTTCTGGGGTAATTTATGAACTCACTTAACCTTTATTTCTTTGTTGGAAAATTATGAAGTGCCTATATATAGGAAATTGATTTGCAAACTGGGAATAAATCATACATAAGTCTTTGGTTCTTCATAGGTACTAAGGACAGGTCTATTTATTAATAATTGTTAAAGTTGCTCAAAAAATTAAATTTTAATCTAGTTGAAGGGTAATGGAGCTCGACACAACTCTAACTGTATGTAAAAGGCATAAATCTATAAAAGCTCTTGATGTTTTCTATCTTCCACAACTCTAGTAAAGACCTAACTATTTATTTCAGCTTTTAAAATTCCAGTTTATTATAGACTTCAGGGGGTGAGCCATAAGAATAATACAATAAATACAATCTTTTACTAATATCATATTTAAAACCATAATAACATTATATGATTCCACAATGGTGGGAACTTGATGGGAAAAGTGATTCAGTTGAAGGCTATTTTCCACTTTAACTGTGTCAAGAAAGACTTTGGTGCTTCTAAAAAAAGTTTGTTTCAAATATTTCATTGCCAGATTGAGTTTAGTATAAATTTTCTGAAGAGTGGCTAACCTATGAGAAAATTTGGACAACATTATGCTCAGGAAGAACATTTCAACCCTGGATATTTGCTAGTAAATGTAGATAGCTTTTCTTTCTGTACTTTATCAGGGTCTAGGAACACAAAGTGCATAGGAATTGGGATATTTGTCATTCTTTATATAAACTGGTATAGCATCTGTACATAAAATTTAATTTTTGTTACAACTCCACAGATATTTTAAATGATTCTTAGACTACCTATAATATCTAATGCAGTATAAATACAATGTAAATTGTCATTGTTTTTGAAATAAGAAAAAAGAGTTGCATATGTTTAGTACAGATATAACCATCCTAACTTTAACCATGATATATAGAGGAAACATGGAAATTCTGGAGAGAGACTGAGGATATGTACAATGTTATAAAACTATTGTAGGGTAATCCTACATATTATTTTATTCATATGAATTCAGAATAACATTTAGTGGATAAACTTTGCTTTCCATAACTTTATGAAATAGTTTACATTTCTGGATGGAATCAAAGTTATTTTGAGTCTACAATATAAGGCTCCCAGGTTATAAAAAAAGCTATTATACAATGAATAAAATAGAATTTCTTAAAGTAATGTGATACTTATATACTCTCTCTAGTAAATAGAAAGTTAGAATAAATACATATGTGTGATTCCTTCTGAAGTTCATTCATAGATCAAAGAGAAAGTGTTCAGCATTGGATAGTAATAATAGCTAATATTACTGTGAGAACTAGATGAGATGTTTATACAAGGCACACTGTGCTGACCAAAATGAAGTAAGTATGGCCTCAAGGGCTCTCATATCACTTACAGGTTAACATCATCCTTGGATGCTACATGTATACATAGTATTAGAAATACAAAGAAGATACAGAGTGCTATGTTGGGATGTTTTGTGCCCCCCAAACTTGTATTTAGGAATCCAAATCCCCAATAAATTGGACGGTGAATGGCTGAGAAGAATGATCTTCTCTTAAAAATGAAATCCAAGGGAGCCTTTCCTTACCACATGTAAAGAGAGTGAGAGAGAAATCTACAGTCAAGCAAAAGAGGGAGCTCATCAGATACTGTTTTGCTGGCATCCTGGTTTCGGAACTTCCCAAACTCTGGAAGACTGAAAAATAAATTACTTAAGCTTCCCAGGCTGGTACTTTGTTAAAGTCTCCAGAACAGACAAGACTCAGTCTAAGAGGTAATACTTTTTCTCAATTGGAATCCACCAATTTGAATATATTAGTAATTTCTAAGTATTAAAATGTGAGATCTAAATAAAGACGGTTCACTAAATAAGATAATTAGGATTTAGGCTTCTAAATGCCAGGAGTAAAGTCTTCTATTTTTCATCATTTTTATATAGCTCTGGATAAATTTTAATCCACCTCATTTTCTCAAAAACTCTGCTCTCATGTTTGAGAGCATGGTTAGTTTGTGTGTTTCTTCTTAGGCTATCAGGAAGTTCCAGGCCATGTAACATGACATTTTCATAACCCTTAGCATAATGTACAAGGGTCACTGGTCTGGGTTCATAACTTCCTATCAAGGATTCATCACTAGCAAATTACAGAAAAAAAAAAAAAAAACACTCAAGGAAATGTAAGTTGGCCTAAACACAATAAATCAGGAGTAATGACTTGAAGTTTAGAATCTGATGTGACATATAGTTCCTGAAAACATGACCATTGGAGGCAAATTCTTCAGAAACATACCCTAGTCACTAAGCTACTCCAGATTGCTCTGATGCTGCACTGAATACCATTACAGAAGGGAGAACACGTGCTGGCCTCTGTGATTCTTCAGCTGAAACTCAATATGGGCCCGGTGGGATGGGCAGAGAGGAAAGGGGATCATCACACCAAACTCTTAGTTTTAGTTACCAGTCTATAAATTGTAAAACATATCTGCTTTACAGTATATTGCTTTGTAGTGAGTTGAAAATAACTGATAATAGGTATAAAAGTAAATCTATACATGTTGAGATCTTTGAGGGACCAGACTGCTTGTGGGAAAGAGAGTCCAGAAATAGAAAGAGGTGAGTAAAGATCCTAATTCAAATACTTTAGTAGCTTTTAGAAGAGTTAACTGTCTTAAAAGACTCTAACACTATTCCCAAACTCTTTGTGGTATTTGTCTACATTGCTATTCACCTCTGGGTCTGTGGGTATCTCAACAGAACATAGACTCCAGCAGAAGAGAGAAACTGCACTGGCTTTCTAGGGCATGATTCTTCCACGTCATCTTTACCACTTGACCTCAATCTTTGTTGAGTTTTCTTTCTGAAGAATGACTCTCCTATTATTCTTCAAACATTTATCTGACCTCTGCTCTTTACTTTCAAAAAAAGAAGGTTTATTCATCCACTGTAACATCAAAACAGTTAGATGTTTTTCTGCTGTTATTTAATAATTCTATGTGGAGATAATAATTTATTGAGTAAGGTTATTATTACATGTCAATAATATAATCGTGTTACTAAAGAGATTGGAGAAAAGAGTAAAAATGGAGGGGAAAAGAGAAAGAAAAAGTTAGTGTCCTAGTATTAATGTTCAAAAAAGAAATATATGCTAGTTCAAACATTGATTTTTATGTACATGATTAAAATATCCTGACTCCTTGATATTTTATGTATTATATTTGTGGATCCTTCACATAATTACTTATGATATTTCAGATGAAAGTTATGGTTTTGAGCAGAATAATATGCACATTGGAGAATCACCTTCCTGCCACAATAAGAAAAATTCTCATTAATACAGGGGAAGTGGAATGTGAGAAAATGAGCTTCTTGGGTCATGGTCATATCAGTTTTAATGATGAGAGTTTTGGAAATAATTCCTTTCAAGTGTAAAAGATAGGTTTTAGAAGCCATATTATCTGTGATAACCAGTATTCACAAAAATCCTTTTGAAACTTTCTTATTTGTAACCTCTAAAATACACTGCTTGGCTTCCTCACCATTCTACACTATAGTTATGCTTCCTGGAAATAAATGCTAAGGACTGAACCAGTTTTCTTTGTGGAACTAAGGCTACATACTCAAGAAAATTCTCAAATTAGTTGCTTAGCACATGTCTCAAAGTTGTAATTTAGCACAAAACTCGGTGACCAGACATGAAATCATGTCATCGGTTTTATTCAATTCAAAGGAGTTTTCAGATATCAGTAGTCAGTTTAAGAAAATAACTGGTTGGTTTTCTGAAAACAACTGAATGAATGTTATTGTGGGGAGAAATAGTACACTCCTACATTACTATTGTTGCTGATTTTTGTTTGTTTGTTTGTTTTGTTTTTCGAGACAGGGTTTCTCTGTGTAGCTTTGCGCCTTTCCTGGAACTCACTTGGTAGCCCAGGCTGGCCTCGAACTCACAGAGATCTGCCTGGCTCTGCCTCCCGAGTGCTGGGATTAAAGGCGTGCGCCACCACTGCC
The DNA here is from genome assembly GCF_949786415.1 of Peromyscus eremicus. Taxonomy (NCBI): domain Eukaryota; kingdom Metazoa; phylum Chordata; class Mammalia; order Rodentia; family Cricetidae; genus Peromyscus; species Peromyscus eremicus. Next base: position 109,668,603 of record NC_081420.1, on the reverse strand, counting down.
CAGCTTGTTGCTGATTATTAAAAACAACTTTTACCTGATTAATGTGCTACCTCAACAGACACAATTCTACTTCATCCTCTCAAGACAGTATTTGGCTAAAAACTCCTACTTCTTATATTCATGAGTTTAGATGCAAAAGGTTCACATCAGATTTGTTGCTTATAATGCACAAACAGACTATACTTCTTAACTTTTTTTTTTTTCTTGACCAAGCCTCCATGCTATACACCGACAGGAAACTTCAATTCCTTTTCCTTCTCTGCAGTTAAGAATATCAGAATGTAACCATTTGGGTGATTATGATCACTTTCAGGATTTATCAGGGTCTCTTGCTAGTCCTTGTAACTTAAGGGTCAATTAGTCAAACTGCAGGTTGAATAAGGGATATACTCCAGAGCTTTACTAATTATTATAATGATCCAGTTAACAGACAGCATGGTGTAAACTGCATTCTTCTAATGGTGATATTGGTGAAACAGTAGATGATTTTCTAGAGGCTTAACTCCTCAGTTTCTAACCTCTCTGCTAAGTACAGTTATGTCTGCTCTAAAGTCACCTCATCAAAGAAACACCTACCTACATGCAAATGTAAACATGCCCTCTACATCAGGTGATACGTTGTAGTTTCTCAGACTGTAATCCAAAGTATCATGGAAAGATTTTTTATTGTGGAAGAAACTTGGGCAGCTATCTTTGTATTAAACATCAACAAAGGCATTTGAAAAATTCTTGTATCTGAGCTCCATATGAAGAAAAACACAATGCTGTGACATTCCTCCCTTCATTGTCAGAGGCAGGAGAAAGAAAACTCAAGCTGTGTGTTTTTAAGCTTTTATTTTACTTAGGGTCAAATATAGATAATTTGGTTTCCAAATGTAGTTCAGTTTCCTTGTCCTTTTTCTCTTTCTCTTTGTGTAAGGGGTGTATGTAAATCGTGTGTGTGTGTGTGTGTGTGTGTGTGTGTGTGTGTGTGTGTGTATGTGTGTGTGCACATGCATGTGTGTGTATGTGTATTATTACAACTCATTCCCCATACACATTGTTTAAATAACTTTACAAATTATATCATGTACAAGTTTATGCAGTATTGGAAGACAAAATGTCATGCTCTAAAGCAGTGGTTCTCAACTTGTGGGTCATGACTGGTTTAGAGTTTCATATCAGATATTTACATTACAATTTGTAACAGTAGTAAAATTGCAGTTATGAAGTAACAACAAAATAATTTTATGGGTGGGATTCACCACAACATAAAGAACTGTTTTAAAGGGTCATAGCATTAGGAAAGTTGAGAACCACTGCTTTAGAGCAAGCTCACAGTGCCCTAAAATTTTCCACTATACCCTGCTTCCAAAATGACTCATCTCCCAAGAACACTATGGTTTGATGATCTATCTCTTGAGGGACACTGATCAAAGTGATTAAAACAAAATTAAAGATACAGATTAGGTATGAAAGGTACTAGCTCTGTTAATAACCTAGCAGTTCCCTACTGTACATAAAACATGACGTTATATAGTCATGATTTTTCTCTTGTGTAACTTAGCCTATATGTGCGAAGCCAATATAAGTATATAGTTTTCTTGGAGCTAACAGTGAGATGAGAAAAGACCCAAGAAGAATAAAATTCTACAAAAATCTATTCCTATCTAAAGATAGCTAAGTAGAAAAATTCAGCATAGACAAATGTTCTGTGTGTCTGAAGACTTTAAAACAGGACAGTTTTGTTGTAGGATTTGTACACTGTCTGAAAGAATATTGCTGTGATTGGTGTAATGAAAAGTTTAATGGCCAATAACTCAATATTAGGTATATTGCTGCGGGATGTCTTTCTGTATGCTATGAATATGTGTTGTTACCATTGGCTAATGAATAAAGCTGTTTTGGCCTATGGCAAGGCAGCTTAGAGATAGGCAGGAAATCCAAGGAGAGAGGCAGGAAGAGAAAGACAGAGTGGGGAAGACTCCAGCATGCCGTCCAAGGAACAACGTGTAAGGTGACACAGGTAATGCCATGGAACACATGGTGATACTTAGATTAAGAGAAATGGGTCAAGTTATAAGAGTTAGCTAGCAAGAAGCCTGACATGGGCCATGCAATTGGTAATTAATATTAAGCCTCTGAATAGTTATTTTATAAGTATCAGTGAAACCTTGGGGCTGGACAAGATTGGAGAAACCTTCTGGCTACATTTGGTTGCCCAAAGTGTTGGCTTTACTTTCTATCTAAAACATGAGAGGACTTTAAAAGAAATTCTAAAATTGAGCTAAGAACAGCTTTCTACTGCATGTCTCATGTGCACCAAGATATAGAGACTCCAAGATACAGAGACACTGTGGCACAGTGTCTTGACTACAGTATGGTGGGTTCACATGCTTGAGTAGAGCATGCCAGTTTCCTGCTGTGGTACACAGAGGTGTCTCCAAGCCATGCAGCACACTGCGTGGTGGATTTGGCTTTTACTCATACAGACAAAAAAGGTTTATGGGCCAGCTGCATGCTCCCTGATGGCAGCATGGACCCCAGAGTTAGCAGTGTAAACATGACTCTCCTGGGTACCCCCGCCATGTTGCAAAGCTGAAGTGGGCAGAGTCAGCAGCCAAGGCTGCTGGTCCTAGCAACACAGCTTAGCAGTTTAAAATCTCTCCTGGTCAGAGACGAATTATAGATTCACAATGAGACAGATTAGGATGGAATAAAACTCTAAACTGTTTATAGTGTATATAAAAATGTACATAGGCTTGAAAGACAGAGGAAAAGGAGGATAGACAGTTATATGAAGAATATGAAGAAATGGATAGTTTTAAAAAAATAAATTCTTTAAAGAATAAGAATAATATAAAAAATAAGCCATATAAAGATTAAAATTACACAGAGAATCTAGATTATATTGTCTTCGGGATTTTTAACTGCAGAAAGACATTTGATTGTAAAAGCTGCTGAATTAAACATATATATGTATATATACACACACATATATGTGTGCATACACACACACACACACACACACATATATATATATATATATATATATATATATATATGGTATCTTGACTTCAAAATTTGTGTCTAAAGATACACTGCTTTGGAAAAGAGGTTCTGCTTTTGTTTTCACAGAAGATGAGAACCTATAAATTGCTCCTAGGCTAGTATGGTTTGATCAGCCAAGATTCTGTGAGAGGCCTCAGATGATCCAACATCCAGGACAACTTCAAGGCAACTGGCTCAGAGAACACCACGTCACAGTTTACTCCAGTCAGGACTTGACCATAATTCTTAATTTCCTCAGGATCCTCATAAGATTGTAGTGCCCCCAACCAGCAGGAAGTAGTATGCAAAGCTATGCCCAAATTCCCAAAATATTGTTTATGAATGTTTATTTTATTTAAAGCAGGTTGACTATAAATGCAATCTCTTTCTAAAGAAGAAAAGGGTGACATAGATACAATAGGATGAAAGGGTAGATTATTGAATTTACTTTTAAAGAGCAACAACTCTTTTGAAATGTATTACAATGCTATGGATTTTAGTTTATTGATACAGATTTAAAGTTAATTTTGTTATTATATATATATATATATATACATATATTTCTACTCTTGTTTAAGGTACATTTGTATAGCTCATTTGAAATTGTAATTAAACTTCTAGACATGTTTGTTAAGTTTTCTAGGTATACATAGATATATTTCAATTAAGTAGGTAATCTTCAAACATTTCAAAGATCTACAAAACACGGCATTTAAAATGTTTTAAAAACTTAGACTTTCTGGACAATGAGACACGTTTGCTCTTGGCAGCACTGATTTACTTCAGAGAGGAGGATGGACTTCAGAGAGGAGGATGGGCATCAAAGACATTCCATATGGAGTTTATCTTCTTCTTGGCAAAAATGCCATTTGGGCAAGAGGCTGCTCTTGCCTGGACTGCTGAAAATACGTTGTGTAAACTGAACATGCAAGACCCATAGGAAAATGACCACTGAATTTCCCAAAATGGCACAAATTGGTTCTTCAGGTTCCTGCTTCACAGAGTAGACTGACAAATATCCTACAGGACACAGGGAGAAGCAACTAAAAATCTCAAGGCCTATTGGCTGAAGATGGACGTCCCAACATTGCAGAGGAACCTCGGGTGATGGTCCAGGAAGCTAGCTGTTTCTGTCATAACTCATATTTTTTGAAGTCACTTGTTTGCACTTTCTGTTTAACTAGGACACAAGGAGAAACAACTAAAAAATTCTAGGCCTGTTTGCTGAAGATGAATGCCCCAACATTACAGAGGAACTTTGGATGACTGTCCAGGGAGGCAGCTTTCTCTGTCATTTCCAGAATTTTGAAAGTTGCTTACAATGCATTTCCTTTTTACTTAGGTAACATTATATCCTTCTGGGCTCTTTGATGTAGTTGAAGACTAGATAGTTATAATTACAGTTTTCCTTAGTCATGATAAAAGATAAATTAGAAGGAAACTTTTGTCTCACAAATATAAGATAAATAGAATATTTTCTTTGATTTTGCCAAATACAAATAGACTAGATATTACAACTGTAATTTTTGCTTGATAGCTGTTCTATTATATGTAATTTTACTATGTTAAAGTTAATCCCTTCCTTTTTGATTAGACAGAAAAGGAGAAGTGCTGTGGGATCTCTTTCTGTATGCTGTGAATATATTTTACTGTGATTGGTTGATAAATAAAGCCATTTGGCATATGGCAAGTCAGGTTATAGCTAGGTGGGAAATTGAAGAGAGAGGCAGGAAGAAGAAAGGCAGAGGGGAAAGAGATGCCAGCACCGCCGGGAGAAGCAAGATGCAAAAATACCAGTAAGCCACGGCCATGTGGCAACTTATAGATTTAATAGAAATGAGTCAAGTTATAAGAGCTAGCTAGCAAGAATCCTGTCATAGGCTGTGCAATTGATAATTAATATTAATCCTCTAAATGATTATTTTGTAAGTGGCTGTAGGACCTTGGGGCTGGGCAAGACTGGAGAAACATTATGGCTAGAGTATAGGCGAGATTTCTAGGTAGAGAAAGAAAGAGAAGGAGGAATCCAGGCTTGCAGAAGAAAGGAAAGGAAACAGGAGGTGCAAGATGGATAGAGTTTATGCTACATTATTGAACACAGATTAATGTAAATGGGTTTATTTTGGTTATTATAGCTAGTTGGGAACAAGCCTAAGCTATAGACTGATCTCTCATAATTAATAGGAAGTCTCTGAGTCATTATTTGGGAGCAGGCTGGTGGGACAGAGAAAGACACAATTTGATGCAAGTTTAATAGTGAAAATGTGTGCCAAGAAAAAATTAGGGAGAATGTTACAGATAAAATCTAGGATAGTTTAATTTTAGAAAATGCAAAGTCTTTGAAAGACTATTTAAAATCTTCATTTTTTACTTTAAATACAGGAATTAAAACTAATTTCAGTGAGTGTCAATAGGACTATCCCAACACAAAGATATCAAGACAATCTATTATTGAAAGGTGGGTTTCTTCTTAAATGATTACCTTTTAAGACTATTGATCATACTAATTTTAACTTCTCTCTCTACAAATATCATTTGAATTAGGCAAATGCTACAGACAAAATGACAGAAACTGTATCTAACCATTCAGTAGTCAATATAGACTACATCCAATATTAATACTTAGTATAACATTGAACTAATTATTGTATCATTTCTATCTTTTATTATTTTGATAAGCCTAATATATTAATTTCCCTTTTAATTATTCTTATTAAATAGGAGAATCCTCCATATAAAAATTAAACTGCATTCAATATCCTAATGTTTATACTTATAAATGAAGATAGTATATATTTTCACATCAATAAAACCATTGAAATTATATGTATAATACCCTGACCTTGGTATTATAATAATTAACACACTACAAATGCTAAGTAGCTATCAGGAAGACTGATTTTGATAAGTATCTATATTTTTTATTTTGGTTAATTTTCTACACAATGCAAAACATTATGCACAAAAAAGCATGCACACCCCACAATAATAAAAGGATAGTGAATAATTGTATAAAAGCCGTTTTGAGAAAATTTTGTAAATTTACTTATGTTTTGGAATTTTAGCTGGACATCAGACTCATTTAGCAGCAACATAAGTTATTGTAGTAAGTGCCAGGAATTTATTTGTTAGTAAGATACTTATGCTACCGGTTGCAAATTAGAAATACAAGGATATCAAAATCCCATGTTTAATTAATTAATATACAAAAGAAATAACTTAAGAACAGCATCTCAGTATTCTGCCATATGTGATTTTTTTTCTAGGGCACAAAATATTTAATACCATAAACTCCCATCTCCTAATTGAACGGCTGTTCTACACCGTTAGATACTTTCTTATACAAAGTCCAATATCATACATCTAATTCCAGTAGATGTTAGCCTGAATGCTTCCTCTTTGGCTAAAGCGTGGGCAAGACCTGTGACTACACCCTTCTAACCTTCATCAAATCCACACCTGCCCTGTCTAATATCAGATCCTTCCCTTGGGATGGCAACCAAGCCTTTTGCTGTCCTTTCTATCACTGAATACGTCTTTCATGATTTTGACCATTTGCTATCACATCATAAATGTTATTGTCATTTATTATTATTGTGTGACAGTCTTCCTGAGGAGTCCTATTCAAATGTCTGTGCGTACCACCTAGGTAACTGAGGATGACAGACCAAATTAATGATACCACCAATGTCCAACTTGATAAGCTAAAGAGTTACTATTGAATTGTTTATAGGAATATGGGTAAAGGGCTATTTACAGAAGTAGAAATGACTAAAAGACAGCTGCACCACTAAAATTCTGCCCCAGGATGGGTGAGAGCTCATGAAAGCTGAAAACCTCCAGCACACTGCACAACTTGAAGAAAGCTCAACAAGTTGCCAAGTGAATTTCTGAGTCTCATAGCGGCTTTACCTCTTCTATACAGCTGAGCTGGCCTGTGTGTTGTTTCTCAGCAGTCCTTACTGCGTATATAACCATGGTGAGGAAGGAGTGTGAGGTAGCATATTGCATCTTGTTATTTCCAGGGACTTCCAGAAATTTCTGAAGTTTTTATTTCATGAGTTTAACAAATTTCTCTGGAAGATAGAATGTTTCACTTGCATTTAGAACTAATGTTTTAAGGAGGTTCTCTACAACATGGGATATTTTATCTTGGATGAAAGTACTATACAACAAGTATTAGGCTGATACCATCTGCGGATCATCACAAATCAGATTTATACCTAGGGACTTGTTAAAAGGCAGAGAAGCAAGGGCAAGGCATCCCCTTTGGTTGCAGTCAGATGCCCTTAACAGAGTGGATCTAGTATACCTTTTATAGAGCAGGGAAATGGAAATTTTCCACTTTCAACATGTGAGCTCTCCTGAGATGATTCTGTGTTTTTCTTCTACACCATAAGTCAAATCCAATTATCCTTCATCAACAGCAAGATTGGTTGGGCAGAGCACAGCTTCAAATTGGAAGGTAGAAATCTAATGAAAAATACTTTGTTGAAATGATACCCCAAAATATCTTGATAACAGGTAAGACCTCAGTATACCCTTGCCATGATATAAAGTGGCTTATTCAGCCTTATGAGTAAAATGATGTAAAATACTGCCTACTCAGTTTCTTCAAGCACCACTGTTTCTTTCAAAATATAAGCATTATTATTAAGTTTTGTTTCCTGAAGAGGACAGATACTTCCCCAATGACAAGATGTACAACATCCGTTTTTAAACTCTGTCAACACTTGCTTTTTTATTTATACCTCTAATAACTATTATTCTAGCCTCACCACACTAGATCTCTTGTTTTAAAATATTTCATTAAAACATGCAAATCAATAGTTAATGATAGTCACCAATCACTTTCACTACCCAATACCACAGAGATAGAATTCAGGCCATTTGATTTGTTATTTTGGTGTTAGCATCTGAGAATATCCAACAAATATATGTGTAGGAAGAATACATGTGCTCCTTCTAGGAAGAAAACATGTGCTCCTAAATGTGGTAGCAGTCTGAGGACTTGAGCAGAGAGCTAGAATTGTGAATTTACGGAAAGATGCTAGTACCCTGGGAATCTATCTCATTAATGGAGCACTATCCTAGTGAATGCACTGTGATGCCAGTGGTATGATATTCTATTCAATCAAAACATGAACAACTAAAATAGTCTCCAATGTGCTTATTCATTAAGAATGAGATGTATTCCAGAAATTCCCCTTAAAGGAATAATGCTGGTGCAGATACTATGAGGGATGTGGCCAGAAATCCACTTCAAATAGTTCACTCTTTATAGTCTTCCTAGGTGTCCCAAGTCTAGCTGTTATTAGGTAAACAGTTACAGAGACCTTTTCAATTTTGCATGAGGAAGAATTCCTGTACTTGACAGTAATTATCTGAAATAGACTCACTAGGTTAAATGAAGTCTTTTTGCTTTTTTATTTTAATATTTTATTTTTTCCATTTTTGGCTTCTGCCTCTTTCTTTTCATAAACTCTGAATCTAGCATGCCTAAAACCCAGTGCTCATTTCCTGGACAGTCTAACCTGTAACAGATTAGTTACTAGGAATAAGAACATATTTAATTCCCAGGATTAATATGATAAAGCATCAATGAACTTTGAATGAATTCACCACTGCTTAAATGCTGAACATTTGTGAATAAAGACTAATAAACTATTTTAGTGTTTCTTGCTGAATGCACACTCTATTACTAGTGAATGCATGCTAAAGTGTACTGAATGTTCTAGAGTGAGTGTACTCAATGAGAAATTTTGTTCATGCTTTTAGATTGAAAAATGCAACCAGAATCAGTGAAAATATCAAATCATAGAAAGTGGAGAGAGAAGAACCTGGTAAAGGTGGTAATCAGCCTCAGTTCCGTAAAACCCTTAGAATAGACATTACTAAGGTCAGGATTAACATGAAGCAGGAAGGAGATCAGGGTTTCAGTGTCCATCTGGGAAGGAAACAAACTCTACTCTCCAAGCAGGTGCTTCCACAGCATTTGCCAGCATTCTCCTTTCATAATTTGCATGGCAATTGTGTCTTTCTCCATAGCCACATGAAGGAGGGCAGCTTTAGCCCCAGGGAGAGACTTTAGTGGATAGAAGAATTGCCACACAAACATGAAGACTTGAAATCCAATACCCAGAAGTCATGTTTAAGTGAGTAGTGTTCCTGCTATGAGTTGAACAATGATGGCAGGAGAATCGCTGGAAACTTGTGGGCCATTTAGTCAGGTGTACCTAGCAGTGAATAGGAGAATCCTGTCTCAAGATGGAAGGTGAAGATCAATGACCAACATTTGAATGTTTTTCTTTTCTTTTCTTTTCTTTTCTTTTCTTTTCTTTTCTTTTCTTTTCTTTTCTTTTCTTTTATTAAGATAAAGTGTCTCTCAGTATAGATCTGACTGTCCTGGAGCTCTCTGAGTAGACCAGGGTGGACAGGAAATCACAAAATCTGCCTGACTCTGCCTCCTGAGTGCTGACACACATGATGTGCTCCTATTTCTGTATACATGCCATGACACACAGGTGGGACCCATGGATACTAGCAACCCAAGGCAATGCCAATTCCCATCACAGAATAAAATCCTGAAGGGCTATAGCATTGGTTATTGAATGGAAACTGTGTGATGACAACTCTCTGTGTTCTTAGTGAGGAAGTCAGTGAACTCCTTTAGAGTAGATGTTTCCGGCTTCATCATCCATACACTCTGCCATTGTAGCAATTAGATAAAATGAGAGTGACTTCTTGCTAGTTCATGGGCTGACAACACAAAGATTTCATTTCCATCACTAATTCTTCTGCCTTTAATGAGCTTATTAACTACAAAATCAGGGATGATATCATCAAGTAAAAAGAAGACAGATAGTTTGCTGTAACCAAGCATTGGTATATTTTTAATCATGGGTGGATCATAGAGGAGCTCGTGAACTCAAGTGTCCTCATGTCAGCATGGAACTTTGGGTATTCTGGATGCTCTACAGAGCTCAAAGGTGGCCCACACTTCATCTCCCCTCATTTTTAGAAAACGCCTCACTCCTTATCAAACGAACTTAATGGGGGATCCTAGAGCAAAGAAAGTTGAGTTCAAACTGATCTGCCAATAGTCTCTGTGTTACTTAGAATACCCTAGGGAATGGCTGTCCTTGGAGAAAGGTAATGTGGTTTGATTTTTCAAATTTAGCAAGAGCAAACGCACTTTCATAGTA